>NC_141374.1:14612268-15812268 GCF_963921425.1 Dryas octopetala | reverse complement strand
CCGTGTGACAGTAAAATCAAGCATGCCACCCATGGAAACAACCTGTGCAAGATTTTTGAGATGTGCAAGAAACTCGGCAGAATCAAAATGAGTAACTGAAAATTCACCAAGTTCACCAGATTTCCGCTCAGGCACTGGAACTCCTTCCTCAGATGCTGCATCACCAACTGATGATTGACTTTCTTTCAAAACACACATACAAGTCATATTCAATTTTACATTCCCACCAAACTCTTCGAGAGCCTTCTCTACAGCTCCAAGGAATATTCTAGCTTTGCTTTGCCCGGCCATCTGCTCAAAGTACTCATGAAAAGGCTTTAGTTGGTACGGATGGCACCAAGCAACATGAATCATCCCAAAATAACCAACCAGCAAACAGCCCCCTCGGTCACTACTCACACCATACTTTGATGCATCTACAGGGTCATAAATTTTTCCTGGCCACCATGTCTGAGATTTGGTTTTCACCCATACTATATCACCCACAAAAAAATCATAATCTCGATAATCAATACCCTTCTCCTGTTCATCATCTCCAAATTCTTCTACGTTTTCCTTGCTTGCAAACCCAGGACAACTTGCCACATCAAGATCATCTTCAATAAATCCTGTTGTAGGGCCACTAAAATCCACAAACAGCGATATACCATCACCAGAAACTTCTATCTTCTTGCTAGCTGTATCAATCATAGCTGAGTCAATTCCATTTGATCCCAATGTTTTGTCTTCATTCTTTCCATCATCTTCAACCATCTTCTCAACTCCATCATCTTCAACCATCTCCTCAACTCCATCATGTTCAACCATCTCCTCAACTCCATCATCTTCACTGTCATAGCCACCCAAACCCTCGAAGTGCCCATATGATTGTGACTCCACTGAACCCTTTTGAACGCCATTTTCCTTTTCTGATTGCGATTGTTTGAAGCCCATATGAGTCTCATCTTCCCCACCAACCTCACCAATGACCAAACAAGCCTCCCCACCCCCAACACCATTCAAGCAACTCCTTTGGACACCAGACATAGCATCCATACCCAATCCCAAATCTTCTCCTTTAATACCATCTAGAATTCTTTTCTCAGCTTCCACCACATGAGTTGCCACTTCCACAGTGCCGAGTCCAACATCATTATCAGTAATATCAACTCTTTTGCCATCATCCTCCGAAATGTTGGAAAAAGATTCCAACCCGGTACCGTTTTCACTCCACTCCAAAAACCCAGAAGCCTCTTCTAGGGTTTTACCACCTGGGTTTTGATCTTCTAGGGTTTCTGGGGTCTTTGGGCTATCCATTGTCAAAAATGTCGCAGCAAGTCCACTCTTTTTTCACAACAACGTCAAAGCTGATGAAGAAAAAAATGAAAGGAAGAAAAAAAGAAAAGAAGAAAGCTTTGTCATTTTACATTGCCATTCGGTAAAATCAGGTAGAACCATAAACAATATGCCAAAACTTAAAGGCAGAAAGAAGAAGAAAACTGAAAACAAAAATATAAATACAAATCAATAACATTCCACTTATCAGAAAAAAAAAAAAAAGGAAATAAGACAATAAAATTACCTGGATTCACATCAGTGCTGAGTCTGTGATCCGAGTAGCCTGAGTTCAAAAGGTTGATGCTTGTGAACTGTGATGGGTCGTCAGAGAGAGAGAGAGAGTTAAAAGTTTCGTGGATTCTGAGAAAAAGAGGCTAAGAAAATTTGTAAGTGAAGAAAGACTGAAGAAGTGCCTTTTCTCTTCGCAATGTGACTGAAGTGGTGGTAGAAGCGTCCGTATCTAAAGATGCTTTGTGGCTTCCAGGTTTAATACACGTGAGAGAGTGAGAGAGTGAGTGAGTTCAAGTTCAACGCTAGTAGATTTAACGAGTTAATTACACTTGCAATTTATGAAGTTTATTTTTTTTCACGTATATTTCTTAAAGTTTTAATAATTATACATACACTTTCTGAGATTTTAAAACTGTTACATATAACCTCCTATAGTGAGACAAAAAATTATGCAAAAAATTATACTAAGAAATTAAATATCCTAATAAAATTACTCAAGGTGTAAGATTCAACCTCAATCAAATGTTTTTTATTTATTTATTTATTTTTGTCTCTTGTAGGAGGTTATATGTAATAATTTTAAAACTTCAGAAGTGTATGTGTAATTATTAAAATCCCAGAAAATATATGTAAAAAGACGATAAACCTCAGAAAGTGTAAGTATAATTAATTCTAGTTTTAACTCTCTCTTGGCGTGAAGCGGTTCCGTTACTCAAATAAATTTTTATATAATAAAATATTCTATTTTTAGTGCCATTTTTAAATATTTTATTTAATTAATTTCTAATCGACCTGAATTTTTTATCATTGGATTATCCGACACAAAATAGGTAATTCAAAATTTGATTTAAGAAATTTACATATTCAATGATATATAAATGGTATGTTTTTTATTAAATATTTAATATATTATGTTGTCCGTAAATAAAATACATTCACCAACCACGAATGGGTAAGAAAATAATTTCCTGCCATTAATTGTTAATATCATTGCATGAGGTTTTGGTTGGCACTTGGCAGTCTAAGTTGACAATTTCTCTTTTTAATACTTGTCATGGTGACATTGATTGTTTGATTGACTTTTGGGAACGATTTTATTCGTTTGACGTTCTTCTATACTTCTTTTTTATATAATTTTTCTTGTTTAAGTTTTGGTATTGCCGTATTGGTGAGCCCTTTATTTTTTGAATGTCTTAATTTCTAAGTACCCACGGGCTAAAAATTTAACTAAAATTATTATAACATATAAATTTAACTTGTAGATAACCTTTTAAAAGACTCAATAAAAACCTGAAATTAATACAAACTCAACCTACTCAAAATAAAAAACTAACACAAGTCCAACCCACTTAAAATTAAAATTAAAACTAACACAAGCTCAACCCATGCAAAACAACTTTAGCAAATGCCAAACTAAAAGGCTAGTACTATTTCGACCACCCTAAACTGCTGAGTTGACCACCCTATTTCAAAATTTCAATTTTACCCTTAAAACAAAAATTTTTAATTTTGTTCGTCAGATCATTCAACAGTTATCTATCGAAATATTTATAGTTATTCGACAATTATCTGCTGAATATTGGTGGATTATTCGGTGGATAACCATCAAATTGAAATGAAAAAAGTATTCGACAGTTATCTGCCGAACATTGGTGGATGTTTCAGTAGATAACCACCGAATGGATCTGGGTAATTTCATCATGTTTTTGTAATAAAGGGTAAAATAAAAAAAAAGTTGGACAAAATATGTTAGGGTAGTCAGCTTAGCAGCTGAGGGTGGTCTGCATAGCCTCACTCAAACTGAAATTGCAAAATGAAACTGTAACTATAAACATATTTTCACTACATTTTGGACAAATATAAATTTTATATACCAAAGAAACTAAAAGAATTTAATTTAAGAAAATTCAAAACAAACAAAACTAAAAAAAACGAACTAAAACTAAATTAAATAAGCTAAGTGACTTATAGGTTACAAATATTATGTTACATTTTAATAATAGATGTACTAAAGGTTAAGTAAGATGCTAGTCATATATTCTACGCTAATTTATTCTTATTTTATTGGGTTAATAGAAGCAAAAAGCCACATCCTTGCCAATGGTCATGAATATAACGAATGACTCATAATCATGATTTTGCAGGCGGATGTTTAGTCAAACAAAAGATGGAGCAAATATCATGCCTTGGACAGTTGGACTAGATTGCTTTGTATTGTATCGAGCAAATATCATGCCTTGGACTAAGATTGCTTTGAATTGTATGGAGCAAATATCATGCCTTGGACTAGATTGCTTTGTATTGTATGGAGCAAATATCATGCCTTGGACTAGATTGCTTTGTATTGTATGAAATGAAATGGTTTTCTTTGCTTCCATTGTGCAATGTAAGTAACAGAGCACATTCATCTTCATATTGGGTTCGAACCAAGAAAGCAAGAGCCTTATTAAGTAGAATCCAGTACGTCCAAGAACTGAATGAGATTTATCTCCCAGCGAGTTCCACACTTGTCTACATGAACTATAACATATTACTTCAAAAGTTTGTTTGTTTGTTTTTTTTTTTGGACCGAAGCATATTACTCGAATCTAAATATAAACAAAATAAAACAAAACCAGTACCCCTCCCAATATAGGGGGGGTCCTAGAAGATCTGCATACAGTCATAATCTTTATCATTTTTGTATGAAGTGTCCTCTCCAGAGAAGGGAATCCACCCACAGCTTACCATCAGACCCTACAGTTCGTTACGAACCGGAACTTTTAACTTACTGGTTCGTATCTGCAAACACAGTCATATATGTTTCCTCGAATCAATTTTTCAGCCAACCTTTGATTCTTCACCATTGCAAGCTGCAAAACAAGTTGTTCTAGTTATTAGAGTGCAAAAGGGAACGTTAAATCCTACTACTATTTTGCTCCCAAAGCAGCTTATCAGTTCTCAGCATCTATGCAGGGTGGAGCAAAGTTAACTTGGTTCAGTGTTTTGGAGGGCAATTTTCATAGGACACCTATTTAAATAATTTGAATTAAACAATAATAAAAAACCATGATATGGAATCATCAAACCATGTGAGCTCGGAAAATTCTGAATGGTGATCAAGAAAAACTAGTCTCACATTCCAAAGTAAGACAACCATAGAATCTCACCTTCAAAGCATCACATTTAAACCTAGCATTGAAGTTGGTATGTAGAGCTCTGCCCATCCCTTCCAAGATAATCTGCATGGATAGTGCACACTATTAAGTCAAATATAATTATCTTAAGAGCTCTCTTTTCTTTTTTATAATTAGTAACTGGAACAAGCATCATACCAAATCAGCCTCTTTTGCAGCAGCAGCTAGCTCAGAGCTAACCTGCCTCAAGTCTATGCAAGGACTGCCACAACCATTCTCAACAACCATCAATGGAACCGAAGTTGAATTTTGTTTAGAACCATCTAGGGTGCTAACCATTGCATCCACAAGCAAGCCTCCCGCTTCAGCAGCTCTGCGAAGAATGTCACAATGCTGTTGACTACAAGAATCAGTTTCTTGTCCTTTTTTATATATAGGAAAAAAAAAAAAAGAAGAGAGTTCTATGACTTAATTGTGTTACGTATGTCTGCATAAATTTCACAATTAATGGTATCAACCAATCTAAGAAGGAAAATGCGACTAATCCACACTTTTTTCCCCAACATACATGGCATGTTCACAATAGGAAACAGTTGGATGAGGAAAAGGGAGAGAAAGAAGGTAAATAAAACTTGAATAAATGATATTAAGGAAACTCAGGAAGCTTTTACTTAAGTTGGCACCAAAATTCAAGATGGAAATGGAAAACAGAGTGTTCATGCATGGAGACCAACCTTGGCAGCTTCAGCAACAATGTCAGGAAGCTCCATAGCAGTTACATCATTTAGAGCTGGAAGGGAGTTGGCAACCAAAACAACCTGCAAAAACAATATCATTACAAAGTTTCTAATACATAATCTAATTAAAAATATTACAAACCAAAAAAAGATATCTAAGACAATGGGAGGTGGACTAGTCCTCCAACAAGGTGATTAACAGGTACGTAAGCATTAAGTAAGCAAACTTACTTCTGTTCCACGTCGGAGAAGTTCCCGTGCTAGGGGAAGCATTCCTAGAACAATGTCAGCACCTGAGTTATCTACAAAGAGCAAAGCTCTTCTATGTGGGCGAGGTCTCTTGTCTCCAGATCCTAGCATTCTCTCTTTAAAGACATCAAAATCATCCACCTAAATAAACACAAACAGCTCTTATACACAAGAGTAGTCACTTACTAATTAATTCAAACAATTGAAAGGAAACGGGAATTTGTTTTGGATTCCACTTACCCGCCAAGGTCTTTGCATCTTGTTGCGACTCATTCTGTAAATTTCAATAATAGTTCCTTTGTGATAGAGGTCTACACAGGCACGGGATCCCCAGTCAAAAATGTTTGCAGCAAGAACACCTTCAATAAGGGTAAGCAGTCTTGTTTCCTGCAAATTAAAAGGGCCTCAAATGATCAGAACAATGGTTCAAAAAGTGCCAGATGGAGTGGCTTAACTGTACTGGAAGGAACTAAATGAATGTGTTTTCCAAATTGACTGTCAAAAATTCAGCTAGCCATCCACCACAATCCATATTTATCATAGTTTTGCCAACATAGAACAGCCTTTCAGGTTTCATACTTTAAGATAAAGTTTGCAAGAATGAAATGAAATATGAAGCAGACAAAATAATAAGTGATATCATAATTATGTATGTGATAATTTCCACTCTATTCAATGAACTACGGAAAGAGTACCTCACTCATACTATCAAGCTCCATCAGAAGATCAGGTAAAACAGCAAGTGATGCTTCATTCTCCCTGTTACATTCATGAAAGAGGGAGCTAAGCTCGTCAGGAATAAGCTAGATTCAGATTGAAGTCATCTTAGCAGCTTCACTAAATAATTACCTTTGTTTTATACTTCTATAGGCATCAACAAATTGGAACTCCCTCAAGCATTCTTCTCTCAGTTCCAAAAGATTGGCTAACCCTAACTTTCCATATGCAGCAGGTTCCTCCATCAACCTAAACAGCCAGTTGGAAGTTGTTAAATGGAACAAGTATACATATGAAATTTCATTGATCTCTAAGAACATATAATTGCAACAATACTGATTTCAGAAGGAACTCATGATAACTTTAAAAACTTGCATTTCAGGAAACTACAGATACATGTGCACATGTATAACACACAGAAGAGGGAGTTTCAAGCCTTATAACTGACCAAATAAGACAACCGGCTATGAATGGGAGTCATGCATCAGAAACCTCTAATTTAATGAATTACAACGATCCTAACCATCGAGATTATCTTTTGATGTGTAGATATGTTTTATTTTAAGTATGGAAAATGATTCTAACTGTGAAAGTCAATGTCCTCCACTAAATATTTTCATAACATTTCTCATCTGTAGAAAAGAAACATGACGTATGCCACATTCATGATAATGGGTTGCCAAATTTTCTGAATCTCAAACTTTCCAGATCCCAACTCAAACTACATTTTTCCTTTACAAATAAAACATGCAACCAATATAAGATATAATTTCACAGAGAGCACAGTTACCGTGCCAAGTGCGCAGAAAAAGCACGAGCAAAAGCATCACCCCTTCTTTTAGCATCATCTGTTCCACCTTCACTTGCCACTGCCTGCCATATTTCACACCAACCTCTCAAAATCATAAATCGATAATGAAACATATCGAATATAGTTAATGAACTACCAACAAAGTGGAAATCATAACTAAGCCAAAGACATGAAAGACATGAAGGACCTTGACTTTCAAATCAGCGACTGCTGAAAGTGAATTTTAAACATTTTTCAAATCTAACTATGATTTATGGACATCTGGTTGCCCATAAAAATTTGGGGGAAAGAGAATATAGTTCTATGACAGGTGCTCATGCTAATGTTTACCTTATCAACGAGGTCTGGTAGATGCTCTGACAGCACAGTGAACCAATACCTACAACACAATAGACAACCAAAATTAGCCTTAAGAGACAAAAAATCCATATTTTTGGAAATCATAATTGCAGATTATCCATTATAACAACTAATTTCGTACAGATGAATTCTAAGGATTCCCAGACAAACAGCATATTAAAGCATGTACTCACTCTAATTCGCTGTGATCTGAGAGATCAATAGTGTTAGGCTCATACCTGTAGCCACATAAGTCAATATATGTCAGAAAAATAATGTAAGAGTCAGTGTAATGGGCATGAAGTGAAAGCATAACAAATAACAGCCTGCTTCTTCGTACATTGTCTTACTACTTATTCCTAAATATATTCCTCAATATGTTAACAGCTAAATGTCACTATCTCAAATTAATTCTAGGTTTCGAGTTTTTTTTTTTTTTTTCTTCAGTGTGAAAATTATGCCAGTAAAAGTGCACAAACAAAGAGGTCATGTAGAACTAGGGCCATCCAAGAGTAACCACTCAATTATTTTAGTTTCAAGTAAAATCAAAATCAATTAGAGAAAGGAGACTACGAAAATACAAATTAAGATAAAAATTATACAATTAAAAGTAACAATCGACTAGGACAAGTGATTGACATGAGAAATTATAAACAAAGAGACAAATGAATAAGATCACAGTACAAGATGTTCCCCATGACAACGTCAAAGGTTTACTCGAACTTGGGACCTCCTCTTTATAAGAGAGGTATAGTTACCAAGTCATGCCCCAGCCACAAGAATATTATCTTAGTAGAGTGGTGAGCAACACCAACTGTAAGTAAACTTACGTTTTTAGGTCTGCCAATAATGGAAAGACTTCCAAAGTGGGTACCAGATGAAGGACCCCAATGTTTAAAGCACTTGCATCAGAACGTAGAGTAGCTCCTTTGGATAATGGAACTTCAAAGCCTCCAAGTCCAGTAGTTCCAGGTGGAGCCATTGGTACCGGAGCAGTAATCTCAGTCCCCCTCCGAACAAACTTCTCCATCCATGAAATCTGCATTCAAGGTTTCCAATCCCCATAAACTGTAAAATTTCTTAGAAATACATTAAAAGGCAATATAGTATTCATGCAAAGACTAGACTTCCTGTACAAAGCAGAAAGTTAACAGTGTACATACATGCACATATATTATATATATTATAAGAAAGTAGAAACACATATTTTCTTAATAAAGGAAATGATACAAGTAGGATGAACAAGAAGACATGAACGTGGTTAACAACAAGCGAAAACCCAAAACTACAAAATCTCCCCCCCCCCCCGCCCCCCCAAGTGAAGGAAAAGACCTAATGTTTGATGTGTTAAGACAACTGTTTTCAGTTCAGCACGGATACCAAAACAATCTAAAAGATTTTCTTTCTTGAGAAATTTAGACAGAAAGTTCAAAATATATCTCAAATCTAGGAAGAATAGAAGCTCAAAAGAGGCTCACTAGTCCTAAAGAGAGGAGTAACATATCTATAAACTCCATAATGGCCCTAAATGGATTAACTTAGTCACACCAAAACTCGCATAGAATGATATACAGGAGCATTCATGGTGAAGAATAGTCAGACACAACCGCTTGTACATACTGAAGATCAGTCAGTCACAATGGCAACTGCAGTTGATTGCTCAACCTGTAAATCTCTGTTTTGTAAACTTTACAATTGCATTGTCCAAACTCTAGCACCTCTTATGGTCATTCATCTATGGATTCCAACCTTTTTGCTTTTGCTTTTGAGCCAAGTTGGCCTTTAGACAGAATATATGCCTGTACAGTTGCTCCAATAATCTAATCTTGAAAGATGCCTGACATGTTGTGGTTTACTGGTTTAGAATAACATAAAAAGATGCGATTCTAGAGAATCATTGTAATGGAATAACTTGTACAACTTTAATTTATTTCACTAAAAAAAAAAAAAAAACTGTGGTACATTAGGATGGTAAATGGGTTGACACTCATACACAACCCATATGACATTAAGGCTTTTTTTTTTTGGCTGATATATGCCATTAAGCAGGATTCATGGTTTCCCCAAATTAAAAAAGAGTAAAACACCGAACCCAGATCTGTTAACATCAGGGGTCAGCAGCTTGAGGTCAGGTCTTTCCAAATTTCACTACACTTACCTTCTCATTCAAATCCCCAAGTGGTGGACCATGAATCTTTCCTCCTGTATATGGTGCACCCATTGGGAACCTTTCAACTAACTGGTGAACCATCAAGTCATCAAGACCATGCTTTTCATAGCTCATAAATGCACCTAAAGCTCCCAGAAACCCTTCATGTCTCAAGAACATTGCTTGTGCTTCTCCTTTTGACCTGAAAAATCAATATGATATTTCAAAAATATCAAGATAAAATAGTTAAAATATTATGCACAAGATGAAATTGACCAAGAAAAATAATGGGAGAAAGGCAAAGCATATTCATGAGTAAGAGAACTGATCTCATCCTTAGTTTCGTTAAAGACAAACTAGAAAAGGAATACACGTCTAAATCTTGATATTGTAACATGTACCAGAACTGAACTGCAAAGGAGATAGTGTCCATAGTATAAGCATGACCCCTTATAAAAAACCCTCCAAAAAATATTCGCTTGAGACCAAATCGTAGTGCATTTAAATAAGCTATCTGCACGGCAGAACAGTCCAATCAGATCTACCAAAATCAACACATCTATTGCATATATTTAATTGGTTATCAGATCAGAAGTTACCACACGACTGCAGGAAGGATATAAGAAGTAAATATAAGAAATTGCCACATATTTGAATAAGGTACTGCATCATACATTGCATTTTCACAACATAATCTTGTAAATGCAAAACACACCTGGCCAATATTGTAAGAAATCATTCGTAAGAGAGATAAGGATATATCTTCAGGTCTGTAGTTCTCAAGCTCCTTGTTTTCTGAAATAGCCTTCCCAAAACTAGAAGCGATGGTTGATGCAGACAGACCGATCTATGATATGTTTTATGATTAGGGGATGCTTAGTCACTAATAGATTAAGGAAAGTTGAATAATTCAGGATAATATATTAAAATGAAATAAATGTCTGGACTAATTTACAGCTTCAAAGTGTTCTCAACAGCGTATACAAGTTACAAACCCCAGAAATTACAGCAAGAAGAGCAAACTAATGCATACCTTTGAGTAATCCATACCGCCATAAATGTCCCCAACAAGCATGTCTATAGTGCTATTATCTCCCCGTTGACTCAGCTCTAACAACTCATCAAAACTGACATGGGAATGAATTAGTCAAAGACCTGGGAAAAAATTCTAGAAGGAGATGAGGAAATAAAAAACACAGAAATATTAATTACAAGAACAGAATAACCTTTTGCACTTTGTTAGCAGCCTTCCCAAGCCCCAATAAGTACCACCACCAACATTTGTCCCACTTACCCGCTGAAATTTTCCATCTCCATCAACCTATACCAGCTCAGGTTACTTGATAAATAATAACCAAATAAGTCTCTACAATTAGCAAAATGAAAAACATAAAAAAGACTTACCTTAATCATACTAACACCGGACCCAATATTAACAAGAAGATACGGAAATAACTCATTATGATCAATCTGCACAAACTCTTTCTGGCCCTCCATGTGTGTGAAAGCTTCATGGCGAATTGCCTACTAGAATCATGGTAGATCATCTAATTACCTTTCTGCGAAGTACAATAATCATGGAGGAAAGAATGCAAAGAATGCACTAAAAGATAATTAGTTAGAAGTACTTAATGAGATCTCAGTGAGTCCTGAATGAACAATCTCATCATAATGCCTAATGGTTGGATGGAAAAAAAAAAAAAAATTATATTGAAAAAGAAGTCTCAGTGAGGGGCAAGCATATTGTTGCTTGTGTGTGCATCCACACCTACAAATAAGTTGGTAGAGATAAGCTCCGAAAATAGATCCACAAAAATGTTTTTAAAAAACTTCATTTCAGACTCTGATAACTTCAACACTTAAAACGAAAAAACTCCCATATATAAGGAGGATAGATAAGCATAACAGAACATTAAATAAACACTAGATGTCATATTTATCAAATAAGAAATAACTTCTAATATCACAAATGAAGCAAAAATGAACGCCAAAAATTAAAGTTTCTTTTCATGGTAACGTCGGAACTCGCCAGTACCTACACCAACTCAGTTCCAATTTCCAACAATAATAGGCTAAGTCAACACCCAGGAGCATAAAATTGGAAGTTTTTAAGGTTCTTATTGGAAAATAAGGGGCAAACATGCAAACCTACATCTCCTATTAAATTTACTAGCAGTTCATATAATTTTGCAAAAAGAATACAGCAAAAGGTGCAAACAAATTGAAACATAAGAAAGAAAAATGGTATCTCATATCAAACATCCACCTTGAGTAAAAAATTTGCTCCAGCCACTAGACAATCCATTTCGTCTTCTTTGTCAAGACCAACCCCAAGCTTTTCCTTCAAGAGGTCTGCAAACTTGTATGCCCCACCACCTGTGGCCTTCTCGCAAAAATCAGCTCATTAATATTAGCATAATTCCTAAATGTACACAAGTCTAATGGAAATATGAAATAAAAAAAAAGTTTGATAAACACATATATTACCTTAATTACGGCATTTTCATTGGTTGGGGCATCAGGATTCCAAATACGAGCATCCATCCCTATCCACAAGTTAAAAAGAAGTATATACCTTTGCCGGAAACTTAACATAGTTACATAAACTGGTATCGAACATAAATACCATACAATTTCAAGAAATCTAATACGTTTAGCTATTGAAGAAAATTATTAAACAAGGGCAAAGGATAGCAAGTACCGCCACGGTGAAGCTGCTTAGAGTAGATGAAGTCTAAGCACTCATTAATCTTGTTTGTCTCAAACTTCACAAAATGAAGCCTCCCACCAAGAATGGGGTAGCTTCTCCTATTTCCATTGGAAAGTCCCAATCTCTCCTTCACAGTTTTCTTCCTTTTATCATCAATTGATTGGCCTTCACGTCTAGAAAAATACACTAACTTGATGAGAGATCCT
This sequence comes from Dryas octopetala, assembly GCF_963921425.1. Classification (NCBI taxonomy): domain Eukaryota; kingdom Viridiplantae; phylum Streptophyta; class Magnoliopsida; order Rosales; family Rosaceae; genus Dryas; species Dryas octopetala. The sequence continues at coordinate 15,799,686 of NC_141374.1, read as the reverse complement.
GCAAGTAAACCATAAAAAAATAAAAAATGCAGATCTATGTAAACAGGCTAAAACAGTTTGTTAAACTTATTACAATGGGAAACATTCAAATAAGAGCATTCAATGAGATATGTGAAGAGAGAGACAGAGAGAACAGTGACAGCATGACTGTCCTTAACTAAGAAGATAAATGCTGAATTGAGAAATGATTAAAAAAATCCAAGAAAGAGGGGTGAATGGATGAGCATAATTTTGCATGTGATCTCTCACAATCAGGCACTATGGTCTAGATATGATTAGAATCTTACCAAGTTCGAATCAAACTAAAAAAACCCGCAATTACAGAAACATTGATCACAACAAAGTAATTCTCATTGGAAAACGCATGCCACGCATACTTACCCCTTCTCTACACCAACTCAAACTTCTGTTTCCTTAAGAAAAAACATTTAAGCTAAAAAGATAAACAGAAAACACAATCCCATGCAATGAAAACTATAACTGAATTACCAAAAGATGACCAACACGACTGAAGGATTACGACCCAAAAATTTCAAGAATTGTCCTAAAACAAGTGAATTTTCAGTTATACCTCCAATGTCCAAAGCCAAATGAGATATGTCATCAGACTGATTAGGCAAAAGAATAGTGGGATCCCTCTCTTCAAAGTTTCCTTGAATAGCAGCTTTGCTAAGGTCCAACTGAGGCCGAGAACCCGACCGGTGAATTGAGCTGCCGGTGGCCGGAGCCATATCTCTCTCACTTTGACCACCCTCTTCTGTTTTTACCACCCTGTCTAAATGCTTGGTTTTGTCACTTTCTTCCTCTTTCTGCTCCTTTATATCGTTAATTCCAAGAACTGGGTCCTCTGTTAGACCAGCCATTAATCCAAAATTCCACAACCCACCTCCCAACTGTTCTCCTTGGCCTATTTGGTTACTTTGTCCTCCTACGGTAAGTAGCAATAAAAAAATGATTGCAACAAATAAATAAATAAATAAATGGATTTAAGGTCGAACTTTGAAGCTATTAAGTATTAACTAAAATAGAAACCCAGTTAAAAAAATTCATTTTTGGAACCAAAATGAAGTTAAATGTATCTAGACGGCTAGACTAGACCACCTAAGAAGCAATTTCACATTAAATGAGTACAGCAAACACATGATGAAAGAAAACTGGATTATTAAACAAAAATAATTGACCCAGAAGCTTAAAAGCTAAGAGGAAAGGTAGATAGTGATTAAAAATAATTATAAAAATTGGGTTAGGTGAGGAAGTGGAAATGGAAGTGGAAGAGCGCTAGTAGTTGAACTGAATATGAAAGCAAGAGACAAAGAGCAACAAGAACTCTGTGTGTGTGTGTGTGTGTGAAATGTGAACGTTGAAAAAAACAAATGGGGACCTTGTAAGTGTGAGAAGCTTGATTCAATCCAAATTTGTAGTGATGGGGAAGAGTGAAGACAACAGTAACACAAGGATTTAGGAGAAATTGTGAGAAAAAGGTTTGGTCTTTTCGTTGTTCGGCAATGGTTGTGTTTGTGATCGGTTTGGTAATTGGTCCCCTCTCTCGTAAGACTGGCGGGTAGGCATTGTAGTCGTACTCGCATGGGAAGCGCGTGAGCGTTACGCAGATTTTGCGCCGCCTCTGGAAATAGGCAACGGATTATCGACCACTCAAAGTCAAACAAACCCCGCGGCCAAAAGAAAAAGTCAAACAAACCGACTGTAGAAAATGGAAAGCAGAAAGAGGAAAAAAAAAAAAAGTTCTTTTAGCATTTATACAAAAAAAAAATCCATATTTAGAATTTATCCAAAAAAAAGTTACTCAAGCACTTCGCCACAATTTGATGGTTCCTCCCAATTTTATCGAGCTTAATTTTGATTCTATTAAAGTTACCATTTGTTTTATAATTAGAAAAACTTCATTTGGAATTTGAAATTTTAATTTTAATTCATTATGTGATATTCCCTTACCACTTGAACTAACAAACAATGCTTATGTTATTTTAAACTTTTAATTTTATCTAAGAGCAAATTACACGTAGGTGCTTCAAGTTTATCATATATTTTAATTTAGTGCCTCAAATTTAAAAAGTTGCAAGTTTGTACCCCAACTTTCATTTCGTTACAACTTCATACCTCCGTTAGCTTTTTCGTTTGAGAAGCTATTAATGGTCTACGTGGCACACTGACGTGGATTTAAAAAATGCCACATAGACAAAAAAATAATAATAATAAAATAATAAACTTTTAAAAATAAAATAAATAATTATAAAAAACAAAAAAATTAAAAACCCTAATAATTAAATTATAAAAAAAAACAAAAAAACCATTTATTCTCTCTTCTCCCTCTTTCAGCCGCCCCCCACCCCCGATTCTCTATTCTTTGCCTCTCTCAGCCCCCCCCCCCCCGATTCTCTCTTCTTTCCTTTTCTCAGCCGCCCCCCGACTCTCTCTTCTCTCCCTCTCTTAGTTGCCTTTCCCCCATGATTCTCTTCTTTCTTTTCTCCCTCTCTTAGCCGCCCCCCATTCTCTCGTCTCTCTTCCCGATCTCTTTCTTCGGTGAGACCACCTCATCTTCTTCCTCTCTATTCCCACTTCCTCCTTCTACCTGCACTTGCTCGGAAAATTGCCCGAAAGTAGACCCAAGGGCCGACGACACCTCCAGCGAATCTCTCTTCTCGCTTCCTCTCTTTCTCGGGTGGTGGTTGTGGGTTGAGGTGGTTTGAGTTGTGGTTCGGCAGTAGGGTCTAGGAGGGAGGATGGTTGCTCGGGTTTTGGGGTTTCGAGGGGTGGGTTGATTTGTGTGGCTGGGAGGAAGGAGGGTTAGCGTGGGTCTCAGGTGGTGGTTGTGGATTGGGGTGGTTTGGGTTGTGGTTCAGCAGCGGGGTCTGGGAGGGAGGAGGGTTGCTCAGGTATTGGGGTTTCGAGTGTTGGGTTGATTTATGTGGCTGGGAGGAAGGAGGGTTAAGGTGGGTCTCGGGTGGTGGTGGTTGTGGGCTGGGGTGGGCCTCGGGTGCTGACTGGTAGGTCTCGGGTTGTGGTTTTAAGTTGCAGAAGCACAATGGAGGGATGAGGGTTGATTTGTGTGGGTCTCGGGTGGTGGTTTTGGGTTGTGGTTCGGCGGCGGAGTGTGGGGCTGGGAGGGAGGAGGGTTGCTCGGGTTTTGGGAGGTGGCTGTTAGGTGGGGAATGAGAAGGGGTTGCTGGGTGGGGAAAAAGAACAATGAGTTGTGGATTTTTTGGGTTGATTTTTGTTTATGATTTAGATTGAATTTTTTGATGGTTTTTTATTGATTTTTTGTTTTTAATTGAATTATTGGTTTTTTTTTTTTTAAGTTTATTTCATTTTTTAATTTTTTATTTTTGTTTATGTGGCATTTTTTAAAGCCACGTCGACCTCTCAGACAGAAAAGATAATGGAGATATGAAGTTGTAACAAAATGAAAGTTAAAGTAACAACTTGCAACTTTTTAAATTTGAAATATTAAGTTGAAATATAGGGTAAACGTGAAGTACCTTCGTGTAATTTGCTCTTTATCTAATAAAGAACGAAGAGTTTTGGAAGAATTCAAATTGTTATTTTGAAATGAACAGACATTTTTAGCTATGAAATTAAGCTTTCATGCGCGGCACGTGGCTAAATGAGATGAAAATTCAACATTAATTGATAGTTTGGACCCTAACTGGAACACGTTAGATGTCAGTGGACCAAATTGCAATAATAAGACCCCATGTTTAAAAAAGTAGAAGATTAACTCCATGAGATGGGCTTCAAAAGTAACCCTCTACGTATGCATATTGAAGCCCACAAGGTGCCAAAGCCCTTTTTATATACACAAATATTTACATAGATACATGGCCAAGAGGCCCAAGAAAAATGATTATGATTATGGCCGGATATATCCCATATCCAAAAAAGATTATTTTGGTAAACGAATTAAGATGACTTATTTTATTTAAATTGTATATACCTAATAATCCAAAATAGAGAGTTCAAAACTTTTTGAACTGAGGCTTTTGCCTAAAGCAAGTTGAGATTTAGGATACCATGTCATGTGGCTTTAGTTTCGATTAATATATATCTGCATGCATGAATTGATCTTCTGAAACATGACCATATATAAGACCCTTTTGCCTTCGTAGGCAATTGATCGATGACCATGTCTATACTTGAAAAGCAAGCCTCTCTTTTTTCTGTTGTTTCTAGGAATCCAAAACCTTAAACAAAAACCCATGGTGAACGGTGATCGTGATTCCAAAGCTTGATTAGAAAACAATGCTAAAATCGTTTGTTCTTTTTATACAAAGAAAATCTAAAGCCTTTTTCATAGCTAATTTACATCATATTAAAATAGTGTTTGTTCAAAACAACTTAAATCTCACAAAACAAAAACAAAAACCACATAGAGTTTGATGCTAGTCTAATCCAGTACAACCATTATTACAGGTAAGTAGACGGGCCAACGGGTAGAAAACTGGACACTGGAAATTTTTCATCATCATTTCATCCGAGAAAAAAGTCAAGCATTAGCAGCCTTCTCCATTGTTGTTGCCTCTGTACTGCCATTTGATTTGGTCTGCTTGGCTTTATAGTCTTTAACAGCTGCCTTGATAGCATCCTCAGCAAGCATGCTGCAGTGAAGCTTAACTGGAGGAAGAGAAAGATGTTTTGCAATTTCCCTGCAGGACATTCAAGCAAGACGGTCAAAACAGTGAGCAACAATGTAAATAAACAGAGTAACAGACAGAATACTAAAAGATTCTGCAGGACAAATTTAGTTTGGAAAGTTGAGTATACTCAACAGCCGACCAGCAAACCAGACCTTGAACAGAATACAGAAATCACTACGGCAAAATGGTCAATAAGGGGACTGTCAGTTGGTGAAGGGGGGAACCTAACAGGGCTATTTGACGACACAACACAAGCAAACACACAAATATAAACCCAAAACCCCTTGAACATAGTTAAGATTCAAAAACCATATATACTATAAAAGCTCATATAGTGTGATTCATCTTTATTGGTTGGGGGGGGGAATTTTGTTGCCTATCGGGCTTTGGTCTTTTTGATGTTGTTTTAGTTGTGCTTGATGGACTTCTCATCCGTGATGTTTGTAGTTATCTTATTTTTTCTGATAAAGTTGTGTTTCTTATTATTAAAAAAAAGGACAAAAACCACAAATTAATACTACAGGAACAAAGCATACATGATAGAGCTGCAAACCCAAAATACGCCACCCAATTAGCCATTGTGTTAAAACCAACATCAGCGAGAAAAATTAACATAAGAATATAAGCAGAAGTGCACAACTCACGTGTTCTTGATGGTTACGACTTCCTCCATTTGTTTCCCCTTTACCCATTCAGTAGCTGAAAAGAAGATGAAAACCAGCATTAGAGAAACAAATGAATTATATTAGATGGATTAAGAACTAAACCTAAGTAAGGTAAGCATCATATGCAACGAAACAGTAACGGATCATGATTGCTCTTTCTACAAATGAGTTATTCTAATGGGCATACATTTCCAGTCACCCTAACTGTTATAAAAAGGTCGAATGTGCACGCGGATAATTGAATATACATACAATTAGACAGACGCTATGCAATGAACATATAACCAAGCATGAGATGCAAACAATTCAAAAGCGATTGCACAAATACAAAAAATTAATCATTCCCCAATATCATATATAACAAATTCAAAACAAATAGCAAACTTGAAAGGGTATGAATTCAATCAAAACACCTTAAATTCTTTTCATAATTTCCAAAAGGAAAACATCACACAAAGAGAGCTATAAGCAATAAGCTTACAAATTCCATTTTCAATTGCATACCTCAAATTTCGTCATCAACCAATCAAAGCATCAACAGAATTATGTAAGCTTAAAAGCACACATTCAATCACTAAATTCCATATAACATGCTTCAAATTCCGATTAACTATAAAAAAGAAGTAGAGTAAGACAGATAATAATAAAATGGAATCAAATTCGTTCCCTTTGTCTGCCCCGAAAGTTTCTCAGCAACCAAACAATCATATACACAAAAAAAAAAATTATATACATATATACGAGACTAACCGACAGAAGAAGAGGCAATGGCCGATCCACAACCAAACGTCTTGAAGCAAGCGTCGACAATCTTTCCCGTACTGTCATCGACCTTGATCTGGAGCTTCATGACATCGCCACAGGCGGGTGCACCGACGAGTCCAGTACCCACCGTCGGATCTTCCTTGTCGAAAGAACCGACGTTGCGCGGGTTGTCGTAGTGGTCCACCACCCTCTCGTGGTAGAGACGTGGCAGGCTCAGAACGGCCGGTGACTGAACCTCCTGTGACCCTAGCCGCCCTCCTTGGAGGAGTCTCTTCGTTGCAAGCCTCAGCATTTTCGAGTTTTTTTGGTTTCTTCTTCACAGCTCTTTCCAGCGGATTCGATTTTGTGAAGGCGACCGAGATATTTTGGGGTAATGATAATCTCATAATCAATTAGGGATTGAGATTGTGGAGGGCGGTTTGGTTTGTAGACACGTGGACGGTGGAGATGGTTCTAGAATTTAAATTGACAGATGTTAAAGTCCTTTTCCAACATTTCTGGATGAGCTTGCTTTCCCTCGGTACTAATCTTGGTTTAATTATCCATTTACTACATAAAATTGTAACTTATTTTTATATTGTCATCTGAAAGTTTTTTTGTTTCAGATTACCACTTATAACTTACATCCGTGTCTCATTTTATCTTGTTTCATCAACAATTCCGTTAAAATTGCTGAGTTGGTCGTTATTGCTGACGTGGTGCATTGGCTGTGCGCCATGTGTCATATATTTTCTTGTATTTTTTTCCTATTTTTATAAGCTTTGAAAATTAATTAAAAATAGCTCCGGACTCAAAAAAATACACAAAAAATTCATACGGTGTAAGACCCCGTATTTTTCAAGGAGTTATTTTAAATATTTTGCAAATTTATTTTAACAATTTTGGGATTTATTTGGAAAATAAAAAGGGTTTTGGTTTAATTTTTAATTTTTGTTTTAAATTGGGCTTGACCCAAAAGTTGACTTTCAAAATAAATGGGCTTTTGATTTTGACTTTGGACTCGTTAGGTAGGTCTCGAACTCACGAGTTCGTAGACACGTGGCACGCGTCAATCGGAGCTACGGTTTGAAAGATACGGGCTTTTGAAGCGAGTGGCAAACTTGTAATTTTTATAAAGGTGGGTTTTAAATACCCAAAAAGTCAGATTTTTCTCTCTCTCTCTCTCTCTCTCTCTCTCTCTCTCTCTCTCTCTCTCTCTCTTCGCGCGATTCTCTCTCCCTCGCTGCACAGTGCAGCCGCCACCATCACCGGCGCGTGAGGGCGCGTCCGGCGACGGCTGCCGGAGGTCGAAGCCCAGACGAGGTCGTCTCCCTCCCCTCTTCCTTCCCCTCATGGCGGCGCAGCCCAGAAATGCCCGAGACCCGAGACCCAGTTCAAGGCCGATCCGTGGAGCTCCGGCGTCAACGTGACTTTTCCGGCGAGTTCGAGGCCGGCGACCACCCTCATCTTCTTCTACTCGTCGAGCCGAGCACGGTGGTGTGCTCTGATCGTCCACCCAACGCTCCCCGACGGCGGATCAAGGCTGAGATGGCCGGCGACTTCTCCGGCCAGTTTTGAGCATTTCCGGCGAGAATTGGCCGTCGACCCAGGTATAAAGGTTGATCCTCTCGACGTCTCCGTCGTGACTGTGTGATTCGTTTACGTTGATTTTGAGTTTTGAAAATCGTGCAGGTTGACCACCACGGACCACCGCGGGTCCCGTCGCGTTTGGCCACACCGATGGCTGGAATTGTTGATTTTTGGCCTCTGGCCAGTCACCCGAAGCTTGTGGTGAGTTTTCGGTGATTTTTGTGTGTTGTTTGGGGCGGGGCAGCCACCGTGTGTGGTGGCGGCCGCCCGTTTCGGTCGTTCAGTGGCCCAATTGTGTTTCTGTGTGTATTTATTTGGTTGTCTGGTCTTAACAGGTACACGGGCTCGGGAAATCTCATTCTCGATGCTGTTATGCTGCCGGATTTGAGATCCGAGCAAAGGAGCCAAGAAGGGCATTTTCGTCATTTTACGTGGTTAAACAGTGAGTGAAATTAGTTAGTTTAACTGTTTGCTGGATTTCTTGTGTGCATTTGTTTGCTAGGACTTGATTTGACTAGGACTGGGTAAGTCTAGGCTTGAACCTTGAGGATGGAATTGATGAATGGATTATGCATTGAGATTATGAGTTAGGATGTGAATGATTCGAGATTGAGGTTAATAGTTGACATTTAGGTAATTGATTTGCCAGAATGATGATTATTATTTATTGATGGGATTTAAGATGTGAATTTGAGAAATTATGTTTATTTTGATGCTTGGATGATTTGTTGATGAATTTGTGATGTGATTGAGTAATTATGGATACTCTTGTGGATTATTTTTGAGCATGGATATTGAAGGATTATTTGAGGATTATAGTTTAAGTCATTTCACTCATACGAGCTCTAGTGGGCTTACCGGGTTGTTTATTTGAATGACCCGGTGTACCATGGATATGGTACAGTGTGGTTATTGGTGTTTTGCAGGTTAAGCAGGCTGAGGAGGCAGTGAGGAGAAGACGAGGCAGTGGGACCCATTTTAATTTGATTTAATTGATTTTATACAGTAAATTTTACATAAATGTTTTGGGCTCACACTCTTATTTACCAAATGTATTTAATTATTATGTTAAGTGCATGGCTCATTCTTTGAAAAGAGGTTTAAAGGACAAAGTTTCAGTGTATTTTTGGGCCATAGGATCGGGGCGTTACAAATTGGTATCAGAGCTAGACCCGGCCGGAAGTGTGTGGATTGCAAGACCCAGGGACCAAGACCCTGAGTGGGCGGCTGCGCGAGGCAGTGGCGAGCTACCAGGTGAGGAGAAGCGAGTGATCCCACACTGCCCGGGTGAGGAATGGTGATGTTACAGAAAGTTTGAGGAAATCAGTTGAGAAAGTGTTTGAGAAACCAGTTTGAGAAAATCAGTTGCGAAATCAGTTTGAGAAAATCAGTTTAGAAAATGTTTGTGAAAGCCAGTTTGAGAAAGAAAATGATTTTCAAGTGATTTCATAAATGTATTTTATTTGAGCCATGAAAATGTTTGAGAAAGTTTTGAGAAATGTCCCCTGCACTGCCATCGCCTCTCTACTCCTCAGCAAGTTCAGGAAAGTTGAAGTTGGAGACTTAGTAAGAGGTTTGAATTTAGAAGAGTTTGAAGTTGGAGTAAGTTTATTAGTTAGAGAACAAAGGTTCAAGAGGAATAGTGGAGTAGTACTTTTTAGTTGGTTGAAGAGTTAGTTCACCGAGTAAGTAGGGTTTTTGAGGTAGTAGCTAGGTAAGACCTAGGCTGTTGTTTGTTTGCCAGAAACTCAGCGGTTACTGTTTGCGATCTCAAGTGGCAACGCTTCAGAAGTGGTTGAGCGACTCGCACATGAAGATGAAAGTTCTGAAGACGGAGAATTCAGAGTCATCGAGAATTGAGGCAAGCTACTCGAAAGAATCGAAGATCAAGCTGGATGCACTCGAAGATCTTGGAAAACGGATGCGGATGGAACACGACAAGCTCGTTACCTACAGTTCTCAAGTGAAGGTTTCGATTCGTCTTCGTATTTTACTTTTCGTCTTGCTTGTGTTATTCTCAGGTTCTTTTAACTTAAAAGAGTTTCTTTGAACTGTGATTGGTTGTTGCTTGTGATTGCTTATGTTTGTGTGAGGTTGTTATGCTTTTACTTTCCTTGGGAATTTCGAGGACGAAATTTTTTTTAAGGGGGGTAGATTGTAAGACCCCGTATTTTTCAAGGAGTTATTTTAAATATTTTGCAAATTTTTTTTAACAATTTTGGGATTTATTTGGAAAATAAAAAGGGTTTTGGTTTAATTTTTAATTTTTGTTTTAAATTGGGCTTGACCCAAAAGTTGACTTTCAAAATAAATGGGCTTTTGATTTTGACTTTGGACTCGTTAGGTAGGTCTCGAACTCACGAGTTCGTAGACACGTGGCACGCGTCAATCGGAGCTACGGTTTGAAAGATACGGGCTTTTGAAGCGAGTGGCAAACTTGTAATTTTTATAAAGGTGGGTTTTAAATACCCAAAAAGTCAGATTTTTCTCTCTCTCTCTCTCTCTCTCTCTCTCTCTCTCTCTCTCTCTCTCTCTCTTCGCGCGATTCTCTCTCCCTCGCTGCACAGTGCAGCCGCCACCATCACCGGCGCGTGAGGGCGCGTCCGGCGACGGCTGCCGGAGGTCGAAGCCCAGACGAGGTCGTCTCTCTCCCCTCTTCCTTCCCCTCATGGCGGCGCAGCCCAGAAATGCCCGAGACCCGAGACCCAGTTCAAGGCCGATCCGTGGAGCTCCGGCGTCAACGTGACTTTTCCGGCGAGTTCGAGGCCGGCGACCACCCTCATCTTCTTCTACTCGTCGAGCCGAGCACGGTGGTGTGCTCTGATCGTCCACCCAACGCTCCCCGACGGCGGATCAAGGCTGAGATGGCCGGCGACTTCTCCGGCCAGTTTTGAGCATTTCCGGCGAGAATTGGCCGTCGACCCAGGTATAAAGGTTGATCCTCTCGACGTCTCCGTCGTGGCTGTGTGATTCGTTTACGTTGATTTTGAGTTTTGAAAATCGTGCAGGTTGACCACCACGGACCACCGCGGGTCCCGTCGCGTTTGGCCACACCGATGGCTGGAATTGTTGATTTTTGGCCTCTGGCCAGTCACCCGAAGCTTGTGGTGAGTTTTCGGTGATTTTTGTGTGTTGTTTGGGGCGGGGCAGCCACCGTGTGTGGTGGCGGCCGCCCGTTTCGGTCGTTCAGTGGCCCAATTGTGTTTCTGTGTGTATTTATTTGGTTGTCTGGTCTTAACAGGTACACGGGCTCGGGAAATCTCATTCTCGATGCTGTTATGCTGCCGGATTTGAGATCCGAGCAAAGGAGCCAAGAAGGGCATTTTCGTCATTTTACGTGGTTAAACAGTGAGTGAAATTAGTTAGTTTAACTGTTTGCTGGATTTCTTGTGTGCATTTGTTTGCTAGGACTTGATTTGACTAGGACTGGGTAAGTCTAGGCTTGAACCTTGAGGATGGAATTGATGAATGGATTATGCATTGAGATTATGAGTTAGGATGTGAATGATTCGAGATTGAGGTTAATAGTTGACATTTAGGTAATTGATTTGCCAGAATGATGATTATTATTTATTGATGGGATTTAAGATGTGAATTTGAGAAATTATGTTTATTTTGATGCTTGGATGATTTGTTGATGAATTTGTGATGTGATTGAGTAATTATGGATACTCTTGTGGATTATTTTTGAGCATGGATATTGAAGGATTATTTGAGGATTATAGTTTAAGTCATTTCACTCATACGAGCTCTAGTGGGCTTACCGGGTTGTTTATTTGAATGACCCGGTGTACCATGGATATGGTACAGTGTGGTTATTGGTGTTTTGCAGGTTAAGCAGGCTGAGGAGGCAGTGAGGAGAAGACGAGGCAGTGGGACCCATTTTAATTTGATTTAATTGATTTTATACAGTAAATTTTACATAAATGTTTTGGGCTCACACTCTTATTTACCAAATGTATTTAATTATTATGTTAAGTGCATGACTCATTCTTTGAAAAGAGGTTTAAAGGACAAAGTTTCAGTGTATTTTTGGGCCATAGGATCGGGGCGTTACATACGGATTCGTCTTAACTAGTACTAATTTACTATGGGGTCAAAATACCAATTTTTCCTCTAAACATTTTCAGAAAATTTGAGAAATCCAAATTTATTTCTAGAAAATTAAAATACTCTAGATTTTTTGGAAATTCATAGGATAATCTCCAAACTCCAAAAAATATGAGGTCTGCACCATTAGTCTTCTAAAAACTAACAATACCTTTCTCGTGAACACTTGCTACCCAAAAGACCTCTCAGTCTTAGAGAAAAACAAATTTTCCTCTATAAAATAAATTCTAGAAAAAATCTAAAATTTATGTAAAGTCTTGAAATAATTTTCTAAAACAGGCTTTTGGTAATTTCCAAAATATTTTTGAAAATTTGTCCGAGAGTTTATGAAAATTCTAAATTTATTTAATAAAGTGAAATTTATTTTAATTTTCTAGAAATAAATTTGGACTTCCCAAATTTTCTGGAAATTTTTAGAGAGAAAATTGGTATTTTGACTCCATAGTAAATTAGTACTAGTCAAGATGAGTCCGTAGTAATTTTCTGAGTTCGGAGCTATTTTTAATTAATTTTCAAAGTTTATAAAAATGTAAAAATAAAAAAATCCGAAAATAAAAACAAAGATGTGACATGTGGCGCACATTTAGCGTGCCACGTTAGCATTGACGGCCAAGTTAGCATTTTTAACAAAAATGTTGACGAAACAAGGTAAAATAGAATACGGATGTAAGTTACAGGTAGTAATCTGGAACAAAAACTTTTAGGTCGCAATATGGGAATGAATTACAATTTTAGATGATAAATCGATAATTAAGTCAATTAATCTATGACTAAATGAATATCATCCTCATAGGCTCACAGCCCTATTTGTGTGAGTCTGAACCTTGACCCAATTCTAAGCCAGCTTGGGCTTCTTATTTTCTTGGTCAAATCTTGGGCTTCTTATTTAAGTGCTCAAACATTAGCCCAAATTAAACTGGATGACCACCTACCAAAGAACAAGGCCCAAAACATGAGACTAGTATCAACATGCCATTTCCATAGCCAATAGGAGGACTGGCTCTGAGATTTTGAAACCCTAACACAAATTATAAAAGTGGAGTTCTCGACCCTACATGTATTTTAATTTGGGTATTTGAGAAAAAAAATTTCACAATTGTTTTTTTTAGTAGATCAGGACCGAAGCCAAACAACAAAAAACAAACTATAATCTATAACAGATAAGAAACCCCTAAAACATTATCAGCATATGAGTGGAAGGCGAACTATAGATTTCTTATTTAGTACAAGTATAAATTTCTTTTGTTTAAACAATAACAATGCAGCTATTAAAAAAATAACTATACATATATATATAGGAAGGGTTAAATCTATTTACAAATTCGAGTTTAAGTTGGAACCGCATAGTGTTATACTTATACAATGGCATAAGTCTTGTCCCATATGGAGGTTTTACTTGACTCCTTAACTTTAATTTAATATTCTTTTGCGAAGTTTTTAAAGGGCCCACTCCACTTGTAAGTCTTGCAATTCAAAGTTTGTGTCTATTGCTATAAAATGTTAAATTAGTTACAAATTTATCATATTTAACAATTAGGGCTAAAATAAAGTTGTCAAGAATTGACACTCATTCAACTTACGAGAGTTTGGCGTTAAATTCAAACATCTCACAAATTTTTTAGTTTGCTCCAATATCTTAAACACAAAGCAGACGCCAAAATGTAAAGTATAAACAGTCATTGCAACAAAACCAAAACAGTTATATAATACAAGTACATTATTTTCTTCTTCTTTTCTTTTTTAATGGAACATTATGTCAAAAAGTCACAAAAGTGTTGCTTAGAACTTTGCATACAATTCATATGCGCGCTGGACGACCACTACATTATTGCTATACTATATTCATCAAAAACATACATTAATGTACGTTATGCTCATATGTTTTTTATTTAATGCCCATAATTCATAGTTTCATACAGTAGTATATGTACTAAAAAATAGTCAAATTGGGCCCATATTATATTTACATTTTGGAAAAGTGATAAGGGCGAATGATGATGGTGCATGCATGTTGTTATTCTCTCATTGTCGCTTTATATTATGGACTCACATTTTTGAATGAAGGTCTACTGCTCTTTCACTTCAATGGATCGATCATATATGAGTCATGACAATATATGCTACCCACTGGGCTAGCTAGCTAAGCTACCACATACCAACACAAACCATCAAATCCTACTGTACGTCCTCTATATATCTCTATCTTCATTGCTTGGCACTTTTACTTTACATTTTGTTTGGACTCGATCTCAAATTGTTGAATCTTCCTTGAAGAACAAGAATTTTGACTGCCTTGAAATAAAAAAGCCACAGACACGTTCGAGTGCTAGCTACACAAATAGCTAGAAAGTGAAATTGCCAAAGCTGCATATATGAGAGTAGTTCAATTCATTTAGGTATGTGTCGTGCAAGTTGACATACATGCAGATAATCAAAGATCACATTCGGAACAGAATTATTTTCTTCTATTTGGAGAGGGACAATTTGAAAGCGAGAACTTTTAAAACAAAATTATCACTAGCCTAATAATCAATTAGTTATAATTACTTACAAATGATTAACCAGCCGGCCATAACAATTAAATGAATGAAAACACAGCAACATCGGACCAATTCACAGACACATATCACATGAGTTGAACATGAGAATTTCTAAAATGAAGTGAAGATCGAGAAATAGGACTTAATTACTAAATTCATTAAAAGGCTTAAGGTATGAGATGGATGAATAATATTCTTATTATTTTCAAGTAATTTTTGTTACTTATCTACGTCTATTATTGGCATCTATAATATATATATTGACTGATTCCTCATTGCATCACTAGATAGCTAAATTAATTCCCATTAAATAATATCTTGAGAACCCCTTTTTTCTTCATGATATGCAATATTATATTCCATATATGTATGTCAAATTTAAGAAGCTTTATATGTAACAGCTAATAATACACATTAAAGTACTTTTTCTATTAGCTGCTGATTCAGTAGAGCCAAGAGATATCATATTATGCAGACCCTTTTCTAAAAAAGAAGCACATGCAGCTAGCAATCTTTGAAACATATATAATTTCAGCAAGCTTATTTTTCTCCCAAATTTTTTACCTCAACGTACCTATCTGTTATATATGTGATAAGAGCACACTACATTATTGTATTAATTAAGAAATAACATTGTAGTAGAACCAATGTAAAAATATCACACGTAATTAAGTTGAAAGAAAGTGTTCGTATGATTAATCATCTGGGCATAACGACAAGTCACACAAGGCTTAACATCATGTCGTTTGGGCCTAGACCCAAAAGCTAAGCCCCCGCTAGGCTCCGGCCTCCTAGGCCTTGACCTTCTAGGCTCCGGCCCCATAGGCTCCGGCCTCCTAAGCTCCGGCCCCATAGGCTCCGGCCTCCTAAGCTCCAGCCTCCTAGGCCCCGACCCGTGTCAACTCACTCGGATCCTCGAGACCGGTGACACGTGGCGCTCCTACAGTGCAAGTCATCACAAGGGACACGTGTCATCACCAGATTGGTTGACACTCTTCCAAAGGTACTATAAAAGAGGTACCTTCTTGTCACAAAAGGACAACTGAAATCATTATTATACTATTCACTCACTCTGCTCTCAGATCTCTCTGAACACTGACTTGAGCGTCGGAGGAGCTTTGGCCGGCACCACACCGGTGCCCTTCCCGCTCACTTTTGTGTACTTGCGCAGGATGCTTTGGATATCATTCTCTCTCATTACTCACCAGTCGGACCCAGCTACCCGTTCCTGCCCCACTTCGATGTGTCATCCACTCAGTGGTGGGTCAACGGGCCTACGTGGTTCGACTCGACGTTGACTGCTCTACCATTTTTGAGCATCAACAGAAAGAAAAAAAAGGTTAAATAGCATTGCACATACATCCTATTCAAAATTAGATTGTTTCATGTTTTCATTTAAGTTAATTATCTTTATAAATCTTAAATAAGAAAGCCAAAACTCTAAGCATCAAATTAATCATAAACCCTAAAGAATGATATAATATAAATTTATGATATATCTTAAAATATAATTTTTTTTATAGTACTAACTAAGAAGATGTTTCACCTTTTACGTGTGGCTAACTTTATTTGATAGATAATGATCGAGTGACAAAGATGGAGCTGGCCAGATGGGTTCCACACGCAGAGCTTAAGAACCTAACCATTGACCTAACCTCCTTCACTAGCTAGCTAGCTAGGCAATCAATGTCTATTATTGTGTGCTCTAGCTCCATATATATAATTTAATTATATATTTTGCTTTCCATCCTCCAATCTCCATAGTCGATCCATATATGTTGTTCTCAATTGTGCATTGTACGGAATCAAATGTAGCCGATTATTGATTCATAGGGGTACAAAGGAACCCCCCATTCCACCATTCCAAGCAACTTAGCCAAAGACTGAAAGACACCACCAAACACATGCCAAATGTACAATTTAAAATTAGCACACTCTTTGAGTCATTGGCTGGTTTATTATCTACCCCATAATGCTTTTGGGAACAAAATCGCAGTTGCATGTAGGACTTATAACTAACTAAGACAGTTAAATTACTTAAAAATTAATGTTGTCATTGCGCACTACATGCACTAGCCAATTAGTTAGATATATTATATATATGAAGTTTTTGATTCTCGATCGGAAGGCTCTAGAGAAAAATGTCAAGAGATCATGTTAAAAGTCAAAGATTGATTGAACACAAATTAACAAAACAGAGGAAGATTAATCGGCACTTGGCAACATGATATGATTAATTAATCTCATGTTAGTTATAGTAATTAAGTACTTTAAATTATCCTTTCACCACCGATATGACGATCAATCAATCGAGGTACGACAAACACAATTCTCGGCCAGGGTGCACAAAGCAATACATAATATTATTTTTCTTTTTTTGCACGTACCTATCACTCGTGTCTGAATTAGCTTATGGATAGATATGTTTGAATTTCACCCAATCTTCTATATAAAGGAGATGAAGATTGACGGTAAGTAATTTGTGTTACAAAACCATTTTTTAAAAATAAGTTTGACAAAACTCATTTGAGGTTGGTGGGGTTGGGGGGACTTATGACAAAACAGCAAGTTTCATCAATAAAGTACGTAGTGCTATTGAATCGATCGATCTGTCTCAAAGTGAAAGTAGCTAGTCCTCAGATGAATATAACTCGTCACACAAACGCACATATATAAGCTGACAAACACTTAATAATCAGAAAAACAAAACGCATTGACATTGCTAAGAAGAAAGACACAGACATCTTATCTCCAGAAACAAAGGCTATCTTGTCTCTGCTGAAAGCTATAAGATAGTTACTCAATTACTCAAATATATTCTCTTCGTTTGGGTATTTATTAAATATAAAAAATAAACTCTTTGGGTCGATCCACAACCCGATCCATGCATGTACTTTTATATATATATATTTGAGAAAGAAAATGCAACCAATTGGAAGTTATATATATATATATATATATATATGATCCAGCATATATACTAATTAGGTATATATATGCATGCATCAATATATCTCATCATATTAATTCATTTAAGAATTAATTAATCAAACAGAAGAACAAAAATTAAATTATCATATCAGGACATTGCATGCGCATGCGCCATATTGAGATCGACTTGAGAGAGACATATATATATAGACCTCGAAATGTGCATAAACTGAAGTGTGAAGGCCGAAATTGTTAATTAGGACTCTTTTGAGTGGTAGCTTAGATGAATGTTTAATTGGCACACTAGATATCAAAAGATATGGAAATATATATATTGACTCTGCTATAATTTTCGTTTAATGAGGAAGAAAAGAAAAAGAAATTACTGTCTGTCTTTGCAGGATTGGGCAATTACTGATTATATAATTGATCGAAGACCTACCTAAGTTTTCTCTTTTTATAACTATTGATCATGTACGTCTCAAAAGTTAGATGTTAATTTGATTCTCATTTTATGCTTTTATTCAAGGTACATTTTAATTGTGTTTGCGAAGGTTTAGGTAGAAATACTTTCTTATGAAACAATTTAATATTAAGTTAAAATATATTGATATTTGACTATAATCTGTATTAGTGGATGCTTGTTTTGATTTGTGTTCTAAATTTAACTGTAGAAACATGTTAGACAAAAATAGTAAATGTGGCCGGTTATAACTTAATTAATAATGCAATATAAACATGCAGAAAAGGTTTATTTTATATTTTAATAGAAATAACTAGAAATAAACCCAAGGGTTTATTACTTTCAATTTAAACTCATTTTTATTAATGCCACGTTGAATTACTTTCTTTAATGAGTCACTCAATTACTTAGCTTCTATAGGGTTTAATGAGTCACTTTATTACTCAGCAGTCTCATATTGTCCCTATGTTTTTAAATGGTAACTTTTAATGTTGAATTAATAAATATCATATTTTAAGCAATTGTCAATTAATAATTATGATTATGACAATTAAATTGTTTCTATTTCAAGTTGTAATTTTGAATTTTATTACATAATGACAGTGTGTCATCATTTTTCAAAGATATATGCATATGCGTGTTTGTATATTTTTTTCGAAACCTCTAATAATAAGGTAAATAAAATTGTCATCCTTCTTCTTCAATCATCTTCTTAATTATTCTTTCATCTTGTTTCATTTTAATTCCATCTTCTTTTTTAATTTTATTTTTTGTCTTGATTTAGAGGTATAATTTTCTCCTACTTTACGTCTTTTTTTTGTTCTTATATTTTTTTATTTTAATCTAAGCGAAATGTATCTTCTTCATGTAATAAAAATAATAAAAAATATGTTAGAATTAGAATTAGAATAAATTTAGAGTTAGATCTTTTATTATGCTGGGCTTGGAATGTTCAAGGTTGCATCATTCAAAACAAAAGAT
Source organism: Dryas octopetala (assembly GCF_963921425.1). NCBI lineage: Eukaryota > Viridiplantae > Streptophyta > Magnoliopsida > Rosales > Rosaceae > Dryas > Dryas octopetala. The sequence continues at coordinate 15,781,010 of NC_141374.1, read as the reverse complement.
GCTTATATGCTGGGCAGGGAATGTTGAAGGTTGCATCATTCTGATATTGATTTTCTAAAATAAATATTAATTTTAGTAGTAGTGACGCACTGAGACGCTGCCTTTCCTCTTTGGCCCACAAATTTAAGATAATGTATTTAAAAAGAGATCATGAGCTAAGAAATGTTCGCTGCACCCAGCAACCAACGAAGCTAAGTCTGTCTAATTGTCTATTATTTAGGATGGAGGCCTCGATCCGACCGAAAAAGAAAAATTAATAAAAATAACGGAGGCCACAATTGTGCGGTGGGGATAAGAATTCAAAGTCAAAATCACCTGAATTTAACCCCAAAATAATAATAATAATTTTTTTTTTGCCACTAATAATTATATTATTTACAGAAAAGGAAAAATACTAAAAGTAGCAAATGGTTACGACGTTCACCCAAAACGAGATTGCGTCTCTAATAATAAAACAAATATATTATATTACCAAAATAAAACAAATATATTTCTTTTTATTTATTTATTACGCATGCATGAAAGTGATGCTGCTACAGAGTAGAGTCGCAGTCTCGCAGATGAGTACGTAGAGAGTGATCAGTGATGTAGTTTGGTTTCCGTGTTTTAATTTAAATTTTTTTGGTTTATTTCTCGCTTTGTCACTTATAATTGTTTTTCATTCGTATTATCGCTTGAAAATTTTTTTTTTTTAATCTCAGATACCACTTATAACTTACTGAATAAGTTTTTTTTGGTTTATTTTCCGCTTACGTAAAGTCAGCTATAAATTAAAACAGTTGAGTATTTGGTAAAATATGTTTTCAAAAATACTGTGACTGCAAAAAACAATATCAAAGTATTTGATAAATGTTAATATAAAAATGCTGTGACTGTGTATAATTTCTAAAATGGATATGATGCTGAAAGTGCATTTCACTTATTTGTTCGGTAAAAATAATATGTTTTTTTACTTTTTTTTTAAATTTTTTACTACAAATTTTTATTAGCATTAATTTTTCTAAAAACAACATTATTAAATAAGTATGCATATTTTTTTTAGGTATATTATAATTTTAATCCTATAAATAAAATATCATAATTAACTATCACAATATAAAATATAACTAACAATGAACATATTTTTTAATTTAAAATAAACAAATAAAAATTATAGAAATCAATGAGGGTATTATGGGTAAAATAAAATATTCATTGTTGCTGTGAGTTACTGCAACTTTCAAAAGCACCTAAAAACCTGTTTTCTGTTTTTGTTGTGGGGAGTTGAGAATTGTGGGGAAAAACAGTTTTTTATTTTTTTACCAAACACCAAAATTGTTGTAGGTGATTGAGAATTGTCATCTACAGCAGCTTTTAGATCCTCCACCGCAATCCCAAACGGGGCCGTAATCTAGGAATGGAAAACAGTTGTGGGTGACAAATCATGAAACAAGCCTTTTTTTTATTAATTAATCGGTGTCCATAAGTTTTGAACTCAAGACCTACTCCGACAAAAGGAGAATATCATCCACTAGACTATGTGATTATTGGCTTTCGTGTTTTAATTTGAAATCAATTTTGTGGTTTAAAATTTTTTAATTGGGTAATGTGTGTTTATACTTGTATGTTACAAATTTTCTTGAAGAGATCTCTTTAGACAATAATTAAAAGGAATTGCATTGTGCGGATTTCTCATATTGTGAGATAATATTTGAACTGTCTATTTTTTAGATGTACGTTTAAAAAAACACTTCCAAATAACATTAGATCTCATATGATAATTTCAATGTTTATTATAAATACTTTATTTGTTTATTTATTTTTTCATAATAGATAACTAAGTAGTTTATAATTTAGTTAATTTTTTATAAGAGTGACTCGTGAGAACCTAACAAATGAACAATTCAAACCATTAAATTGCATTAAAGATTTGACTCACATGCGATTCAATTTTATTCTTATAAATAAGAATATCCTTGAGAGATTCTTTATATTTTATATAATAAAACATAACGGTTTTTGAATCCTAAAATTTATCTCCGAATCCAAATGTCTAAGATTGTTTTGGCTTAAATCCAATGGTCAGTTATCTATTTCCCAAATTTACTTTCCCGCCTATGAGAATTGGTTTTCCGCCTCTTTCTTCTTAATTAATTTGCCTTTAATTCTCTCTCCTTAATTAATTTATCCTTAATTTCATATATTCAATTTTTTTTTTTTTTGTCTTTCATTTGAGTTGAACAACTAGCTAGGTTTGTTTGTATTTATGATTTGAGAATAGAAATATAAAAAAACCTATTAAACGAATTACGCTTGTAAAATATCGGTGTTTGCGCAATAGAAAGAGTCACTCCACACTCGTAGCAGGAGGAGTGTGGAGAGGCTAGTAATTATATAAGTGAGTTGCGTATGGTATACCGTATAGGACAGCCATGAAAGGGTCAGTGTTGCCGTGTTGGCCAATATGTCAAAGTAAAGCGACACAAGTCACACAAAACGCTCCATCTAACAATATTTTCATTGTAATGAGAATAAATGTATTTTATTGTATCATCATGTTAATTTGTTGGGTGATGCATTCATGCAGTTACGTTTAAAATACAAGGTACGTCGCAGCCAATGGTTTTATAGTTAGCCAGTCTGCTGATAAAACCCTTATTTGTCCTATTCCTATACATGCCAACCAGGCAACCAGCCAACCACCATATATATATATATATATATATATGTCTTGAATCCAAAATTCCCCATACAATTAAAGAGGTTCATCTCTTTATGGGGTTGGGGATTCTGCTCTATAATTTCGTAGGAAAAATAAAATGTATGGCTCGATCATAAAATATATATTATACGTATGTTTTGAGTCTTTTGACAAATATTTATATTATAGACCATCAATATGTATCATATATATGTACATAACATGTTATACATTAATTATCTGCCAATAAAAATTACTATATATATATATATAGATAAAGTAAGTCAATATGAGGATCGACTTTATAATATCTTGATTTGATTTGTAATCTTATCACAATATTTCTGATGCATTTTAAGGTCAACATTTTTTGCTTGTCTTACTAGACATAAGGCATCCATACATATCCCATCCAATCGGAATATTAATTAGGTGTAAACTCAGATAGTCAGATATACCAATTCCAATTCGATCCATTAATGAACAAATTGCCTTTTTAACAAATTCCAATCTATTCACATCAAAATCCCAGCCAGCTTAAGTATATATGGTATCATATCAGCACTCCACTAGTTCAAATATTCTTAATTAAAGTTTAATTACTTTATATGAGTCCATATATAGACATGTACTTTGCTTGCAAGACTAATTAATTAAACATCCAGGCCTAATCCTTAATTAGTATATACAGTGGGAATGGTGATCATTAAAGGATATAAACTTTGGGGGTTATAGCTCCAATGCTTCTCATACCCGCTCACTATTTTTCTACAACTTTAAAAAAAGGTAAAATTCTGTAATCTTTCTAACTATTATAGTAAAATTGAAGCAATCTGTTGATGATGTTGAGTGTACAATTTTACATTGAAAATATAAAGTATTGTATAGCATAATATAAGGTTTTAGATTTCTTCATTCATTAATTTTTAATTAATTTTGATCGAGTTTGATCGATGTTCTAATTTCTTCAAAAAAAACTTTAGTTTAGGTGAATCACATAAACTAATCTAGTGTTCATGCATATTTATGTGCTGCTGGGTTCTTTGTTTTCACTTTCTCTACTTAATTGTATGCCAAATTTCGCATCTTGGATTAGATTTAAATCCTAAATCCCATAATTCTCTAGGATCATTGATTATAAGTTAATTAGAATTAAATAATATGCAAGTACATATAAAACCAACTAAAGGTAGTATTGTGTATGGCCAGTGAGAATGTGCAACTTTTCACATGGAAGTTTGGATCTCCTTTTTTTCATGAACATACCTAGAATGTTTCATTAACTTTTAAATATATATATTGAGATGCCACGATATTATCAAAAGCTTGATCTTGATTATCATTAAATATTAATTCGTTATATGTAAAGATGAAGATTCTTGAACATATCAAACCTAAAAGGTTTCATTAACTTTTAATTGATGAACTGTTCAGATATTATCAAAAGCTTGATCTAGATCATTATATATTAATTAATCTTATTGGCTCAAATTGCATTTTACTTTTCAGCTCACAAAAGAAAGATTATAATATCAATATTTCTAAAAAAACGTACGGTACAAGGGGTGAGTAATGCATGCATGGTGTGCTGAGTGCTGATCCACTATGCACTCTACTGTACTATATCTATATTCCAAGATTGACCTCTAATGTGTAAAATAATAACATGTACATATTTCTCTCCTTAATCTGAGAGTCGGATGATTGTTAATTTTGCCTTAATGAAGAGAAGAAAAGCTTTAAAATTTCGGAAAAAACATGCTTAGAAAAAGTTATAAAAAAGCTGGAGTTTGATTTTACTTTACATATAGTCCAAGAAAAAAATAAAAGAAATCTTAATATGTCAAACTAAAGAAAATGCTAATAATTGAAATGTCTATATCAGTGTGGTGTCCTCTGAAGTTGAAGGATGTTGAATGAATTGCAATTATTTGTACAGTTACATGTGCTTGACTTAATAGGGCTCTGGGTACAATGTAAATTTCTTAAGAAAGAAGCCTGATTTGGGCATTTCCAGTTGCCAAAAACATAGTTGCTGAATTTCTATCTTTTTAATGCCTCTTTTGTTAGAAAGCTTTCAGTTGCATCACTGGTTTTGTCTTCCCCTCCACCCTCACAACCACATCTTTAAAGTTTTAATTTTTAAACCCATTCTCACATCTTTTGCAACTTCCCTCCAAGAGTCCAAGTGAGTGGTGTGAAGGAAAAATAAAACTCTAAATACGAAATTATGAACTACAAAAACAGTACCTGTATTGATCTTTATTTCACTATTACAATTTTTTTAGGACTATATTTATTTAAAAAGAGAGACGGGGATTATAAAAACAAATTTTTTTAATCATTGACATTGAGAGTCCTATTTTAGGTGTGAGAGCATACCATCATCAATATTAAAGGAACTTGGGTCTGTCTTTATTTAGGCAAAATTTTCAATCTCATATTCAATAGCTGTACCTAGACAATGGAAATTATGGGGTTAAGAGTTTTATAATTATTGGTCATTTATAGAAAGTTAAGCCATTATTTATATCTTTTGCAACCAAATGGCAAATGGACGGTTTGTTTATTTATTATTCATTAATTTATTTTTCCACTGGCCTCTTTCTCTCTCTCTAGTCTCAACTCACTCATCATGTAGTTTGTTTTTATTCCAGTGCTGAGACTGAGAGAGTTATATATGTCTAGTCACCACACACTATCTCACTCACGCGAAAAACCTTCCATTGCAGAGTTTTACGAAAATCTCTCAAATTCTCTTTCCTTTGCTCATTATTGCCTCAGAAGTCAGTAGCTCTTGTTCTTCTGCACTCTGCAGGGTACATTTGAGTCTCTCTGCCTTAGTGTCCTTTTTATATATAAAACTGTGCTCTCAGGTGATGTAGCTGCAAGCTTATACATTCTCTGTGAGTTCTGAATTTTATGTGTTTGTTGCTTCAAAGGGTCTTTCTTCAATAATGTAATCTGGATTAAAGTATTCTTCTTGGTTCTCTTCTCTGTCTGGTTAATGCCCATTTGCTCAAAAGTGTTCTAATCATTTCTAATATGATTTCAGTCATGGGGTCTCGCTAATCTTGCTGCAGAGAATCATTTGCCCAGTTTTGCTAAATTTCAAGTCTTTTCTTTTGTTCAATCAGTAAAGAAAAGTCTTTTCTTGTGTTCTGTGAATGCCCATTTGGTTCAACTTGTTCTAAGCCATTCCAAATGCAGTTTCTGATAATGGGTTTTCGCTAAAATTGCTCTTGCTCTTGCTCTTGCTGTCAAAGTCTGAACCTTGACTGCGTTTCCAGTTAAAGTGCGTAAATTTATACCACGTATCTGATTTTTATAGCATTCTTATGCATCTGGTCACTGTAGGAGGCCTTTCTGATAAGAGAAAGGAGAGGTGATGGATCTAAGCTTTGTCAAAGTTCAACGCTAGTTGTGATCTGAGCATATGGAGACTACCTGTGCATTTCGTTAACTGTGAACTTCCCAATTCATATGAATTTCATTCGCTAATTGGCCTAATCCTTGAGTAATCTAAGATATGGAATCCAAGTAGTTAAATTCATTTCTAATCAATTTTTTTGTTCTTCATAGAAATATATACCACAGTCATTCTTTATTGATTCCTTGAAATGTAAATTTCGTATACTGTTTTAGTTCTTTATACATGGACCTCATTAAGGGTCTATCATACTTCAAAAATTCAATGAACCAACATTCTTCTTTCCCGCTTTTTTCTCCATCAAAATCCTATGTTGATCAAGAAATCTTTCTTTCTCTGCCCATAATGTTCTGCATATATATTCTAATGCAAACTTAGGAACCATATTGGCCTCTCGAGTACCTTCTGATTTGAATCTGAACCTTAGAGACTTACATATCACTTATTTCCCTGGTTACTTGTCACTCAAACAACAACTAGAAAGGTTCCCGTTTCCTTCTTGTTCCCAAAGTATTGGAATTATTATGGAAGAAACTTTTGTTCCCTTTCGTGGGATAAAGAATGACCTCAAAGGACGACTTCTGTGCTACAAACAAGATTGGATTGGTGGTTTACGAGCGGGTATCAGGTTTGTGAATATTTTATTTCTCGTTCTTATATCTCAAACAAAGATACAATTATGTTGTTCCTAATGAAAATGATCTGATAAGCATGTTTGGGAACAACATTGCTTTTAGTCCACACTTAACGTTTCATACTGCAGACTTTTGATTTGTACCTTACTGAAGTTATCATAATCATTATTTCTTTCATTTAGGATCTTGGCCCCAACAACATACATATTCTTTGCTTCAGCAATTCCAGTTATATCTTTTGGGGAGCAGCTGGAAAGAAATACAAGTCGGATAATTCTTTTTTTTATTTGTTTTCTTTCATCTCTTTTGATTGTCAGTGTCCTCTTAAAGTTTCTATTTCGATGGTAATTTGCTAAGAAGTGATGTGTATATTTATATTTACAGATGGAACTTTGACTGCCGTACAGACTCTTGCATCAACAGCACTTTGTGGTGTTATCCACTCAATTGTTGGAGGACAGCCCCTGCTCATACTAGGGGTGGCTGAGCCAACAGTATTGATGTATACATTTATGTTCGACTTTGCTAAGGACCGGAAAGATTTGGGGCAGGAACTCTTTTTAGCCTGGACTGGATGGTATCTCTAGAACACTCTGCACACCTTAACATTACAAAGGAATTGATTTTCTGACGAAACTGAACATTTTTTTCCCCACATAATGGGTGTGTAGGGTATGCGTGTGGACAGCCCTTTTGCTCTTCTCTCTGGCCATTCTGGGTGCATGCTCTATTATCAATAGGTTTACACGTATTGCTGGTGAATTATTTGGTTTGCTAATTGCAATGCTTTTTATGCAGCAGGCCATAAGGGTGAGTTTGCTTATTATTCTGCATTTTCAATTTATCAATTTGATTTTGGATACGAGGATTTGAAACTTTTTGAGATTAAATTATACACGAATTTAATAAGGGAATCTCAATTTTTCATCAATCATTTTTGAGGTGGTGTTAAGTTCAGGAACAAAATATAATTCCAAGATCTTTCCACCTACCATTATGCTCTAGAAATATTTTATTTATAATGAATTCAACTCAGGAATGTCATGCAACAGGGCATTGTTGAGGAATTTGGTGTACCCCAAAGAGAAAATCCTAATCAGGTTGCACTCCAACCTTCTTGGCGGTTTGGCAATGGAATGTTTGCATTAGTTCTGTCCTTTGGCCTCCTTTTAACTGCATTGAGAAGCCGTAAAGCTAGATCCTGGCGTTATGGCACAGGTATGCGGCATTTACTTTCAAACTCAAGTAAAAAGATGAAAGAGCAAGTCAAATTCATTGCAGGTTATAGGTTAGAGTGCAAATCTGATTCTCTTGAACGAATTTAATTGGTGTTCTTAAAGAGTTAGATTATGTGCGTCTACTCTGTCTACTATATATCTTAGTACCTTTCCTGTCCACCAAATGTATTCATATCTATTAATCTATAGGTTGGCTACGGGGATTTATTGCGGATTATGGAGTCCCATTTATGGTTGTTGTATGGAGTGCTGTGTCTTACATACCGGTTAATGATGTCCCAAGAGGAATCCCAAGACGACTTTTCAGTCCAAACCCATGGTCTCCTGGTGCATACTCAAATTGGACAGTCATCAAGGTGGATATTGTAGTGATTGTTTGCTAAATATTTCATAAAACACTTCCATTAGCCTCTAATTGGATCTTAAAGAGCCAAATTTATGCTTTCTTGCCTATAAATCCTAGCTAGGAACTCATGCTGTTAAGTTGTGCAGGAGATGATGAATGTACCTCCATTATATATAGTTGGAGCATTTATACCAGCAACTATGATTGCTGTGCTCTACTACTTTGATCATAGTGTTGCATCTCAACTTGCCCAGCAGAAGGAGTTTAATCTAAAGAAACCAGCTTCGTATCACTATGACCTTCTCCTTCTGGGTTTCATGGTAAGCTGCTCCCAGACCAGCTCCCATTGAGGAAGAGATTTTACCTACTTATATATTGTGAAACTTTTCCCTCAAAATTCTGCATTTGCTCACTGCCAGGTCATATTATGTGGGCTTATCGGCATTCCCCCTTCCAATGGTGTAATTCCACAATCTCCAATGCATACAAAAAGCTTAGCTACTCTAAAACATCAGGTAATATAGTTTGCTGGGTAGTGAAAGTTATCTTAATCTTGCCTGATAATAGCAGAATTGTTTTTGCTCTCAAGATTTAGAAAATTTATGAGCTTGCAGAGGATCATTCTCTTTGGTATGCATTTGATGTCAAAATATGGGTATCAGGATTCTAGATATTTGCTTCTCTCTGTGCTGGATTCCTGGCACACACGCAGGATAATGATCCAACCATTTTACAGTCCAATAGAGGGTGATTGCATTGAAATTTCTAATTCAAATGATCATAACCATTGAATAATCTGAAGACATTGTTTTTGTTCTTCACTGTGTTATTGTATATAGAACAATTGGGATATCATGGCCTTGGTACTTGTTTTGACGTGATTTAATAAAAGTTTTTATTCATCCTACCTGTGTTCCTGCTATTATTCATTCTCAATGAGAAGGCATCTCCCAGTCATTCTTTTGTTTCCTTTAAAGTGCCCGTTTCTGCAAGTCCCTCTCAATTTATTTTATTTTCTTATATTTGAACAATTCAGCTGTCAATACTATACTTTCTTGTGATATTAATATCTAAATGAATAAAATGAATCATTTTGTTTTGTTTTGTTTTGAATAGCTTTTGCGGAATAAGCTTGTATTAACAGCACGGAATAGTATGCACAAAAATTCAAGTTTGAGTCAATTATACCGGAGCATGCAAGAAGCATACAATGAAATGCAGACTCCACTAGTCTACCAAATTCCACCTACTCTGGTAAATCTTTTTAAACATGATTCCTGATTGATCTAAAAGTTTACATATTTTACACTTATTTTTAAAATTTGTTCTTCATACAGGGTCTAAAAGAGCTGAAAGAATCCACAGTCCAGTTGGCCTCGAGTACTGGCTACATCGATGCCCCTGTTGATGAGACCGTTTTTGATGTGGATAAGGATATTGATGATCTTTTGCCTATTGAAGTAAAAGAACAACGCCTCAGCAATCTGCTTCAGGCATTGATGGCTGGTTGTTGTGTAGCTGCTATGCCTGTTTTGAAGAAAATTCCAACCTCAGTTCTTTGGGGTTATTTTGCTTTCATGGCCATTGAAAGCTTGCCTGGAAATCAATTCTGGGAAAGGATATTGTTTCTGTTCACTGCTCCAAGTCGAAGATACAAGTAAGTTGATGCTTTTCCTTCTAGTTTTCCATGGATTCCAGGACTAAATACTCTTCTGCATATTGTAAGTTATACCTAGACTCAAATGATCTACTTCCTATACTTTTCAAGTATCAAGCTTTTATGTAGGACAGTACCAATTTTTATTTTGTCAACCAGGTCTGTACACACATGTTTTAGCATCTTTGAATTTTAAAACTTAAATCAGACTTAAATATTACCATTTTTCTTAATCTAGATTATGACTAGTATTATCATTGTAAATTTTTTTAATAGTAACCATCGTATAATTTGCTAGGGTGCTGGAGAAGTATCATGGAACCTTTCTTGAGACTGTGCCTTTCAAGACAACTGCCACTTTCACCTTGTTCCAGACGGCTTACTTGCTTTTGTGTTTTGGCTTAACATGGATCCCAATTGCTGGGGTGCTTTTCCCATTGTTGATTATGCTTCTGGTCCCAGTGCGGCAATATTTGCTTCCCAAGTTTTTCAAAAGAGCTCACCTTCAAGACCTGGATGCTGCAGAATACGAGGAAGCCCCTGCCATTGCTTTCAACATGTCCTTTGAAGTAAGCTATCTAAATCCTTTGTTCGGTTCAGTTAGACTTTCAACACAGCTCCTCTCTCTCTCTCTCTCCCCAATTCCCCATTGAGCTTGTTTAACAAATTTGTCATTGATCTAACTATATTCTGATATAAAAATAAATAAGTAATTTTGTTAATGTGTTTATGTGTGTGTGAGAATAATGCATGCATATGTGCAAAAGTTTAGATCAGATGGGTATAAATCCAATCATCTGATCAATCCAATTTTAATTTGATAATAATAAAAAATATGGTATTCAGATACTTCCTATGTTGCATTTTAAAAAGGAAAAGAATTAGAATGTTCACAAACAAGCCTATATTAGCTTATCTTCTAAAAGTTCTGTACTGATGTTGATGGTTTATATGCATTGCAGGATCAGGATCTTCAGGCAAGAATAACGAACATTGATGGTGGGGAAATACTTGATGAAATGATCACAAGAAGCCGTGGTGAGATCCGCCACACTCAGAGTCCCAAAGTATCAAGTTTGACCCCTACTTCGCTAGAAGGTATAAAACCTGCTTATAGCCCGCGGGTGTCGCAAAGAGTATACAGCCCCCGTTTAAATGAACTAAGAGGAGAAAGAAGCCCCCGACTGAATGGACAGGGACTCGAAACAACGCAAACTCCCAGCCCTGGGCCATCTATCCTCGGACAAAGCAGTCGTGGTTCTTCATGCTAAAAATCGTGAAAGTGTGATTCTGGTGACATTTTATTTAGCAATGGTGCTCGAGAGGTAATGTGTTAAGTTCATGTGTAACTATGTGGCATCTAGGTGAGTGTGCTTCTAACCTTTCATGATAGTGTAGGTTGTTTGTCAGTGTTGCCCTTTCTACTAGTATTCTCCATATGTGGTGGGTAGAGAAAGTGATTACAAAAATGGAAAAAAGATGTAATTATATCTATGATTTTCTTATTTCCATATGGAACTAAACGTTCATTATGCTGCCTAAAAATTCCCAAAGTCAATCTAGATCTATATCAATTTTAATTTGTTCATTTCATACTATTGAAATATATGTCTGGCTTTTTCTTCCTTTAATGCTTCCCAAAGTTTTTAGCAACGTTGTGTTCTCCAACTATCCAATTCAGTTGACAGAAAATTCCCAAAAAAAAAAGAGAGAGAATGAAGAATACTGAATCAGTGAATCCATTGTATTATGGTTGAGTCCTCTAGGCCAGGCTTTATTTGGATTTTAGAATAATATTACCTCTCAATGCTATAGACTTCTGGAAAAGTAGGGTCCTAATGTTCTCGAATGAGATATATGAGTGTCCTGCGGTATGAGTTTGAAAGCCAACATGTCACCTCAGTATGAGAACCTAAAGCAGGTGCATGCTATCTACTATGTTTCTTTTTCATTTCAAAATAATATACTCCTCTCAAGGCAATACTTATTTCAGATTCTGATGTTGTGAAGTTCATGTTGATTAGGCTTCCAGTAATGGTTATAGGATGGTGAGTGGGATATAGCAAAGTAAGCACTCTGCTTTATCTTTCTGAGTTAGGCAGTTACATGTGCAAATGTGGCAAATCTGTTAACTATTTGGCATCTGCCTGGCGATTCCTTTCACTTTTCTTCTTATGTGTGAGTAAAAAAGTAAAGGCTGGTGAAGCAATATCAGAAATTCTTGCTAGATGAGACTGTTGAACCTCATGTTTAAAAGTTTGGAAAGAAGCTAGAACACTAAACTACTGAACAGAACCTTATGTCCCAATTACTTATGCTTAAACAAAGAGCCCTTTGTTGATCTCCATCATAAGCTATAGTTTCTTTCTCAACTGCAATGATCTGCAAATTGTTCTAATGAGGCTTCTTATTTCTAAATGCTTGGCTGATTTGGTTGTTCTCTGAATATTCTCAGAATCCACTTTTTAAGCTTATCATGCATGCCACTATGATGTTGCAACTGTTGTCTGCCACTGAAAGACACCAGTGACTTCATTGATATGGATAAGCAACAGACTGCATAATACATGAACTGGTGGAATGCATACTTACTCCCCACTAATATATACTCTGGCCCCAGCCTGTGTTAAAGGCCAAGTGGTCCTTTTGTTTGGTACATGCATTTCAATACATGCTTGCATTTCAAGTTTCAATCAGTTTTATGAGTACTGATAAGGATTGTTAACCCACTTAGGGACCCCTCACTCTAGCATGACAGGCAAACTGGAATTTCGCATGAAGCTTTTTCTTCATCTTCAAGGATCACTTTTCAGATGCTTTCAATGTTGATGTCATAACTGATTTACTCACTCTGCAATTGCAAATGAAAGCAATATATGTCAACATCTTTTACAACAAATACAAACCTAAGTTTACTATATTTGATTTTGACAATGCCCACATCACCTAATACGATATATGTTAGTAACCCTACCTAGATTGGGCCGGCTCTTATGGGCTTGCGCACCAGCTTTGGGCCCCAGCCCGCAATTGGAATTGACTTCGTTTTTTTTTTTTTTGGCTTCTTTTTAGTTTTAACCCTTTTGTGTAACAACCTGGCCAAAAAAAAAAAAAAAAACCCCTTTTGTGTAACAAGGATTAATAGTGTCAAAGTGCAATTGATCATTTTATTTGTAAAGAGCATGTGAAGAGAATATGAACGTGTTGAATCAATTTGATAAATGATAAGATTAAGTAGAATTTTACTCAAATGCCAAGTAAAACATTCTTCTTATCATTTCATTCATGAGAAGAGGAGGTTCCAATTCTAATTTTAGGCTCGATATATTTCATTCCGATGTGAGAAGATACACAACATTAAAAGATATGAAGAGAAAGGCAAGTAAATGAGGGGAATGCATATATTAAAATTAGGAAGACTTAGAGTCCAATTCATTTTATGAATTTTTCTTAGACTAATACTGGTAATGATTTAGAGTTTTTAATCAAGTTCTTTTATTTTTCTTCTTTGACGACCTTAAAATTCCGAAGTTAAAACCTAACATGCAGTCTCTACAAATCCCACTCTACACTCTAAAAGGGAAAATACCCTTCAAATCGGGGGAAATACACTTCAAATTGGAGAAGAACTTTATTATGAATTAAAAAGATTTTCTTATAAATTTTAAAACACATTCGGTCTCCATCTAAAAATTATTTTTCTAAAGTAACCAAATTTAATTATCTCTTAAAATTATTATAGGCTCATTCGTGGAGATGAGAATGACAAAACTTTTAGAATAATGCTATTCTTACCACATTTCTTATATCACATTCTTATACCATCTCACGTGTCATTACTTTATTGGACAAAGTTTTTCTTTTTCTTTTTGGGTTTTTATTTTTATTTTAGAGTCTCCTTTGGTAAGGATTTTTTTTTGGCCAAGACTCCTTTGGTAAGGATTAATCAGCACGTTTTTGCCATATTAGGAAACGACATGTCGTTATGAAGAGACTAACAGTCACCCCTGTCCACTAGAGAGAGAGGCAAACACTGACACAGAAGAGTAGGAGGAGAAGAAGAAGAAGCAATAGGATTGATTTGATGAGGCCTGAGATTGTGTTGTTTGGAGATTCACTAACAGAGCAGTCCTTTAGATCAGGTGGCTGGGGTGCCGCTCTTGCTGACACTTACTCTCGCAAGGTCTCTCTCTCTCTCTCTCTCTCAAAAAACCCACAAATTAATTTGTTTGAAATGTCGGTAATTTTGATGTGGATGGTTGATATAGGCTGATGTAACAGTTCGTGGGTATGGTGGGTATAACACCCGATGGGCATTGTTCATGTTGCATCACCTCTTCCCTCTGGTACGTTCTTCTCTTCATTCTCTACAAATCAAAGACTTTGTTTTTTACCCAGTTCATGAAGAGGTCTGAATTGCATACTAGAGCAACAAAATGGCCATGTTTGTGAAGAACCTTCTACGATCAGTATCTGATAATATAGCTGATAAACCAATTTATCATGTTGAGATGTTAGGTGAGGTAAAAAACATTGTTAAATTTGGAAGCATATGGAAATATTAAATTGGTAAAAGGTACCAACCCCATTCTGTGATAGAAGGATAGGATTTTGATTGAAATGGAAACATTTGTAAAAGTGATATCCCACTGTGAATTTGTAGGATTCTAGTAAGCCTCCTGCTGCTGCCACAATCTTCTTTGGGGCCAATGATGCAGCTATTTTGGGGAGACAAAGCGAACGGCAACATGTTCCTGTTGAAGAGTACAAGGACAATCTCAGAAAAATTGTTCTTCATATGAAGGTTCAGATTTGTTTTCCCTTAATGCTTCATTTTCTGACATGCTTGTGTAATCTGTTCTAAACTTCAGTAAGCCAGACATCAAGTCCAGAAACTAGAAATTGGATTCTAATGGATAATTTACTTAGATAAAGGGAGTTATTGATAAATTTTTAATGATATAATGTTGAAATCCTAAGAAGTAGGACTAAATGCACCAACAGAACCGTCACCTCCTCTGATTTGTCATCCAACCTACAGCAGTGGCACCTGTTACCACAACTACCATCAAATTTGGCACATTCCCATTTCCGGCCAATTCAATGTCACTACCTCTGCAAGAGCCCCCCAGCACTTACATATGTCATCATGTTTCATATCTGCCTTCACCTTAAACATTTCATAACAGGCACTGTGTCCTCTTCATCACTGTCACCATCGCAAGCTTTGGTGCACTTATCATCTTTGCTACTAAGTTGAATTAATATGATCGCCTCTCCCAGGAACCATAATTGCCCCCATCTCTTACCTAATGTTCCAGATAAACCATCATTTCTTGTATTGTTGAATTTGTACGCCATGCATTGTGCCTGGTTTCTGGACTGATGAATGATTGATAGCATCTGGTATAACATTTTCATCACACTTCATAAGTTGCTAGTTCATTGCATATGGTCACGCATTACTTCCCATAAATTTAGAGTATTTGGTTTCCAAAATGTGCTCATGCAGTCCCCTCATGTTCTTCTAAGGGACAACTAGTTTCAGGGTCAATTATTTGACCTACATCTCATTGTTTATAGGGATTTTGATTGCAGGACTGTTCTCCCACCATTCTGATCGTGCTCATTACCCCACCACCTGTTGATGAGGATGGGCGTAATGAATATGCACGGTATGATGTATTCTTCTCATTTCCAGTATACATCTATATGATCATTACCAGTCCTCCATCATGCCATTTCTCAAATGTCTTGGAAATAAGCTGGAAATTGTTTCTACAGATCCTTGTACGGTGAGGATGCTAGGAAACTGCCAGAAAGGACAAATGAAGTAACAGGAGTTTATGCAAAGCAGTGCATTGAGCTAGCTGAGGAAATGGGTCTCCGCTCCATCAATCTTTGGTCCAAGTTGCAGGAAACAGAGGGTTGGCAGAAGAAATTTCTAAGGTTTGTATCTTTTTAAGTTTCAATCTGTAGAGTTTCATTTTCATGAACAATTAAACATTAAGTGGTTCCAACCAGATTTTCCCGTGCAAAGAAAAGAAGCACTGTGTATTTGATTCATACCTTAGATACTATCATAATAGTCAGCTCAAGTTAAACTCATTCCATGGAAAAAAAAAAAGGAGGGGGGAAAAGCAGGTGGTTAGGACTGGGTTGTGAGGGAAGATGGACTTCTGATCAAGTTTCTGTTGGTTAGAACTGGGATCTAAATTACATTAAAATAATGTACTCTAACTTACTCCTACAAACTATTTTATTTACATCCACCAAGTATTCACCAGTGAGAAAATTGAAGAATGTGTCTTGAAATTATTTGTTTTCCATTGCAGTGACGGGCTGCATCTAACACCAGAAGGTAATGCAGTGGTCCACCAAGAAGTTGTAAGAGTCTTCAATGAAGAATGGCTTTCTGCTGAAGAAATGCCTTCTGAGTTCCCTCACCACTCAAATATTGATGGGAAGAACCCTGAGAAAGCTTTCCAGCAAAGATGCATATAATATGGCAGAATGTTTTTAATTTGTCAGTCGTTTGTCAAATTCTCTACCATGTTTACCCCAGAGGACGTTGCTTCATTTGATGATTGCACCATAGAGAAGTATCATTATTTTTCCCTTGTTTGAGTGATTGATTGAGGATGTACAACTGGGAATCTCTGAAACTTTTTGCTGGTCAAAAGATAATCTTCATGTATGAATGACCATACTGTGACTATATCTTATTCATTCAGCTTATGAAAGTGAAGCCTCTTTTGCATTGAAATTATTTGGAAATTGAATTGTTAGCTGCATGGATTTGTCTGAATATCTCCTCTCTTTTCAAGGATTTGCTGCTGGAGGGTTTGGCATTGTTGTTCTTGAAAGTCTTGAAGGGCTGTAAACTTGCATACAAGCCAAACCCATTCCTGTCCCTTTTATACCTTTCATTAAGGGTGATACTTGTAAGTTTTTTTGTTCTCTAAATCTAAGCAATAACAGTTGCCACAAGAGGGCAATAAAATGCTTGGCGTTATGTAAACCTTAACTATCAATAGTGGTGATTTAAGTCTAATAAATTTGACATGCTTTATTGTATTTCATTACTCCACTAAATATTATTCTTAACGACTTGCTAAATTAACTTTATTAATTAGAGTAAAAACAATTTATTCTCATGTTTGGACGTGACTCGACTTTCTTTGACCATGTGCCAAAAGATGGAAACTAAGTAAATTACATAACGCCATTACAATACTTCAAGAACTTAAATGGAATGGTTTTAATTGCGGTCAAAACAATATCCAACAAAATGAAGAAAATTTAATAGGACCAAAAAATTGAGATAAACTAAGAAAAGCCTTACAGTCAAAAGTTCTTAGCAATGCTAAGCAACCCTGACCATTAGATGATTGAGAATGAATGGTCATGATCTATCTCTATAATAAATGCTTTTGTACCCTCACCTATTAAGCAAAAAAGAATACAATGGTGACAGCTCCGAAACACTACTACTTGGCCCATTTTTCTCTGATGGAGCTCAACAAGCTCAGGGAAAACCTTGCCTCCCAATACCCATTACTTGTTCCTGAAAACTACATCATGAAACCCTACAATATGAAAGATGAGTTTATTCCCTTTGAAGCTTCTTCTTCATCAAAGGGCTATCTTCAAGATTTTCACCATCTTGATGAGTTTAATGTTAATGGGTCTTCATCAAATCCCATGTTTGGGGTCCAAACCCCATATTTTAATCCTTTTGACACTAACTACACCTATGAAGGCTCAAACTCAACAGATCATCTTAATTTTTATGAGTGTAAGCCACTTGCTGATCAAAATGGGGGGCATGGCCAAGTCTTGGACAACTTTCAAAGTGGAGGGTACTTGAATTTCCCAGCTCATAGGTCATCAAATCCCCTAATTGATATGATGGGGCCTCATCATAGGAGTAGTACTACTTTCCTGCCCTCAAATTGTCAAGAAATTAAACCCATGAACTTTGTGGTACCAGATGAAGCCTCATGCATAAAATCAGAAAATGGGTACATGAATAATAAAAGTAGATCATCAGGGTCCACCACAGTAACAAGAGGTACATACAAAGGCCGAAAGAAGTCCAATGTAGTCAAGGGCCAATGGACAATTGAAGAAGATAGGTAGAAAATTAAAAATCTAATTGCAGCATACGTTTACACATTTTGACTAATTTTACATCACTTATCTCTTTTATTCATGTGCCCATGCATGCTTGAACAGGCTCTTAATTCAACTGGTTGACCAGCATGGAGTGAGAAAGTGGTCTCATATTGCTCAGATGTTGCCTGGAAGGATTGGCAAGCAGTGTAGAGAGAGATGGCATAACCACCTAAGGCCTGATATCAAGGTTAATTAATTTTGATTAATGTATTCTATTTATATATACACTCTAAACCTCTATTTTAATTCCTAGAACTGATTAATCATGATCATAAAACTAGATACTCTAAAGCTTCTTACTTTTTTATAATTGCATGAAAACTGTTTATGGATTTGCAATATCTTCATGAGTAATGCTACATGAACCACATTTTCGTACTATTTCTTTTTTAATGATGTGATAGACGATGTCATATAAAATGTGACTCAAATAGTTTTATTGTTTTCATAATTTAATTTCTTGCTGCAGAAGGATACATGGAGTGAGGAGGAGGACAAGGTACTCATCGAATCGCATGCAGAAATCGGAAACAAGTGGGCAGAAATCGCAAAGAGATTGCCGGGAAGGACTGAAAACTCCATCAAGAACCACTGGAATGCCACAAAGAGAAGACAATACTCCAAACGAAAATGTCGCTCCAAGTACCCCAGAGGCTCTCTTCTGCAGGAATACATCAAGAGCTTGAACTTGGACTCATCACCAAACACAGGAAGGGGTCAGAGGAAAAACAATAGCAACTCAGCAGCCAATAACAATGCCACATCATCATCAACAAACAAAGCAGTACCACCAAGTCAGCCAGAGGACATGGGGTTTTGTGGGAATGATCGGTTGGTGCCAAACTATGAATTCAGTGAGGACCCTGCAGCAGATTTTTGTTTCGACGACAACATATTTGAAGAAGGCTGCAACATCGAGTCTCTACTTGATGACATTCCTTGTGCTCCTCCTGTTCTTGCTGATGTTGGTGATGATGAGAATATTAATAATGGTTTTGATGGGAAAATGTTGATGCCTGCAGCTGCTGCTGTTAGTGATGTTGATGATGAGAAAAGTTTTGGGATGGACATGAGCCAAGTGGATGTGGGTACAGTGAAGATGGAGACTGAAGTGAAGAAGGAGCTGGATTTGGTGGAGATGATCTCTCAAGTCAACGAAGCGGATGCATAGGTCTCTATAATATAAACTTTATAAACTTTGGGAACTCATACACATACAAATCAAATAAACAAAGGGAAATGCTTTTTTCTCATGCATTCTGGTATGCTATTTTTATTAAATTGTTTTGGACTATTAATTATATGAATTTTTGTTTAAATGTATGGTATGTACCTTGTCAATCTAGCAACAAAACATGCAAGGTATTTAATAAGAACATATATAGAAGAAAGAGACAAGGGATTATTGGAATCGGCTTTCATGAAGTTATATATGTTTTGGTTAATCTGTGTAAATCAGAGTACATGAAGGCCAAGAAAGATATTTTTTTAATAATAAATGAGAAGGGATATGTGTAATTGTTGGCAAAAAATAGACTCTTTTACAACATTACTACAAATAATACATACTATGAAGTCTGTTGGCAAACAGGGCCTATTACCGAATGGTCATGCTCATGCTCGAGGCCCAGCTAAAGGCCCAAAACCCGGTTTCAGCCTGGTCTCAGAAGTGTCGGGTCAGACCCGAAACTAGTGAACAACTCTCTGTAGTTTTTACTTTTGTGGTTTTGTTGAGAAACAAGAAAAAATGGAAGAGCAGTATCATTGGCAGTTTTTCATTTAAAAAAAATTTACGTTCTACATTGAAAACGTGAACCCCTGGAAAATTTCGATTACAACTAAAACCAAAGACAACAGAGGAAAGTTCTCATCATCTGGTCCACAAAAGAATTCAAGCAAAAAACCAAAAACGAAAATGGCAAGGAAAGGGCAAACTAATTAGGTTCCCTGCCTGACCTACAATTGAATTAGAAATTTTCATCTAACTTCCATTAAGGCGCTAAAATCTCATCTCACAACAATACTTCAAGCGGTCTTCGGCTTTGCCTTAATACGTTTCACCCTAGAATACAGGAAAACTCCAGTAAGGGCAATTGCAGTTCCTGCATCATATCCAAACAAGTTATAGACCTCTGTAACCCCAGCAAAAGATTGCTGTAATGAAAGTAAATAGCCAGCATATAAAATCAATTTTTACATCCTTAAGAAATCAAAGTACAAGAAATTTTACCGAGAGCGTTAATTGGTTGAACAGGTGTTTTGAAGAAGAGAACAGAGCTCACAATTACCACCACTCGCTTCACACAATTGCCTACCGAGTGGGTAACAGGTGATACCCTCTGCAATATCATATACGAAACCTGCATGGTTCACCAATAGTCAGCAGTTTTCATGAGCGAGATGCAGAAAGTAAGAAGCATCGTATGCGTTTGGAAAAAAACAAAGATGGATTCAGGAAGGTTTGAAATTCTTAAAATGAGTTTAAATGCATCTATCTATTCCCTTGCATTTTTGCACCCTTACTCTTTTCCTATTAATTAAATTGTCTTTTTATTATTTCCTAAGCAAAACTTTGCACCCTCATGCAAGAATCTTACATTCTTATACTTACGTGCTCCTCAAACCCCCTTGTCATCACCCCACCCTTCCAGCACTCCCAAAGAAAAACAAAAATTAAACTTTGAATTCAGCATGTCAAGGATCATAACAGAATTGAAAGATGAAGTTCAGAACCAATCATTGAAAAAGAGGTGAGTGATTAGTTTGGAGCATGAACAAGCCTAAGAATGAACTGAATGCAGGAACTGGGTATACAATTAATCAGACTTCTGTTAGTTACAGAGGTATATGCATCTCAAAACAATGGTATATACCTCTGCACTTTAAAAATGAACTGAATGCATCTCAAAACCAGAGCTCACGAGAAGACCTAGGAAAGACTAACCTGCTGATATGCATGGAAGCAGAGTGCAGCAATAAGAGACCTAATCATTACTTGTTTAACATTCAATCCCTGTCATTGGAGATTAAAAAAAAAGGATTAATTAGTTTTGAGCATAATCTACAATGAATCTGTAGCAACTTTTAGCTCTCAAAGCATACTCACAGCAGATTGCAGGTATGCTGGAGTAAATTTCACCCCTTCCATGAATATAGCCACAGGGGCTAACAAGAAAAAGGACATGATTGTTATTATTGAGAAGAGCGTAATGTTGTCCATAGATTCCTGCCCAAAACAAACTGCTGGTTATGCCAATTGCAAATTGAAAACAAATCAAGTCAATAAAAGAAGAATGTACAATGAAAAACCAACTATGTGGAACTATTTGGCCTATTTTCTTATCAATCAGAAATTTCCAACTGATTACACTACAACAAGAACCAACATTATAGTTATTCACGACATAAATATGGAAAGCATTGATTACCTCTTTCTTAATCATGACCTTTTTGCTGAGAACGTTACGAGATTGGTTTGTCAAATTGGAAGCCATAGCACTCCAAAATCCAGCCCTTTTCACAGATAAAACAATAAAGTTATATATCAAAACAATAACAGATTTGTATGTCCTTGTTCTATAAATCATATATATATATATATATGCTGTGGTTTCTTTTCTCTTCTGTTTTTGGAATTAATAAAAATTATATAATGTAATTTCTTGTTCTATAAATCATATATATATATATATATGCTGTGGTTTCTTTTCTCTTCTGTTTTTGGAATTAATAAAAATTATATAATGTAATTTCTTACCAATTAAACGAGGCCTCAGTAACTGATGCTAGTCCCACACCACCAACAATTGGTAACAGGGAAGCAACCACCCAAGGAGTAGGTATCTATGTGAGCATGAACATACAAAAGATGAACTGAGACAAACGGGTTGGCAATGAATTGAATATAGAAGCCATAAAATGCTACATTGTGTTTTCATGATAGATTATGCTTCGGTACATAATCATCCAACTCATGCAAATTTTGTAATTCAGCATTGCAAGGAATCACTTCTACAGAATTTACTGTTGCACAGCTGTTGTCAGTGATGTGCACATAGACAGATAATGGGGTGAAAGAGTTTATGAAATCCTTACCTCCCCAAGAAACATGGCAGAGAGGACAACCGAGAAAAAGGGCTCGCTAGCTTTGATGGTGTGAGTGAATGAGACAGCCACTTTCCCAAGACTCATATTAGTAAAAAGGTTACCCAAAGTGTGCACTACTGCCAGTGGTAGAATTGCTGCCAGCTGTGTCAATAAGTAGCTCAAAATAAGAATCACTTACAAGGAAATCAATACCCAATATATCAGACACTTCAACTTAAGCAACTAGTAGATACCTGTGCACCGGTAACCTTCGGCTTTTTGTAGAGATTCAAACCCCACATGAGCAGTACAAGTACAGTCCCAACAGCAAATTGTATTCCAGTGACAGTTACTGGGTATGGGAACACCTTCAAGACCTGTGAAGAAGAAGTTTCTTTAATTATGCTCCATAAATTGCATGTATTCAAGCATTATCTACTCTTATCTCGATCACTATGTTTTAACTTGGTCAAACTATTAATGACTTGCTATTGTCGGAGCATTGGAATAAATTGCATGCTAACTACTTTCCTGGAAAATCTACCTTTTACACCTTTTACATTTTCTTTAGATAAAAAAGAAAAAAAAAAGAAACTGATATTGAGCCAACTTTCCAGGAAACTAATTCCGCCGAAACAAACAGAATCTACCAAAAATCAAATCAACTCAAACGAAGAATTTTCAGGGTTACAAATGAGAATCGAACAACGTTCAGCCAAAACCACACTAAGATAGAAAGAATCCACAAGAATCGCTACCTGCTTGTTGTAGATATTGAAGTAGATGTTGAAGAGGTACCATAGACCAAACAGCGAGCCGAGCTCGAGAGTCTTGAACAAGCTGCTTTTGGACTCGGCGCTCTCGCCGGCGCTCTCCGCAGTAGCCCTAACCTCAAAACGATTCGTTTGGGGATCGGAGGCGGCGGAAGGCAGTGAAGTCCATGGCCTGAGCTTGAAAGACGAAGAGGAAGAAGAGAGCGACCACGATCGGCGAGGCAAAGACGCAGAGAGGGCGTCATTTGTGAGATTGTGAAGCTTCGAAGAGGCGGAGAGTCGTATCGGATCGAATCGGGGGGTCAAAGTCGGGTTCGATGTTCTTCGAAGGTTCGGGAGATAGAGGGACGGAGAGAGAGTGAAGGTCGCGCTCTGCATTTTCGAGGGTCTGGGTTTTGAGATCTGAGAGTGCGAGTGGGAGTGGGAGTGGGAGAGAGAGAGAGAGGGAAAGAGAGAGTGTGTGTGTGTGCGCGTGAGAGAGAGAGAGAGAGAGAGAGAGAGACGTCCTCGAAGAGTCCGTCGAGGGGCGAAGTTGGTTGAGTTGGTTGGGTTTGTTTTTACAGAAGGAGCGCACAACGCAGTGTCTAGGGCCTCTAGGCACTACAAAAATTGGAAATGAAACGACACCAAATTATTTATCACAGCGGAATCTGAAATTCCCAAATGTCGGATACTCTGTAGGTTTGTATGCTAAAATATTTAGGCTTAATTATAAATTTGAAATCTTTAGCGGCACTCGTTATAAACTTATAATAACTCCCCTCACCTTATAAGTTATAACTGGTTTTGCATGTTTATTTGGTTATTATTTTTTTTTTGTAAACTTTACACTCAGGCTATGCATGATACAAATAATGTTAAAAATCTTAAATTTATAATACAAATTTTAATATGTACGTTGATATAATCACTTATTTATCTTTAAATGTTAACAAATTTATTTTTTCTTCATTGAAATATAATTTTTCACATTATTATATATGATGTCGTACAGTTATCATATTAAAAAAGAAATCTCCTATCATTTCTTGGGATTTTTATTAATTTCTATAGAAAACAAAAGTAGTGAGAAGTTCATTTCTTGGTAGGTAAAGTGGATGTGCCTTTTTGTCTTGCTCAAAGAAGAAAGACTTATTTGGCCAAAAAAAAAGAAGAAGGACTTGGGTGGGGTCTATTAATTGACCCTTTGGTGGGATTGGGCAGAAGTTCGATTTGATCTTTGTGTTTGTGGGTGGAAAAGTCATTCCAAATTTCCAACAAACGGCAAGTGACTAACAACACCCACCCAGTTACCCAATTGTGAATCGTTGATGACTGAGATTGTGAGAGTGATAATGAGAAGGATTTAGCTATTTTAAGTGCCACTTGCTTGGCAACTTGTCATTCCAACTTAGTTGGCTGGAGTAGCTCCTTTGAGTTTGGGTTGTTATAACTTATAGTAATATTACTTCATCTTATTGGTGCATAAGCTCTGCGTGAAGCAATAAATTAAATTGAGCCCTTTTAAGCTTTGAAATATGAACCATATATTACATATATACACAATGGCGCTGAGTCAAACAACTACAACTACAATTAACTGTATAAGCTTCATGCGATTTTTGCCCCTGCACACTAATATATCTTAAGGAGAAAATTACAGATTTAATCAAGTTATTTTATACCTAGTTCAATTTTGGTCTACAATTTTTTTTAAGTTCTGTTTTGGTCTACTAATTGTTCTACTTGTTTAATAAATGTTCAGATTTGTTTTCTCAAATTTGGCCTATCCTTTACCCTATTAAATCTCACCCAAATTCAGTAAACATATACTTGTTTTAAAGCTATGCATTTCTTCTTTACAACCATATAAAAATCATTCAAATTGGAGTTCTAAAACTCAAGATAATTGACCTCAAAGTAGAGTACTCGAAACTGCTAATTTTTCAAACTTCACACAATCTCAATTCTCTTAGATTCTAATACTCCAAATTTGTTTTTATGACTAAGAAATGATGAAATATAACTTATACTTTAATTATAATTGAAGAAAATACAACCCAAAGAATTTAAAGTCACAAATCTAGACATTTATTGAACAAATGAAACAATTAGTAGACTAAAACAGAACTTAAAAAAGATCGTGGATCAAAATTGAATTAGGCATAAAATATGTGGACCAAATCTGTAATTTCCTATATCTTAAGCACGTTATGTATGCATATCACATAAATTCTCTTGATTTTTGCTAAAAAAATCATGGGTTTTTAGTTCTTCCTTAAAAATAAAAAGAGAAGATGTGCTGTAAATTAGTGTATAACCTTGAGATTTTGAAGGAAATTAATTAATTGTAAGTACAACTATAAAATTTGTTATCAGTTCTTTGTTTTTGTCGGAAGCTTTATTATCAGTATTTAAGATTTAATTTGTCATAATATTTTTTAGAAATCTATCTGTGATATAGTTTCTTTTAATTTTTATTATATATATTAATATTTTTTTGTC
This sequence comes from Dryas octopetala, assembly GCF_963921425.1. Lineage (NCBI taxonomy): Eukaryota > Viridiplantae > Streptophyta > Magnoliopsida > Rosales > Rosaceae > Dryas > Dryas octopetala. The sequence goes on along the minus strand of NC_141374.1, from coordinate 15,755,503 downwards.
TATTAGGACCATGGAATGAATAACTCATCCATCATCTATGATTCTATATTGATGAATCATCATGAGAAAATAAGTAACAATGCAATTCAATCGAATACTACTTTGAATCCTCAAATTCTTAGCAACGTAATACATAAAGGCTTATTTGCGCCAATGCCTCCTGAAACTAACTTCGATTTTCAATTTGCCCCCTGAAACTTCATTCCTCCCACTTTGCCCCTCGAATTTTACAAAATACTATATTCTGTCATGTCCGTCTATAGATCCGTCAAAGCAGCTGACGTGGAAGGGCATTTTGGTCTTTTACCTGACGCAAAGCTGAATCAGACTGACAAGATGCCAAATCAGCAGCCACATCAGCATTAAGTGGGACCCCTTTGAATATATATATATATATCTCTCTCTCTCTCTCTCTCTCCTCGAATTCTCTCTCGCGTCTCTATCTCTCTTGGCCTCACACCCTCGCCACCCCTCTCTCCGGCGCGTGAGGGTGCGACCGGCCATGGCTAGCGACGGGCTTTGGCCCATCGAGCTCACCGTTCCCTCCTCTTCCTTCCCCTAGTTTCAGTTCAACCCAGAAACCCCCAAACCCGAAATACTGCCCCGAATCCGATCCAAGCCTCGTCGGCGTTGACTCGCTTTTTCGGCGAAATTGGGACCGGTGACCCCATGGGTTTTTTTCCCCAGGCCACGACGAGTCCAGCCGTGGTGTCCCCTTACTCCAACAATGCTCCACGACGGAGAATTAAAGCCACCAAGGCCGGCGGCTTCCGCCATCGATTTCGACTGTTTCCGTCGAGATTTGGCCAATGACCCAGTTGTGAAAAATGATCCTCTATGTATGGGCTTCCTTTCTCCTAAGGCGTGGATGTTCAGTTTTAAGAAATTTGAAATTGAATTTTAGGTTTTTGCCTATTTTGAACGAGAGAGAAAGAAGGAGAGAGAAAGAGAGAGGGAAGGAGAGGCAGAGAGGGAAAGAGAGAGAGAGAAAGACAGAGAGGGATGAGAGGCTGGCCGATGGCTGGGTAGGGTGTTGCGCCGGAAAGAGGACTCGCCGATGGTGGGGCTGGCGACTGGGTTTGGGTGGGGGATCTAATTTTTTTTTTTTTTGGCCAATGGGGGATCTGAAAATTAAAAAATAAGTTTTAAACTTTTAATTTTTGTTTTAAGTTTTTAAAACCATTTGAAAATTATTTTAAGTTTTTAAAATTATTTTTTATTAATTTTTTGTACACTTGGCGTCTAAAAGACCAAAATGCCCTTCCACGTAAGCGCCACGTCAGCTGCTTTGACGGATCCATAGACGAACATGACGGAATATGGTATTTTGTAAAGTTCGGGGGGCAAAGTGGGAGGAATGAAGTTTCAGGGGGCAAATTGAAAATCGAAGTTAGTTTCAAGGGGCATTGGCGCGAATAAGCCATACATAAATAACAAGTTTAAAGAGTATATAAAATTAATGACATGAATTGACTGAAATTTTGTCACATTCACAAATCAAATGAAATACAACGATGCATCAATCGAAAATATAATTAAATTCTTAAGAAATGTGTATTAACATATTAGCTGAAAAATAAGACAAACGTGTAAGTATGAGAAAAAGTTTGTCGAGTATGTAGGCCGGGTTTCCAAGAGTTTGTGATACAATAAAGTCACGAATCCAAAAAAAGTATTTCATTCTTTGTATAGGAATACACGTGGGTTTTTTTTATACATGGAAAAAAATTGTAAATCAAATAAAGTTAATACTTAAATGGACTCCAATAGTTGTTTAAAAGGTTGCTGAGGGTTGAGACCTCTGGTCATTCATCCCGAGTCTGTCTTTGGATCTCTTGATGATCTGTGAGCCGAAACTGGGTATTTGTTAAAAATTTAAAATCAAATACTACAAGTTCCTACCACCCATGTAAGTGAGAGAGAGAGAGAAAGAGAGAATATTGCAACGGTAGGACACAAACACAAAACCTTGCTCTTAATTTGAAAACGTTTACAAATACAAAAGCCCTTGTGCATGAACAGTGGCGGATCTATTAATCAATCGTTATAAATTCAAGATTAAGAAGCTTACGAATATTTATTCTGGGTTTGGGCGTCGCAAGCAAGCAAGGGGCGTCACCTTCAGGGTTCAGGCTTTGTTTCTGCCTTCTGGGTCTAGATCTTTCCTTTCGGTCTCTCTTGTACTTTTTTTTTTTTTTTTTAAATTAACTTGCCAAATCGATGTCATTTTGGCAAGTTAAGAATTCAAAAAATATAAAAACTCATATGTAGATTACGTGAGTCACCCTTTCTTTCTTGTTTCTCTGGTCTTATTTTCTCTTTCAGATATAAACACAAACACTTTGTCTGCAAAATTTTTCCTCATGCCAAGCATTTCTAGGTTCATGGGATCAACTGACCCTATTGACCCCACCCTGGATCTACCCCTGTGCATGAAATTATTTATACTTACACCCCCTGAGGTTTATTGTCTTTTTACATACATTATCTGGGGTTTCAAAAATTACATATAACCCCTACAAGAGAAAATAATAAATAAATAAAAAAGAATATATTTGTATTGAGGTTGGACCTTACACTTTGAGTAACTTATTAGTCCATTATACCCCCTTAGCATGCCTTTTTGTATACTTTCTCATCATTTTTCGTCTCATTATAAGGGGATTATGTGCAACATTTTTGAAACTTCAAGGGGTGTATGTATAATTTTTAACTTCGAAGAATGTATATGAAAAGACGATAAATCTCAGGAAGTGTAAGTGTAAATAACTCTTTATGCATGAGTGCCCTAACAACAAAGCTCAACAAATTGATCAAACAAAGGCATCAAAGAACGTAACACATGCAATGCACTGTATTTAATCACAATAACTTCTTCCATCTCTGAAGTTAACCTTGTTCTTCATTTTCTTTTTGTACTTCTCTTCTGAAGTTTCTCAATTAGCTCATGTGGGTGGTCCATATTTAAAAGCTTAAAAGAGTACAATTATTGGTGTAACAAGATACAAACATACAAAATAACATATCTAAATGCACACATATAATATAAAAAAGTAATGCTATTTGGACCAAATTCAGTGACCAAATAAGAGGGACCAAGTGAGGTGTCATTTGGGGAGATGTGGAGATGAAGACTATGTCTCCAAGTGACACCTCACTTGGTCCCTCTCATTTGGTCACTGAATTTGATTCAAATAATATTACCCAATATAAAAAGAGTAACGTGTTTCAGCTTATTCAATTAATTATGAAATTTTTACACATTATTAAAGCTTTACTTAGAGCCAGGCAATAGATGAGGTAGAATTCAGGCACCCGAGTTCGAGTCTCTATTTCGATCCTTGGAGCCAAGTAGTAAGGGAAGTAAAATTCTTTGTGAATCCTCTGGGCCCAGTATGGATTACTTGACTTTAATCAATTTGATGCGATAAAACTAGTCCAGGACATCCTCGGTTACGAAAAAAAAAAAAAAAACTTTACTTTGAAGAGTACAATTATTGATATAACAAAGTATGAATGGTAATACATCAAGATACATATGCAATCATATGATATAAGAAGGGTAACTTCTTCAATTAACTATAATTTAAAATGTAAATTATTGGTGTAACAACAAAGGATACAATACAAAATGTTTAAAAATATATATATGATATAAGAAGGGTATTAATATTTTTTCAATTAATTATAAAATTTTACCGTTTACTGTTAAGAATGGTAATGATATATTGATATCAAATAATTGTCTTTTTTTTTTTTTTTTTTTATATCAAAGTATTGTCAGATGGTTTGAGAAGTAGTGCGTAACTATTCTTAAATAAGAAGATACGAATTAAGAACGAGACACGTGTAACATTTTCTTCCATAATTAGTAAAAATCCCGTCCTCCCTCAATTTGAGGCTCTCACACACACAAGTAGCGAAACCCAAAAATTCTACTATTTTCACACCCCAAATTGCCCCTGGACGTTGTCATAGCTGTACTCATGAGTAAAATTTAGCAGGGTTAGTTTCGTACTTTACTCTATAATTATGGATAATGAATTAGCTAATATAGGAGCCACCATATCCCGCAGAACACGTGCGAGCATTGAGCGACTTTACGCACACAACCGCTCATTTTTCGCTCCAAATTGGAACCCTCCAAAGGCTCCAATCGTTAATTATAAACATTTTCCGATAAAATCTTTTAAACTTTCCCACTTAGAAGGAAAAAAAGAATCTTGAAGAAAGAGGATAATGCATTCGCTGAGCTTCAAAGTTTTCACTGATTATAGCTGGTTGGGGACGAGGAGGCGTTTTCCGGGTCGAGCAAGCTACAGCAGTGTTGCGAATTTGGAGGTCGGGGCCAGAAGATTCGGGTCGGGTTCTAGGGATTTCGGAAGAGCGGGTAGGATTGTAGCGTGTGCTTCGGAGTCGGAGAGGAACGGTAATGGCTGGAGTGGAAGTCAGAGTTCAAGTCCGGGTGCGGGTGCGGGTGCGGGTCCGGGTCCGAGACCGAGTTCGTTTCTGTCTCGGAGTCAGACCTACGCTTTGTTGAAGCAGCAAATGGAGGTTGCTGCAAAATCTGAGGTGAGTATTTTAGCAAGCAAACAAATGGCGAAATGGAATTTTTCTTTGCTTTAATTCTCATTGTTTTTCTTAGACGCCAAACAGAGGATTACGGTTTTTGAGCTTTGTTTTGAATTGTAGGATTATGAAGAGGCTGCGAGGATGCGTGACTCGTTGAAGTTGTTGGAAAAAGAAGAGCCGGTTTTGTGGCTCCGAAGGTTGATAAAGGAGGCAGTCGCTTCAGAGAGGTTTGAGGTAATCAATTCCACTTTTTCCTTTTGTTTTTCTGTTTTTAAAAATTAATTTTATTTGGATGGTGTTTATTGCTTAATTGAGCTCCAAAATACAATACCAAATTCATTTCATGATTTTATGATAATGTTCAGGATGCAGCTAAGTATCGAGATGAGCTAAAGCAAATTGCCCCTCACGCTTTCTTGAAATGTTCAAGTGATGCAACAACCTTGGTATGAGAATGTACTAAATTAATATTTTATTTTGTATAGCGCTAATTTCTCGGTGTTTTATTAGCTAAATTTATCAAATATTTACATTGCTGACTGTGTTAGCTTGTTAGGTTCATGATTGTTGCTTCTGTTTTCTCTTGTACTTTGCTCCAATTTGTTGTTTTTAGAATTGTAATTATTATGACGGCCCATGAGAATTATATTGGGAATAAAACGCTTCTACAGCGGATAACATAAAGTTTGATAGAATTGGCCAAAAAACAAAAGAAGTTTGATAAAGAAGTGTGCAAGCTAATTGATGAATCTGAAGTAAAATTTTTGTTTCTTCAGGGAATTCGGGTTCAAGTTAGGAGTGTGTACATAGAGGGCCGAAGTCAGCCTTCAAAGGGGCAACACTTCTTTGCATATAGAATAAGAATTACCAATAGCTCTGACCGCCCTGTTCAACTTCTTAGAAGGCATTGGATTGTCACAGATGCGAATGGAAAATCCGAGAATGTCTGGTTAGTTGAATTACTTTTCCATGCTATCTGTTATCTCTTCTGGATATCTTGTTTTCAATTTGGTCATTATTGGTTAACCAATATTTTGTGTGTTAAGCATTGTAGGGGGATTGGTGTTATTGGTCAGCAGCCAGTAATTCTTCCTCAGGCTAGTTTTGAATACTCATCTGCATGCCCGTTAAGCACTCCGACCGGCAGAATGGTAAGATGAGACACTTCTCTTTTCTTTCATTCTTCCATGAAAACTCATATAAAAATTATCTTTCATTGGTTTTGTAAAAGGATACAATCAGAAAAAGAAAGGCTTTCGTCCAAAAAAAATTCAGAAAAAAGAAAGGCTTGAACTTTCTTTAATCTGGTTTGTGCCATTAATTATTATGAATTTATGATACTCTTATCAATTACAGGTTATATGTCATACTTAAAGTAGTTCTGCTTGACATTAGATGAATTTTTCAAATAAAGCACCTCTATTGCCTTAACATCAAGAAATTAACTAATGAAAAATATTGTATTTCTATGTGAATTTTTTTTCCAACAATGCATAGATATGATTAGATAGAATCCTGAGATGCCACCTAGTTCTGTATCTATCACATTATCACTCAACTACTCTATAAATCACTTGACTATAGAGTTTTCTTCTCAACCTATAACAAAGGGTACCAATGTTTTGTAACATTTGATGTAAAGAATTTAACTTATATAGTCATATCAATATCCTTCATTATAAATCCACAGATACAAAATGCAACATTAAAAAAATTGCCCCTTAAGAAAACACTAAAATATTGATATATTTTTGGTTTGGTACAATGCAGGAAGGTGACTTTGAGATGAAACACATCAATAGGTTAATTTCAGAATCGTTTAACGTGGCTATTGCCCCATTTTCCCTCTCCATGTTTGAAGATGACGACAACTTCTGAATTTTGAGAAGTGAGTTTTGGCATCCATTGGGAGGGGCAGAGGAATTTCTTTAAAAAAAGGCAACAGAAAAACTAAACATCCTATTTGTTGTATTCGGTAATCCAAGTGTAAAAATCATTTTTGGGGGGGGGGGGGATAATGTATTTATATAAATTTTATGTAACAATTTGTAAAGATGAATGTATAGGTTTTGTATGAAATTTGTTATAAAAGGGCCTTATATGTTGATTGATGATTGATAGTCATGGCGTCCTACATTCCCTCATACTCTTCTTGCTTCAGGTTTGGCATTACTATGTTGATGAAATGTAGGGATGACAATCCAATCATGCTGTGTTTGAAAAATGTCAATTCGAGTTTGTGTCAAGCAATTATCAATTGTAATATGATTTGTTTAATTGATCATGTCAAATTTTAGTTTGTTCAGGTTGGCATTCATATTTCGTAAACTATAAACTTAAATAAGATTAGATTCATTTATCTATAACCAAACCCATCAGTATTCATAGCATACTATATCCTAGAAAAATGAAAAACAGAGAAAAAAATCCTCTAATTTAATAACTCATAAAACACCAACTCAATCAATGGAAAAAAAAAACAGATATATCTTCCTACAATATCGATTTTAAAATCATGTCAAAATTGTGCTCTTCATATAAGAAATAAGATTTACTAATTTTAGTGTTTCTTTTGCACTGTATCATTGAAAATTTATCGCTAGTGAAATGTACACCGTCTCTCATTTCATAACAATAAATTTGGGATTGACTTCCCCCTCGAACTCAATGTAACATTTTTGGGTTATAAACAAAGTTCTTTTGGTTGAAGCAAGTTTCTTAAAAATTAATGACAGTGACTTTTGGAAACTTACAGCTATAGCCTATAGTCATGCAGACATGCACCAGAGCATTGGTGTTATGACCTTTCAGCAGAGTTACTAGTTAAGCATACATGCAGTTATTTGTCATGTTGTGGCAATCACTAGAGATATATAATATCTCCGTAAGATAGGATCCAAATCTTCTACTTCTTTTTACTTCACTTTTAATTATAATCATGTATTTATTATCTAAGAGTAAATGATGAAATTGATTCATATAACACTTTTTGGGTGTAAATGAAATTACATTTATCCTTGAAATTATATTACACGATTAAAATTAAAACAAGCGAAAATAAGACAAGTAGAGAATCCAATTCCTATAAGATATTTCTGTTGTATATAGTTTAAGTTGGTGAAAATATATGCTCCAATCATATATATATATATATACATCTTGCATAAAGCCCTGTCATATTGGTGTAACAGGTTGAATGCTCAATAACTTTTATATAAGGAACCATTACCATCCTAGTTAAAATATTTGATTTTCTATTAGAATTTGGATCTCTGCTTGTTTGTCCTTGATTTTAAATCAAAGTCGTGTATTAGATATTTAAGGGTTCTTCCATATTTTATTTAGGGTTAGTACGCAGTACTAAAACTTGATCAAGAATACATGTGATGGTTTTGTAGTTCTAGCCATTAAGAACGTTTATCCCTATACTTAAGATTCCAATTTCAAATCCTACACTCGCAATATATATATATATATATAACTCAAATATACATTAGATTAGAAACCAATAATGGCAAAGATAAGGTGAGGATGCAAGATCTTGTTATCTCACATTGAAAAAGTATAACCTTACATAGTAGCTTATAAGGGTTTGAGCTACTTCTCCTATTGCCAATTGGTTTTGAAATGAATACTTAAATTCCTTAAGTTAATACTTTGTGGTGCAGGCTAGGCATTACCATTGAACAAAAACATGAATAAGCTAGCTAATATATATGTGTGTCAGTATGTGTGTGGTCTATATATAGTTTAGTAGAAATGAAAATTAACAGCAGTCAAGAGTGCCTCGAAGTCTCATTATTTTATTAATATTAATATTAATATTATTTTTTATTTCCATCTCTCCCGCTGATGATCACATGTATGACATTCCAGGTTATCATATATATCGCATGTTTAACAGGCTAACAGCCTAAGCTCACCATTTAGCTGTGCTTGTGAAACATATCAAACGTACACACACAAATACACAATGCCTGGCTAGCTAGCTATCTAACTTATATATATATATATATATATATATATAGAATATAGATACTACTCTTTTCTCCACTTTCTCCATTCATTTTGCGTGAGAGTTGATTAATTAAGTGGGAGACTCTCGCACCAGTAGTCACTCATTTTAAGTAATAAACTCATCGATCAAGTGCTTAATTAACTAGCTGCTTTTGCTCTTGGGTTTCTAATTGTCTGTGGCCAGTACTCAATATGAAGAGCAATATAATAGGTCTGTTTCTCTCCCTCTCGATCACTCTAAAAACACACACAGATCGATATATTTGGGTTTATAACTATAAGCTTTTTTAAATGTCTAGTATATATAGAAATGATGTCTCTAATTATTGTTAATTCTTTGGTTTGGATATGCATTTTTGAAGCAATTGTGTTGTGCCTGAATCTGGGTATTGAATCATTAATTAGCATATATATTAATTTCTCTGCAGGCTCTAGTCTCATGTAGTGAATACAGAGACTCAACTAATTTAGGTGTAGATTTTCTTTTAGTTTTACTTTAAGAGTACGTATATATCCGTGCGTTATGAACTTCAGAAAGCTAGCCTACCAACCAGGGTGTTTCTCTTCGCTTTAGAAGTTTCAAGTTCGAATTTTCCTGATTAAAATTAAAACAAAAATAAACTTCCATATTTACTGAACAATTACTCAACAACCTCCCTTTTTTAGGATTCTTAATACTTTTGCTAACATACTCATGCTTTTCATGCTGCAACCAACTGAAGATTCCTCTTCCATATAAAATGAAACCATCTATACTCAAGTACGGAAAATGATTTGTTTGCCTCTAAATTATATTCTATTAATTAATTTTCTTGGCATACCTATAAATTTTGTTCTTTACCAGCTCCCAAAAACTAATTAATGAATTTTCAAAAGCTAATTTGGCTTATTCATTTTTTTCAGTATTATTCACAATTATTATAACCAAATTCACCATGTACGGTGACCGCAATGGGTCGTGAGGTGTGGGATCTACAATTTTTTAAAAATTTATTGGTTCTTAATTATAATGTTGTGGTTCTTCAATTAACTATAAATAGGCTCAACTTGTCCACATCCTATCCTCGAACCTCTTCTGTGGGTTCTTAAAAGTTGCTAATTATTTTTTCCATCATTTATATTTTATTCCTCTGGTTTTGTCCTCTTTAAGTGAAAAAAATAAAATTCATTGAATTCTAATTTGAGTAAGATTACGTATAAATCCCTTTCTTTAATCCATTATTAAAGTAAACACTTATTCAGAAAATGAATAAATAATTTAATAAAAAATATTGAATGGAATTTATAAATATACAAATAAATTTGACTCTATTATTAAAGACGTGATATACATGTGATACCTAACGTTACTCGATTTCAAAAATGAGGTCCAAATAGATATGTCATGCAATTCTAGATCCATATATAGTTAAAAATCTTGAAATAATGGTTGCCCCATTGTCCAAGTAATTTCAATTTGTAGCGTCAATCAGGTTTTGTGCTTGCTTGGTCGCCACGCTTGTCACCGCCTTAATTCATTCACTATTTTGACACCTGTTGTTGAAACGTTGAGCACTGTCATCGTCTCACACCCCACAACCTTTCCCTCTGGCTTTGGCTCTGGTTGTGCAACACGTTATCTAAATAAAGCAAAAAACTAAAAAAGAAATTAATCTATGGTCTGCAACTTTCACTATATATGGAATATTAATTTAATCTGCACCGTTAATTTCCTCCATTATTTTTTATTTACTCCTTTTCTTTCTTTCGTGTCTCCCTTTTCGCTTTATTGATTTAGAACCTGGCGGTGATTTTTGGTTCCACTTTTATAACACAGAGGAACCCATCACCCAGTGGACCTTTGTGGATTACAAGTGAAGTGGCCAACCCTTACATTATAAGTTTCATAAAATAATTAAACTACTTGAACCAAAAAAGAAAAACTATTATTTTTGTAACTACTATGTGAAATAAGTAAAATGCCTAAGATCAAAATTAAGGTCGGGATTATAGTTAAATAGTTGGAAATGTCTACGAAATATTGAAGTCCAATCATTGAATTGAGATTACAAATGATGGAAAGAACATGATTGTTTAGTTTAACCTTCCTCAAAATGAACATTTTATAAAAGTATCCATAGAATAAGTGACCATTGTTGTCTCACAGCAGGCAAGTCAAGGCGAAATGTCTCAATCTAGGACCATCAACAGCCTCATCCTTCAACTGAAAGCCAACATGACCATTGCTCTTTTAGGCATTAATTAAAGAATTAAAGTATATATATTATGTATGCTTCCAATCAGCCAATGCAATTAAATGGGTCCCCCTCCCCCTTTTTGTGATATCTGTTTTGATTGGTACAATCATGCCAATATCATGAGTGTTCTTGACCCCATCATAGGTCCAAAAAACATTGGTCAAATTCACTTTGGTCCAAGCTATTTTTGTTTTACAGGTCATGGTAAACTGAATGCTGGTAATGGGGTTCCACCCAGACCGACCCAGTTGCTTTTCTTTTGGGTTAACTCAATCCACCCATGCAGTTGCTTTATTCCTTGCATTAGTTTTGTACTCAAAAAGCATCTTCAAGCATTCCAATAAAAATTTCCAATTACAATTGTTCCCTGGTGCTCTCTCTCTCTCTCTCTCTCTCTCTCTCTCTCTCTCTCATTTTGGAAACTTAAAAGTTTGGTTATCCAAGTAAGGTGACAAAGCATGTATGTCTTGATAAATTTTATATTTGCATGGAAATATGGAGATTGAGAATGCAGAGGATTTTGGTCTGTTTACAAGTATTTTTATATAAGAAAGAAAAAGAGAAGCTTGTGCCTTATGCTCAAAGCATACCACCCTTTTCTTCCCTCTCTCTTTCTCTCTCTCCCTAGTCCCTCTCTCTCTCTCGCTGTCTTTTAGTTTTCTCATCTCCATAGCAAAGAAGCAACGCATCTCCTCCTCTCACACACCACCACATTTTTCTTGCTTTCCCTTGTAAGTATCAACCTTTCCTTTGCTTAGAATTTAGCTGCTTCTTCTTATCTTATTTTGCTCTATTATAATAACGAAAAATGTCGGTTTTGTATCTTTCTGTGCAAAAATCCACATAAAGTTTGGAATCTCTGCTTAATCTCAAGCATCAATGTGTTCAAATAGGTGATGGATTTTGCTGTTTTGACTTTCCATTTGTACCCAAAACCAGTTCTTCTGCATAACTAGAACTTCCCATTTCCCTTAAATGTGGTTTCATTTCATCATTAGTATCTTGTCCTGGTGGTTCTCTGTTTTGCCTTTTCCGTTTTGGATTTTCATAAATTTTTTTGTGATTTGGTTGTTGCTTTGAGCATTTCAGCTTTACTTTTTGAACAAATTTATTCTTATACTTTATTCTTAAGAATTTCTCTGTAATGAGCTTGTCAAAGATAATTTTTTGAAGCTCTGATTTTGAAAACATATTCTGCCTTTTGGTTTCTCAGGTTTCCCAACATTAATCTATTCCCTAAGTAAAATTGTTTCATTGGGATCCCAGTTGCCTCAGCTTGTTTTATCTTTCTTTTCTACTATACCTCCAGAAAATCATTAACCAAAATTTTTCAGGTTAATTCAATTGTTTGCATTGCTCAGTCATACTTCTGTACAGATTATTTTTCCTTTGAAGATTTGAAAACAAATTGCCAGACATCCCAAATCATTGCGAGTGAACAATCAGAGAAGTAATAAAAGTAACGTCATGAGTTTTTTAACAGGAACCCCAAAAAGTTCTTGGCAGCCAATTATGACTGCGGATACAACAACCTCAAGTTACTGGCTGAACTGGAGGGTCTTGCTTTGCTCCATATGGATCATAATTTCCTTGATTCTTTCGGTACTTCTCATATGGAAGTTTGAAGGGTTACGCAGTTCAAAGCGTAAGAGCAGGGAAACCCAGCAAGAAACAGCCGGAACTTTATATGAGGATGAAACTTGGAGGCCATGCCTCAAAGGCATCCACCCAGCCTGGCTTCTGGCGTTTAGAGTTCTGGCTTTCTGTGTTCTTTTGGTTCTGCTCATCATCACAGGCTTTGTGGATGGAGGTGGCATCTTTTTCTTCTATACACAGTAAGCTGCTATTTCTTGAACCAATTATACATAATTATACTCAGCTAAGGCTGTGCTTGATAATGGTGTTTTACTTGGCTTTTAATTGGTGATGCTTGTTGGTTTTGGACAGGTGGACATTTACATTGGTTACTATTTATTTTGGGGTAAGTTGTTGCAACTTCAAAGACCCTTCTCTAATGACTAATCACTCTTCTTTCTCTGCTTGAATTTTTTCTTCTTTTTATTCATTTTTCAATTGCTGATCGTACCAATTTCCATGTCTAGCTTGGATCACTGATCTCCATTCGAGGATGTTACCGATACCATAAGAAAACTGCCGGGGATAAGGTTGATAGTGTTGAGGTAGATGCAGAGCAAGGCACTTATGTGGCTCCTGCACATAGGGGAACCTCTAGTGCCTCCACCCCCATCACAGAGAAAGCCTTAGGCCCCCATGTGCAACATCAAACTCGCCATCCTGCCGGCATTTTGGGTTATGTCTTCCAAATAATTTTCCAGGTAAAATGTTTTAGAGTTTGTAACTGTAAGTTGGATGAAATTGGGTCTTCAAGCTGTATACTTCATAGTTTTGATTACTTACCTTATTCAATATGCTTTTACTTGTAAACAGATGAATGCAGGTGCTGTTGTCCTCACAGATTGTGTCTTTTGGTTCATAATTGTTCCATTTCTCACAATCAAAGATTACAACTTGAATTTTGTAAGTATCATATACAGCCTTGAGTGACTTCAACAATTATGAACATATGCAGCCATATGATAATACTCTGCTCAATCAATCAATTATGCAATCTGTGATTATGATGGTAAACATGTTTCATCCTTCTTATGGCAGCTGATTATAAATATGCACACAATCAATGCTGTCTTCTTGCTTGGTGAAACTGCCTTGAATTGCTTGGTAAGTTGCAGTAACCAGTTTAAATCACTGTTGGGTTTTCAAATCTTATCATGAATTTATTTTAACATGTTTTTTTGTGCTCTTCAGCCGTTTCCTTGGTTCCGAATTGGATATTTCTTTCTGTGGACAGTCACTTATGTAGTTTTCCAGTGGATTTTTCATGCTTGTATGAAACTTTGGTAAAATTCTAATCTCCTTTTATTTCCCATATTACAAAAACATAATAGTTATATACTAGTAGTGATGATTTTTGTCTTTCAAAAACAGGTGGCCGTATCCATTTCTTGACTTGTCATCTCCATATGCTCCACTATGGTGTGTAGTCTTAACCATCACCTCTTTGTATTGTTTTATACTACTTACTTTCAGGGTTATGTTCTCTAGCCAATATCCGACGTAGTTATGTTGTCAGACTAGCAATATGAATCACACATTCAAATAAGATTTTACTTAATTAATGATTTACATTGACAGTTTGACAGTATAACATGTCAGACTGTATAAGAAAAGAACATTTCCCTTTTGTAACTTTATATGTTAGTTTATCTATTTAATTATATGCTTCCTCTAACTGCAAACCCAATATTGAAAGGTACTTGTCGGTGGGTCTACTGCATATCCCATGCTATGGCATTTTTGCTCTGGTTATGAAGCTGAAACGTCATCTGTACTCAACAAGGTACCCTGAATCATATCAATGCGTGAGGTAACTTGGGCCACAAGCAGTAGCTGAAGCCAAACATAGCGTAGTACCTAGAAAAAAAAAAATACAGTTGTAATTCTTTGTAGAGGGAGAGGATGCAGACAAGGCCAGAGAGATCAAATTTTCAAATTATGGGTCCATATGCCTTGAACAGAATCATGGAAAATTACTGTTTGGTAATTAAGTTTTGGATGCTCATGTCATGCTCCAAAGTAGTCATCATACAAAAAAGCAACATACTTGGTGGTTCCTTTATGTAAGCATTTCCCAAACTAGTGGCATGCTTGCGAGTTGCAACTGCATATATATATAAGTTGGAAAAGGAGTTCATTATAGACATTCTTATTCCTAATATCTACGTTGTTTTACCATTCAATACAGACTCTGCTCATCTCTACTTTTATTCAATTTCCCACCAAGTTGATACCACCCCCCATCTTTTATTCTCATTCGAAAGGAATTCCACCCAAATAACAATAATTAAGAAGTTGAGCTGCAAAATTCTCATAGACGAAAACACACAAATTTACCTGATACGTATAATTTGTAGAAAATTGCACATATCCGAGATTTATCTTAAAACCTTGTATCCAATTAGATTAGGGAGGGATCATGCGGATATTTGTTAAGAAAAAAAACCAATAATCAAGAAGTCCGATAGGAAATATATGAAAGAGACAGCACTATTATTGACTATAATGTTACATTACAAAGGACCAGCCAAAAAAATATATTCTCGCCCAACCTTACAGAATTAGCTATAACAATGTCGGCCTGGCCAGTTCTGATTATTTAATACCAGGAGTTGTAACAAATCAAATGTCCATATTTCAGATCAAGCCAAAATGCATACGATACAAGGCAGATACAGATGATTATAAAGAAGTGCTTGGGAAAGAACCCATTAAAATGACATTGTCGCTGTCTTTATGTTCACTTGGCTTCTCCGGCATCACCTTAGAAAATAATCCAGAGAGTAATCCAGAACCTGACCCTCTCCCAAACAAGTCCAGAAGTCCACTGACCTCAGCACCAACCCCAGAGGTTGACCTCTTAATGAGCTCCGCTGGCTCGTCCGCCCTGAGGTGGGCTCCACAAGGGCAGTTCGTGACCTTTCTGAAGCAAGGCTTATGGAATACTGATTCACAAGATGGGCACCTTTCAATTTCATCTTCCTGCCAATAATTAGTACAGTTAGATTACAGCAACTACACTTATCACTCCATCAATGCAATCTAAGGAATTCAAGGTTCCTAAGTAAAGCAAACAGAATGTTCACTTGATCTGCAAAATGAAGAGATATCTCCTTTGGTTACAAAGGTATAAAACATTATGGTGCCCATACTCATTCATTTCGAAACCAGGCTATAAACTCGTAGAATATCATGTATTAGGGCCACGGATACTAAGCTGTTGATTCTATTGATGGTAAATATGGAAAGATTTGAAGGTTAGAAACTGTGTGGTGCCCAAAAACTTAATGGCCAAAAACCCTAGCTCCATTTCGTACAATAAAGATTTTAGGATCACAATACAAACATTTAAGAAGTTTGCCTTTTTAAAAGAGATAATTAATCAGACCAAGAAAAAAAGATATTATTAGCCATGTGGACAGGAACCACAACCATTGTATAGAGCTACAGATCCCCACCTGGAAAGGAAAAATGAGAGATGAAGGGTCATTGCATGCTAGTCGTGCACTACAGGGGACTCCCACATCACAGCATATGAGACACTGCTCTGTTATATGCCCCAGAATTTTCCCTGAGACAGTTTCCACAATCACAGGCAGCACTGCCACAAAAATAGTACATCAGGAAATATGCACACATAAACCCAAACACATACGTATCAGGTCATATTATTAAAGGTAAATTCATAAATATATCTTATTTTCATAATAATCTTAAGTCTCATATGGCATAAATGGTATGGAGATAAAGCTTGTGACTGAAAGCTAACCTGCAAAGGGTCCTTTTGAAAGATCAATGAGGTCTCTCAGTGCAAAAAAATCATTGCTTTCTAGAAGATATCTTCGGGAACCAAGTCCTTTGTTGATTGACCTACGGAATGGGCAGCGGACATATGGAAGCATTGTGCCTATTTTCTTCCTGACACCCAGAACATGAAACAAGGCTGGGACCTTTGAGAAAAGGAATGGATTAACTGCACTGACACAAAGCATGGGCTGCAAAACAAATGTTCATCACAGAAATGAGGCAATATAATGCAGTACTTGAAAGATTAACTTGAATTTTACATGTCAAAAAAGGAGCCGAAAAGGAAGAAACTTGTGTGTGTCAATCTCAATGCACAAATAGATCTGTAAATTAGACAAGCAAAATATTAAATTACATTATGATACAGGATTCATGCAAAGGTTAAGATTGGATTCCTAGTCTCCCTTTAACACAACCATTTCCAGATTCCCATGGAATTGGATGGAAGCCCAACAAATATGACAGGAAATGGCAAGATATATGGACCAGTCATCAATTACAGATAAGGTCCGTGAATCTAACAAGCATACATAAGGTACCTGGTACTAGAAACCCCTTATAATTCACACTGCCTTCCTGACACAGTGGCCAGTTTAAAGTTACAAAATCTGTTCCCACTATCATATTCTGTGGAAGTTTAAATACTAAAGCAACAGTCTATTTAAGAATGTTTCTACAACAAAATCTCTATCAGTATATTGCTTACTAATGTAGCCTCAGTTCATTGACATAACGGATACAAAATTTAAATCATAAAGAAGGGTGTGCCAGCCTGCATTTTACCTGGTCATGTATAGAATCCAGATAGGATTTAGCCAACTGCGAAACTGAATATTGAGTAAAATCCCAATTATGCAACACTCTTGCTGGTATTACAGCAATTTCATTTGTATGGCATGAAGAGCAAAATAATTGACCAGTATATTCACAAAGTCGAGGCTTGCCCCATCCCAATGTCTGTGCAAAATCCCGTATCAAGGTCTTTCCATCATCAAAATGTTTGTGGCATCCAGCACAAGTATAATGTTGTGCTTCTAATGTCTGCTTCAAAGATTTGTATGGTTGAATTTCAACAATAAGTGATATGGTCTTTCCTAAAGTGGAAACGTATTCTGTGTCTTCCCTTCTAGTAATAGACTCAGGCATATTTGATGCCATGGAGCTAGGAAATGAATCTTGAGGAGACAAAAACCACAGCAATGCACTCGGTGGACTGGAAAAGAACCTGTAATGGAGAATGGACTGTAGACACTCTTGAATGAGAACACTTCTCTCTGCAATAACATCAGGAGATGCATTTCCAAAAATCTTTCTGGATTCCTTTTCTACAGCAGACCAGGGAGAAGGTAGATTCCAGCCATGGTCAGCAAATAATGTTTTCAATCGACGATAGAGTGTAAAGAAATCACGATATCGTCGTTCAACCTCCCATTGATCCTTGCCACTCCACACTCTTATTTTATACACAGTGTATTCCTTCACTCCAACCAGTCTCTCACTAAATGAGACATCTCCCTTTTTCTGCCTTGCACCCACCACTTCAACCCCATCAACTCTCAAGGAGTGCTGACGAAACAAGTAAGCATCATCTGTACCAGAAGTAGAGGCAGTTGATCCACCATCTCTTAATGGTAGAGATAGCTGTGACTGTGAGGTCCTGTTACCATGAGTAAACCTTGCCCCTGGGGACTCAGAAGAGTCGAGCAGAATTTCTTCCATTTCATTAACTACCTCATCATAGAATTCATTTAGCTCAAAATTATCGGTCTGCAGCATTAGCAAAATAAGAAATGAGATACAAACAACTTAACTTAAAAGAGTCACAAACAAATATCCTAATATGGATAAAATCAGACTGCCATAGCACAAAACCACTAATATCATTAATCAGCTATTCACTTGCAAATGGTAGTTGGTGCGACAACTAGTATAAACAAACCATGCCAATGACAAGTCCTGGTAAGCTACATACAGAACTAAATAAGAACATAGCGTTGGCTACCCTTTGAGTATATAATTGAATTTATAAAGACCAATATAGACATGGCTATCGATGAGACAATAATAGATATAAAATATAAGGCATCATTAATGATGCCTAGTGCAATAATGGAGCTTCCTCAAAAGAATTGCTTATCCTACAGGTGAAACAAGTCTACCAGTATGTTATTCAACCAGTCACCAATGTGCTAATTTACCAAAAGATCTTGTGGACAACTCCTAAGACAAAACCAAATCTAAAGACTAAAAATGTGCTTCTACCATAACTGTCATACTCAATACAGATGAACCAGATACTAGAAAGCAAATAAGCAAGTTCTAACACCAGAACAAGCATGCAAAACAAGTTATTTTGATTCAAATTTCTAAGACTCTAGGTTCCAGAATCAACATTGCGGACCTAAAATATTTATGAATTTCCCAATAATAATCTTCCAAATCAAGAATTGGATAGTATAAAAACGATGGAGATGCTTATCAGAGTACCACGGTTAAAATTATATGTGTTCACACACACATGAAATCATATGTGGCAAATTAAAATATGATAACACTTTAATGTCTGGGGCCACCCAAAAAATGGTGTACCAAGCATTACTGACCTTAACTGGCATAGGATAATCCTCAAAGAGATCTTCAGAAACAGGAGGATTTTTCCTCATATTACTTTCAAAAGTTGACTTATGGTCTTCAAGGAATTCCTCCATCATATTTCCAGAAGTTCCAGTTGAATAGAAGCTAAATTGATTAGTTGATATATCGGAGAGGGGATCCACCTTAACTTTTAAATTCGCCAACTTTTTATTTTCTGAGTCTTGACCATCATCAATCCCAATGACCTCCCCAGTATTCATACAAGTATGCACATAAGACATGCTGTCATCTACAATGTTCAAACCCTTTTTCTCAGGAGCTATTTTTGCTTGTGGATCCAGCTGTTTTTCGAAGACATTGCCAAGCAAGGAATATTTAGGAAAATCGGCTGAGTTGTTGGGACCTGGAACTTGATTCTTGGTGAAACAGATGTCTCTTGAATCTTCTTGGTCTGGTTCTTGAACATTATGGAAACCAGTTGGAGTCGTAAAAGAACTTTTGGTAAATTCAATCCCATCATCAATAGCTTGGACTTGATAACTGGCCACAAGAATGTCCCTCACATCTTCTACTCCCTCTGCTTCAACAAAATTTGGAGAACTAGCTGGGGTCATAGAAAAATCAACATTTTCTGCCAATTTATTATCAGCTTGAACTTGTTTGCTTCCTGTGGGTACGTCTGTCACATCTTTTCCTTGCTCAGTTTGACATGTACTCTTGTACTCAAGTGACGCTATGGAAGTGGAATTCAAAATCTTCCATTCAGTTTCCACATTCTGTTCTACCTGATCCTGGAATGCACTCCTAGTGAAAGAAGCTATATCACTTCTGTTGCTTTCTTGCACAAAATCATCCCAATCTTCTGAACCGAAGGCTACAGATGAGTTCATAAGAAACGGATTTTCATTATCCGGTTTTGCTTGCTGATAATAGTGAACATTCCTCTGATGACTAAAGTCAGTCTTACGCTCATCATCAATACCATAGTTGTACATGGACTCCTCATCCTCTGAATACTCATTTCTAGATGAGGCCCCTTCTTCCATCTCCGTCTCTCTTCCATCAAATTTTGAATCACAATCCATCTTCACCCCATCAAAGCATTTCCCATCCTCTTCACCAACAACACCATCCAAAGAACTTTCTTCAACCTTGGGTACAAGTTGGGAACCACTTCCAACCCCACTTGAATCATTGGCCTCTTGGATCAACACCCGTTCAAGTCCAACACTATCTTTTGAATCATTGTCTTCATCACCATCATCTGAACCATACTTCAACTCAGAATCCCCCATTAAACCCTTTGATGCACTCCCAAGCTTCCAAGACATCAATTCGTTTACATCATCAACTCCATGAACATCCTCATTGCCATACAATTGCAACCCACTGGACCCATAATTCGTACTCGGGCGCCTTTCAAAACTATCCCCTCTACAAAATTCAATTCTACCACTACCTGAAAGTTTCCGATCGAGATTCCTCTCAGTCCTCCCTCCCAAGCTAAAACTATCCGAACCACCACTCTCGTCCCCAAACCCCGAATTCCTCAGCGACCCGAATTCGGGCTCCGGAAAATCATTGAAAACTGTGATTGAGCTACACATGCTCGGCGTGCCCATGGCCGAGTTGGCGCTGCAATAACGCTCGTACTCGGACTCGCCGAAAGACGAGTACCGCGACGGAGGCGATGTGGGCGAGGCATCGCCGCCTCCACCGCCACCGTCCGATTTGCAATCGAACGGCCGAGACGGATCGGGAGAGGCGGCCTCGGCAGTCGTCTCTCCATTGATCATTGGGAAGTCAATGAATCATAAATCTGAGGTGGAAATTGATGAAATTGAGAGAGAGGGAGAGAGGTCAGTAGTGGACCTGGAATCGACGGCTCTGATTCGGTTGCGTGATGGAGTTCCGATGGACGCGACCGCAGCTGAAGGAAACCCAGATCGTGAAGTGAGTTTAGCATTAGAAATTTATCAGAATCGAAGAGAGAGTGAGAGCGGGAGGTAGAGAGAGACAAACAATCAAAATATCAAAAATGTTTTCTTACTTTGTTGTTTGTTTTCTGTGTCATGTTTTACAACTTTTACTATGGTTTCTTCGTCTATTGTCAAATTAAATAAAAAAAATATATATAATGTTGTGAATAAAAAGTCGCGGGACTTTTCTACTTTCTAGTCTTATTCCCGCCGATTTCACTCCACCTACCAGGCTACCATTCTCACTTCTCATTTCTCATTTCTAATTTCTCGTTCAATGCATTATAAATTTATAATTATTATTTTAATATAACTGTTCGTATATTAATATATTTTTGTTTGTACCTTAATGAATTACCATTCATACATTGTTACACACTTACAGTAACAATTATACCCTTCAAATTTAAATTGTAATAATGTCCTAATAAAAAAAACCATAATGTGACATTTATTTGTCACGTCATGTATTAGCTTTTATAAGTTAATCGTGTTTATTTTTTTTAATCTTGAAAATGTTAATCATGATTGATGTATATAACTTGTGACTCGTATGGAGTAGGCCGAACATTTTTCAACTTGGTCAGAAGGTGAAAAATTCATTTTTGATTAATTTGGTAATTTTAATATTATTATTTTTGCAATACTAAAAAAAACCGAGGGTAAAAAGATTTGGAGTGAAGCCAATCAGAATCCGACACGTCTTCAATGCCCTCTCATGTAAAACCCTAAACCCCAAACTGCAAGCCTTTCAAAACCAGAACACAAACCCAGTTCGCAAGCTCGCTCGCTCAGCCATGGCGACAGCTGGAGAAGCCTTGAACTCCCTGAAAGTTACAGACCCAACGCAGTGGCTGGCACCGAGCGACGCGCTCTCCCAAAAGGCTCGAGCCGCCTTGCAGAACATCTTCTCCTCCATCAGACCGTTCACGCCCAAATCGCCTTTCGATCAGCTCTTGGTGGACGGCTTCGATGTCGAGCAGATATGGCAGCAAATCGACCTCCAATCGCAGCCGCTCATCTCAGGCCTCCGCCGAGACGTCAAGCGGTACGAGAAAAACCCGGAGATGATTAAGACGCTGAAGGTGGTTGTAGGAGGCCAAGAGAAGGTTCTGGAAGCTAAAAACCAGGGTTTAAAGGAGGAATACGAGGGTTCTGATGAGGAATTAGATGAAAGTGATGAAGAAGATGACGAGGAGGAAAATGAAGAAGAAGGTGAAGAGAGTGAGAGTGAGGATGAGGATGAAGAGGAGGTGAAGGAAAGTGAGGGTAAAGGTAATAATGTCTTAGATGATGGGTTCTTCAATTTGAAGGAGTTTTTGGATGATGGTGATGAAAGTGAATATGGGTCAAAGAAGACTGATAAGAAGAGGAAGAAGAAGAAAGGTGATGAGGATGAGGATGGAGAAGAGGAAGATGAGGAGGTGAGGGTGTGGGTTTAAGAATTTGCTGATTTTCTTGGATGGTTTATGTGGTTTTGGGTTTAAGAATTTGCTGATTTTAGAGCTTGGTTTTTGGGTTTCTAACTCAAATTCATTTTGCCTGTATAGCTTGGAGATTTAGAGATTGGGGATGACGAGGATGAAGAGACAGACAAGATGGAAAATGCAAGGTGCTACATTTATCCAATTATTTTGTTTTTCTTTTCTTTATTTATTGTACCATGATTTTTTAATTTCCTGAATATGGATCGATTTGTAATTCATAATTCATGCTTCCTCTGTATTTTTTTTTTCTCTGATTATATTGGGTTGGTTCTTTTATTTTCCTGTTTTGTTTTGTAAGCTGTCAACATTACAACATGTGTGTCTGTGATTCCCCAGTGCACATGTATTGTGGTATTCACCAGTCATATGTATTGTGGGAATGTATATATCCATTAGTATATGTTACACCGTCTCATCTGTGCTACAGATATGAAGAGTTCTATGGTGGAAAAAAGAAAAAGCCTTCTAAACAAAAATCAAAATTGATTGAAGAAGATGAAGAGGAAGATGAAGAGGAAGAGGAAGAGGGGGATGAAGATGAAGATGAAGAGGAAGAGGAAGATGAACAAAAGGATGCAAAGGTATTTGAAAATCAAGTATTGTAAAAAATTTGTGAGCATGGTCTTGGAGTTCATAAATTTTCCATATTCTCAAATGAGTTTCATCTTATTTATTTATATTTTCTTAATATAGAAGCAAACAACTCTTTCTACCCATGAAAAGGAGCTTGAGAAACTTCGATCCAAAATAGATCAGATGGAAAAAGCAAATTTGGAGGAAAAAAGTTGGACCCTGCAGGGAGAGGTACTGTTTCTGTTTCTTAGTTCTTTTTGGAGACACTAATAGGCGTATTGTAACCCTAGGTATGTTATGAAACTCATGTATCTTTAAACGGATTACATGTATCATTTACGGCTTTGGACAACAGGTAACTGCAGCAAAAAGGCCAAGGAACAGTGCGCTAGAAGTTGATCTGGATTTTGAGCACAATGTTAGACCTCCCCCTGTAATCACAGAGGAGGTTACAGCATCAATTGAGGATATGATCCTGAAAAGGGTTGAGCAGGTAAACAACATTTTTAATAGATACATTCCAGGGCTTTGTTTTCATATATTCTGTGAACCATATTTTGATCAATCACCTATGTACTGGAAACTTTTTGACACTTTATACTGATCACTATAAATTAGATTTTTTTGTTCTATTCATTCTGTCGTCATTTGACTTATATTGTTGCTTGTTTCTTCATCTCTCTCCCTCCCTCCCTTTCCCTCTCTCTCTCTCTCTCTCTCTCTCTCTCTCTCTCTCTGTTTGTGGATTATAACCAGTCCTAAAACTGCTGTTGATGTGTTTTATAGGGGCGTTTTGATGATGTTCAAAAGGCTTCTACTTTACCCTCTAAAGCACCAAGAGAAATTAAAGAGATGGTAAGCATAATTCTTTAATATATTTGGAGTCTAATTTTTATCTATTGTTTCTACAATGATAACTTGTTCAATTTGTCTAATCCTTTTTGTTTAATTTATAGGACGAGAATAAGAGCAAGAAGGGTCTGGCTGAAGTCTATGAGGTCTGTATCTCCTGATGCAAAATGTATCACTTGATATACTGTCCAACATGCTCTAAAGTTTTTGTTCCCTAAGGCTGGATATCTGTATTTTTTAGCATCTAAATGTGATACTTAAAATTCCTTTGTCCTATTTTAATATATTCAACTTTAAGTAAAAAGAACTCAGGAGATATTTTTATCACCTTTCTGCAGGAAGAGTATACTCAAAAGACGAATCTGGCTTCTGCCCCATTGTCATTCACAGACGAACAGAAGAAAGAGGTGCATGTTTTGATTGTTGTTCCTCCACTACAATTTGTTTTTTATTGTTTTTTGATAACCATTGAACTTTTTTTTAAAAAATGAAATGAAAGAAGATCGAACTTTAGCTTCCTTGTATACATACATGTATATACATATATGGATGTTTGTATGAGTATCTTTTTGAGTGTTTGTTTTATTCTTCCATCCTTCCCTGTTTCTAGTGGTGCTAATTTATTACCCTTGCGGTCATTATCTTTGATCAGGCAAGCATGCTGTTCAAGAAACTTTGCTTGAAGTTGGATGCTCTTTCTCATTTTCACTTCACTCCAAAACCTGTATGCTTCTCAATCATAAAATTTATATATTTCATATGCAGTTTATACCTTTGTGATTATGGGGAGTTCTTTGGTATTTACTTGTTATCTGCTATCTGGGATAGGTTATCGAGGATATGTCTATACAAGCAAATGTCCCTGCTCTAGCAATGGAAGAGGTAGCGTGGACTCTACATTTCCTTCTCATTTTTTTTCTATTATAAATGCAATGAATCCCTTGAAAATATTGTTCTTTCTACTCTGAAACTTACAATCATGACTTATGTGTGTGATATGTCTTCCTTGGGCAGATTGCACCTGTGGCTGTCTCCGATGCAGCAATGCTAGCTCCTGAGGAAGTGTTTTCTGGCAAAGGTGATATTAAAGAAGAAGCAGAACTTACACAGGCAGAGAGAAAGAGGAGGAGAGCTAACAAGAAAAGGAAATTCAAAGGTAAGCTTGGACAAGAAAAGTTAGATGATCCTCTTCTTTCTTTTTTTTTTTTTCCTTTTCTTTAATGGGAGAAGAGGGGGCGATAGGGAAGAGTTAGAGAGGCTTGGGAGCTTGAACTTGGGCAATCCCCATGAAAGGGGTAGTTCATAACCATTGCTGTCTATCTTAGGGACATAAAGATTAGAATTATTCTTGTGGCCTTAAATTGCCAACCAGGCTCTCATTAGGAGAAATTAGATTATCCTGGTGTCTTTAAACGTTCAACCATTTTAGTCTCTTGGCCAGATGATTGCTTTTGTTCCATAAAAAATTGAAAGATCATCTGGTTGAGTGACTTGTTGAAGAAAAAATATCTAGGATTATTTTCTGATTGGGATTGGTACCACCTATAATTTACTCATGTAATGCCTTTCTTGTCGTCCACCCCAATTTGTGTTTATTTAAATGTTTTACATAGCAAGATCTGCATCACCTATTAAATTTTGGACACATTACAGCTGGGGAAGCAAAAAGGATGGCAAAGAAGCCCCGAGACAGCAAAAACGATGACAAAATTGCAGGCAAGGAATGATAATGAGATCTTGGATAAGCTTAACTTAGAACATGGTTGCGACTCGATGACTGCTTAGAGGAGAAAAGAAGGGCACTGGTGTTAGGTGGGAGAGCCCATCTAGAAGATCTCAATTGCACAGTTTGCTCAACCTTCCGAGTCTGGATGGAACAGTGAAGAAACCCTATACAAGGAATATGAAAATGATCTAGAAGACCCTTCAAAGGAGATTTTTATGGAGCCTAATTTGGTTTTTCCGTTTCTTACCGTAACTAAAAATTCAAAGATAAAATTTTGTAGTAGACAATTTAGTATTCTTACTGTAGATTAATACTCTATTTATTACATATATTGTTTGTGCTGTGCCAGTCCAAAATGTTATTTTATTTTGAAAAAAATTATTGTTTACTGAAATCAACAATGAAGTCTCAGTGTCCATGAATTCTAGAATAGTAGAAGAGGAAATAGGACTTAGGTGAGATAGAGATTGAGAGATTGATTGAACCCTAACACAAGAATTTTCCTTCAATAGTGATTGCTATGAAATCTACTTTTTCTTTTTGATCGTATTAGGGATTTAACGAATGCAAAAACCATAAACTAATGAAAAAACTTAATGCTGTGGAGAAAACATAATTTTCAAGCCAAAACAGAACGTGAAAACATAATTTTCAAGCCAAAACAGAACAGGAACCGAAATATTATGACTGGTTGAATATCAATCAAAACATCCAACTCCATGATTTAGCTTGTAATGTCTCATATCAACATGGAGTCAAAAATAATTCTGACATGGGGTTCTTCCATTCCCTAACAAAGTAAAAATGTTATTTTGCTTAGGGAATTGGAAGATTCAAAGATTGTGAAACACCCTTAGTTGTTACTAACTGTTGTTATTCCTCAGTATATAAGGCCACCATGAAAGATGAGTAATATAAGAACAAAAGCAAAAACAAATCCTGCTACGGATTATAGCTCATTTACTACTTCCTCTCGACTCTCCAACTCTCTCTTTGCATGGGACAATGTAGAGGTTGCCCTCGCAATTTGCTGTTCTATTTAGTCAAATTTTCTTCAAGCCTGTCAATTGCAGCTCCAACACCACTCCTTGCTTTTCCTTGATCTGAATCAGGATGTGCAATCCCTTCATTTGCTTTCTCTACCAGCTTCAAATGCGCCCACCCTGCCACAAAATGCATCAACCCATATTAGCAGCATAGGATCGAGAAATGCATACTCAGGAAGATAATGGTTGGATGTATTACCAAGTGGAAAGCAAAATGCTGCTCCTAGGACTGAACCCAGCAGCACATTTCTTGCACGCCATTGCAATGATCCCGGCACTACCAAAAATAGAAACAAAATGTTAGATACCAAGAAGACTGCAGTTCATCAATTATTTGTCACGTCTGAAAGGGCTTTAAACATCAACTTCAGACGTTGATGCTTCTACACATGCGCAATGACTATACAACCCAAAGCATTAGATATGACTTCGTACTTATTAGACCAAATGTAGCAGCAGTGGCTGAACCAGCTCCAACAGCATTGAAAACATCATGCACACCCCGTGTCTCAGCAAGTAGATTTTGCAAACCACAAAATGTAGCAGTAAACAATCCAAGGCGCACTCCACCAATTATTGAGCCCCGAGTGACTTGAATGAACCTTTTCTCCATTGCATCTCTCATCAAACGATATTGCTCGCGCTTGTCCGGTGTGCTTCCAAGCTTCAACATTACTTCCGCGTCCTTGCTCTGGAAAAAGAGGCAGAGTCCTCACAAGTTTGAACATAATACAGTTGAAATATAATGTCAAAAGAGAAAAGCTATGTAGATGAATAAACAGTTAATTTAAAAAAATTCATCATGAAAGTGTAAAGGAACAGCCTGAAACAAAACCACTCTGCATGTTATGTATATCCAATCTTCAAAGATTCAGATAATAATCGAACACTTAAATTGATCGAACACTGTCATGAAATACTATAAAAAGCATCAAGTATGCACTTGTAGAATTGTTATTTAGATAGAAACTTACAACTGAAGCAGCTGCCTCCTTGCTACCACCATATAACATGCCTGCAAACACTCCGACGACAGTTGCTGTGCCCCAGTTGACCGTTCCTGCTAGTTTTGGAGAATGCTAATTCAAAGAACACAGTGTTATTCTCTTCGGCATGCATTTTAGCAAACATATGATGGGCAATTCGAATATAATGTAATACGCAAGTTTCTTAAACATATAACAAACAAAACCCAAATTTTAAAATCATTAATATTAACAATTTTGAGGACCCAATTAAGCAAGTGGGTCTAAAATCCTAAACTTGACCCAGAAATGAACAAAAACAATTATGTGAAGGCCCTAATTAACCCCATATTACTCGGTTTTAGAGAAGTTTCGTATAAGAATAGCAAACAAATTAACATTTTGCAAGTATTTTAGTAAGTAAAGTGAGTAGAGATAATCCATTACGTTTGAGACGGCTTCTTCGGATTCCTCGAGAGCTTCCATTATCAAATAGTATGCTCTACACACGAACCACTGAAAGAGTAACTCCTAACACTGGTAGCGTTTGGTTTCCAAGAAAATTAGTGTTCTTTATTTTAATAGCAGCTGAAGGTAATTTTAGAGTACTGTTTTCTGGGCAAGAGGTACGAGGACGGTGGTAATGACCGCCATCGCGAGTTCTCACTTCTCAGTGAGGTGCCACGTGGAAAGTCGAATTTCAACATGAGGATTCGAGAAAAACGACATGTCGTGTGTATGCTTACAATCACCATGGATACGACAAACGTTTAATATAGGCCTATACTTTTTTATGGTTACGACAAGCCGTTTGCATCAGATAGGCCTTAACCAACACAGTAACACACAATAAAAGAAAAATGGTGCTTTCTTCTTCTTATTAATATTTTTTTTTTTTTGTAGATGGACTGGTGCTATCTTATAAATCATTCAACATTAATTGGATGATACCTATCAAATATGCTTAACTATATGCAAATTTTATCAAATAGCTATTGTATAATTTGGTGGTATTTATCATTAAGAGATGTACTAAATTCGAATAATATGCAAAATTCTTTTTAATTTTTTCACTTTAAATAGTTGTATCACTCCCACTGTTATAGTCATAGAGAAGCAAAGAAACACTTGAACTTAAAGCAACTCCATGAGTAGCATTTCATGCAATTTTTATTGCCCTACAGTACCAAAAAGCAGCCTAAAGCTTGCTGCAGCATTTCAAAAGTTACCCTACTGGTTTCAAAAACAAATAATTCTCCAACCAAAAAGAGAAGCAAAACCCATAAACAATTCACCAAAAGATTCTCAACACACCATGTGATCTGAATAAAGTCCCCCCAAATCATGCCCACAAGGCCAAGCAAGGCATCATTGCAATTGTTTGCACTCCCACTAACCCGGCCACTAGTACTCTTCCTCTCACACACAAATTCACAAACACTTGTTCAAACTCTCTCTCACTCGCATCCATGAGAAGTAGTACTGCTACTCTGCTCATTCTCAGTTTCCTCCATCTTTTACTAATTTCAGCTTTAATTCCATCAAGCTCAGGCAACACATGCAGATCCTATTGTGGAAACATAACCATAGATTACCCATTTGCCCTCCATTCCGGGTGCGGGCACCCGGGTTTTCGGGAGCTCCTCTACTGCATAAACGATGTGCTTATGTTTCACATAAGCTCTGGATCCTACCGGGTCTTAGACATAGACTATGCTTATCAATCCCTCACACTACATGAGCCTCACATGTCAACTTGTGACACCATAGTGCTAGGTGCAAAGGGCAATGGTTTCGCCGTGGAGCAATGGCGTTCCCCGTACATGAACCCGACCGCCGACAATGTGTTCATGCTGATAGGCTGCTCAGCTCAGTCACCACTCTTCCAAGGCTTCCCGGGAAAGCACTTGCCATGTAGAAACGTTTCAGGCATGAGCTGTGAGGAGTACTACGGTTGCCCTGCATGGGCCTTGTTGGGTCACAGAAAGGTGGGCTCGATGTTTGGGTCGGGCCCGCCCGAGTGTTGTGCGGTGCCATATGAGGCTATCAAGTCCATTAATCTTACCAAGCTTCAGTGTGAAGGGTACAGCAGTGCTTATAGTCTTGCCCCGTTGAGAGTGGATGGGGCTGGTGGGTGGTCTTATGGGATTCGTGTGAAGTATTCTGTTCAAGAAAATGATGAGTTTTGCAGGGCGTGTGAGGCTACTGGTGGCACGTGTGGGTATGGTACTGATGGCATTAGGCAATTGTGCATGTGTGGGAGCTCAAATTCAACATCAAATTGTGATTCTGGTTAGTCATCATCAACATCATCATCAAATTGTGCATGTGTTTGTGTATATATCTTTTCTGGGTTATGTTTGATTTAGTGCATGGCTTCATAAATGATCTTAATTTCTGTGTGATGTGCAGTGAAGTCATCATCAAGAAGAACATGCTACTCTATGGCAGACACATTGACAGGTAACCTTCTTAAGCTCTAGTGATTTTTGTGAAAGTGATTGTGTGAAAATTTATTGTTGGATCAACCTTAGAAAGAAGAACAAAGTTTACAAGGATCTAACATTGGTTTCTGATTTGGTCACTTGTTTGTAGGATTACTGGTATGTGTGCTAGCATGGATTACAAAGAACCATTACTGAAATGGATTTAGCATCAGCATATGTTATGCATCTCATACTGTAAAAATGTGAGAGTTAAATATTTGTTGGGTGGCATGTATACATGTGTGTGTGTGTGTGTGTGTGAGAGAGAGAGAGATGTAAACATATTTTTGAAACTTATGCTTCCATTGCTTGCCATAATCAAAAGAACACTTGATTTTTCGAGTTGACAGGAGAGGAATGTTGGAATTATCTCTTAGTCTATCTAGTTCCCACTAAAAATACATGAATTCCAAAATTTCACTTTTCTGTCATATTGCACAGTAAGTTACAAAAGATCTATTTGCCTTGTTCTCTCAAAATATGACAACTCTACAATGGCTTTCAATCATCATAACTTAAAAAATGATAACCAAACATATGTGAGGAGGCATCCTTAATAAATGATTGTATCTCTCTTCATTGTCTGCAATCAGTAAACGAAACAGATTAAAGGAATTGATATTTTCAATCACAAACTGAAGATGTTTAGTTTATAAATAGACCACTCACATTGGAGATATATATCCATTGATCAAGAGTCTTGATAGCTTTCCCTGAAATTTGGGTTTCACGGGCCAAGGAAATTCCTTCAGCCAAGGTGTTCACCCGGCCGCTAACCAACAGAGCTGCTGCTGCATTTAGGATCTGGACAACAGTTTTGGAAATGAATAGATTTGTCAAACGTAGGAAGTTAGCAATGACATTGATATGTTGTTGTGTAAGGAATCAAGGAAACTTACAAATGCATCTGCAACGGAACCTTTCTCCCCTGACAATACACGTTTTAGTACCTCAGAGTTGTACTCTGGGTCTCCACCTCGCAAGTCCTCTAGGGTGCAGCGAGGAATTCCAAACTCCACTGTATAATAAAAATTATGGTTATATTGGAGCATCAAGTTAATGATAGAGAATCCAAAATTTCAAAAGAACACAAATTAACAGCTGAGAACTAGAGACAAAATTCTCACATGGATCAAAGGCGAACTCCTCAATCTTATTAGGAGTCACATCAAGGATATGCCCGGGTCCTAGATTCAAATCAATTATGCATTAAGATTTATGTTAAATTAGAAACACAATGAGACACAAGTACCAAATTTTAAAAAAATTAAATTAAGAAAGAATTATGTGATGGCAGTAAAAAGCCTTACAACAACTTCCAAATAAACCTAATCTAATATAAAAAGATAGGGACTTTACCAAGGGGACTCATTTCATCCAAGCCCTCTGAGTGAACAACTAATGCTCTTTTCATGCCGAAACTTTGCAGTGCTTTAGCCATCTTTAAGACCTACCCAATGAAGAAATATAATGAACCACATGCTTATGGAACTAGTTAATTTTAAGGTAAACTCAAAACTTCTACTGTACCTTGTGTCCACCAAAGTGTTGATAAAAAAACATACATTATAATCATCAAACAAGCCATGCTAAATCTATTTACATGAAGTGAAACCCAGTCAACAAAGAAATGAAACATAGTTGTTTTATCATTTTAGTTCTACATCTTTAGCCTGAATTACAGGAGAGAGGAGACTAATCTTAATTTGTCTCCCATAGATCACCATCTAACCTCCCTATAAGATAAGCATTGAGAAACAGTCCATTTTAAATTTAGACAATCTGAAGTACTCTATATCTATGATGAGCCAAAGAAAACTACTCAAAATCTGTAAATCAGACAGTCACCCATATGTAAATCATAAAAAGCAATACAAAAGTTCATTGGATCATTCTATAAATATATGTATTTTAAATACATACCCAAATTAAGAAAACTGTTTCAAAGCAAAAGTTTCCAAATTGAAAGTATTGGTATTTCTAAACAAATGCAATTACACAAACTGAAGCATTGTATCAACAAATCACCAAATTCAGCATACCAAATATCACAAATACGTGTTTCTACATGTTTGTGATTTGGTTAATGAAGAAAAAATAAAGCTAACATCAAGTTATATATTTTTTGTGAAGATGATGATATTTCTACTAGCCCTAAAATTATAAGAATAAACACTTACTAAGTCCTTATTGTATACACCAACAACAGCAAAAGGTACTCTTGCTGGATTCAACATGGGTCCCAAGATATTGAACACGGTCTTTACTTTCAGCTTTTTTCTGACAGGGCGTACAACGTTCATTGCAGGATGATATTTTTGTCCCATAATAAAACCAATGCCTACTTCATTCACACATCTCAATACCTCCTGTTTTAAGAAAAAATAATAACAAATTGAATGAATATCTGCATAAACTATCTGTTTGGTCAAATTTGACACTCTTTTCACAATTTAGCGAACATTTTTTGCTATTCACCTTATGTAAAGTTTCTTGTATCTATTAAACTAAACAACTAGAGTCAATTAATGTGTTCGAGTATGCTTAGGTTTATGGCATTCAGCATGCCCCTCTTGCTGCACGAGAGGCTGCTGGGAAGCCATGAGACTGATTGAACTAACTAGACTCCATTGTACCATCAACCCATCTAGTTAAAACAAATGACTGATGCACCAACCTGAGGGTCCAAGTCAATAATTACTTCCAGAGCTTCTAATACATCAGCACTTCCACATGCAGACGAACTTGAACGATTTCCTTGCTGAAATACAAACAATTGTCATCAGCATTTATAAATTGAGTAAAGAAACATAGCACAACAAAGATTACATCAACAATGAAGATGGATGTTACCTTTGCAACTTTTGCACCACAAGCTGCAGCAAGTATTGCAGCCCCTGTTGAAATGTTCACTGTGTTGGCGCCGTCACCACCGGTTCCAACGATGTCTACAGCATCAGTTAAGCCTTCTATCTTCAGACTGTGCTTCATCATTGCCCTTGCCAATCCTACAATCTGTTTAATCATAAAAAGGCAGAGACGAGGAGGATTACTTTCAATAGTTCATAAACGTGGTGGAGATGAGAATAGTTCACAAACAAAAGGTAGAAGTGTACTCTATATAAGTAGCTAAAACCAGGCTTTTTTTTATGTTTTATCACATAGAATTGCAATCACAGAACTCAAAATGCTAATTTATTTATCTAGTTTTTTAAAAGAATACTTACTTCTTCATAAGTCTCTCCTTTGGCTCTCAATAACACAAGAAAAGCACTAATCAAAGCCTCATTAGCATCATTCAGCAAGAATTCCAATGACTCTTCGGCTTCCGATTCCGATAAATCCACACGATTAATCAACGACTCGATCAACTGCAAAAACCAGAACAAAATTTCACAAACCCAATTCTTGTTTTTTCCCAAAAAAACCAAATCACAAGCAACTGAGAAACAAAACTAAAGAAATCCAATTGGCACCTCATTGAAAGAAGCTGTTGGTGGGTTTGAATTTGATCTCTCAGAAACAATGAGCGAAGCAGAGAGCTGAGCACTACAAGGCGTAGTTGAGCTTCTTCGCCTTGTGCTGGGAACCAAAGGCGTGCGGCAGGCGCTTCTGGACTTGAACTTGGTGCGGTGAGTCAATGAAGCAAGACTGGTCAGAGAGTGGAGCTGCAAAGACACAGCCATTGTGAAAACAAGTCACAAAGCAAATTGAAAGAACACACAATGTTCTGCTGCAAGATAAGTTTCAGAGAAATTTGGGGGTTTGAAGATTTTCACAGACTTTCACTGCCTAAAGCTTCAATCTTTGTGTCATTGCTCCGGGAGACCTGGGTGGGTTTTATACACAAAATACAAACACACAATCCACGTTTATGGAAATCAATTTTTTTTGTTTTTGTGAATTTCCTCAAAACCCAGAACGTGGATGGTCAAAGAAACAGAAATGCAGACTTAATTTATTTGGTAGCACACGCCGATGGTGTGTATTAAACTGCAAATCAACTTAGAACCCGTTTCTTCACCAATGAGGTGCTTCACTCTCCATGATAGACTAACTCGTCTTTCCATCCCTGTTGCTGGGGTTGGTAGATTTTTATTAGGATTATTATTTTGGGTTTTTTTGATAAGGTCAAATTAGTAAATATAATGGTAAATGAAGAGAGATAAAAGACAATAGGAAAAATTGGTAAACACACATATCAGTTCTCACATAGTCAAAATATCGGTTACATAAACAAATTTATAATATAAAATTAGTGATATATAAGGTACGCTTGTATGTAAGAAGCTCTCTAATCATGCTCTAAAAAAAAAAAAAAAAAAAAATCTCTTTTCATCTTTGTATCGGTTACCTAATAGGCGAATTCCTGATTAGGATACGAGGGCTAGGGCTTATCTTTTCGATTCTAAAGTAAATTTCATGTTTAATTGTAATATGGTCAAATTGTCCACGGGCACATTGCTAGATTAAAGATACCCAATTCCAAGCTAGCTAATTCGTAAGTTCGTCTCTCACTCTCTGGAATATAAATAAGCAAAGTAGTAGTCTGCTGCTTAGTGCTTGGCTGCTTGCTCAGAAGTGTGCTCAGATACTTACTTCTATTTCTATTGTGTATTTTTCCAAGTTCTAACTTCTAACTTCTAACCCACCTTACGTAACATTCCTGCCAGCATCATTGCATGATGGATCCTAAACTAAGTTAACCAAAATTAATCAACACATGCAAGCACATGGACCCGGATCCTGGAGATCCATCAAGCATTAATTAATGGAAAATATTTGGGTCACCGCTTCCCCAAAATAACAATTTATGTAATGTAGGCGTATGATCGGAATCGTTCACTTTTTATATCACTTATTATAGATCATCTCTGCAAAAAATCAAATCAATCAGAAATCGTTTGATTATATAACTGTTGTCAATTAAGTAGAAAAAATTGATGATTTTTAATTAAAAAGTGATTTTTTGACCAAATCGTTGATTTTTTGTATTTAATCAACAACAATTATATAATCAAACGATTTCCGATTAAGTTGATTTTTTGCATAAATGATCTATAATAGGTGATCTAAAAAGTGAACGATTCTGATCATGTGCCGATATTACCAAAATTATTATTTTAGGGGGAGGGGTGACCTTGGAGTACCCCCAATGGTGACCCAAGTAGTGTCCTTAATTAATTAAGCCAACCCCATCGAATATTATCCACCCTTTTTTGTATGGATCGATCGAGCTCTTCATTGGGTTTATTATAGGCTATAAGGTTTATACTCTCTCAAAATGGGTCATAATTATTGAGTTCAAATTATTGTCCTCACTCCCCAATTCATTTTCAGCTCATACTTAGCTTATGTACAGCTGTTTATCATTAAAGTGAAAATCATCTTAACCAATAATATAAATCTGCAAGCAAGTTTTTGCTTCTAAATCAGCTTAGTGGCTTTTACTTCCCAAAGTTCTATTTATTTTTATTTGCATAGCCTTTCAAGGCATTTTTAGTTATATTTCCTTGTATTTTGGGGTTTTCAAGAATTCATTGTTCTTTAAATTTTTTTTAGTATTATTTCTTATTATATAAGCTTTATTTTAAATTTATGTTGTTCTTTTATTTACATTTTGATTGTTCAGAGTCCTAGTCGATCTAGGCAAGAAAATAATCTAGACTGACTTTTCTCGTTCTTTTTATATTGCACAATATTTTTTAGAAGTTGGATTTTTATTTGGCGCAATGAATTTATTTTATTAAAGTTTTCATTCACTCATTTTTCTATTCGGCACCTCACACACGCCAAGGCGTGTTTTGACTAGATGCTCGGCCCTCTATGTAGCCAAGCATTTTTGTGTCGAAACAAATAGCTAGCTAGCAATACAGACTTCAATTATTCAAAGACGTTAATTTTTAGTATTTAGTTTCACATATTTAGAAAGCTGAAGAAGAGTTAAATCAACTCATTTGGATTGAATTTGCACAAAGAAATCAGTCATCAAATCCAGTCCAATCCAATCACGTTGGTTTTTGAATTTCGAAATCCAATTCAGTCCCTTAAAGTAATCGAAATTGGTCATATTCGATTAGAGGGTCGGTTTGAACAGATTGGATTTAATTTTGAATGCCCATATTTGAATATGCTTAGATGTATCACATATTCACATTTTAATTATTGTACCAAGATGAGCATGACTATGATTCTGAGACCACAACCCTTTCAGAGGATCAGCCGCTCAGGTTGCCCAAGTGGTCAATCAGTACAAACAAGCCCAGATGGACTTGTTGACTTGTGGATCGGTCCATATAAAACTGCTGCACTTATGTACTCCTCAACCCATACAGGCCCGTTCTAAAACTGGGTCCTGGTAACCAAGTGCTATTGGAAGGCCCATTTTTGTAACTTCAAGCCCATTTGGCAACTGACGCTAAAAACCAGACCTAATTGCTGAATAGCCTGAATGTACTTTCGGTGGGGCCGTGAAGTAATTGACAAGTTTCTTTTAGGCATCTTTTATGACATGTTTACTAATTCGTAATCGGATTAGAATGAATTGAATTGATGAAGAATTGAATTGAGAAAGAATTGAATTGAGGAGGAATTGGATTCTCATTGAAGCTGTTTACTAAACTATCTGAAATCAGAATAAAAATAATATCATGTGAACATTTGATTACTAAAATGTCCTTAATTTAAATAAATTATTTTATATACTAGTTAATAATGTGAAGGTATAATGAGAAAAAAAAATAAGGAATTGAATTCCTCCAAAATAAGGAATTGAATTACCATCTCCCATCCAAGAATTCAATTCCTCCAAAATAAGGAGTTGAATTTCTAATTTCATGTGAGCCCCACTTATATTTTTATTCCCATATAATTAATAAACAAAAGAGTAATTCGTAATTGGAATCTAATTTTTTATTCTGATTCCGATTACATATTTGTAAACATACCATCAAATTTTTCAATCATCTGGGTTCTGGGACTAAGACTAATATGGAAAACAACCAATTTGCAAAACCATGCTTACTTATTAGAAAGTAAGCCATCGCTATTTGATCTAAATCTGGATTCTCTGTTTGAGTTTCACTTATATACTTGTTTCACTTGATTTTCGATCTTAATTTTGTATTACAAATACAATAATTATTAAAGTAAATGATTTTAACAACCACTTTTGGAGTCTAATTCACTTTCCCATCTACTAGTTTAAATTTTTTAAGTTTCATTATCAAATCTCAAGTTAAGAAGATTCTTAAATTTGTAACACCACTAGAATTGAAGGTGGAGCAAAACCAATTAAAGAATTGATCCAATCCATTTAATCCTTATTCCTTACTAGATATTTGAGGAAAGAGAAGAACTTACTTATTTTCCGTGTGATACCACATGATATTTCTACCCTCTCTCATTAGCTCTCTTTCTTTCTCTTATTTCTTATCTCTATTTCTCTTCAAAATGCCATATCACTACAATATAGGAACATGAAAGTTTTTTTCTTGAGAAAAATATTCTTAGTATTGTTGACTTTTCAGCTAACCCAGAGATAAAAGTTTCCATTCCTACAACCAAAAAGCCACCAAGTACCAAAGGGGTAATATACATGATCATGACCATATATTTCCATACGAGTTTAGAATTAATTAATGAAATGTTAAAGTATGTATGCTGGCACATCCAAAGGGGCTTTGCATAAATCACATTAACCTCTTAAAGAAAGCAGCTAATTAAAGCACATCAAAAAGTACTTAATTTTTCAGTCAATCTGTGCAAAACATGGCCGCTCTGCCCATCAACTGTTGCATGCGGATGGAAGATTTTTGCACGTAACCCCTTATACACATACATACATACATATATATATATGTGTGTGTGTGTATATGTAAGAAAATAATAACAGAATAAAATTGTGATCACAAAATATGTTGACCCCACTGATGAAGAGACACAGATGATGACCATCATTTGATAGTGGTTGAGTACATTAAGCTAAATTAGCATATATATATTTTCAGAAGGAAGATAAAAGAAAACCTATAACCTATAACCTATAACCTAATATATATAAGCAGAGAAAAAAGAAAAAAACAGAAAGAACAGAGGAGGAAGGCGAAAGTGGCTATGAAATGTGAAATGAAAGCCTTCGCTTTGGTTTTTATGGAGGATCTGAGGTCTTTCTAGGGCAACTGTAGCCAGGATTTCGGGCAAACGGGCAGGTTGGGGGTGCCAGGTGCCTAGAAGGAAGGACTTTGGGGCAGTGTTGTCTGAACATGAGCTGCCCAAATAATAAACAAATGTGCAAGTTGCATGTCGGTCTGGGTCTGGCTAGCTAGCTAATCAGCCTAATCCTCTTGCATCGTAGTTGTGACGTGTATTGCATATAGGTATTAGGCAAAGTATATTTTTAGTTCTTCTTTAACAAAATTTTCACTTTAGTCCTCATTTTTTTAATTTTAACAATTTTAATTTTTTACTTTTATTATGTTTATAATTAGGTCTAAACTATTAACTCTGGTTATTATTTAGACATAAATATGACATGACATTGCATATAAATGAATATTTTAAACATTTCATGATTAATACGGTTTAAAAAAATAATTTAAATAAAATATAATTAAGAAAGAAAGAAAAAACAAAAACTTAAATAATTAAGAAAAAATACATGTGTCCAAATGTGATTGGGCAACGTCACCTGGTTAAATGAGTTTCACTCATTGGTTATTTAAAATGTCTAAAATATCTTTGTTACGTCATATTTCTGCCAAAAATTTAAACCTAATTAATTATTTGGACCTAATTGCAAATTTAATGAAAATACTAAACTAAAATTTCCAAAATTGAAAGAACGAGACCAAAGTGAAATTTTTGTTAAAGTACAAGGACCAAAAGTGCATTTTGGCCTAGGTATATTATGTGTGCAGTTTACACACTAACATTTGTCAAAAGCTATCAGAGTTCGTTAGAGGGGTATTCAATTAGGATTCTAATGGATTTTAAAAAAAATCTGAAAATCCATAGAAATCTAGGTATATTCAATTCAGAATTTTAAAGATTCCACAAAAATTCAAGTGTATTCAATTCAGAATGTTAAAGATTTCATAGAAATCTAGGTGTATTCTATCTTTCATGGATTTTAAAAGATTTTATTTAGTTATGGATTTTGGTGAATTTTGATGGATTTTGAACTAAAAACAAAAGTTATGAGAATTCTAACATTTTCCTCTTAGATTTTGATGGATTCCATGAAATTTCATAAAAATTCATAAAATCTGCATGAGTTTATAAATATTTTAAAATTCATTAATTGAGACTCTGTGTCGCTTGAAAAAGAAAATGAGCTTTGGTTCTTTTTGCTTTTGTTTGGTTTGCTGAAAGAATAAGGGCTTTGGTTACTCAGGCTTTAACATCAGCTGACACGTGTATAGACATGGAATGTTAACCAAATTAGATCACTGATTACATTGATTGATTATCGATTGAATGTATGGTCGAAATTTAGACAAAAAAACATTACCATAGAATGCATATAGGCCAAAAACTAAAATTCATAATTGAGAACTTGTTCTACATGTAGCATAATCTAAATTTCAAACCAAAAATGAGCAACTCCTTTCCCAAATAATCAAATTGTGAGAAAATTTTAAATAAATGCATGATTAACTCTCGCATCCTTGCCACTTGCCAGTGGCCCTTAAATCATTTCTTCATTCTTTTTACATCTTTTCCTTTCTTCACCCCGAACTTTTTGAATTTTTAAACTTTAAATACTTCATCGGTCTGGCACTTCACAAGGTGAAGATTAAAGGGTCAATCTGTAGTGGGAAAAATTTGGATGAGATTTGCTAATTCAATATTGGTACAAGAAAGAGAGAGTCTTACACAAATTACAAAAATAATAGTAATAAGGAAAATGATGGTCATTCTTAGTATTCCATAATATATTAGAGAAGCTATTAACAATAACAGACCAGGCCTACCACGAGAACATAAGAGCAGTGGTGTCTAATCACAATTATTTTGTCAAATGTGGTATCATACTGGCTTTCTTGCATTATGCCTACAGTGCCAGTCCAGACACAGGGGGAGAGTTGGGACATTCAAGCTATTGCCTACTTTAAGGACAAGTTGACACCCTTTTTACAATCACTTTTACAGTGTGTAACTGTACACAAAACTATGAATAATACATGAACAAGCTACTCCCAGCAGCACTAGCAATCAAGTTTGTCTCTGGATGCCATGCCAAATGTAGTAGCTTGGAACTTAAGTCATAACTAATTTCATCACCGCCTGTGCTTGAATTTTCATGCCCTGAAAAACCAGAACAGATGAGTTATATGATTGGCATACAGAAACAGACTTATTCTAGAAAAAGCACAGAAACATAATGAAGCTGGAAATCCCAACCATGCCGGTAAAATCCTCGTGCCAGGTTGCTCAAGGATGATCTCCTAGCCCTTGGAGCAGTCCGGAGAAGTGGCTTCCTGCTTTCAAGTTCAGAAAACAACTAGAACTGTCAGTGGTGGAGCATTAAGATTATGTAAATTTTCCAAGTGATAGTCGACTCAGTTTCATAGAATTCCAAATCTCAAGGACTGTTATTTCCATATTATAAGGGCAACATGACCATTTCGTTTTTTTCATTTTTTTGCGTTTTGGGGGGGGGGAGGGGGGATAGAGAAAATCTTTCATGTCGTGGTCAATGATAGAGGTGCCGTTACAGTGTGTAGTGATCAAAGGCAGACTGACAATGTATGATAATCTAGCTAGAAAAAAGTTATCCCATAAAAAAACCCCACCCACTTGATTATAAGGTTCTATTCCACAAATTCAACAAATTACAATTTAAGGGAATTACACTACATAATAGAAGGATGAAGAGCCAACCTGTTAGGAGTTTTACTAGCTTCTATTGAAGTTCCTTCTTCATTTCCGTCACCATGCGAGAAAATGCGCACTTGGTTGCTAAGTCAAAATTAGAGAAAGTTATCACTAAAACTGAACAATTAGGCAAACACAAGCCAAACACAACTTCAATTGGTAATAAGGCTTCCATGACTTAATATGCACGAGCACATCCTGTCAAAAGTATACCTATAAGATCCAGTTGCACAATGAAGTCCATCTCCACTGAAGCAGCAGCCAAATCTATCAAATATGTGATCATTATTATACAACTCAGGTAACTGCAAGTGGGGAAATATAGCTGTCAGCTGTAGGGAGATAGGTATGCAAGTTTGCACATTTGAACTTATCAAGTGAAAGCAAAAGATACCATATGCCTGCTGCATGGATAGGGTAATGACACACAGAATCAATTCATT
The DNA here is from genome assembly GCF_963921425.1 of Dryas octopetala. Classification (NCBI taxonomy): domain Eukaryota; kingdom Viridiplantae; phylum Streptophyta; class Magnoliopsida; order Rosales; family Rosaceae; genus Dryas; species Dryas octopetala. The sequence goes on along the minus strand of NC_141374.1, from coordinate 15,714,205 downwards.
AGAAACTCAGTTCCATACATCCACGAAAACGTCTCCGATTTGGAGTTGGAACAGGTTCTTTTTTTTCCTTACCTTAGGGCGCAGGTGCTCATGGATCTTGTATGTTGCAACCGGTGAAGAATCCATATGCATGTCCCAGAGCTAAACAAGAAACAAAAGCCTCAATCAAAATAAATTTGCACCTACAGAAAAGGGCAACGCCGGTCTCACCAAACCCATACAAAAGATCATTTGAAAAAATGTCATCATAAAGTTGCTTAGGACATAAATTTATAAACATCTCATCCAATCGCCTTTTCCTTATAAAAAAATATAAATTCCAAATGTAAAAATCAACTATTATAAGATACCTTTAGATTCATGTAGTCACGACTTAAGATGTGCCGCCCATCCTTCGAAAACTTCATATCAGAGATGGACGCGATAATTTCTGTGAAAAATGACTTGAACCCTTGTGAATCTCCATCTTGTAATCTGTCAATCACTCCAAACAACAAGTATCAAGTATCAGAACATCCTCATGCACCAGATCAAAATAAATAATCCACGGACCACAAAAAAAGGAACTGTGATTAAACTCACATTCTTGCACTGTTATCACATAAAGCTGACTGCCGCATGTCAACCAAACGAATAAAACCTCTTGAGCTGCTGTATGCAAGCAGATTACAATGGATGGGATGGAATTCAGCCGATGTTATGACCTCTGAATAAAAATCGTCAATCAGAAAAAGATTACAAACAAAAGAAATATCTTTGAGCCTTTTGAGCAGAGAATGGACTTTAAAGGATGCCATGATGGTATTTTTATTGGATAGATAAATGATCAAGCACAATAGGATAGTTGTCAAAACTGAGTGAACAGGCTTGTTAGACCTTGGCACCCAGTTGGTTAGTGTCCCATCCTAAAGAACTATGGTTAAAAATTATATGGAAGCAAATATCAATTCTATGGCTAAACCTAAAGAGAGAATGATTCAAAACTATACAGAATCTGAAATTTGCTCAAATTCAATTCTCTGAAAACACATGCATTTTATTCTTAATCTGCTTGTCTCAAACATTCTCTTTCTTGTTCCAAAGCATCTTTCCACAATTGTAACCTATATTTTGGTCATGGCAAGAGTTTCCAGCATAAAATCAACTCAACTGAGAAAAACTGAAATCAAAATCGGTATAGATCGTCATCCAGAAAAAATTATGAAATGTTTGGATGATAATGTAGCATGTTCTAGTAAAACAAAAATATAGGAGCTCACAGAAATTATAAGATGTAAAGACTAGAGGATAGACTACCCGTAAGATCCTCCATGTTTGGTGGCTTCATATCAAGAATATTGAAACACTGATTACTGATCTCAAGATTCCACAAGTTTATTCTAAGGTCATCCGCAGAAAGAAATGTTTCACCATCGCTGTACAAAGGTTTAAAGCAGATTATCTCTTAGATGCAGGATACATCTGCAAGTTTATAACTTCATACATTATAAATTAAGTTGTTTCTGTAATTTGGAGAAGAAATAAGATAGCCAAATTAGGAACAAATAAAAGGAGGCCTATCTGAATAATGAAAAAGCAGAATGGCTTCTCTCAAATCCTAATTTCTCTGTGCAAGGTGATTTTTAGCTAGAAGAGAAACAAAATTTTAGATAAAGATACCCCCACAAACTTTACCTATTATTTGAGATGGAGTTAATATTAAATTCATGAGCATGAGCATACACCTTTCTGCATCTTGTTTGAGCAGTGTCTTCCATGTCAGCAACCTAGTCACGTTATAAATTATAATGATAACCTTGTATACTGTGAAAAACTGATGCTGATGACCCAAGAGTAATACAAAAAAGTAGCTTTACTATAATGCACGGGTATCAACCTTGGCATTCATGTCTTGAGAAGGTGACATGTTCTTAGCCATCTTCTCCATCCATTCCTGACGATGGCCATTAGCAAGAGATGATCTAGCTTCTCTACTGATGAAACTCCTTTCAGTCAGAAGCGCATCAAAGCTTGCATGTGGATCCGGGTTCATATCTTTTACTTTCTTCACCTTGCATTCCTTAACCTGATCTCAAAAAACAAAAAAATGAACAAGTCAACATTGCCCAAGAAATATTAACAGAGCTGTATATGCATCTAGAGAGGTTGGGATTATTCAATATTGTTCAACAATAAAAATGCAAAGTATCATTGGTTTTAAACACAAAAATGTTCTGTCCTTGTTTCTTCAGTGTTCTGTTTATCATGTATAAAATCATTTGGCACCTTAATTTTTCCCATTTCCAGACTTCACATGCATCTTCTCACTCAAAAATGCATTCTATTGCTTAGAAGCACTCCGACTCCCACATCCAGTAGCACTCCCAGCAACTCCAATTCCTACACTACCATCAATCCAAGTGTCCACCCCTCCACCCTTTGAAGTAAAATTGACTTGTTCAGAAAATTTTGTACCTTCCACAGTTTTATCGTCTTGTCATTTGTTGAAAGGATGAATTGGGTTCCACTGGATGTCGCACACCATCTTACTTTGTTGATCTTCTCTTCAATTTCCACACTCTTTAAGTAGTCAAACTGAGTAAAAGGTAATGACATGAAAACATAATCATCGGCATTGCAAAAACAGAACAAAAAATATGCACTGGCATAATCAATACAGGCATTAACACGTTTTCTAGATGTTGCATTTAAAAGAATAAATCTAAACTATACCTCAGGTTCATGACTCTGAAACTCAGTCTTAAATTGAAATTCAGGATGCTGCGTGGACGTGAAATCCAACTGCTCCAGTTCATGTCGAGAATGGTGCTGATTTAAAGTCTAAGAAGCCAATTAAGAATTAAGGGTAAAAAGATGGTAAACCCAATTTCATCCAACATTAGATGCCAAAACAAACCAACACAGCCACCAGCCTAACAAGGAAGATAGCCCCAAATGAATTCAAAAAATTCTTGCATATTTGAAAAAAAAAAAAAAAAAAAAAAAAGAATAAATTCCATTGAAATTTTCTTGAATGATCTACAACTGTAAACTGCGTAAGTAATTCTCACATGTTTCCCATCCTTTCTCTCGAATATTACACAGCGGCCACCTCGATCTCCAATGGCAAGGTAATCACCACTCTTGTCAAATTCAATTGCGGATATGGTGTCAACTACAAGAAAGAGAATCAAATACGGAGTCAAGAATTGAATTTATTTCTCTAAACAAACACATGCAAAACAAAATAAAACCCGAGTGATACGTTTGGTTGCAACAAAAATGAATCTTTAATTCTAAAAAAAAATTAAAATCCACTTATTATCGCAAAATTCAAATATTTTTTTTGTAATTTAATGTCATTCTGCAATCTCATTCATGCATCCTCTCAGTTACAGAGCCTACTGAACACCACCACCCAAAGAAAACGGAAAAGAGTTGAACTAAACTACAAGGTCGTATAACAACCAGAATAAGCAAGACAGTAAAAAAAGTAAAAATGAGAGGAATTTATCTTTTACCCGAGCTTTCTCAGTAACCAAACACAGCATAAGAAAACGAAATCAAAGAAACATTTCGACGACTTCAAGCACACACAGATATAGAGAGAGAGAGAGAGAGAGAGAGAGGGAGGGTCTAACCATCCTGAAGGTCATCACCGGGAGCTCGTTCACCAAAAACCTGAGAGAATTTCCAGTCTAGAGGATCAGAGCTCAAAGTCATGGCTGGGTTCCAAAACGGCGACGTTCCTGTTCGCTTCGGTTCTGTCTCGCACTCATAAGACTAGAAGAAGAAGCAGAGGAAGTCCTTTGTTCGCTGAGAGAGTGAGAATCCTGATCATTTGAATCTCTCTGACTCGAGTGAGATTCCTATTCTCCGTCAACCACTCGAATTTCCAGAAAACTGATTTCCAGATATGCGCCAAAAGTTTACATTTAGGCTTGGCCGGCTGTGTTTTTACCGGGCTCAGACTTTGGACCCGTTGGGTTTCTACAATTGGGTCATGGACTCAAAGGCCCAATAACTCTTATCATTGAATTTTGGCCCATTGTTCTTGTTTTTGATGACCAAACATTAGGATCTCTTAAACCTTTTTTTCCTTCTTCTCCTTCTTTTGGTTATGCATTTTTTGGTGTGCTGATCTTAATCCTATTAAACAATGCAATAACCAAAATGTGATTATTCGGCGATCAACTATTGGATCAAAATTCAATAATTGGCATTAACTTTAAGAAAATAAGATGTTTTATCAAGATTTGAACTCAATTTAAGAGAAAAAATTTCATTCCCTATTATAGTGACATGACAACATATGTGAAATTTGGAAGTCTCCTAAACTAGGAATGTAACCGTTGGTTTTGATCAAACAGCTGATGAATCATAATACTCCTAATACATATTGTAACATTGAATGGAATCAAACCATTGATCTATCATAATACATTCCCCACTCTTAACCTATTATGGACTTTGATATCTCTAAAAAACTCAAAACATCAAACTGATATAATTTGGCTGAAAACCTCAAAAGCAGAGGTGTTTGTATTCCTCTATTTATGCTATAGAATTCCCTAAAACAAAGGGATAGAACTATAGTGAACATTGCTGGATATATCCAGCAATCTTTACAATATAAACTTCCATTTTTAAACTTGAGATGAGTTAGCAATCTTATATATCCTTGGCGGATAACACAAGTGGATTTGAACTTACAATAGCTTGATTAAACATGAAAAAAAAAAAAAAAAAAAAAAAAAAAAAAAACCAAAACCAAAACCTGTGTATGTCAATGCATATCATCTAAGGGGTGAGATTTACAATTAAAGAACAAAAGAAATATATATACAAGTTAATTATAAACCTAGCTAGGTGAATCGATCTTTCAAATTGCTCTCCCTCGATGAAAAAGAAAAAGAACAATAACTACATGGCAAAACCTTCTATGCCTAACAAAGTGCACAATTACAAGCTTCAAGCAGTACTCCTCTACCTTGGCTCAGATGCTTCAATTGTTGCAGAAAAATGGGATTCTGCGGTGACCATAGTGGTGGACTTTAGAGACACTCCATCTGTTGTTTGTGACAAAGAGGTCAGAGAAGGTCTGGAGGCATCCGAAGCGAGTATGCTAGCATTCAAAAATGGAGGCTGCTTTGGTAAAGGGATGACACATTCTTTATCAGTCAGCATCAGAACTACTTGAGACATGGATGGCCTCACTGCCAGAGAAGCTTGTGTGCACAAAAGCCCCATTCGAAGCACATCGGATGCCTGTCTTTCGGGGAATGTACCTTTCAAGATGGGATCAACAGATTCAGTAATGTTTTTTGCCTTGTAATTCTTCCAAACCTGATGCCAGAACAAAGAAAACAAAAGTATGTCACTAGGCATATTATTAGGTTAATGTCAAGCATACATGCTGTTTGATTGACGTCTGCATTGTCCAAAATCAAAGCTCCAAACCAATATGATATTATTTTCAAAAATTGGTTATAATGGTCTTTCAGTAATCACATTACTTTCTATGCAAGGGTATAATTTTTCAACCGGACAACACTTCAAATTCTCCCATATATCACTACATATAGTTATATATATACTGATGCATAAGAGATATGAACCTTACAGTGTACAGGACCGAACTTTTTGAACCTTCTGCAAAAACACGGTTCTTCCTGCCACATACAATCTCAAGAACCAGCACGCCAAAGGCATATACATCAGCTTTATCTGTTAGCTGCCCTCTGACAAGATATTCAGGAGCCATATATCCCCTGCAACAAAAAATATCAAACTAATATAAATTCCTTGTCTCCATAGAAATGCTATAAGAAAATTACTGGGACTAGTTTTTTTTTTTTTTTTTTTTTCTTACAGGGTCCCTGCAATTCCTGTGCTAAGATGAGATTGATCAGGACCAACACACCGGGCAAGTCCAAAATCCGCGATTTTCGGGACAAGCCTCTCATCAAGGAGAATGTTGCTGGATTTGATGTCCCTGTGGATGATTTTCACTCCACTACTTTCATGAAGATGCACAAGTCCCTCAGCAATTCCAAAGATGATATCAAATCTCTGTTGCCAACTTAGAGTGTGCACTTTGTCCTTACCAAAAAGGATTTGGTCAAGGCTTTTGTGTACATATTCATAGACTAGAAGGCTTTCTGGGCCTTCAATGCTGCAACCCAAAAGCCTAACAAGGTTCTTGTGTTCCATCCCACTGATGAGATTCACCTCATTGAAGAAGTCATCCACCCACTGCCTTGTATTGAAGAACAATCTTTTCACTGCAACTGTTCTCCCATCTGGAAGAACTCCCTTGAACACAGAACCAGCTCCACCTTGGCCTAATTTCCTCGAGGCATTGAAGAAATCGGTGGCCTTCTCAAGCATTTCGTACTTGAAATTCAAACTGGTCTTACGTATAGAAATCGAAATCCCAAACTGGCCATTGTTCACTGAGAGAAAAAACATAAAAACCAAATTAGAACATGCAGCGAAAGGAAAAAAAAAAAAAAAAAGAGAGAGAGAGTATTTGGAGTGGGGATTGGTTTCAAGTTGTTTACCTTGTTTTCTCTTTGCTAGTCTCTTGTAGACCATACAACCTCCAAAGAGAGCAAACAAACAAAGGACCATTCCATATATAATTGGAGCTACAATATACCACAATTCAACTGAAAAAAAAAAAAAAAAAAAAAAAAAAAAACCACTAAGACATTGAAGAAGACCCAATAAAAATTCAACGCAAAATGAACTTTCTAAAACTTTTAACCATTTTTTTTTTAATTTAGAAATCGAACCCTTGAGTCTTGTTCGAGCTCCCATGAATAAGTATTCGAATTTCTCTCGAAAACTACTCGATAGGGATCGAGAACTACTCAAGAAAGGTGCTTGAGTACTAATCAATACTAATCGAGAATTAAGGACAAATTTTGGTTAGTTTTTCAAATTTCCCAAACATTGACAAGAGAAAGAGACATTGAAGGGAATGCCTCACCTAAACCACTTGACTCTGCTTCAGCCTCATAGAATCTGTGTGTAGAATACCTCAGATAACACCCTGAAAACATAGCCCTGCCCTCTGCCCCTGGCAAACATACCCTGAGGTTGTCCCTTGCATCTCTTAAGCAACGTCTGCACTCTTTTGCACTGACTGTCTTCCAGCACTGTGCCAATGCATACACACCCTCCACTCCTCCACTCTCTCTCACCCCCATCACAGAAAACCCTCCTTGGATCGCCGCCTTCTCTGTCACATTTCCAATCACATCTCCCACCTTTCTTCCAAACTCCTCTGCTTTGTGCTTGTCCTTTGAAACATCGATTGCTGAGCCGCCACACTTGACACTCTTCTGGTTTTTATCGACGGCTATGTGGGAAAACACATGTTCATCATAGCCAAGAAAGCAACCGTCATGGTATATGCGCGCCGAGGTGGAGGGAAGGCATCTGGGAAGCTTTGTTCTTGACACTGCAAAGCAAGCAGAGCACTCCTCCGGCGAGAGGTCGGAGTAGCACTGAGCAAAGGCGTGGACCTCCGGCCCCGGCGAGATGACACTGTATTCTCCCCAGCTGTTTAGATTGACTTGGTTGGAGAGGATGTCCATTGCGTTAATGAAATTGGGAATGAAGTTTATGCTGCTTTCGGAATGCTTTGCTTCTCCACAGAACCGGCCCGCCTCGGAGCACCACCGAGGCTCCGAGCTGGAGGGAGAGAAGAGGAATACAGAGAATATAAGGAAAATCCAAATGGAATTTTGGGGCTTTGGGATTTGGAGTCGCATTTCATTCGAATGGGCTACGTTTTGCTCTGTTTTGTATGTTCTCTGTATTGGAGAGCAGAAAAGAAAACAGAGGAAAACAGGGGAAAACTAGCTCTGCTCTGTTTCAAAATTGAGAGAGAACAGGGCAAAACAGAGCAAATATACCAATGGGTATTTCTCTCTCTCTCTCTCTCTCTCTCTCTCTCTCTCTCTCTCTCTATCTCCCTCTCTCTCTCTCTATCTCTTTGTGGGGGTACAGGAAAATGGAAATGGAAACAGGTTGAGCACTATATGAGTTTTAGTTAAATCGTTTTGTGCTTCAGTTTTTTGCAGACACGGGGGTTATCGTTTTGGTTTTTGGTTTATACAGAGAGAGATGGGAGAGAAGTAATGACAGGATGGATGATCTGTATACTTGTTTTTTGTTTTCTTTATTTAGGTAACAGTTAAGTGAAGGAAGATGATGATAACCATGGAGTTGGACACTGTTTGAGTTTTTGAGTCTTGCTAGAGAGGAGGGGGATTGGTGAGGAGGCCTCAGCGTTTGTTTTTTGTTTTTCAAGCATGGTGGTGGCTACAATTTGAAAGCCCACAATGAGCCGCCTGAGTGTGACATTATTGACACTTTCAGGTCCCAAAAGCTTTGAACCTAATTGTGTAAACCCACCACCAATGTATATTCTAAATCTCTTGTCACATATTTTTAAAGTGGTACAATACTCTCTAAGAATAGGAGCACCACATAGAATTTTTTTTTTTTTTTTTGCCAATAGAAAATAAAATCACAAAACAAACTCTTATACCAACCCGTCCCCAAACGATCAAAATTGAAAGCTGAAACAACATAGAGAGGAACCGCATGATCCCAATTAAACTAGCTCTCTACATATGGTGGAATTTAATTCCAACTGAAAATACAGGGTAACATTGGAAGGCCAGCTTCTCAATTGGAAGTAAAGTTGAAATTTCTTCAGCATGCTTCAACCATCAAAACTAGAACAAGTGATTTTGTTTTTTTTTTTTTTGGTCGAATACAAGTGATTTTGTTTGCTTGTGTTTGAAATGAATGAACAATGAAGCTACCAAATGTTACCATGCTGCTAAACACATTGACTTTAGCTCTTCATTTTTGATACATCCATGCCTGACATGATGGAACAAGCAAGGATTGCCTAAAAGAATGTGTTATAATGATCAGTCCATGCATGAGCAACATGCGTGAATAAAAATTGAGAGCAAACTTACAATTTTAAATTTTCCTTTTTTTATTTTGTATTTATTTATTATCCTACTCAGACTTATGAATTATGATAAACGTGTATTTTGGCTTTTGAAAATATTAAAAGTTATTTTGTTTTCATCCTTACCTAATGGCATTACACATGCATACCTATATACTATATAGCCATGCGGCCCATGCATACGTAGATTGCTTTGTTTTCTTTGTTCCGTTTTATACGTAGGACAGAAGGACACGAGGAGATGTACCCTACACAAAACTACAAACACAAATGTATTTCAAACCATGGTATTCATATCAATGACTGAGTAAACCTATTTCGGATATGAATAAATAATACAAAGGTATAAAATATATGATACAATCACATATTTAAATAAGATTCCACCTAATTAATAGTCTAGATTAATCACATATTTAAATAAGATTCCACCTAATTAATAGTCTAAATTGATAGTTTAACAACATTGTCAAATTATCTGACAATTATCTAATAATAGCTAAAGGATAAAGTGCATATATATTAGCACCGCAACTATAACACGTTTTGCAATTTCAAAAAATGAGATCCCAATATCTCTACTTCAACTTTGCGACAATTTCATAATAGAACAATTTCATACCTCTATTAGAGTGTCCATAATAAGACATGACGCAAGTCCGATGTACGACCTAACTAGGCATTAAAAAAGTAACTCGTAAAGCCCAAGCCCAGCCCAGTGAATGACTTTAGCAACGATTGCTCACACAGGCTAACAGCAAACGCTACCATTAGTAAATGAAGAATTAAAGTGATGTACTAGCAATTAGTTAAGAGAAGTCTACTAAAGCGCATTAGCCAAATTAAGGTGATGTTCAGGAACCATGTACAAATCAGAGTAAAAATGGGCTTGGGCCTCATGACCTAAATGGGCCAGCGGCTGGGCTCTCAGTCTCAGTCTCAGTCCTTGATAAAACAGGGCCCATAAAGGCTGTCCATAACAGCAAACTGCATGTTCTCTGATGGCTTCCAATGGCGCTTCCTTTGATTAATGAACCAGTTGTTTATTTGTTTCTGATCCAGCCCCGTCACTTGAGCCAGTGTAATTTTGTCTGCTTCCTGCAAGACCATCAATATATAACAACACAAATTAACTCTAATTTAACATTTTACAACGACTTTCATGTGTCGCTTATTCCATGTTTTTCTGCATGAGATGTATATATAGTTATATATATAGTACCGTTGGGTAAGGCCATTTATAGTGAAGGTTCCACCAGTCATGAAGGATTTGCTTGGCTTCTCTTGGGAGCTTTCCCTTCTTCTTCTTCTTGGAAAATTCCTGCTTAAGAGTGCTTATATAACCGCTGTATTTACGCAACAGTTTACCCTTCAGCTCGTGATCTTCGTTATTTGTCCGCAGCTGTGAGCTGTCACGATCCTCTACCTCTATCTCCCCTCCACTCAATTCTTCATCATCAGATGAACCACCAGCAGTACCATCGTCTGCAGAATAAATATTAATCACTTATTATACACACTTCAATTAATTAGCAAAAATGTGGTAATATAAATACAAATGCTACCTTCACAAACTAAGAATGTCACAAAATGTTTGCAACAATATTAAGCTGCCACATTAAACAATACCTAGCAAGAAGACTGAAATGAGAAAATAATAATAGTGCTGCGAATATTTAACATGCATGCAATTAATGTCTACGGTTGTATCTACTAGTAATCAAGCTTGTGAACCAAGTGTGCATACAATGACAAATGAGTTATTTCATATTCGCTAGGGCCATCTACAAATCCCATCCAATGTCTTGTACTGAAAATGTACAGTCCCCACTAGTGACCCATCCAAATACATAGGGGGTATCGAACTAATTAATCCTTTTGTTTGTTAGTTTGAGACCTGCAGATTTGGGTCACGTACGATCGACCATGTATTAATAAATCCTTTTCTTTATTTGGTTGAGTACTGGGCCATGCATGCATGATATACATACAAGTCCATGCATGCATGCATGCAGCAGAGAACACACATGGAGGGCAGGATTGCTTGTTTCGAGGGATGTGATTTATCATAAAGCTAGCCATGCTGCATGGAAGAGAGGGGTCCATCAACACCCCTCAAACCAAACACTGACAGCAGAGATACAAATATAAAAAATAAAAAAATCGGAGTGAGATCGAGAAAAATTCAGAATTAGTTCGTTGTGTCGTATCGCATGCAGTGAATGTGAGTGGAGTCTATTCAGTCTCAGTCTTTTTGCAGATCAGAGGTAACCCGCAAACCACGCACTCTATTATCCACCCAACCCCAATCTCCTGCAGCCTAGCCCGACTCTCAAATCTCATCATCAACAAACATTTATCTCTTTTTCTTGCAGTTCCGAGAAAGGTTGCAGAGAAAGCATTAATGCCTCATCCATTTTCTTTTCCTTTTTCCTATTATTTTTCTCAAGGATTCGGCTTCGATATCAACATGTATAATATTAATACTGCGTAAATTATTCTGTTTAATATGTAATCTCTGCCCAATTCACGTATTATAGTATGCATATAATCATTAATTCTATATTCTACAAATATAAATCAACATGCGTCGTCATAACATTATACAACGTAATTTTGTCTGATAGCTAGTGATGGTCTAATTCTAATATTCTAATATTCTAATATTCTAACATATATATATATGCACACTCACGTATACTGTACACATAGCTAGCATAGCTTATAAGTTAAACCCATAATTACAAGGAGAACTTAATTCAATCCCATATAATATCCATTTCATTCTAACCATATAAAAAAAAAGTAAATAATTATAAAAAATAAATAAATGTTATCTATATACGTGACTTTTTGGGGGTGGGGTATGTGAAGGCATTAATTAGGTGACTCAGCTGCAGGCTTAAAAAGGTGGAGTGGTACACTCTGACTATAGTACCAAAAAACATGGATACGTAGAATCATAGAACATACCTAGGGAAGCAAAAGCTAACATTGGGCTTGACTGCTTGAGCGAGCTAGGCATGCACATCAGCCCCAACCGCAGCTTCAGCCACAGCCACTAGTACTCTTGTTTGAATGCTTAAGTAAAAAGCTGCACTCTTCTACAGTTCTACTGGATATGGGGCAGCGGGAACTGCGGGAGTCCATGTGGTCAATATTCACACACACACACACACCAATTCCTACCCAATTAATTATAATTCCCGTTTTACCCCTCCTCTCGTTACCTAGGACCTAGTGAATGGGTTCACACTTCACAGCACACATGCACAGTCTAGCTAACTACTGAGCCCAGTTGATTTTTTTTTTTTTTTTTTTTAAGAGGGAAGGGGCATAAATCTCTAAGTGCATATAATCAGACACTAAATTTATTCCCTCGCAAGATCTCAAGTTGTGACTTGTGAGAGTGAAGCTACAGCAATGCCTGTTTGCTTTACAAATTTAATTTACTACATTTTGTAAATGAAGTGTTGGATAGGACAACCTAGCAAAGCATATATAGTTCAAGTCCTAATATATCAAAATATGCAGAAAAAGAACAGTTCAACTGAAGTAGCAGAAAAAAAAAGGGTATAGCAGAAAACGCAAATGAACCCAAACTTATATTAATTAGGGAGTAAAAACTGAATATTATTTTTAAATAATAGGCAAGGAGTCATAGACATTCCCATTCTTATCTTTCTGGGCACAAGAGGGTCCTATCAGCCTATCAAACTTGAAAATATATATTGATACACTGAAGACAAGTGAAATAATAGTCTTCTCTCTAACATGAACCCAAGGAACCCCAGGCAGACCCGGATTCTAAACTGGAACCACCCGCCTAACCCTAAAATCTTTGGGAGGCAGGAAACAATAGCAAACAGTTAGATAGGTACTTTTGAGGAATCGAACCTCAGACCATGTGGAAGCAAACAACAGGCCTGACCACTCAAATAAACCCTCGTTGGTTTGAGTACATCCTATTTTATATGGATGACTCTTACATTCAAACATATATGTAAAGTATTAATCTAGCAGAAAAGCATCCTTTGCAGGCACAACTAATCTAAAGCTGAAATTAATTAACACAACTTAATTCCTATACAGTAGCCGTTAAAACAATAAAGAAGTATTTAACACAAGCCAATTAAACACTGCATGGACATCTAAGGCATCCTCGTGCTATAGGTATTAAAAATTCAAAGAACCCTGCTCAAGCATGCAATTGACAGAAAAAAAGCACTCAAAGCACATTCATTAGAAGCTTTCAATCTCACTACCCAGGTGCCATAAAGGTGATGAACCCTTTTGAAATTTAAACTACAGATTTTTCGCATGCCCAAACCAATTAACTATATATATTAACAACTGGCTTTCTACAACCAATAAGGTCCCAGACAAAATCCATAACCTCCAAACCCCAAAATACATCACATGAAAGCAGCTTTTTAAAAAGTGGTTCAAGAAATAGCTAGTTACCATACTATATCTGTAATCTTGTTGCCTTGAGCACAAAAAGTAATGCTAAAATAACATTTTTGGCGACAAAATCAATCTGTACCAAGTACAGAAACCCATGGATTCAGCCATTATACAAGTATATGCACAACCTCAAAAGTAGGAGATCAACAATGATAAAAGGAATAAGAAGTCCGCCTCAACCAGCAGACATTATATTTTGAAAGGTAATTAAGTGTACTTAACCCTGCCATGATATGTATATATAACTAGTGTTCTTCACAAGATTCCATAAGGGACGATGAGGATGGTTAGAAGAAATGCGGTTTATTTCAGCTCACACCATATTTTATACATTTGAAAGTACTTCCAGCAGCCATTCCTACCCATTCTTTTAAGTACTCATTAATTAAATAAAGAAGCAATATAATTTGATCCATTACTTAATACCTTTCCCAAGGTAAAACCATTAATTCCCTCCCATGGCATGCACTAAAACTCATGGTCATATACAATCAACTTGAAAATTTAGTATGGAATACCCAAGATCAATATTAGGACCATTTCCATAACAGATCATCTTTAGGGGGGGAGTGCATTCCCGCCTATTGCAGCAAGTTTAATTTATATGTATTTTGAAAGCCAACAGCCATTGATATTTGCACCCACAAAGAAAATTAAGCCAATCACGTACTTACTAGAAGCCTATACCATATATGACAAATTTTCCCAAAGCAAGTCTGTTTTATCAAATCAAGTTTGCCCTAGATCACAAGAGCCACTGCATCAACTGAGTTAATTTCATTCTCTTTTTTTTTGCTTTTTTTTTGTTATAACCGACAATTAATTAAATTAATGGAAAAGCTTATATATAGAGTCCACAACTTATATATAATGTGACAAGAACAATCATACATTATCGTTTTTTAGCCCAAAGACAGTCTTGAAACTGGGAAACCATTTTAGCATATCTCTATAACATAAATAAATTACATTATTAAAGATTTTACCCCAAGAGAGAAAAATTCATACTAAAAAAATTGAAGAAAGAGGATTGTTATTTGTACCATGCATCCCAACTGACCATTTTGTGTACTATCTTTCTAATAGATGTGAAACCCCTCCACCACAAGTGGTCTAACCTCTATTAGAGATATAGTAAAAAAGGATGGTTAATTAAGATATATGGTACAAATAGTTTTTTTCTTTTAGAAAACAAACAATGATTCCAAGGTGGTTCTGGAATTATGTAAGCAAGAAATTTAATCATGTGGTTTAAGGTGTATAGTGTATATTAATGATTTTACATTGCTTTCCCCAAATTTCTTATAGTGTTGAATTTGAAAATTAACTCCTACCCAAGTCACTTGATCGAATATATGCAAAATACTGTATGCCTCATGATATGGATGTTTGGCTAACATATTTACTAGCTAGTAAAACAAAACTTATATATCAACCTCAGCCTCCATCAAGTCCTTGCATATATTTTTTCAACCAGTCACTTAATTAGTTACCTAGCTAGGGCCTTATTGCTTAGCTAGGCTCGACTATCATTTCTAGTGCCATAGTTGGAGTTCGATCTGAATATCAAAATCTGTATTTGTAGGCTTGTAGCTGCTACCAAGCCCATGCCTTTAGAAAAATTGTCTATATATAATTATATATATTGATTATTAGTCTGTGAATTTAATTGCAAAAGACCTTCATACATGCAGTACCGTCATTCATTCATTAATTAACAGAATATTAATTTCATACAAGTGATCTCTTAGTACCGAAATAAATAAATATCAGATGTACGTCTACAAGAAAAGGGTCTCTTTTATATATATATATATATATATATTTAGCTAGGGTTTTGATCTTTAGTTTCTTCAATAAGAACAAACGTTGTTTGAGGTGCAGGTTTTTATCAGAACCAATAAAGGGAACTCAGCCTAGGAAATTAGGAATCAAAACCAAAAACTATATACATCTACAGTACTCTCACTTGTCCTGCTAAGTGCTAACGTGCACTGGGGTTTCGTGCTAACGTGCGCCAAACCTAGCTCGCTCGCTCCTGATCTGGGCTTTTTCATATATGGGATTAATAATGTAACTTGAAGAAAATACAAATATATATATATATATGCAGCCATATTTGGAAAATAAGCGCACAAAGCACAAATTTTAACGAAGAAACTAACAAAACAAAGATTTACGAAATGAGAGAGAGAGAGAGAGTACTAGTATTAGCAAGAGTGTTGAGCTGCGTCTCCATTTTGTTCAAGAAAGTGATTGCTTCGTCGAAAGGCCTCGTAAGATCCGATTTGTACTTCACCAATATATCGCAGTAAGTTTCCTTCGGAAAAAAAAAAAACAAGAAAATTAATTAAACTAAAAACACCAGTGTCTTGCAGATCAGAAAGAGATAGAGAGAGAGAGAGAGAGAGAGAGAGAGAGAGAGAGAGAGAGAGAGACCATGAAGAGATCGAGCTCAGGATCGGGACCCATGCAATTCGTTGAAACGGCGCCGGGTCTCATCCTACAAAGAAGATCACTTTCTCGCCGGATTTCGTCCAACATACGTGCGATTTCTGGTGGTGCTCCCACCTATATATAAATAATTAAACGCCATATTAAAAACAAACACAAATTAATTACAAACATGTACGTTTCGCAACTTAATAAGTAGTCATAATTAATTAAATTTTGAAAATTTGATCAAGTTTGATTTATTTGTAGAGCCATGATAATTTTTTATTGCACGGTACGTTTGGCTTCCGAGAAAATTCAAGCCAGAAAATGAAACGACGTTTCATCTCCATCGTCCAATTTTTCACCGCAAAACCGGCCTTTACTCCAGCGAGCTGAGGCTAGTATATATATATAACAGCAATTTAATTTTGGTCTTCTTTTTTCGATCTTTTTGTTTTCAATCGAGGAACAGAAACAGGTTATATAATTAGAAGTAGCAGTAAGTTCATATGAATGAATTCCTATGTATTTCTTTCTTTGTTTATTTTCTTTGTTGGTTTTGTGAGCAACCAAACGGATATATCAAGTACTAGTACTACTCCACCTTTTGGCAATCGATGTAAGCTTGAAGGAGCTTGGGGTAGAGAGGATGCGAAGCGATCTTAGCATTAATCGCACTCGAAAGCTCCGCCGCCTCTCCCGATGAACCTCCTAGTCGTTGAACTCCAGCTGTCACCACCGAATTCGCACCATCGGATTCGGATACCGCGGAGCACGAACCGGAGAACATCGGGTCGGGCCGGCCCAGCATCCGGTCGCCCAAAGCCACCGATAAAGGCTCGAAGCTCCGGTAGTAGTCCACCTGATGATGATGATGATGATGAGGAAGCTGCAGATTTTCCTCCGGCATCGGCGCCATTGAAGAGTAATCAGAGCTGAAACCAGCGGGCGTCGAGTACTCGAGGTCGTACAGTTCTTCTTCCATCATTGTCTTCGATCGAGGAGTGGAGAAGAGACTGGAGAGAGAGCTTAATTATAGATGGAGAAAGTGCAAGTGTGAGGCTAGAGAGGGCGTAGGCCATCGATTATAATTAGTTTCAATTATTTAATTGTTTGCATTAATAATAGTTAAGGACTCTGTGTGCAGTAGAAGAAAGAAGTCAAAAGTCAACTAGAATCAAATTGGGGAAGTATTAATTAATTAATTAATTAATTACTTAATTAGATGTTAAGAATTAAGTTGGTTGATTGATGTTGTGTATTGGGAAGTGTAATTTTAGCGTACGAGCAAGGAGAAACTGGAGACTGTTCACCTGAGTTTGCTTCTTTTCAGACTCTGATAGTGACCTTGTCCACGCATTTGTGAGAGCGTTGGAGTCACTTTCCATGGACTCATTAAAGTACTGAATAGTGGCCATGTCAACCATGAGGTCCATGACCCACGCAGGCACAGGCTTATTGGCCATGTCAAAAAAAAAAACAAGTAGGGCAATTTTGTTTGGCAATGTTACACTAAATTGTTTTATTATTTAAATTAACTGTTAAATAATATTACTGGTTTACTATTATTATTAAAGTGCCATATAAATTATGAGAGAGCGTTAAGCCTTTGAGTAAGATGTCCTAATTTAAATGAGAAGAACTTACCTGCACCAGGTGCAGGTGGTATCATACCACCTGTCATCTCCTTCCCTTCCCTTCCCTTTTCTCTCTCTCTCTCTCTTTTTTTTTTTTTGGTAATATTACATATTCCATATCAAAGACATTGGTAAGTTATTCTCAATTTAATAAGAAGCAAAAACACTATCCCTGGATACTATTAGTAATGAAGTTCAATAAATGAAACCATCTATTTTTTTAAGTCCTTCAATTTTTATAAAAAATTAGTCAAATTAATAATTATTTAGTCATCTAAATTAAATAGACAAATACAGTCTGTCAAATAAATTGAAATGATATTGATAGTAATAAACTAACTAAATAATTTCTAATTTAATTGACTTATTTTTTATAAAGATAATCTTTAAATAATACCTTCAAATATAAATAATTTCGATCGTTGAATTGTAGGTTCAAAACATATATTCTTACTTTTCTTAAAATAAAAACATTATTACTTAAAGCTTTCTTTGTAGGAACATTCTTACTCGAAGCTTTCTCTGTACATTATAGCTATCATCATTAAGATTTATGATTAATTTTCGGTCTAGTAGTCACTAGTCATTTTATCAAAACAATGATTATTCAAGCAATATTGCATGGCCACTCCACAATAGTATCACTCCCTTCCATGCAAACCACCAGGTGGAGTCCATACTATTTCCGCTTAGATATTCTTCTTCAATATATGGAGTAATATTGCTTGAACAATCACTCTTTGAATCACAACTTACAATTCTAGATGATCAAATTGGTCGAATTGAGTTCATAGATACAAAATTAGAGAAATTTGACCTACTTTTTAAAGTTTGATATCCTAATTTATTGAATTTTTAAATTGGACAGTAATTTGATAGACAAGTTATAGTTGAGTAAAAGTTAATATTGATAACGTAAATTTAATCATAAACTCTTTCTTATATTGTACTTTGTACATAGACTCATAGTGAAAGGTGGCAAACCTGAACGGCTGAACCCACTCCTATATCCAAATTCCAAATATGGTTTTATGATGTTATTAACGAGTAAGCAGGTTTATGCATGCGAGATAAGGGAGTTTAGGCATTGAGGAAGCCAGAGGAATAAAACAAGCACATATATCGCATAATAAGAGAAAGGGAGTTGCCCACTTCATACGCTACCCACAGTCACTGAATACTTACTGTGTGACTACATTACATACAGATACAGACTATACAATGTGAGTATGACGAGAGACTAGAGCCTAGAGAGAGAGTTGAGTCATGACTCGTGAGTCACTGAGTGAGTCAGTAACTAGTGATTCGGCGAATGAACTGATGTATCGGAATCAGATCACTTTGTTTCATTGCTGATGTCACCAAAATATTCCTGGATTATCGTGACTATGTTTAGATCAAATGTTATTATTCTCTTCCCGGGTAGGCTCCATTTCCATTTGCTAATTAATATTCAAATCTCCTAATTGAGGCAGCCCTCCTTGTTTTGTTGCTAGTTAATATGTTTAATAATAAGCTTATGAAATTAATGATGAAAAAGTAGTAAAAGTTTATACTAAGTAGGATCATAGATCGATGGCCGAATCAGAGTTGAGAAACGTGATCAAAACCTTAGCACTAGAATATAAACTGATTCTCCACAACCTTATGTCTCCTAAAGCAATTCTTTTTGTGGAGACGCTCCTACCATTTTATATAAGCAAGCAACAATGAATTATGTAAAAGACTAAAAGTTGCACAACACAACCAGTACTACGTAGATCCTGGGGTTGTGTGTTTCATACCCAGTGCAAGTTATAAATGCATATATATGATATTAATCAAATTTTGAAAAGGTAACTCAATGATATACGATATAAAAGTTGATGATTAATTATTAATAAGATCGAAGTATTTTAAGATAAAATTTCATATCTAATGAGTTCATTAAACTCTCACTCACCTTGTGTTAGACAGTTAAATTGGGTACAATATCAATGCAGCAAGGTTGAATTTAATAGTGTGTCTATGCTGGTCCGTTGCCCAATAATATGATTTTGGATATATGGATGAATGGATCATGATTATTTTTGTCCCAAGCAAAGAGAAAAATAAAAGAGTATATGACATGTTTACTAATTCGTAATTGGAATCAAAATAAGAAATTAGATTCTGATTACGAGCTACTCATGTTCATGTGTTTAGTAACTATATAAGAATAAAAATACAAGTGGGGCTCACATGATATCAGGAATTCAACTCCTTATATTGGAGGAATTGGATTCTTGTGTAGAGAGAGGTATTATGATTCTTGGAGAAACAACCCATCAGGAGTTCAACTTTTTTTCCTATGATACCCTCACATTATTTCTATAATTTTTTTTAAAACAAGGGCATTTTAGTAATTAAATTGGTTTCAATTCCGATTTCGGTGAATTAGTAAACAACTTATATGGAATTGGTACTATTCCTATTTTGATTTCAAATAATTTAATAAACAGCTTTAATGGGAATTCGGATTTTAACTCCTACTCGATCCAATTCCTTCTCAATCCCATTCCTAAACATGCCATAAATGTGATTGTGATTTCTCAGGCAAAAATAAAATAAAAAAATAAAAACACAAGTCTGGCCCATGCTTGTAATTTTCCCAAAGGCCAATTACTCCAAGCCCATATAATAATACTTGCATAACTTGCTTTATAGCCCACCAACCCCTACTTTTTAGTTGAGGAACAACCGCCAACGAACAACGGTAACGTCCTCTTCTTCTTTCGTCGTCACTCCTATTGTATTCTGGCACTTTCTTTGATTCTCTCTATGCTTCGTATAAGCTTATAGATTTATTTTTCAATTTTGTTTTACCATATTCTCTTTATAATACCATTTAAAAGTTAAGAATATTTTCCACCCAAAACGGCAAAACCACACTTATACTTTGCATTATAATCACTTCAAGTTGTGCCTGTAACTTGTTTGACAAAATGCCTGTGTAGTGCTGAATCAACGTAAAATGAGTGTGTAATTTGTTTGAAAATAATCTAGGAATGGACGTGGCACATTGCTACTTAGACGGCAATGCTGATGCCGTGGACTTCTGTCCGCACGACTCGTACCGCCATGTTCTGGCAGCTTCAACGTACACATTACACGAGGGTGATAGGCCGAGCCGGGCCGGAAGCATATCGCTATTTAACGTTGATGCTGACATGGGTCGCCTTGATTTGCTTCACCGCATGGACACTGCGGGAATATTTGATATAAAGTGGAACCCAGTTGGAGGATGTGTGAGTTCGAGTCCTCTGCTTGCTCAAGCTGACGCTGATGGTTACTTGAGAATTCACGGTCTTGGTTGCTCTTCGGATGAAGCACAAGGTATGATATGGCTAATGGCTATGTCCAAGAGTTTACATTTAAACCATTTTTAGAGCCAAAAATTTTATGTGCTTGTTAAGTAGTGGCAATGAAGATGGCTGTTCTTCTTTTATAAGTGTTATTATGAATTTTCGGTGCAGGGTTTTCTTTGAGAGAGGTCAGTGATGAAAAAATCAGTTCTTCCATGTGCCTTTGTCTGGACTGGAACCCTTCAGCCACATCTATCACTGTGGGGCTTTCGGATGGTTCTGCCTCGATAGTTTCTATAGTGGAATCCAAGCTTGAGACACAAGAAATATGGAAAGCACATGATTTTGAGGTTTGGGCATCTTCTTTCGATATCCACCAGCCCCAGTTGGTATACACTGGTTCGGATGACTGCAAATTCTGTTGTTGGGATTTGCGAGATGGTCCTTCCAAGTTGGCATTTCAGAATACCAAAGTCCATAAAATGGGAGTCTGTTGCATAGCCAAAACCCCCAACGACCCCAATACCGTGCTTACTGGTAGCTACGATGAGTACCTAAGGGTATGGGATGTAAGATCAATATCAAAACCGGTTAATGAAACCTCTAGTTGGTTAGGAGGAGGAGTCTGGAGAATCAAGTACCATCCCTTTGTAACCGGTCTAGTCCTGGCAGCTTGTATGCACAATGGGTTTTCAATTGTCAAGATTAATGGGGATAAAACTGAAGTCGTTGAAACATACAGCAAGCATGAGTCACTTGCATATGGAGCTGACTGGCACAGGGAGGGATCATTCCATGAAGGCAAAAGGAGTAGCACTTTAGTTGCTACCTGCTCATTTTATGACAAGCTTCTTCGGATATGGATGCCAGAAAGTGATTTGCAGGACTTTGTGTTTTGAGTACATCTTTTTAGTTGAGTTGGGAATGATCCAATGGTGTCACTTTTGGGGATTCTGCATTACCACCTTCATAGGTATGCATTAGTCATGTAACCTATTTTTTCTTTTAATTGATATAAGAATTCAAGTTCTGGATATTTCTAAAATTAAACAATGAACATGGTTACTACTTTCTGAACAAAAGCTCAGACAGCAACCCATGAAACAGGGTCTGCTTTTGCTACTGCGATTATTTTTCAGTGGAGAATCATTAATCATGACAGCTATATCTGTCTTTTTTGTATTGATTACTTCAAAGTAATTCGAGTTCTGGGCCTTCTGGGCCTTCTGGCTATGTTAAGATTAAACAATAAACATGGTCACTATTTGCTAAGCTCATACAGAAACCCATGAAACAGGGTCCTGCTTTTGCTACTGAGACTATTTATAGTGGAAGGGCACTTTAACCGACTCCATTTGTATAACTTGAACCAATTTGACAATTCAAGGAAATTCTTGAGAAATAGATGCACTGTAACGTTTGCCTTTTTCATGTTTTATTAATGTCTCAATTGGTCTTTGAATGCATGTCGGGTAGACACGGTAAAAGGGCTTAATACTATGGGCTTCACCTGGATTTGGACCTAACCCAACTTTTCAATACAATGCCTAATGATAGTATAGAGTTCAGGCTTGCTGAAAAATGCCGTTGAGCATTTGAGCCATCTTTCAATGCACTCAAGCTACTGCACTAGTCTGGTACTTGATCTCCAATTTTGTTCAACCCATTTTTACTCATATCTACAGCAAGCCAACAGAAAATAGATTTGCTGCACATGTGAAGGCCATGCTTGTGTACAGATTGCTCCTAGTAGATAGCTCGAAGGATTATTCTTTCATTTTGTCTCCTTTTATTTTTGTCTATTTTGATCATTTTCCTGTTCTAGTAGCACTGTAATGCATGTGAGAGAGAGATAATGTTTTTGAGGTGGAGGGTTTCCATCACCTTTTATCTCATAGTAAGCATCAATGAATTGCCACTATGGTTCACAATTTGACAATCATCTTCGATTGTCAATTTTTGTCTTTGTTATTTTCTTCCAAGGCATATGTGGGGCCTAAAGTAAACCACAAGAAGACGGAATCACAATCACTCCCTCGGTTTATTAAATTCCTTTCTGGTTTACAATTACTGATGGTCCCAATAGCAAGCTGTACACTCGTCCTTTTGAAAAATGCAGTGGAAAACATCAGAGAAAGAAATAAACTGTTCAATCAATTCTTCAATAGGCATGGTCTACAAATTATCATAATTTTGGCCTTTGGCTTATTCAATGGAACTTATTCATCTTTTGAGAATCATATGATGATTAGGATTTAGCATTTATTTTCTTCTGCTTTCTTGCCAACCAATGATTGTTCTTTGTGAAGCAGAACAAAAATTTTACAGAAAATTCTATTATATAGACCCACATAATACATTTTTAAAGGTTCAATTTTACGGGTTTGCTTTTTGATTACTAAGCTATAGATTTTCTTAATGTTAGATGTATTTGTATGTTATACGGATATTCTTACAATAGACGGAACTCAAATTCTACCAACTCAATCCAAACTCTTCCCAATCTCTTAAAAACAATATGAAAACTGTTCAAACCAGATTGAAATGTGAGAAATCATCAGTTATTAAGAAAACAAAATGTGTTGGACAGGGAGGTATATTATATCTTACTTGACTAAATTTATATTAGCTGGTCAAGTGGGGTCGTTGGATCGGATCTGCTCTCACACTTTATGATATCCTAGCCATTTGTAGCAAAATAATATATGAAGCAATAAAAAGTATAAAGTGCTGAGAAGCAAAACTGCCAAAACATGGGTCTGTGTCCTTGGAAGCTGTCCATGCACGTGTAAATGTTTTTTTACCCCAAATTTTGAAACAACAAAAACTAATGATTTTCTCCCAATATGCTTTGCTTTTCATGTCTTGCTTAATTGTATTGGATATTTGTCTTGTTACCTGTTTAACATGATGTGTAAATGTGTAATCTTATTTAACACAAGCAAAATCATTGTTTAGGAGCTCATCCCACTTAAAAATTTCATGTCCAATATTTTGATTAAATGAGCTCTGCTGCTGCAGATCATTTATAGCCGAAAACAACAGTGATGCTTCTTTCTGTCTCTATCATCTCTCTCTCTCTCTCTCTCTCTCTCTCTCTCTCTCTCCCTCTTATCTCTCTTTAATTTCTACCAAGAAAACTCTTGTACTCTCTCTCTCTCCCTCTTATCTCTCTTTAATTTCTACCAAGAAAACACTTGTACTGCTATGCCAGTCTCAGCTCTCTAGTGCACTCTGCTTTATCTGAAACTTCATCAACCAGTAACCACTAATATATTTTCTCTAATCTCTCTCTCTTAACACAAATATATTTTCACCACTATCATGATATGGTGCCCTGTTCTCATTGTTAAAAACTCTTTAGGCAAACCCCAGAAATGTTTCTCTTTTGCTTGTAGATGTCAGACTCCAGACTTCTTGCACTGAATTTGAGGTTTCATCTAAAATGGGTTTGCTTAAAATTTCATGGCCGGTTTTTCTTCTTTGGGTTTTTGCACTTTTGAGTTTAAAAGTACACTCTGATGGGTCAGAGGTCTCTGTTAAGTTCTTGAAGGCTCCTCATGCATTCTCTCATCTCAACTCAGCCACATTTGCTTTTGAAGCTTTGCTTGGTGGGAATGCGAGCACCTGCACAAATTGTAGTTTCAGTTGCAAGGTATGCTAAACTCTACCACTGCTTGAAGCTAGTTTTACTTTGAATGTTGGGTGCCTTCTCTCTCTCTCTCTCTCTCTCTCTCTCTCTCTCTCTCTCCTTGGAGTTCTTTTCATTCTTTTACTAAAATTGAAGACCTTGTCTATGTTTTATGATTCAGCTGGACGATGGCATTGGTTCATTTTGTGGAACTAGAAAGGTTTCGTACTCAGGCTTGCAGGATGGAAATCATACACTTGAGGTTTGCACCAATGGGCCTCAAGGAGTTGGCTGTGCTGCCTATAATTGGACTGTCGGTTAAGAACACTTTCCCTATCCCTTTTCAGTAATTATTATTATTTTGAAAACGTATTGGCAAGTGAATCAACTTTAACTGTAAAATTCTGTGCTAGTATACTTGTTTTTGGCTGGAATTGATTCTGTGCTAATATGAGTTATATCTATTTCTGCAGATACAGTACCCCCAACAGCAACTGTTACTGCCTCTAGAACATTTACAAATGCTTCAAATGTTTCTGTAAAAATTTCTTTCAGTGAATCCTGTATTGGAGGAGGAGGTTTTGGATGTACATCTGTAAACACCTGCAACGTGAGTATGTGGCCAACTGAAAATTCATATGGTACTCAATGTTTAAGCATGTTCTGTTCTGTGCCTGTCATATGACTATGATCAATTTTAGTCATGATTTTATAATAGGTGGACCTCTTCTGCACTTTGCCATTCTTATAAGAGTCATAATAGTGTGATTGGTACAAGTACTCCGTGCACACTTGTTAATGTAAATGGGCTTGTACAAAATAAAGCCAACTAGTTGGTATGGGTCCTCTGGCCAGTAATATTGTGTTGTAAGAACAAATGAAAAGAAATTTGATAGATTTCTGTTTATTGTTTATCTTTGCAGCTGCTAGTCTATGGTGCTGGCCAAGTTATACCATCTTCACTTAATATTCTGAAGCCAAATCTCCAATATTCTCTTGTTGTGGGTTTATCATCTTCTGTTCAATATGGACGAGTGATCCTGGTAATGGATAAAAATTTCTGCACTGATGCTGCTGGAAACAGATTTGTCAGAACAGAAAATTCAAGTTTCTATGTACATATTGGTGAGAGTTTTTTGTTCATTCTCCTTGTACTTAAAATTTAGTTTTCGTTTTCTTTCTTCAAAAAGTTGTAGCCATTGTTTCACAAATGAAATTACACTGTCAATGTTCTCAAAATGTATTCTTTCATGGATTTGTTCTGCAGATAGAAGAAATGTGTTTGTCAACCTGAGGATTCATATTCCTGAAAGGCTACTTCAGCTTCATGGTGAAACTAGAACAGTCCAGGCAACTAATAATTATAATAACCTAAAGATTTATATGTACTTCTCAGAACCTGTTGTAAATTCATCTGCACAAATTTTAAATTCTCTCAACATAAGTCAGGGATTACTTCTCCCTGATAGCAGAAAGGACCTTGGGAATCGCAGATTTGGCTTTGTGGTTAGTTGGTTCACAGATTTGATGTGCCTTAATATGTATATTCTGATGTCTACATATGTTAGAGCTATCTCTCCTAATCCTTGGGTTGTGGTCACCTGATTCAGGTTGCAAATATATCCAGCATTGATATAATAACAGTGAGCCTGAATTCAAACTCGATAATAAGCAGACAAGGGACTCCAGTTTCTCCAATTTCACCAGCAACTTTCCTTTTTGGTACGAACTGCTTTTGTTTTGGAGAGTTATGCAGGAAACCCTTCGAATGTTAATTAATTTTGATGTCTATGTTAATAACACCATCTCTTTTGCTCTTTGAAATGTTATAATCTTTATATTGACAAAAGGAATTCAAACTTTTGTTTTGGCATACAGTAAATTTCTACATGTGCATACACATAATTGATATTTGGTTCTTTTCTCCTATTGCAAATATGGACGACAACTTAGATTCTCAAAGGCCTTCTGTGAAGTTGAGTACAACCTCAAGTATGAGAACAAGAGAGCAAAGTATCCCCGTAATAATAAAATTCATGAAGCCTGTATTTGGTTTCAACTCTTCTTCTTTATCACTCTCAGGAGGGCGTTTACAAAGGCAAGTAATTTCTCTTTGCCAACCTTCCTATACAAAGATGCATGCATACATGTATTACATTGCGTCCCATACAGTTTTTTATTTTTTTTATTTGGCACAGTACACTTACATGATAAATCAATAGTGTACTTAACTACTGTTTCCATGAAGTCTATTGTATACTTATTTTTGTACATCCTTTGATTATCTTTGTTGTTCTCCAGCTTCCATGAAATAAGTAGGAGCACATATGCTGTCGAAATAGAAGCAGTTGATGATATTGTTTCTGTCAATGTTCCCGAAAACGTATCTGGGGATGTTGCTGGAAACAAAAATCTGGCATCAAATGTTCTTCAAGTGACACACTGTAAGGAATTTTTTGCTTGTTAATTATTATTAGCAACTCAACTGTACAGTGCTTGAATTTAGAGGTTTTTTCTTCTTGAGGTGGGGGTGCTTATGTTTTCGTTTTACTCTTTTTTCTAGTTATTCCATTGTGTAAATTCATGAACAATATATGCAGATTCTGTGCCTATGATATCTTCTGTCATATCTGCATTTGCTACTGCTCTCTTTGCGCTGACATCTGTAGCTGCGGGGGTGCTCTCTATTTCAACTGCAAGCCTTCAATCTCTTTGGGCATTTACCAGACCATATTCCTTGACATCTGATCCAGCAAGAAATCTTTTTGTATGACACTGAACTTTTGTGATGCTTTGTCAACTTAATAAATGGAAGACCCTAAGATAGTGTACCGTGTACGTGAGGTTTGTAGAAAATATATTGGTACTGAATGCAAGGAGAATATTCAATGGCCTATATATATAATGCCTGGCATCTAGCCTCTTTGGAGTGCCATCTTTTCAGAATATCTGAATTAACAATAGATAATTCTATGATTAACCCTTTTTCCATCATTGTAAAACGAATTAAGTATTTTTTCCTTTTACTCTTATCCAGAGAATTGCTTGTCATATCCAAGTTTTTGCACTCTCTAGATGGTTGGCGGTTACGTTGCCAGTTGAGTATTATGAATTTTCAAGGGGTTTACAGTGGAGTATTCCCTACTTTACTCTCCCATGGGAAGCTGGGAACAACTTCCCAGTCTCTAGCCCCTTTACCAGTTCAAATTCCTACATGACTGAAGATTATGGTTCAGAAATTTTCCAAAGCATGCAACTAGAAGAAGAGAGTTTTAATAAGGCTACTGCAGTATATGGGTTGCCACTTACCCCAACGGAATACAGATTGTTTTTTGAGGTGATAAACGTTTGCTTTTCCTGTAACTAGTTGATTCTTAATTTCCTATTAGTATGAAATGGATATAATTATGATAATTGCATTGTGCAGTTGGACAGTGAAAATATTAAACCTGAAGCTGAATATCTCTCCAATTCTTATAACTCAAACAAGTAAGTTTAACCAGTGGTATCACTCATATATGAAGTCAGGTAAAATAAAATTATGAGGCAAAAAATTAGTGAATATGCCAACGAAGTAAATTCAATCCAAATTTCTCTCATATGCAATCTTTTGAAGGTTTTGTTGATTAGCATTGCTAAATATGTTAATCATGGTCTACTTACAGTTTCTTTTATTTGATTCATGACTTGTTTTAAATCTCAAGTTCAAGTACCATAGAAAGTATTATTTATAAAGATTTTATTTCCTATAGGTGGAAGAATTTTGATAGATCCATGTTCTGGTTAGCTGTGATTTGTGGTAGTTTGATGCTGTTACACGTTTTACTCCTTTTTATTCTGAAAATGAGGAAGAAAAATTCTGAGAAACAGAGCTGTTATGGAGCACTCACATTCCCAAGATTTGAGATATTTCTTGTAATTGTTGCATTGCCTTGTATTTATGAGGCCTCTGCTTCTCTGGTTAGAGGTACTTTTGATATTAAATTCTCTTCTTCCTGCTCTCATTTATCTAATTTTTGCCTTAGGCAGGTATCAAAACATCTTTAGCTTTACTTGTTCTAATACCGTGATAAAGACGACATTACCTTCATTATTTTTTTTTTAAATTCTTAATATCTACAACCTTAAGGTTGCAAGCATTATATAGATTTAAAATGAGGCTTTGGGTTTGACTACTTAGTTTAAGTTATTTACATCAAATGTTAAAAAAACAGACAAAAAGAGTGGGAGTTTATCTCTATATTCTTTTGTTGTTATTACTTCTCTTTTCATGACTTTGGAGAAGTTAACAATTCTCACTTTCATGGTTTAAGGAGGAGCAACATCTGGGGTTATAGTTGGCAGTCTGTTGTTGGTTGTCACATCTTTTCTGCTGCTAGCCTTGCTCCTGTTCCTTTCATTTGGCATTACATTTGGAAAGCTACTTCAGTACAAGGAGGTGCATCAAGAAGGCCTGAAAATTCACTGGTATCAAGAAATTGTCCGAGTGACTCTTGGTCCGGGAAAACGAGGTCAGTGGACATGGAAAGGCCAACCAAACTCTGTTTCTCTCATCATTTTTGGCCCTCTTTTTGAAGATCTAAGAGGCCCTCCAAAGTACATGCTCTCTCAGATTTCTGAGGGCAACCCTCGCAAGCATGGCGACTGTATCATTGCCTCTGATGATGAAACAGAAGATGCAGAAGCACCTTTTATCCAGAAGCTGTTTGGCATACTCAGAATATACTTCACACTGCTAGAATGTTTGAAAAGGGTTTCTCTTGGGATTATGGCTGGTGTCTATATGGACAATCAGTCTTCTAAAACTCCTTCAGTTACCTTGCTGTGCATAACCTCTTTTCAACTTTTCTTCCTTGTTCTTAAGAAGCCTTTTATTAAGAAAAGGGTTCAGTTGGTTGAGATCATCTCTGTTTCCAGTGAAGTAGGCTTATTTGCAACTTTCTTGGTTCTCTTGGAGAAGGAATTTTCAGCCGGCGACAGGACTAAACTTGGACTTTTCATGCTATTACTGTTCTTAGTTGGATATGTTGCACAGATGATTAATGAATGGTATGCATTGTATAAACAAACAATGCTGTTGGACCCTGCTGAGAACTCGTTCTTAACTGGTTTGAAATTGGCATCAATCGGATGCCTCTTGTTATTCATCCCGCAGAAATTGATCAAGAACTTGGAAAGCAAGTTTCAAGTGAGTGAACCCGCAGAGGGAGCGATAAGGGATCCTAGTTGTTCTACTGACGGGAACCGGATCTCTAGGAGTAGGAGCTTATCTACAACTGAGAAACCATGGCTAAAACAACTAAGAGAGTTGGCAAAGTCTAGCTTTAGTAAAGAAGGAAGTGGAAGTGGATTTCGTCAAAATGATCCTTCAAGTAGTCATACAAATACTAGGTGGAGTGGATTTTGGAGCACCAAAAAGAGTGGGAGCTCATCCCAAAATTCTTCTGCTGATTTCAAATCAAAACCAAGAGGGTTGTACAAAGATTTAGAGGCTATTTTTGCATCTAAGTGAAACAACTCCAAAGTGTTCTACAATTGCTAATGTCTCTACAGATAATGTATAGTTAAAGAACTACTGCTAGCTTATTGCTAGGATTGGGATTTAGGGATGTTGTAAGGCACGGGACCCTCACAATGATTGGTTGGTTCTCTCTCTGATCCGTCTCTGTTCGTCTATCATATTTCAAGTCTCTCTAATCTCTCAACATATTACTGATAAAATTCTTTTTTAAAAATGTGCAGGCATTGACTAAAGTCACTAAATCTACACTATTGGATGTGCACTCAATTCCATATATGAATGTCAAATTAAGAACTTGTTGGTTTTCATATATACTAGTATTATATGGAAAGGACTGATATAAACGATGAGCCTTGGAGCTTGTATTCCATGCATTTTTGTTTGTGTAACTCTATGCTAATGCTGTATACCAGTTTGTCTGAAGGAACTGTTATTCTTGAAGGTTTAATGTACTGTTGGATACTTGGATTCACCAAAACGTTGTCATGGTATGTAATCATCTTTGAAAACACCAATAGATTGTGGGATGAGAGCTTAAACATGTTTCATGGTTAGCCACTTATTAGCCATTGGTATATCTCATTGAAGTGCATGAATCAATTATCAGTCTTATATTGTTTATATAGAATATCCTAAAATAAGAATTTATAACTATCTGGATTTTTTATAATAATAAATTACAAAATTAAAATGAATGCAATTTTATTTATTTATTTTGTCTTGTATTAAAACTAGCCTCTCCACACTAGCGGCATTTTTTTTATTGCATAAACACAAATATTTTGACAAGCATATTCAGTTTAATAAATAACGAAAAATTAATTAAGCAAATAGACATCAATTAATTAAGGAGAGAGGGGCGACAAACAAATTTTTATGGGCAGTAAAGTAAATTTAAAAAATAGATAACCGATCATTGGATTTAAGCCGAAATGATCTCAACTATTCAGATCCGGAGATAATTAAAAAATTATTATG
The DNA here is from genome assembly GCF_963921425.1 of Dryas octopetala. NCBI lineage: Eukaryota > Viridiplantae > Streptophyta > Magnoliopsida > Rosales > Rosaceae > Dryas > Dryas octopetala. The sequence goes on along the minus strand of NC_141374.1, from coordinate 15,683,232 downwards.
TTTTATTATATAGATTTTAATTTTTATGTAGATATAAATATAAATATACGTGATTTTAGGAGATAAAGAAACACTCTGTAATAAAAATTTTATGAGTTATAAGTTATTATGTCTATTTCTTTCATTATGTAACAACTTAAAAGTGGACCGCATTAATTTTCATCTTCCGTCCATTTTTTTTTTCTTTGGAAGCTGCATTTTATCCTTATCTATTAAAGACTGAAAAGAAGAAAAAAAAAAAACAAGAAAAGGAAAAGGAAAATTATACGATGATATAATCATATAAATATATAATGCCTCTAATGATATTTCATTCTTTTTGTCAAAAAAAAAAGAAAAAGAAAAAGAAAAAAGAAGATATTTCATTATTATTAGAGAAATTACTGTAAATTCATGTGACGTAAGCTTATGCCCCGTGAATTCGACGCAGTCAAGGCACCCCCGAAACCCCAATTGCAGGCTTCTCTCCCTGTCTGTCTCGTTGTGGAAGTTGATCATCATCTTAAAAATGCTTATTGCGTCAGTTGAAGACAGAATCATTGCCTGATTAGTCAGCAAGTGCATGCAAAATCGGATTCTGATTCCAACACCTGTGCTCTCTCTGCTCTCTTCCTTCTTCTAATTCATTGCCAATTTGCCACCAAACAACCACGCTCAACACCTGGTCTCACCCCTCTCTCTCTCTCTCTCTCTCTCTCTCTCTCTCTCTCTCTCACATATTTATCATATATAGCACAAAACACACAAAAGGGCAAATGGGTTCACTGCTAACCAAGAGTATCAGCAAGGAACAGCTTGAAATGGCGCTCGACAAGGTCAAGACCACCGTTAACTCCAACCCAGTCGTCGTCTTCAGGTTTTTCTATTGCTTTTTTCAAATATATTGATTAACCCAATTTAGAAATTGTGGACTAATTAAATGGGTTCCAGTACCCATTGATTTTGGTGAACAATCCATTTCAGAAATTCATTAGCTTTATTGTAGAAGCAGGTTTTTAATGGTAATATTGATGTGTTTTGTTTTCCATGTTGGCAGTAAGACTTACTGTGGTTATTGCAAGAGGGTCAAGCAGCTGCTCTCACAGCTTGGAGCAAATTACAAGGTCATTGAACTAGATGAGGAAGGTAAATTTTCTCTCTTTCTTGATCCTTTTCATCATTTTGTGCTTTTGAGAGAATTGACTGTCCAATTTCATTGCTTAGGACTTGAAAGTTATGCCTTGTTGGACTACCTAGCCAAGTGAAGACTTCTTTGGACTTTCTTGATTGCTTAGTAATATCCTCAAAATCCTAGAATTAAAACATAGAAGAATCAAGACTTGAAATTCAATGAGAAAGAAGTATTTTCTATGGGTTGCTGACTACTTAGTTCATGTTATTACCCCAAACTATTTAGTTCTTATCTCTTATTGATGTCATATGCTTTCTTCAATTTCCTTACAGTTACATAATCCATCTTATAAATTAAAACCCAAATTGAACAATATTGAGTAACTTTAAGTTTAAGTCGAATGGGAATTTTTCTTTACATGATGTTATAAGAAGGTAATTCTGAGCTACTCCTAGATAAATTCCTATTACTAGGTTTCTGAGCAGTTTATATGTTTTGTTTTTGAAGTTGATGGAGGTGAAGTTCAAGCAGCTCTAGCGGAGTGGACTGGAGTTGGGACTGTACCTAATGTGTTTATTGGGGGAAAACACATTGGTGGCTGTGACTGTAAGTGCAATAGTGCATATGTTTCATTGCTTATTTCATGTTCAGTATAGCATGCATTATATCAAGTTATCAACAAAAGACCAAGCAGACCAAATAATTTCAATTTAATTCTTTTTCTATTTATTTATTTATTCTTTTTCTTTTGGATCATCACAGCTGTTCTAGAGAAGCACCAGGCAGGTCTGCTCGTGCCTCTTCTCAATGAAGCTGGTGCCATTGCTAAAGCTAACCAGCAAGTAAACATACCATATTCCTAGGTCAAGGTTCAAGGAACAGACTAGATGTATTATGTAATAATAGTTAATATAAAAAAATAATGTAGCTACTTAAATGTTGTGCTTGAAAAGCATAAAAGATACTCATTAAGTTGTACAAACTATAATTCCCTGTAATAGGTAATGGTTTTCTGCCAAGTTTCAGTTGCAAATTTGATTTGTTGCTTCTTGACTAAAATGGTATGTACGCAAATAATTGATGTCCATGTTAAACCTGAGGAAGCAGAAGGCCTTCTAAGTTGTGCATGATTATAAGCTTATCTGGCATAGCACCATATCTGAGAGGGATGGTTGGGATAAGCTTGAGATGTATGTTAGGTGGATTCAGTCACAAACCCACTTCCAATTTGTGCAAGTTTCGGCCGGCGGTTGACTAGTGGAATTGTGGGTCAGAGTAGTAGAGTTTGAAGCTCTCTAATGTTGGGGGTCCAAACTCAAAAGTTCAAACATCTGCCTAGAGTCGACCTAACAATTAAAAAAAAAAACACCGCGACTATTCTTATGTCGTGCCAATTTTGCACCAGTGAGTGTGCGGCTCTGAGTCTGAGCCTTTCATTCAAGTCTTGCATGTTGCAGACAGATGCAGCTTCTGCCTTTGGTCTAATGATCCTAACCCTCTGCTGGGTTTTTATGTGCTTATTTTTATTTGACTATTAATTCTAGTCATATTATAAATTTAAGAGTGAGCAAACTCTTCCCAAAAAAAAAAAAAAAAAGAGAGCAAAAAACCGATGGATTTATAACATTTTTAGGCGTGCATGGATCAATGCGAACCGTTGGGTTTCCCATTGAGTAGCGCTAAGGTGGAAGTAATAAAAAACAAATACGATTTTATTTCCCTAATCTAGTTGCATGCATCATTATTTGACAAAACCAAGAACAGGATCTTTTTTCAATAAACAACACACGAGCTACATCAAAGGGATCCTACCCAACATGCGTTCTTCTTAGCCTTACAGGAAAAAATCTATACACTCATTACTCATGACTCATGAGAACTCTATGCTTTAAACGATGCTCGACAGTTCAAGAATGCAAAATAGAATCACATAGCACTTCCATCTCGTAAAGAAAGACTGAAACATTAAAGGTAATAGCGAGAGAGAGAGAGAGAGATTGTACAACAAATTCCATTTAAAAAGACCAAAAAAATAATAATAATAATAAGAAAAGACTTGAGTAATTTCCATGACTTGATTCAGAAAAAGGTATTTACCGAGGCTTCTTTTATTCATTTTGAGGTGTAGAATGCATGCTGCTGTTGCATTTCTGCAGTTTCTGAAGCAACCAGCGTCACAGAATCCACTTTCCAGTAGTCACCAACCTTCTTCTTCTCATTCCCTAAACCAAATTTCTCCTCTTCTCTCTTGCACTCAGTCCCACCACCATCCAAGTTGGAGATTGAAACTTTTCTCCAGTTGCACCACATCCTTAGCATGATATAAAGCATCACCAAGCATATTACTGTGGATGTCAACACAATGGCAACTGTAATACCAGTCCCTGCAGTTTCCGAAAGGCGCTTTTTCGCCTGCCTTTCAGATTCCAGACAGGACACTAATGGTGGGCCGCAGAGCTTCTGATCATTGCCCAAGAAGGAGCTTAGTGGGAATCCTGAAAAAGTTGAAGGAATTTGGCCCTGGAGATGATTATTTGACAGGTTCAGCATGTGTAGGCTGGTCAGCTTCCCAAGTGAAGCAGGAACTTCTCCTTGGAGTGTATTGGAAGAGAGATTCAACCTCTCCAACTTCATTAGATTACCTAGAGATGATGGGATTTCACCAGTGAAGAGGTTTTTGCTTAGATCCAGGATCACTTGTAACTCTGTTAGCTCTCCCAGCTCAGATGGTATCAAACCTGTCAACAAGTTCTCTGAGAGCCTCAGTTCATAGAGCTTCTTGCACTGCTGGATTGTTGATGGAATCGAACCCGAAAAGTTATTTCTTTGAAGATTAAGAACATTAAGTGAAGTAAGGTTTCCTATCTCTTCTGGGATCATGCTGGAAAGACTGTTGCCATGCAGAGAAAGCTTCAGTAATTTTGAACAGTTTCCGAGCTCTGCAGGCATTGTTCCATGAAAGTTGTTAGATGAGAAGTCTAGTTCACCTAGTTCTTGTAAGCTACCTAACCATGGAGGTATTGTTCCTGTGAATTGGTTGTTGTTTAGTAAAAGATGCTCAAGCCTCTTACAGGTAGACAATTGAGGTGGCACTTGTGCTGTGAGGTTGTTGAATGATAGATCAAGAAAGTTGAGCTCTGTGAGTTGACCAAATTCAGAAGGGATGGTGCCGGTGAGGTGATTGTGTGCAAGGCGGAGACGGCTTAAATTTCTACACATGGCTAGTCTGGAAGGAATGGAACCTGAAAAGCTGTTGTTTGTTAAGTCCACAGCAGTCAGAGAATTTGAACCTGTGAGAGGAAAAATGCTTCCACTAAACCGATTGTGAGAGAAATTTATGATCTTGAGGTTTTTGAGAAGAAAAAGAGATTTGGGGAGAGGACCTTCAAAGGAGTTGTTGTAAAGGGTAATGGTGCTTAATTGTGAAGCAAATCTGAATGTGGGTGGCAATGTTCCTGAGAGCTTGTTATCAGCCAAGGCCAATAGCTGAAGGCTTGTGCAGTAGCCTAAGCTTGGTGGAATGGGACCTGACAAGCCATTCTGCCTCAGTTGAAGCAAAACTAGATTCTTTAGTTTACCAATTGTTGCAGGGATGGACCCTGTGAAATGGTTTCCAAAGAAATCAATTGCTGTTAAGTCTGTGCAGTTGGTTAACTCTCTTGGTATGGATCCTGACATCTGGTTATCATACAGATAAATGGTCTTCAACCTTTGTAGCTTTCCAACCTCCCCTGGAATTCTACCTGTGATCATGTTGTCAAACAGATACAGATTTTCCAAGTAAGTCATGTTTCCAATTTGTGGAGGTAGAGTTCCAGTGAAGCTGTTGTTATTGAGTACAAGATCTGTGAGATTCTCTAGTTTGTTGAGGGCAGCCGGTAGTTCTCCTCCGAAACTGTTATCTGAAAGGTCTAATTGTTGGAGTGAGGAACAGCTCAGTAGCTCTAAAGGAAAATTTCCAGAGAGCTTATTTCGAGCCAGAAGAAGCTGCCGAAGATTTGAACTGCTGAGGCAGAAGTTGCTTGGAATGCTACCTGTCAAAGCATTATCAGACAGAACCAGAGCTTCAAGCTTCTTTAGTTGGGAACTGAGAAAGCCTATGCTTCCTGAGAGGTTGTTTCTTGATAAGTCAAGCATCTCAAGCTGAACCAACAGGTTAAGCTCAGAAGGAATATCACCATTCAATCTGTTCCCTAACAAATTTAAGTACTTCAAATTGGGGAGTTGGCTTAGCACAGTAGGAATTGATCCAGAAAGGCTGTTGTTGGCCAGGTTCAGAACTTGCAGTGATTTAAGGGATCCTAGCGGAGAAGGGATGTCTCCTTCAAGCATGTTGTTGGATGCAGCAAAGTTCTGGAGCTCTTCACAGCCATGAATCTCTTCTGGTATGAGGCCACTGAGACTATTGTTTTGCAAATCAAGAGATGTCAGATGCTTCAAATTACCAATATCAACTGGAATACTTCCATTTAATTGGCAATATGCAAGACCCAGCACTCTCAGCTCAGTCAAGTTACCAATGCTTGGTGGAATTGCACCTGATAACATGTTATCTCCTATTTTTAGAACTTGCAAGTTCTTCAAAAGACCTATTTCTGCAGGAATCTCCCCAGAGAGAAAATTCGAAAATAGGAGAAGTACTTTAAGATTTTGTAGCTGTCCAAGCTCAGGAGGAAGTGGACCAGTGAAGGAATTTGAAGACAAATCGAGTGTTTGGATCGAAGTGAGTTGCCAAAGCTCAGGTGGGATAGAACCTGATAGTCCTGATCCAGACAGGTTCAACCCAATAATTAGCTTCTGATCATCTGAACAAGCAAGGCCATTCCAACTGCATATATGAGCTATTGGAGACCAGTTGTTGAGAACTCCTGCTGGATCAACTAGTTCTGATTTGAATCTCAGAAGCCAGTTTGAATCCTTCAAATCATCTCCAGGAGCAACAGTAAGAATAGCATGAAGTATTGCCAAAAACAGCATGAAATGAGACATTTCAATGCTACCCCTTACAAAATGCATGACCAAGATCAAATTCAAACCAAAGTATCAGATACTGATTCTGAAGATTTAGAATTGCTACCCAGTAATTCCATCAAGAAAGAAAGGCAAGAACAAGCAAGAGAATTTGAGTTCAACAAAATCAGCAAGCTAGCCAAGTGGCAACAAGAGATGGAATATCATTCAAGGAGGGAATTTGATTAACAGGTAACAGAAGTTTAAAACTATGGTGGAATAATGGATGCTTGGAGTTTAAATAGCCTACTGAAGTAGGCCTAGCTACCTAATCAGTTTGCTAAGAAAGTTGATAATCATAGTGCATCAAAAGTAATTAAGCTTTAACCAAGAGTCCTCTTTTAAGGTAGCCATCTGTTTTTACCTTTTTCCAGTGTTGCTAAAAGATATGATGTTTCTTTTCTCTCCTTTTTCTTCTCAAGGCATACATGGAATGTTGAAACAATGTTTAAGAATCTTATGGAATGGGGAAGTGCATGGAGATAAGATGGTGTATAAGCATGGCTGAAAGAAGAACACAAAGTTAGGAGGAAGACCCCACTTGTGCCTAATAGAAAAATTCAACAAGTGGACCTCACTCTAGGCTTTAAATTTAGGGTGGCTGATCTCTGCAATATAAATAAACTATCCGAGTCACAATATGAATTTTTTTCTTATAACCCACAAATATATTCCCAAAAATTATGATTGACTTTCTCATAGATTTGGTCAGTTTAACTTCTAGGACTTCAGTCAACTAAATAGTTACAAATCCATTGTGTGTTGCAGCACATGGGCATAACAAAGATGATAGATTCATGCATCTTCTACTGTCATTTTGCATCATGGTTTTTGTAATTAGTATATTGTGCATATCCTCTTTAACATAATTGCTAGCCCTTCACAATTTTCTTCTATAGCTCAAGTGGTAGAGGATTTATCCCGACACCTATGGCCAAAATTTGACTCTCACATTTCCCCTTCTCCAAGTCAAAAGAAAAAACAAAAGGATTGAATACTCAAACATTAGATATTTTGTACTGTAACACCAAATACTACATTTAATATAAGAAGAAAACATAAAACCAAAACAACCACGTTTGATCGATCAAAATTTCACAGTAGACCACTTGATCAATCATGTTGAAACAAGGAATAGGACCAAAGACCATGTGAGGTTTGGTGTAATACGTTCAAAAGAGGTTGAGTTGGCCCAATTAGGCCTAATAAAATGGGCAGAGAATATTGCCTCAATATATTGAAGGGATATATTCCTGCTACTATAATGAACCCAAGAAGAAGAGGACAAATAAGTTTGCTTGAAACTTGGTTTTCTAATCTTTGATACAGAATTCTAATTGCTTGGCTATCAGCAATAGCTTTATATCTTACACCTTTGCTTGGTCTCTCAGGATCCAAGAAGAGGCACTCAATATGGATGAAAACCTAACAAGGTTTGCCCCACCAAAATCCTCAAAGAGGAAACAAAGTACTCATCTAGCTGGACCATTTATATTTGTTACCCGAATGGCCAAATGCTTGATCAAAAAAAGAAAAAAAAATGTCACCCAAATGCTTATTTTTCATTCTCAGCTTTACCTACATAGAATTCTTGTTTTTATCTTTATTTTTTCAGTTATGATTTTTAGAGAAGAAAATTTGGACTTGCCTTCTTTTGTAGAGTAGAAATATTATTACCAATTTGACTATGGTCCTGCCCCTATATAAAGGTTAAAGGTTAACCGAGTGTTACACATGCAACTTTGATAAAAAAGGTATCACGTGCAACAAGTTGGTCCAATAGGTCAGAAACATCTTCATGACTGCAAATCTACATGGCTCAAGATATGCCATATATTCGTTTCTATAATGCAGCTGAGTTTGATTTTTCAAACACCCAATAAGAGTTTTCTTTCTGACAGTACGCAATACAACGTATTGTATCATTTTTCAAGATATTATTGTCCTCAACCTAATCTGAGTTTTTATCTGAATTGTAGGAATAAGAGAGAGAATGTTCCATCCCCTTTGGGATTTAAAAATAAACCAGAAGACAATTAAGTTTAAGTTAAAATTATCACGCCACTGAGAGCCAAGGGCAATAATCAAACGACACAGACAAAGGAGAAGGTACATAATTGAAGTCATCAATATAAGAATTGTAGTCATCAATATAAGAATTGTAGCAACCAATGAATCTTATTATTTATAAGAAAGAAGGTTCACTTTTTAGCAAAAGTAGTTATAACTTATATAAGTATATTAATAAAAAAGATAACATATCAACAAGTCCACATTATAATTTTGATGATCTATAATATTCTGAAGAACATTGATTTTCATTTCTCAGATATTTTTGAATACAGACCTGGCAAGTTTAGTCAAGGATTATTTGTCCAAACCAGTAATTATTTACTAGTTGTATAACAGTTAGTGTAGACTTTATTATTTTAATCTTTTCTTTGATCATCAGGGAAATGTTGACTTTGGCCTGCCTTTTATTTATAATCTTGTAGTTTTGGTGGCCAACTCTATTTGTAGGCTCTTAAAAGCTGGACCACGGAGAGAATATCACAGAAGAGACTGATTAATAAAGCTTCTCTAAAGAATGTCAGAGAAGAGATTGTTGGCTCTTCAGTGCAAGATTGCAAAATTTGGACTGCCGAGCTTTCATTAGATGCGACAAATAAAACTTGACTTTAATCTGTTAGGAAAGAGAGGGACTAACTGCAGTGGATGATAGTGAGTGAATGTGACCAAATTTTTGACACCAGCACATAGTTAAGTGTTATCACACCCATGGTTCCATAGATAAATTCAATTTTGCAAAGAAATCCATTTTGGGAGATCATAAAAGCTTGCAACTGAGCTTTCTGTCAAATTCTAAACCAATATGTTTCAATGTAAAGAAATTGTTTATAACCATGGGGATCACCACAATCCTGGCTCTAGGTCGTGGCAGAAAATGTAATCCATGTACAATAAAACTGGAGTGCAACGAATCATAAGAAAATAGAAGAACCAAAACTTTCACCACCTTTGCCCTCTCTTGCATTGTTAGTTCTCATTTACAAAATCCTATGCAACTACCTTCTAACTTGCTTGAGACTCGTCACGTGCTTCAGTGCCCCTTGCTGTCAAGAACTAAGCCACAACAAAAGAAGTTGAACTCACTAGCAGAGTTTCTGAATCACATGATCCTTAAATGATATTGATGCATTTACTGTGCAGTAATGGTGGTAGAAGAGAAAAACTTCATAAGGAAACTTGAGAGAGACCAAATGCAGATAACTCCGAGGCATTGAAGGACATTCAAAAGTGTACCCAAAGAGCTGTTTATTTCCAAGTTGTGTGAGGTCATCTCAGCTCCTCTGACCGTAAATGACAGAGCAGACACCAGCTGTGCTGCTCTATTCAGTTGATGCAATCTATAAACCTGTCAAGCATAACCAAAAAAATATTCATATCATTTCATAGTTTTCCAAATCGAATTTAATTGAGATTGTTAAACAAAACACAGTTTAAAAAGGGAGATTGATGGCCATACATATCAAACCTATTTATTTAGACAGGCAAGAATGTTAAGAGCTATCACCCAATAAACCTAACAAATTACAAGGTAACAACAGACACAAGATATAGCATGGAATCAAATTTATTTATTTTAATTTTTTCAATTTCCTTACTGAAACTGAAAGAATATGATTGGCCTTACTTGAAAGATGACTGGGATAACAGGCCATGAAGGCGACTTCTTATGTTTTGCATACTGCTCGAATGCAAATTGGACAACTATACCAACAAGATATGGAGCAAGAGTAGCAGAAGCTGCAGGGCCAGTCCATGGCCAGACATAACCCATAGTCACCATAGGAATTATAAGACTAAGTACCAAGGCAGCAACATATGAGATTCGCTGTTCTAATTGAGGGCCCAGGGTTCCGTTACTGTACATAGCCAATTCTGGTTCAGTTGGCCTCCTTATATGGTCAATCAGAAGAAGAAACACCGCAACACCACTGTAGAAGAGAGCTTCTGTGAAGAACAAGATGAGGAAATCTGATACAGAGCAGATTATGGATTAGACAAGAAAAAAAGTTTCCTAAGACAACAGAACTAAATGAGTTTCTAAAGGAAAATGGAATCTATTTGAAATATGATATGAGCCAAAAGTTTTGACACACTACAGTAATTAAAAACATGCCAAATTCTTATTGCCAATACTCGTTTAGTTTGCAAGAGCTGAAAAAACAAGGAGACACAGCTTTGCCAAGCCACTGAACCACATCTCATGTAACTTCTAATAACTTCACATCCTATTCAATATTTCATCCATGTTCCCATTGAGTACCAGCCTTCCTATATAGATATTTCTCTGTACCATCACCCTTTAGCTATGCTTCCAGTGTATCTAAAGTCATCTATCTCTATCATATTAGTGTTAAAATTTTCTAACCTACTTTGAAGTAATATAAAGATAAGTCGCCCAAAAGCCAATACATCCTGTCTCCCACCGGTCCTCTGTCTTATTAGAAGCCAAAGCTGTCCATAAATTGCCTAGGATCATTCCTTCACCAATAAGTGTCTAGTGTCCCTTGCCCCTCATCCATTTGAGTGGGCAGCATTAACTTTCATCTTGGTGGAACCAAGTATGGAATCCATCCTGTTTACCTGAAATCAATAATAATGCAAGTCGCAGCATAGAGAATGTGATACTCAGCAAGGTCTATACAGATATCTATAAGGAAACAAAAGCTCATGATGATGAGACAACTTTCATGTTCCTCCTAAGTATATAGTGCGATTATAATTTTAATTAAAAACATGTGACAACAAATATCTGGACTTGAAAAACATAAAACCACCACAGAAATATATGCATCCTCACCTGTCAACAAAGAATCCTCAAATACAGTCGAGAGAATTTTGCGCAGATAAAGTGAGGGGAGGATGAAAGAAGCAACAAGAACAGCTGGACCGATGAACCATAAAAAGTTGCTCTGCTTCCTTTCTGGATTATTTATAGAAACTTCATCTTCTCTTTTATACGGACGGTTATAAAATGAGATTAAACCTGGTTTTCCAGCGGTACCATCAAAATGGAAATATGAACTGCTAGCAGGAAATATACTTTCGCCATTAGGACGGTGATTTTCTTGCTCTACAACATCTGGTTCTATCTCGCTATATTGTGACTGGTCTTCAGAAACAGCAAAGAGAACACTCTGACTCTTTGGGATCCTTTTGCTTGACTTCTGTATTAGATGTATGGATAAGCATGGCTTGCCTACTCACAGTAACAGAAGAAATGGACAAAACATATTTAGAACAGTAGTAACCAATTTGGTACTTCTCAAAGTGAGTAGTGGGATTTACAGTTCACAAATTGTTTTGCAAAAAAGTTACCTAATAAAGGTCAAATTAATAGAAGCTACAATCAAATAAAGTCCATAGGTTTCCTTAACAGTTATACTATGATTTGAACAACATGCTAACTACCAGAGGGAAAATAAAATTAAGATTTTTTGCTAGCTATATTGTACCCTAAAGCAGAATTTGAAAGCTTTAGAAATTATAGAACAAACATGAAAGCTACCTTTAGCATATCTAAGCTGCTGAGTATCATGTTGTTGGCTGCTGTACGGTGCTCGTGATAAGCTCAACTGAACATCAAAGGAAATAAATTATATTAGACTATGGATGGAGATCCATTTTTAGATTAGAGTTCCATGAACCAACTAGAAGTGAATTAAAAAAACCCTCAAGAGAAAACTAGAAAAGAGGGAAAATCCACAGCACAGGGTGCATTCTAATGTGTTACTGTTCTGACTACTAGACGCTTAAGCTCAGTAGTAGTAACAAACGTAACAAACATGCCTCATTCATGTTTAAGATAATACAAAGAGGCTATTAACTAATATTCAGATATTACATAATGCCGCAAGACCAGAAACACAATCCCTCTAGCTTCTCGCAAAGACATGCATTTAAGCGAAAATTTTGAATACTTCAGACCAGTGCAACTAAAGTCTGGGCCAAACTAGAATCTTTAGCATCAAATACCCTCTTTCTTTCATTCAAGAGCTTAAATAACTAGCAGTACTGCACAACCTTATATCAGTACACTATGAGATAATCTTAGTAATAATATCTAACTGTTTTCTTTTCTTTCCTTTTTTTGTTGTGTACACTGATGTTGGTAGAATTAATTTGAAGTCTAAACCTTTTAGCTATCAGGAACCCCAACACACATTTTCACAACATGAGACATTGTTTTTCTTTTTGTTAGGGGGATATGAAGTAGAACATTTTCTGAGTAACCAAACGGGACTAAAACCTCACCTGAAGACCTCTTCTGGTTTGACAATAGGAAGAAAGAGAAGTTGCCGAACAAGAAACCGAAGAACCAAATTTAAGCGCCATATCTGCAGGAAGCAATAACAAGCCCAGTCAACAGAGACTCAACCGCGGCATGCTGCTGGATTTTAACGCAAACCCATTTCATTCGAAGAATATTTAAGGGCACCCATATAGAATATTTTCCGGGAAAAAGAAGGAAACGATGGGAAAGTGGAGGAATTCGGAGATACTGAGGAGTGGGGTTTTGTATATGTATTTACTATTTATATTATGTGGGATGAAGCGGGTGACTAGTTTGGACAAAATCCTATTCCTTCGTCTTTCATCGTCTTTAGTCTGTTTGGGTATGAAAACCGACCGAACCAACCCGAACCAAACCAAAGTCTAGTGCAAACTGTAAAACGACGTCGTTTTGGTGGCTTATATGCTTTCCGACTGGCGCCTTTCCCCATTTCCCCAAACCCTCTCTCATACTCTCAGCCCGACACTCTCCCTCTCTCATTCTCTCTCGCTGCGAGCCGCCGCCTCCTATGTCTCTCCCTCTTCCTCTCAAAATCAGGTATTATTTTGAAACCCTAGGTCCCTAACCGAAATTCTGTTCAATTTTTTCAAGTTTCCATTATGAATCAATGTATTTGCATCTCTATTAATAGATATAATAGAAATGCAATGGAATGTGTATTTGCATTTCTTTTCCAGTAGGGAATCTGTATCATGTTTTTCTGCTCAATAAATCAGCAAGTCATAGTTTTGTTGACATGTTTAACATGCTCATTTTTGAGTTGTTTAGCAATGGAATAGGTGGTTTTGTACAACCATCACCATGTGTGTATTGGTTTTCATTCCTAACAATTTTTTTATTTTCTGGCAGTTGGCTTGAGCCTTGAGGTTGAGGAATCTGATATTGCAGTTGACTTGTGCACTGCTGCTTTGCTTTGGGACTTTGGGTGAGTAGTTTCAAACTTTCAATTTGAGTAAACTTTTAGTTCAGTTTTAGCTAAACTGTTTGAAGGTTGGATATGTTAGATTTCTAATAAGGTTAATATTTTAACAAATATTTGAAATGTATTGTGCATATAGGCAGAAATAACTGGAAAAATTATGAGTAATCCATGTTTATATGAAAACTTAATCATTGGTCGGTATGTCTGCTATGTAGTGTTGCATATGAATGGATGCATACTGTATGTCTGCTAGTTTATTATAACAATTAACAAGATACACTTATGTTTTAAGTCTTCTTCATCTCACTGTCATGCTTTTCACATGCAGCAGACCTGCACATATATACAGCTTTTTTTCTTTTTTTTTTTTATGACTCGGGTATTGGGATCTTTGACCCGACTAATACCGAGGGCATATGTAGACTCATCAATCAGGACGGCCAGGACAAACCCCAACTCCATCGATTGTCGATAGTGGAATTGGGTGATGTTGGCCCCAACAGGAGTTTTTGCACCCAGGGGGGATCGAACTGAGGACCTTGCAAACTAGGCAGACTTCCCCAACTCGTCCTTACCACTGGACATATATACAGTTATACACCTCTTAGTTTCTCTCAACTTTTAATTTGTTTCTGCCGTGGTTAAGAATAAAATTATTTTTAAGAAAATGTAATCTGCTACTATTCTGCTACTTGCTACTTGCTGCCATTTAGTAATCCGTTATGATTGTAATCTGCTACTCGTAAGTTGCTGCTGTTTTTAAGAAAAACAGTGTTATGTGCTGCTGGTTGTAGATGGAAAACTCAGGTGAATCACCTCACCAAGAGGCAAGAACCAGAACTACTGGGACTGGGACAGCCGAATCACATGTGTCGCCAGTTGCCGAGACTCCAGTTAATGCAACTCAAACAACGACGCCTCAAACCCAAGTTGGTGAGAGTGGCCAAGCTGCTGAGGCTAAGAGTGTGAAAAGAAAATTTTCAACAAGGCAACCATCTGAGGTATGGTATCATTTTACAAAATATACATCTGATGGATATCCTAAAGCTAGTTGCAACTACTGCAAAGCTGAGTATGCTGCCGATACCAACAAAAATGGGACAAGTAGTATGAAACATCATCTTGAGAGATGTAAAAAATACCCCTATAGAGGAAAGGACAAAAAACAAAAGATATTGGCTTTGAAAGATGAGAGGTGGCCAGTTGCCGAGACTCCAGTTAATGCAACTCAAACAACGGCGCCTCAAACACAACTTGGTGAGAGTGGCCAAGCTGCCGAGGCTAAGAATATGAAAATAAAATTTTCAACAAGGCAACCATCTGAGGTATGGTATCATTTTACAAAATATACATCTGATGGATATCCTAAAGCTAGTTGCAACTACTGCAAAGCTGAGTATGCTGCCGATACCAACAAAAATGGGACAAGTAGTATGAACCATCATCTTGAGAGATGTAAGAAATACCCCTATAGAGGAAAGGACAAAAAACAAAAGATATTGGCTTTGAAAGATGGGAGGTGGTGCTGCCAACTGGAGTAGAACACGAGAGACTCTTCAATGGGCATGCCCCATGGAAGACTTAGTGGTAGAACACTAGAAAGTTCATAATTTCATTTTGGTCTTTGTTTTGGAATTTGGATGGTAATGTTAACTTTTATTTCATGCCGCTTTTCTTTTTCTTTTTTTTAATCTTTTGGACTGTAATCTTAATTTTTATTTCATGTTGCTTTTTTTTTTTTAATTTTTTGGATTGTAATCTTAATGAATTTATAGTTTCAATAGTTTAGGATGTTGGAAGATGAAGATGGCTCTAAATGTTTACATCTTTGTAGTTTTGTAGAGGCATGTCATGTGTTTGAAAAAATAGACATTCCAAAATGTGAACAACAAATGCAGCAAAACAAGTAAAGAATGATAAAAGCATATATGATGCATGCACATGTATAGTCTCATACACATCTGATGTATCTAGGCTTCAAAAAGGGCAAAAAACAATTGAGATATCGAATTTTGGGACATTTTGAACTCTAAATGTTAAAACAGGGGAAAAAAGAAATGTCAAGAACATAGTGAATCGGCCGAACTGAACTGATAGGAGTAGGTTTGGTTCGGTTTGGTTGTGAAATCCTTACTACTAGAACCAAACCAAATCAATTCTTTGTATTCGGTTTGGTTTGTGGTTCAGTCCTAAATTCGAGTCGAACTGAACCCTAACTCTTATGTGGATATTTTGTTTGTTTCTTTGTTTGTGAAATGTGATCTCTCTCCTTTCTTTTTATTTTTTATTTTTTTTTCTAGTCTTTATTCATGGTTGAACTTAGACATGGGAATAGTTGCACCCAAAACTTTTCTCTCTAGGGTTGTTGGTTTGATAGTCAGCCGCCACCCCCTTTTCCCTCCCCTCCCTCCCCCTTTCCCTCCAGTCACCCTTCGCCGCACCACCTTCCTCCTGCCACACCCGCTCTCCCCCATGCCCCTCCCCCCGCAACACGCTTGACCCACCACCTCCCTCTCACCCTACCTTGCCCCACCTCCCTTCATCCTCACTGCCAGTTTTCCCACTTCTCTGTTTTTGAGAGCTGCTTCACCCTCTTGTGGTGATTTTTCACCTTTTTGTGGTGATTGTTCCACCTTCTTGTGGTGGTTTGTTCTAGAGACTGATGCTCAGATTTGGAGGTTTTTCCTCTCTTTTTTCTCAGTCTCACCCTTGTCGGCAAGTGTTGGGTAGTCGTTACTTCCACTGCTCCCTACCACCTGGCCTGTCATCTTCGTCAGATTTCTTGGATTTTTTGCGATGATGATTGGATCGTGGTTACAAAAGCAATTAAGTCGCTATTTTACTAGAAGATGTGCGCTTCGACATGGGTGTCTGCAACCCCATCTTCCTCGACTCCCTTTTGTTCTTAGGTGCCTCATTGGCTCTTTTTGGTGGTTGTAGTTTTTGCTCGGTGACGCTGTGATGAGATGTTGAAGCTTTTGGGCTTTTCTACTCCCTTCCACCCCACGGTGGTCTTTTCTTCCGATTCTAGGTGGCGTGGTTCCCTTGAACCACCCCTAATGCCTAGGGTTAGAACTTTTATTTTGTTGAGCCTATTTGATTGAGCTTTTGCTTTGTTGTGAGATTTTTTTTTGTAAGGCCTATTTGTTGGGGCTTTTGTTGCAAGCTTTTGAACTCTAACTTTGTATTTTATATGCATTTTAATTTTTAGGATGTTTTAATGCATTGCAGTTTTTACTAGAACAGCGGATGCACCAAAGGGCAAGTTTGCCGATTCCATTTTCAAGTGGCCAAATGCAGATGTCTTGCATCACACGTAGTTGCCACATTATTCAAAGAGAAAACAAATTAACAACGGATGAAAAAACAGCTGGGCGATTTTTTAATCATTTTTTGTACTTGTACAGAAGACTTTTGAGCAATTGCTTTGTTTCTTTGTCACCAAAGTAGAACGTGTCCGCTCCTTTCAGAAAGTAGAAAACTAGAAACTACACTGGAAATTGAGAGGGAAGGGTTTAAGCCAAAAGACATGGTCTAGACTCTAGGGAAATTGATGAACAGAGAAGAAGCCATCCCTATTCTAGACTCCATCCCCCATTCTGCTATCCCTCCAGTCCAGGCCCTACTATCTTCCGACAGCAGAGTCCCATCAACTTTGACCAATTTTTAAAAGACAAAGGGGAAGAGGGGTTGGGGGATCAGTGCAGAAGATATGACTCAAACCACATGACCAAACTCCAAGGGGCAAATGATTTCCAGATACCTATCATAGCACAAAAAGAAGATAAGTTTGACAACAACATTCAAACCCTATAAGTGACTTGCTACAAGAGTTGAAAATACTTTCTCATTAAGGAACCTCAAAAACGTTCGCAGCAGCTGAATACAATACAGAAACAAAATAATAGGGGACCTCATCCAAAAATAAGAATGCTGCCTATAAGAATTACAGAAACCGGACAAATCTGCTTGTCGTGATCCTTGACTAGCTAGACATCAAGAAGAAACCCAATCTAAAATGGGGTTGGCTAGCTCCTTGAAAGAAACACAAACTTGCTAACCATCACCAGGGAGCAACTCCTATTTCAGCCCGTTGCTCTCACAAAAGACATTCCTCAAATACATCTAAATCAGATTAGCCCTCTTTAGGAATCTGATTGTTCTGCAGTAATATGGCCATATTGATTCCACAAAGTCGAGGTACTTCTCCATTATCAGTTCTTCCAATCCTTTCAGTTTTCTTCTGGATAATTTCTTATAGTCTAAATTCTTAATATTCAGTACAGGTTGCCAGAAACGAGCATGTATGTCCTCTTTAAGCTTCCCATGTGCAACGTATTTATAGGCCACCATGTAGTAAGTGGGTAAGTTCTTGATTACTTTAACAGTCTGCTTGAAGCTGAAAACATAGAGCGCACACAACCACTGAACCATCTTGATGTAGAGAGCTACAATGAGGGGTCCAAAAACCCACAAAGGAGTCAACTCTTTTGAAACTTCAGCCCCATACATCACATTAACTGCCAGGTACCAGGGGATGCTGCAGATTAAGCAGACAATTAAAATAAACAAATAGTGTGCATAGTTATCAAGTTGTAACTTGTGTGTGATATTTCACATTAATGACTTAAAACCAAAAGGCTAGCATATAAAATGGTGGAATTTATTGAACAGACAATCCAACAGTTGGACATGCACCCAAACTAAAAACCTGTAGACAAGTGTATGTACATTGAATAATCATGCATACGAAAAAACACCTCACAAGCCAGAGAGAGAGAGAGAGAGAGAGAGAGAGAGAGAGAGCATTATACTTACAATAT
Organism: Dryas octopetala; assembly: GCF_963921425.1. Lineage (NCBI taxonomy): Eukaryota > Viridiplantae > Streptophyta > Magnoliopsida > Rosales > Rosaceae > Dryas > Dryas octopetala. The sequence continues at coordinate 15,665,005 of NC_141374.1, read as the reverse complement.
TAGTAAGGGTATCTTTATTGTAGCATTTAAACCCAGAAAATTGCACCAAACCGTCCTTAGAATCCCACCTCTTTCCTTGTTTTGAGTCTCATGTTCATTTTCTGATATCTCCTTTGGAGGTGGTTCTTCTCCCAAAATCCCATCTACAACTTCACTTGGTGGTGGTGTTTGGAGCATTCTCAGCCATTTCTTAAATAATTTATGAATAGCAGGGGATGATGCAATGCTCTCATTTGCTTCAGAGGCATAGGAAAGAGGAATATCATTTGCCTGAGGAGATTCCATTATGGTATCCTCATTCTCTTTTAGTTTGACTGAATTCTTGGGAAGCTTTGATCCACTTGTTCTACCTCCAGATATATCATTCTGAGCACTCCCCTTGAAGGCTGAAATTCTCAAAGGTTTAACTTTTGGTCCACGCATGAGAGAAGCCCCTACACTGTGAAACAAGTTCTCTGAATTTAAATGATCAAGATAAAGAATAGGTGTGGGTGTGAATGTGCGTGTGTGTGTGTGTGTGTGTGTGTGCGTGTGCATGTGCGTGTGCAAGCACTCATGTGCACATGTGGCTTCCACAAATACGAGTAAAAGAATTTCAATAACATGCAAGTGGCAGTCACAGAGTTTAGCTGGTGGAAGACTACATAAAAAAAAATATATATATATATATATTATAAAAAGAAGAGAACAAACTAAAGAAGGGAAATTCCCACCTTAAACCAATATTGCACTTTAACATAATGCACTTCTCTGTCTTTCCAACCATGTGAAGTGTTGTTACGTACTGCTTCAACTTCATCCCTTTGCTCCATGACAAAGGCCTAGAGGGATATGTCACATAAGAACCCTGAAATGCAATAAACAAAGAAGGCAAATATAAATTTCAATAAGAAAAAGGCCATGACTTAAACATGAAAGTCATTATAAACAACTAGAGAGTATCTTGGTAATCTCACAAAAAGAACTTGTAATTTAACAGGTTTTACTAGTGATGTTTAGACAGAGACAGAAAAATGCAATCCCAAAAACGCCATCAAGATTCAAGAGATTGGCGTGGTGAACTGAAAACCAGTAATATTGGCACAAAAAAAGGGGCTAAACCTCCATGGCTCCACATGGATCTTCTATTTAATACATAAACAGATATTATGTAAGATATCATTCAGGGTATTCTCGAATTACCTGCATTTGATGGGTTACCAATGCCATCGTCTCCGCCTTAACGACCAAATCATTTACTCAGCAAGGCCTAATTTGATAAACCACCACAAATAAGCACTTACTCTTGCAGGTAAAATAGAAGGACCAATTGAAAAACAAGAAGTAAAAACGCACAGATACGAGTGCCGTTTCCGACCCAAAATCAGCATGTCACCATTTTAACACCAGTAAGCATAATTCATAAACCCATCACAAAATTAGTTGAAAACCAAAATTTGAAGCATTAATCCACTCAAGCTAAGGCACTACAAAAAGATTTCAAATAAGAGAACGCAATTGTTCAAAGAGACCCAGAAAAAACAAAATTAAACAATAGCTTGACAGCTCTTTTCCTCGAAATTCCTCAGCAACCAAACAAAGGATTCCCCAAATTTACTCAACTACAAAAAAAAAAAAAAAAAAAAAAAGCTGAACATTCACCAAACCAACACCAAATATAAAGCTGTAGAGCTTGCTTCAATCCCATTTTCCTCCATTTCATAGGAAACCAAACAGCTTAACAATCACAAGCTCACAAAGCAAACCCTAAGGCGTAGCCAACTTAACCAAGAACAAAAATTGATTATAGAATTGAAAGAATAAATGAGTAAATTCAAACTAACCCGGTCATGAGCTTCCCTTAGCAAAAATTAGTATTGTAAATTGGGGGATAATATATAACGACTGCTTTATCTTTATCCCACTTAGTTGAATTTCTATAAACAGAGTGGATAGAAGATAGAAAAGAGAGAGAGACAGAATGAAAAGGAAGAAGGTCTTGGACTCTTGGTTATTGTAAATTTAGGGTTTTTATAGGGATTTTAATTTTAATTTTTAACTGCGGAATGTGGTTGACAATGAAACACGAAAAACCAGAGGGTAAGGTAAAGCCGGACAGGGAGGGCAGTTGAAAATAAAACGAAAGACAAACACGACACCGTTTCGTAGAGTATATTCGAGCAGCTAGGAGATCTTTGGGCTGGACAGCGTTGTTCGGACTTGGGCCGTTTAGCTTATTCAGCCCTACAGAATAATATCCTTTTGCAAGAATGTTATACCATCACAATCAATCACAACCGTACATTCATCTGTGATTTTATTTAATTATTGATTGACAAACTCCTGTCTATTATCCATCAACAAAAAACATTTATTGGTAACTTTTAACATTGCGTGATGCATTTCAGTAGATAAATGATTTGATGCTCTGGGTAAAAAGTGTTCCAACTATACAATTCATTTTTAATCAGAAATCACATTTGATTCTCGTGTTTAAATTTTGCACTCATCATTTCAAACTCAACTTCAATATATCTACCTCCAGTCCGACTCATATTAGGGTTAAATATAGGAGAGTGAGAAACAACACATCTAAATATTAAATTTACTTCAATGAAATATTAGTCGGAGACTACATAAACATAAGAACATTAAAACAGAAACCAATCCATGGGAAAATCCAGGAGAGCTTCAACATCAACAAGAAGCTCAATAGTTTGAAGGAGCAGAACCTGTTTTGGGCCTAAAAAGAAAAAGAGCGAGAACGAAAAAGAAGTTAACAAGAATATTTGAGGAAGTTTTGAAGAAAAACTGCAAGGATAAATCTTTACATTCTACTTAAGGTACAAGCCACAATGCAAACCATTCATGATTCAACCGTTACTGAGACTAGCGGGAGAAAACTTACTCTAATTTCATTCGCTTCTGCCACTCCATATTTAGAACAAAGGAATTATGGGTCACTAAATAGTAAATACAAGGCTAAAAGAAAAAATGTTAAAAGTGTTCCACAGGAAACAGAGGGTGACCAAATCACAATGTTTCACATCAGGTTCATTTCCAAAAGAAAAAGAAAAAGAAATACGCCACACATCCGACTACCTCCAAGCAGCTAACTGTTTTAGCACAATCAACCTTGCCACGAGCCCTGCTCAGCGCACAGAAGCCATCAGTTGTCTATTCAACAAATATGAACAGTTGTAAATCAGACCTGCTACAATACCTGAAAACAATGTGATCAAGCCACTGCTAATGACGGAAGTGTGGGAAAGAGGTGGTTTTAATCAATATAAACCTCATCTTCAGAATTTTTAACTTTTTAGCCACTACTCCAATCCTGCATCTACTCGGCCAGTGCCACTCTGCCGTCCATGAAAGTTTCCCCCACCGCGTCTTGAATGACTCTGGCCTCTTTCCTTGACCCTCCCACCTACATTATGAGAACCATCTCTAGGTCCCTCAGAGTTGTTAAATCTGTTACTGCTGTTGTATGGCCCAACTGGCTGGTACTCAAAATGCGAACTGTGTCTCTGCCTCTCCCGGTTTGCAGGGTGGTTGTGTTGCCTAATATCATGCCCCGAATGATTCCAATCCCCACGAGACTCTTGCCCTCTGCCAAAACGGTTGTTTTGGTTTCCATTCTTGCGGAACCCTGTGGGAAAATGCTGCTCTTGTCTAGCATCCATACTAGCAGGAACCGAATCGACTGGGCTAATAGGACCCTGGTTTGGAGAGTGGGGGCGTCCCCTGAATGAGGATACTTTCCTCTCTCTCCTATTTGGTCCTTCCCCTGCATTGGTTTTTTCAGATATCAAATGATCTTGTCGATGCTGGGCCACATATTCACTGGTATCCTCGTCAGGTGTTGGCGGAAGTGGCACCCCACCTTCGGGACTGGTCTCCTTTTTTATGGTCCGGCCAACTTCCACACCAACATTTTGACCACCGTTAGCCCTGTTTCCCCGTTGATTATTCACTGAATTTGCCTGAGATTTGGGTTGCCAATGAGACATTGCACGTTCCCCAACAGCTCGATTCTCTTTGGATGAAGCAGGGAAGTCTGTTTGACTCATTTCAGAGGCTGAAGATTGAGTGTGAATTTGGTCAGCATCCCCCCTATTAGTTTTCTTTTGATCAAGATTGTGATTATTTCCCATGGCTTTGTGTCCCTTGAAAGGGTGCTGCTTTCCTCTTCCTGTTGTTCCCTGGTCTTTTACAATAGATACAGAGACTGGTCCAACAGCGTCAGATTCATTGGGCATGTTCCATCCATCAGAAGCATTCCAATCATCCCAAGTCTTTGGTTGCTCTATCACTGAGCCAACATCGGGCTTCTGGGATTGATGATGCTCAATTGATTTTTTATCACTCTGACCAACATCTGAAGTAAATGATGATCCATCTTGCAAACCTTGCGAGGTGGTTGATTCCGTTGATCCCCCCCGTTGCCGCCACGCCCCATGTGCTTTTCCCTGCTTATTCTGCCTGCTACTCCCATTCCTGGACTCTATGGCAAACCCCACTTTTCCAATAGCTGCAGTTGTAGGTTGAGAACTTTCAGCACCTTGAGGACCAGTATCTGCTCGCCCAGTGGTATCATTTATTGCAGTCTGATTGATTACAGAAGCCACTGGTTGTTGAGTGCTTCCTTGATGTGCCAGCTCTTTAGCAACAGGTTTTGGAACATATCTCTCTATTTCTGCCCTCTTATTTTTTGAATTATTTTGCACTTGAATTTGATGGTCGCTCTTTACAGCACTAACAGCCTCAACTTCATGTGTGGGGATGGCTTCATCAGTTCCATCAGTTTTGTTCTGTGACCGCACGGGTGCCCAGACAACAGCATCGCTGCTGTGAAATTTTTCTGAGTGCCTAACAGCTTGTGAATTCCTTGACATCCAGCGAGAATGCTGAGGTTTCCAATGACTATTTACTCTACCTTGAGATTCCTCATTTGATGGAGACAAGTGTTGCTCCGAAGGCTGAGATGCATCTCTAGGAATGGTCTGCAATTGAACTGAGCTAGGATCCAACTCCAGCTCAGATACCTTTGGCTTTCCACTTTCAAAAGTGGCATTTGCAAGATTTGTTTCTTTTGATATAGATGATGGTAAATCAACAACTAATGATCTATTCTCTGCTCTGTGCTTATTCTTGCCACTTCTGTTATTTTTCTTTCTAGTATGAGAAGATGACTCAGACTCAAGTATGGGATTGGGATTCGCAGTCAGGCTTGACTCACTGCTCAAGGCCGTTTCATTTGCTACAACTCCAAGAGATGTGGAAACATTAACAACTGCATTTGTCTGACTTTTTGGTGCCTCGGTCATACTGGTGGAAGTAAACTTCCCAGTAGACTTCTTTTCTAACTGATTGTTCTGCTTTTGTTTACGAGCCGTTTCATTTGCTACAACTCCAAGAGATTTGGAAACATTAACAACTGCATTTGTCTGACTTTTTGGTGCCTCAGTCATACTGGTGGAAGTGAATTTCCCAGTAGACTTCTTTTCTAACTGATTGTTCTGCTTTTGTTTAGGGGCCTGCTTCTGCCTAGAGATATTGCTATCATGAGCCTGGGGAGTATTGTTGTGATGAACAGCATTAGCAACAATAACCTCCTGTTGCAAAGGGACAGATTGATCATGCATCAGAACAGATTCCCTGCAAGAACTCTTTGGTGTCTCTGAAGGCAGCTCACTAGATGAAACCGTTGATTTTTCAACTTTGCCAGTGCTGCTCTCATTAATCTGTGCAACAGCAATAAGGTTAGAACCCAAAGCTGAGTTTTGGGAGCCATATTTCTCACCAGAAGTTTGAGATTCTTCTTGCTTATTTTGGATGGCGCCACTTAAGGCATTTTCAAACTTTTGATTTGACCCTTCCACCACTTGAGTACGTCGGTTCAACTCTTCCAGTTTTGCACGAGCCTTTGCCATCTGCCTTCTTGTTCGTTCCTCCTCTTCCTCCTGTAGCTGTTTGGTACGTTGCTTGGCTAGCTCCCTCATCTTAACACGCTGGTGAAGAAAAAATGTAATTTGCAAACTTCTGATGCATAAAAACTAACAAGCATACAAATAAATTGTATATTACCTGTGCCTCAGAATCACTCGAATCAAGCATTGGTGTCGCAAATTCTTCCTCACATCTGCCTTGAGGATAAGATCCAGACTTTTCAGTAGCTTCCACAGTGGCACGGTCGCCATGCAGATAAACATTATTAGGCAATTCCAAATGTGCAGTTGATACTACAGATGTTGGTTGACTTGGTTCTGAGACCAAAGATTTCTTCCACCCCCCATCAACTTCTTGGTTATTGAATCTTCCTCTACCACGATGATCAGGTCTACCATGCCTACCATGAGTAGATTGCCTGTAGATCAGAAATCAGTAATATTCCCAACATATGAAATAACAGATATATTTTCAGTGGAAACTAAAAACTTACTAACCAACCTGGAAATAGAAATTCCACAGCCGGTGGTTAATTCTTGGTTTTTATCTCCAGCAGAAAACCCCAGTTCATTTGATGAATTTATAATTTCATTGGCACGAGATCTTTCAGGATTTACAGAACCGCTACCAGGTTCATTTACTGAATTGTTAGCTTTAGCATTGACTTGCAATTTATGCTTCTGCTCCTTACTGGAAGCAGATGCGGTATCGTTTCGTCCATCAGAAACTCGTGCTTTTGCATTTAATCCCTCTATTTTCTGAATCAGACTGGAGTCCCTTGCAGCAGCCAGGAGAGGTTGTGCAACTTCTGGCATGCCAGAGGCTCCAGTTTCCGATTTCTTGACTGAAATGACATCAGCTGCCTTCTTACTTCCCACATTTTCAGGAGACTTGACTTTGATAGGAACAGAACCCCGTCGGCTGTCAAAATATTGTGAAGCAGCTTCTTCACCAGGCACTTTCCTTTGATCCCTCTCTCCCTCCTTTCTGTAATCTGATCTCCAATCATTCTCCGATGACAATGTTCTTGGTTGGTCCTCCCTCTCAAAACATGATGCGTTGGTTGTTACTGCACCTTCACTCCTTTGTTCTTCATTTCTTCTATCCCAACCATCATGCTGCTTCAGGAGAACTTTGTACGGTCCACGAGTATCATGCGGATGACCATATTCTAATTGCTCTGATTTCGCTGTTTGGTTGGTAGGACCATACCCACTGGGTCTGCCATGGGAATTTCCAGGCTCAGGAGCACTTTGGCTAGGGTAACTATTATAAACAGAGGGAACAGCTGCCATTCCCACAAATGGAACATCTCGTTCATTTGAATTGCAGTATCCCATTGGAGAGCCATAATAGCCCTCAAAGGCCATTGGACCAGGGTAAAAGCCAGGCCTAATTGGCATACCAGGGCGAATATAAGCATCTGGCATATGAGGTCTGTACATATCTCCATTTTTAGGATGGTGCCCTCTTGGTCCCGCTCCAGGTGGAGGAACAGGCTGTGGGTTTGCGAGTGCAGCAGCTGGAATCTGTGGAGTATAATATGGAAATGGTTCCATTGGAAAGCCACCAGGAGGGACTGGAGATCCAAAGGGTGTAGCCCCTGGAGGTCCTCTAAACCAAACACCACCTTGATGATTAGTTGAAGGACCACCAAGCCATGCATCATAGTGCTGGGGAGGGACACTAGCACTAGGGTAAGGTTGGGGATTCCCCTGCCATTTCTCCATACCAGGTCTACCTCCATCTTCGCCGTATGAGGGATTTTCTCTTTTCCATGAATTAGTAGTTCCACTCTTTACATTTCGATTTACAGAAAGATCACCTGAATATAAAAAAAACAAGCACATAGTTATATGCATGAGAATGAGAACCTATAGATTACCAACAGAAGGTACAAGCTTGCATCATCGTCATAAACACACAAGAAATAAGAACACGTAAACAAACCAACAATAGAAGTCCCAATTGTCTCTTTTGCCACCACACCACCAGAAGACGAGCCAGGACGACTGTAAGAACTGTGATCTGTCATAAATGATTGATCAAACAATCAGTAAACTGAAATTGGAGCATTTTGTACAGCAAGATACTTGTCCCAGAAAAAAAAAATGTACAGCATACCACTGCATAGATAGGTATTAGCATCATCATGTCCTTTAAAACAGCTGATTGGAATAATTAAGAAATAAAAACTTCAGAGCTCAAGAAAATATGCACGACTGCCTTTTCATTCCTTTTTTATTTTTCTTTTTTTAAACAGAGGAAAAGAAATGCCTTTAAACACTGAAAATACAACTTAGCAGCCATTGTGGACGTGTTGTTTGAAAAAAAATCAAATTAACTAAATCCAAGCATGGTAATTTCAAACAGCGTTGCTAGGGGTAAAATTCTTGAAAACTGACATGGCGGTGCCACGCCAATTATTTAAATCCACTGCACTGCCAAAAACATGGTCAATGTCTCAATGAGGTAGTGTGATATGTATGGCCTGGCACTCAACCACCATGTGAGCTCTTAAAAAAGTTTTTGCAAAAATATTGTAGAAAAAGTGTCCTCCAATTTTAAATAATTAAGTCAAGATATAAGCATATTCTCATAAAAAATAATTAATAAATAAACTAGATATAAGCATACAACCTTGTGATTCAGAATTTCCAGGATTATCTTTTTCAGAACCAAGTGTTGGAAAATCTCCTGAAGTCAGTGAAAACCCATCTTTCTTGGATGGCATCACTCCCTGCATGTGTAACAGTGGATAATCAAGATAGATCAGGCCATCAGGATAATTACTGGGCAGACTACAAAAGAGTAAAAATAACAGAGGCCATGCAACTAGGCTTTGCTGAGATTGGATCAGGTCAACCATACGAGGAAAAATCTCAATCCTAACCCTATTCTACCTACCTATGTCACCTTGTAATTAATTTGATTTAGATTTACTAGTGTTGCCTATCATAAATTTTGTAATTATGTAAAATCAGTTATTGTAAGTGTTGAAGTATTGTTTAAAATAAAATGGATTTAAAAAAATTGATGAACTGAAGATACTTTTTCACCTCTGTGTCGAAGTTTCAAGATCATACTTGTTATTGGTGGCACTTATTCACGAAGTATATCAGTGTCATTGATGCATTATTGATTGGTTTACCAATTTCTAAGTCTCATTTACAATTTTTTAAAGCAAATTTCCATTGATATTTACAGAAATTCCCACCCATACTGATATTTATGTTGGTCTGTCCGCCATCATCAACATTTCCAGCCTTAAGCTCAATAATATGTGCTTATTCCAATTTAAAGGTGCCAATTGATACCATCTACCCCCAAATGAGAGAGATTCCCAAGGTTATCACTCTCTTTCTATCTATCCGGTGGTAATTTTATTTAAATTTAAAGTAACTATTGGTAACATATTCAAACACTAAGCTTATAAACTGAAGGACCATACCAATTTTTCTGCTGTCCCAGGAGCACTCCATGCCACTGGATGTTCAGAGTGTTCAGCAAATCGCGACAACTGTGAACTACCAGGTCTTGTGTCTGCACTGCGAGGACGCAATGAGGTCAATGATGTCTGATTTGAAGTCAATACCCCAGAAGCCGATGATGGCCTAGAATTCGGACCCCATGCATTAACAGTAGGTTCATGAGCTTTCTCGCTACCAGCAGTTGATGGTCGAGTGCCACTTCCTGATGAAAGGTGGCCACTGAAATGACTTGGTGAAGTGCCGCCATCAGCATTTGGAGACAGCGATGAGGATCCCCATGCATTTGACGCAGAAGATGATTTACCGCCCCAAATGAGTGTGCCCCTATAAGTATTCAATTCAATAAACGCACAAGGGCTTGAATTATTATATGCTGATCCAAATAGAAATTAAAAATTGGAAGAGATAGAGAGAGAAATAGAGAGAGAGAGAGAGAGAGAGAGAGAGAGAGAGAGAGAGAGAGAGAGAGAGAGAGAGAGAGGGGGGGTATTACTCACTTGGGAACAATTTCCACATTTGGGTTACCTTGACTTTCTGACCTTGAACAACCAAGAAAGGTAAGGAAGTTTAGGGGACAAACAAAGGACTGCAGTAAAGTGAAATAAGGATAATTTAGCAGGAATACCTCTGACTGGGCAAATTTAAAGGTTTCGGAACCTTCCCTAAAACAGTCATTGGACCTCTTCTGCCAGAACCCCACCTGCAAAGGTATTGACAGTATTAGATGACCACCTAAAGATGTTGATATGTATGTGCTTGTCTGTCTCTGTATGTAATATTTCTATCTAAATTTTGAGAAAAAAAAAAAAAAAAGGAAAATTATTAATTGTTGCGAACTAGAAGAATTTTTCTTACTTTATCTTTCCTACAAACACAAGTACAGATAATTACTTTTTGCTAGGCAATCCCAATGTTTTTTAAACAGTCTCCCAGTTTCCAAACCATTCAGACAAATTAAACCAGCAATTCCAAATTTCTAGTTGTGACTGTGGCAAGATTAATATAAGGAGTCACAATACAATTCATACCTTCGCTCCCCAAACATACTCGACGTCATCTTTCAATCGTTGTCGCAAGGTCATTCAAACAAATTTAACAGAGCCTGAAAATATAGTAGAAAATTGAAAATTCCATAAGTATGACATATTGCAGTCAATGAATCAGGTAATCAGATAAAAGCATAGTAATAGCAAGGTTATCAAATGATGTAATAAACAACAAAGAATGCAACTTTTCACATCTTCTACATCTCATCAAAGGAAAGTGGAAAAGTTCATGTACCATCCTTGTATTAATAATTACCTTATTTGCATATAGACAGTACCAAAGTCATGATTTAGCAATATAACTACAAACCAAAATTTTACCACATTGGTACTTCAGGTGCATTCAGGTATAAAAGGCTACAAAACACTGATTGAGAGGAGGATACATGCATTTATGCATGCATGTTTGTTCGTGTACTGTAACCTACAATGGGCAATAAGTTCTCAGGAACCCTAATTTCACATGTGGGATAAATGAAGTATCAGCAATTCAGCATTCAGTTATATATTATTATATGTATATATACAACGATGATCCTAATTATGATTTCTAAAACAATCCATCCACTGCCAACAAATAAAGTTCACCCATATCTTCACCTCTGGGCTTAAAAATTGACCATGTCAATGATTATACATTGCAATTAGGCAGACATTACTAGTTTAATTCTCTCCCTGCTTGGTACATAAAATATTTCAGAAAGGCACATCTATAAATTTCTATAATTTCTCCCCCGTGCATAACGAAATTCTGCAACATTGTTTACATAATTTTCTTTCTGATTTGCCACATACAGATCCTTCAGTAGGAAAGAGCATTTTACCTTTAACTAAGGCTTTTTCACTAATAACCATCAAAGGCCAACTATTTCTATCTAGACTTAGTCTGCTTGACAAATACTTCACCGAATCAACCTTCATGAGACATTAGATGAGCTCACTTGATATGCAACCAACTATAAATGAAGGAAAATTCCCTAAGCTCATCTTTGAGCCTTCAAATTTTGAAGCTCTAATAAAATGCAATTCCCATACACAGATCCTAGCTCCAGTCAGAGCATGCATATCTAAATGTATGGAGGAAGAAAATTCTCCTCCAAGAAGAACTGACTAGGAAATCATAACAACCATTTGGCATTATGTTTTTCATAAGGTGCCCCACTTTCTTCACAGCATTTTCAACCGAATCAGCATACCTAGTATAGCTGTTCGTCTCACGAAAAATTGGGCTAAACTTATTACATATCATATACAAATAAAATCATTTAGATTTTAAAAAAAAATCATATCATTGTTAAACATGTATCAAAGGTTAGCTCAATTTTCATATACTTTCAAGGCCAATTCCAACTTCCTAGTCAACATATCAAATGATATAGCAACCGTTGTTCATTCTACAGACTTTTGTAACCACTCACCTGCCTAATATCCACCTCAAATTTATGTGTATCACCACCAACCACATTTCCAATCATCTAGTTGCAAATCAGTGCTTGACCAAAGTCATCTGATTGCCTTCACTTTGTTCTTCTCTTCCTACTGGTCAATCATCTCCTCATGACTGAAACTAAAAAACTGTCCCACCATCCGAGTTTCAGCCTTCCTCATTAGCAAACATGTTTTTAACTTCCTCACATAAGTATAACCAACTAGAAATAATCTAATAAACCTTTTCTTTGACTCTATAGGTCTGCACTACACACAACACAACACAAAGACATTTCCAACTTCATCCTCCTTCAATTAATCACTCCTTACGCATGTTATCCGAGTTTCAGCCTTCCTCATTAGCAAATATGTTTTTAACTTCCTCACATAAGTATAACCAACTAGAAATAATCTAATAAACCTTTTCTTTGACTCTATAGGTCTGCACTACACACAACACAACACAAAGACATTTCCAACTTCATCCTCCTTCAATTAATCACTCCTTAAGCATGTTCAAGCCCATGTCACGGAACTTGTTGCCTCATGATACTCTCTTTTCTCACCCTTTTCACTTACTTATTTCTATTTTCAGCTTCTCTACACACGTTACAACATTGAGAACATGAAAACTACAATATGCAAAATAAATATTTCTTTAAAAAATTAAAGAAAACAAAAGGGGAAAGAAAAAAAAAACACTCCCGAGCTCTAAAAGAATAAATATTCAAATTTGGATCAGTCTGAGCATTATATATAGCATTGATAGCTAAACTAAACCTATCCCAGTTCTCAATTTTAAAAGAACTACTACAGCTTCAAATGAAAAAATAAATAAATAAATAACCGGTTTTCAGCAACAATAAAAAAAGAACCCCATTTTCAGAACCCTATTGCAGAGCTTTGTCGTCGGCTCTTGTGGCTGCTCTTTGAAGTTCCTCTTAACCTTACAACGTCAGGGTTCTCTCGTAGGACATATAATGAGGCAATAATATAATACGAATCTAGAAAACAAAAATACTATACGAAAAATCATTCACTTCCCAATGAAACACAACCTAAGCTTAGACTTGAAAAGAAGAAAGTTGTATAACAATTTTTATGTATGGCAACAACAAAGCTCTATATTCTACAAGATGAATACGTTCGCTTGGTAGCCAATAAAGCATGTGAAAGAATAAGAACATCCCAGAACATATTCAGCGTAGAAATGACAGTTGCAATAGCAAATTCTTATTCATTTCCTCCTCCCCCACTCTTTTTTTATATTTTCTTTTCCTTCTACGGGAAACAAACATGAGAAATTACCATAAAACTTTCGGACAATTAGAAAAAACATATTTACTTGCCTGGTAAGAGAATAGGTTTTAAGGGTTCGTGGAAACCCTAAGAAAGTTGATGTGGGTTGATGTGGGTTTTTGGAGGTAGAGAAAAATAAGCGATCGAAACGCTGCGTATAAGGGGCTTTGGGCGATCGCAAGGGAGCCTCGGAGAAACAGAGATCTCTGTGAGTTGAAAGCGATAGATTTCGAGTGTAATGGGTTTCAGATCAGAGAAGGCGAAAATAGGGAGACGGGGGAAGAGAGAGAGAGAGCTCAAGGAGGAGTTCGAGGATGTACGAGTTGCAACCCGATATATTAATACAGGAACTTCTCGCAAAATTAAATTTGAAGTTGGTTTTTTTTAATAGAATTTTTTTGTTGTTCTGAAAATAAAATGAGGATTTTTGGGAATATGGGTTGCTTAAAGATGAGACAACAAATCCAAACTGAACTCAGAAAAGAAAAAAGACCGAGGGGGGGGGGGGGGGGGGGGGAGGGATAAATGATAAAACCAAACCAAATTGGGTTATGTATCCTTGTTAATGTTTATGTTTTATTATCCTTACTTAGGTGGAAAAAGGGCATTGCATTTTGGGTCTATCAAAGGATGCTCTTTCATATGGGAAGGGTAAGAATGTAATTGTAACTTACATTAATTAGATTTAGGTGTAATATCCTTATCCTAACTGTCTTCCTTCCTATGTGGTATTGAATGGAGGTGGTATTGAATGGAGGGTTAGGATATTAGCACAAATGATTTTACAAAAAGTTTTACAACGTTTTTAAGCTTTTAATTTACCTTAAATTTAGTTATTTCTAAGGAATTGGATATATTGTGGTTCGTACTTTGTTGCATTATACCTTAAATTATTTATACTTTTACACAATGTCGTAATTTGATGTACTTTGATACACTTTGGTTCGTACTCTATTGCATTATCTTTGGTACTTTGAAAGAAACTACAGAGTAAATTACAACTTACACTTTTAAGATTTTGAGTATTTCTCAACTTATACTTCGCCGTTTCAATTTTTTGAATTTAATACATAATGTTTTGATTTACTTATAATTAATTATTATCGTCTATTTGACTGTCTAATTAGATGTTAATTGATAACGTAACAGCGGATCTTACATTTTTGCTGAATTGTAAGGTAGGACAACCTCCCATAATGCTTCATAAGAAGTGATTCAGCTTTTTGATATGACCTCCCAAAATCAATATCAAACTTGATTTATCGAAAATGCCCTTAAAGAGAGGTCATTCACCCTTACAGGTCGACAAAAATATGGGATCCACAATTTTTACGTCATCAATTAACGTATGATTAAACAGTCAAATAAACGATAATAGTTGATTGTAAGTAAATCAAAACGTTAGCTATTAAATTGAAACAATAGAGTAAAAGTTGTGAAACACCCTAAAATTCAGGGGTGTAAATTGTAATTTACTCAAAAATAATTTTATTTTTTTTTAAGTTGGAAAAAAGAGGATCCAACTTGAATGCATTGTAAGTAATTTTATGACTTTTCTAACTAGACTATCCAATAACAAAAAATAAATTTAGGTGTACAGAGACCAACGAGGGATGTGCGTGCAACCCTTCAATGAAAAGATGATAGCTCGAAATTCGAACCCAATACAGCAGTACTCATTAAGACAAGGCCCAGGCCCAATCAGCCCAGCCCATACTAGTTAACTCCTTGATTCGAGTTCCGTTTTATTTTTACGGTCTGGAAAATATTCACTCATGGCGCGTAGAATCTTCCACACTGGTTGTTGGATTACTATCCAAACCCACATAAATTTTCTCATAATTTGGACCCTCCGTCACAGTTTCTTCTCTTTCGACTCATGATCCGAACTGACCCAGCTTTAGGTTGAGTAGCGTCGTGAAGCTTTTAGCCATTTCATAGTCGAACCAGGTAAGCTTTGCTCTGTCCCATTTTAATGTCATTCACGTCATCTCTTATTGGGTGGTTTCAGATCTCTTTGAATCAATTCTACATAATATGCGCCTTTTCCCTCACGTCTCAGATTTGCCTTTTGAACTTGCCTACCAATCAAATTCACATATAGTGTGATTGTTATATTAGTTCAATTTCTTCTGTGAATGTGATGCCCATTTTAAGCTACCCTTTTGTCATTCTGTCGATTCATTGACAAAAATGGTAATATTCAGTTTGTTATAGGTTTTGGCGAGCACGTGGTAATGGCTTTTGGCTAAGCATGGCAGCTAGGTTGCATGTGTCTATGCTTTGCTTAGTAACCATTTTTCATATACATGTGAAGTTGTTTACCAATGGTTTCTGTTTCAGTACAAAGTTGGCCAACTTGATGTACAGTTGGGACTCCTAGCAATAAGGATGTAGAAAGTTGATGGGTCTAAGACTGTCATTTGTTTTGCTATCTCAGAATTGACTTGTAACAATTAGTATATTTTTGAAGTGGGTTTTGAGGGAGCTTTGAAGGTGAATAGAAGGTTGAAGAGTTGTTATTATAGTTGGAATGCATTAATGGCTAGTATTTCATCTATGGAACCGAAATCTCCTTCAAAACTGAAGCCCTCAATCGTGGGGTATGCTCAATATAAACAGGTGTTGACAACAAGTATTGTGGTTTTAATTATACTAGTCTTATTGTTTGGTGCCTATTTTGCATTTAAACCCGGAAAAGGTGAAAGTGTATCTAAAGGGCCATATTATACTGTGGTTGTCGATTGTGGAAGCACAGGGACCTGAGTAAATGTGTACGAGTGGCTGGTAAGGGATGTAAGTAATAAGAAATTGCCTATTTTGTTGCATTCTTATCCCGACAATTCAACTGAGGGTATGCTTAGGAAAGGTTGTAAGTATCACTGTCTGCAAACTGAGCCTGGTTTGGATAAATTTGTTGGCAACTTGTCAGGGGTAAGAGCATCTTTGGAACCATTAATTACATTGGCAGAACATATGGTTCCTCCTGAAAGACATGGAGACACTCCTATTTTTATTCTAGCTACTGCTGGACTAAGGAGGTTGGCAATGGAGGATGTTAGGCGGATCTTGGATGATGTAGAAGCCGTTGTAAGGGAACAATCTTTTTTCTATAAAAAGAGTTGGATAAGGGTGTTGAGTGGCAAAGAAGAAGCTTATTATGGTTGGATGGCTTTGAATTATAAAATGGGTAGCTTCGGGAATCATTCAAGGTCACCCACTTTGGGTCTTCTTGACTTGGGAGGTTCATCATTGCAGGTTGTCGTGGAAATTGATGATGCAAGAGAAGACGCACACTTAGTGAGATCAAAATTTGGTTTTGTTGAACATGAGATTTTAGCGTACTCATTGTCCACATTTGGATTAAATGAAGCTTTTGATAGGACGGTTGTTATGCTCAGCCACATGGAACAACTCAGAGAAAGTGCAGTTGGTATATTAGAGATCAGACATCCTTGCCTTGGTTCTGATTTTGTGCAAAACTATACCTGCTATGGTTGCTTTCAGTCAAATGCTTCAGAACAGGAAAATGTGACTAGTCAAGTGCAAGAAACTAAATTTCCTTCTGTATATCTGGTTGGAGCACAAAATTGGGAGCAATGTAAAAGACTTGCAAGGGCTGCTGCTATCAATTCAAGCACAGCTGACACAGACTATAGAAAAAGGTCATGTTCTGATAGTGGTAAGTACTATATTCGCTCCCATTCAACAGTGGAAATGTTTACAATTTATTTATTTTTTCAGACATCTTCATGTTTATACCCTTTGAGTAGGCATTTATCACAGTAGTCCTATAAGCTGGAATTATCTCTCAGGATTTTTTAAGCACATGAATAGATTAAAATAAATCCTTAATTGCAAAACCTGGAAATGTTCTCCACTAGTCAAATAAGCCAGAATTCTAAAGTTTCCACTGGTTATGTTGTAATTCCCTGCTCATGTTCACAGGCAGTGATATAATAAATTTGACAGCTCTTGCTCACCCCACAGCCCACTTTCATGCCTTATCTGGATTCTTTGCTGTTTATGACAAGTTGAATTTGAGTTCAAGAGCCACCTTGGCAAGGATTTGGGAGCAAGGGCAGCAACTATGCTCCAGAACATGGGCCGACCTAAGCAGTAATTCACGAAATGGACATTATGCCTGGCAATTTTGTTTTCGGGTGCCTTATGTGGCATCACTCACTGAGGATGCCCTGTGTCTTGGTGACAGAGAGATTATTTTCGGTCCCGGGGATGTTACTTGGACATTAGGAGCTGCACTGGTTGAAGGAGAATATTTATGGTTAAGTACTAGTAGATCTCAACTTAGCATTTTAACCCTGATTAAGGAGGTTATATCCTCTCCTATTTTTGTACTTGTTTTACTTCTGTGTCTTCTATTGGTTGTGTATTGTAGTCAAGTCAAGTTCCCTATGATAGGCAAGAAGGGTGCAGCTAGAGCATCTTTGCCAGTAAGAGGACAGAAGATGATGGATTAGATGGTATGAATTCTTAGATTGCAAATGAAATTTTTTAATTCAATGGCACTTCTTGCTGTCATTCTGTCTGTATTGTCATTTCAAAGCATGACGCTTAATGAGGAATTTGAGTACTTGGAGTAGGCTACTTAGAAGTTAGAACTCCTTTAGCCTGTTTGTTTGGTAGGATCCGAGAGAACATGAGAAGATCTAAAAGAATATGAATATATATATTTTCGGATTGCCACCAAAAAATCTTACATGTTGGTAACATAAAATAAAAAAAAGTAATAATAGTAATGTGGATGAACAGTAGATGTCTCTGATTCTCTCACTGAGCGAACTTTTAAACTGCAAAATCTGTTCAAATTATATTGAAAAATGGGGGAGTGGAAGGGTAGTCTCTCTTCTTGTTATATCTTCGTGTTTGATATGTAGTGAGTTTCTCTGTAGGGCCAAGCCCAGTTGCCCAAGAAATTAGCAACAGCTTGGACCTGTCAAACCCCAATCAGCCTTTGAAATACCATGGTTCTCTAACCGAGTTCACTGGAAATCCCTGCTTCATTTAACCAAGTTAAAGTTTCAGTGTTTTGATTCATCCATAGAAAAATTAGTGAGTTAGAAAATTTGCAAAATTAGTGAGTAATAGTTTCTATAACCACAAAAATTATGAAGCTAAAAACAAATATATTCTACTCCCACAAGACAAAGGCCATTTTACATTAAAAAAAAACAAACTTCAGTACCTGAAGTCATGTGAAGAGAGTAACATCTCTCAGTCTCTAAATTTGGCTGGTACTGTTGCTTCTGTAAAATATTCCTTCCTGACAGTCTCTACAGAGCAAAACCTCACCTTCAAAAGACAACTTCTTAATATGAAATGGAAGTAGACAGAAAACAACATCAAACAATAAAATCGCACATTCACAAATTTCAGGTTTTACATCAAGTTGTTATCTGCCTAGGTGATAGCAAAGCAATGCCATATAAATCTCAGAAATGAAAGGGAAAAATTATGGTTGACCATAGCCTATCAGCGTATAACAGAAATTAATACCAAAGTATAGCTCAAATAGCTTTAGCGCATGAAGGTCAGCACTTATATAGTTTATGGTAGTGAGCCTGCATCAGATTTACAATAGAGACTTAATGGCTTTCAAAACTTAAATGACAGACCACATTCAGAAAAAACTTGTAGTAGATCAACTCAAACTCTGCTGCCTATAAAGATGAAGAGTTCAAATAAAGTGTATGAAATTTGAGTCTAAACATGCTTCTGGTATGGAGTTTACACAAGTAGGTGAAGAAGTTTTTTAGCTCAAAGATATATCATATTTGAATGCCATTCAAGTACAGAATGCAGTATGAATTTTCATTTTCAGACTGACAATAGACCTTTTGAACAATATGGTATTTAATAATAATAATAATAATAATAATAATAATAATAATAATAAAAGAACAATATGATACGAAATATTCATCTAGGATGGTAATACATACCACCGAAGCATAGGACTTTAACAAGGGTTTGGCAAGCTTCCAAATTGGCTTGAATATAAATGGAGCTTCCACAAAGAGGACTTGCCCCAATCGCTTTGGATAATAATAGTAGAATACATCAAACTGCAACAGATAAAGAATCAACTCACAATGAGCACTGTCAGATCAAGGATATATTGTATTGTTGCAACTTGCAAGCAACAGAAACAGAATTTGATTAGCAAGTAACAAGAGAAAAACTAGTTACAACTAAGTATTTGAAGGAAATTAGCAGCTCGCTTGTAAAATATACCAAAAATGTTACGAACTTTAAATCCGTATTCTCTATACCGAAGCCTCGTAGATCGAAGATTCCAAGTATTTCTCCTTTCCCTTCCGGAAGGGCACTCAATGCCTTCTCAATCAAAAACACGCAGAGCTTCTCATTCTCGGCAGGATCGTGCACCTGTGGCACATTTTTGCACAGTTACCAATTTACCATTAAAAATTCTATCTAAGCTAAAGAAGCAAAAATTGGTCATAGTATTCAAAAGGGTTAAGAAGTTAAACACTCCCTTGTTGACTAAGATTGGTAAGTAGCACCTCATGAATATTAAGATTATATGATATGCAAGAACAGCAGTCATTCATGCATAGACACATTTTAAGCAGAGTCTCCAAATTGGGTGATCCATACAAGAGCTATCTGATATTGAAGTGGACATAGCCAAAAGAATCAAACTTACAGCAGGAAAATGCTTGGAAGCATCCACTATGAGAACTGGTCTATCATTAACATCAAGAAAGTCATGCACATAAGCCTTTCCAGTTTCAGCTATACTCTTCACTGACTCTTGAGACAATTCAGACACTCCAAATTCTTCACGCCATTTCTATTTCAGGATAAGGGAAATACTAAAACTAAAACTCATTACTACATTAGCCGTTTTTTTTCCCAAGGAAAAATGAAAAAACAAAGAAAGACATAAGCTTTCCAATGTAAAGTGCAAGTGACACATTATAACACAGAGCCCTCAACTTGTTTATGGCTAATGCAGCCAGCTAAGATGGCCCTAAACCCCTAAAACCCATAATATGAATCATGGATTGATGCTAACATGTTTGAATGTAAGTGACGACTAGAACATTATCACACATTATCCTCATCTTTCCAAATACCATCTCTGTGAGAGACAAGTAAAACATGAGTGAGTCCTAAAAAGCAAGATTGTGCAAGTGGAGGATACAATTGCTGCAGTCAATTTTTCAACAGTGTCTTGGACCGAGAACTTGCGGTCCTTGAGAAACCAAAGGATCATGTTCTCATCATCTCTTCCATTTTTGCCTACAGGAAGACTTTGATGATCTTTCTCAAGCTTCTCCTTCACTTCCAAAACTAGCTGCAAATTTTCAAAGCACAGACTATTACAAACCCACCAAAATGTTTATTAGCCAAGCAAACTACAATGTAAGCTACACAATATACCTCACTAGTCTAATATTATTCTCAATAAATTAAAAAAAAAAATCTTGGGTTAAAAAAAAAAAAAGGAAGATTAAGAAATATAAAGTTTCAATGTGTTTCTCACTAAATATGCATGAAAAGATTAGAATTTATTTTTTTTCTTGTCATTTTCAAACAAATTTCCGAGAACCCAAACAGAGGCAGAGCTAGTGGTACTGGTGGGTGTACCTACCTTGCGTGATTCGTTGGGGTCTAAGCGGCAGCTCCGAACTGAGACGCTACGAGCTTGAGAGGGTCTAATTTTAGAGAAGTAATTTGAAGGACGAGGAAGGTGACGAAGAGGGTTACACATACGGAGCTCCATTTCTGATCCAGTGGTCCGAAACCGCTGCTTTGAATCGCGGTTTCCCGTAGCCGTGAGGAGAACGATGAGTGTGTGCGGTCATAAGTAGCTCAACTGTCCTAGTCACGCCACGTGGGCGACACGTGCGGTTGTGTTATCCTTATTTCTTGGTGTTGGAGGCATTGGTACAACTACAACTGTACAAATTGCAATGGAAGTTTTTTCCACCTGTTTTTTCTTTTTTCCAATTAAAAAGAGAGTGGGTTTTTGTTATTGGACAATTTTACTTTTTAGTTAAAAAATAGTTTTAAATATATATATTTTTTACATTTCTCATTTTTTTCCTTTTTCTTTCTTTGATTAGAATACAAAAACAAAAATAACAATTTTATAAAACGGTAATTTTCAATTAAGAAATAGTTCTATAGTCATTGTAGGTCATTTAAGACAAAGAAATCCTTGAAGAATACATGCCTTTGTTTTTGTTTTGTTTTTTTAGAAAAACCCTTACAACAATGGTGATGACATCTCAGAATTATTATAATAGGAGATTTTTTGTATGCAAAATTCAAATGTATGAAGAATGCGGAAAATGTGAGAGCGTTTGAACGCACACGAGTATTTTTCATCTCTATTGGAGAAAACTTCATTACTATAGTCCTCGGACTTGGTTATATGTTTTATTACTTTTACTTATACACGGCATTTCTCTTTGTTTGGGCCAATAGTATTCCTTGAGTTATTTACCAAAAGGAAAAAAGTCAATATTTGAAAGCTACATCTATATGAATAAAAGTCACAACCTCAGGGTACATTACATCTGTATGCGTATATTCAATATTCCTTCAGTTGTCTAGACCCATTACACCACTGAATAAGTTTTTAAAGTAGTCACTAAGCCATTGCCATCACTTTCTAATGATTCTTTTTTCACTCTTTTCATGTGTGTGTATGGCATGGGGAATTTCCACTCCTCTTTGTCTCTGTTTCCACCATGGAAATCATTGCTTGGAAAAATGATACATTTTGCAACTGAGGTTGGACCTTGTGCCACAAACCCACTTGCTCTTTGATATTTTCTAGAAAGAATGGAAATTCTAGATTGAGTGGGTGCATAAGTCCATCCTATATTACAAGGCTATCATTTTTGGTGAATGAGGCCGGTGGTGTTCATTTGGATAAAATGCAATTTTGAATGAATTCAGATGAAGAAAAACGTGCTTTGTTTGGGATGATGATGATGATAATATCCCTAATATTATACTTGTTCAACATAGTTGCAAGCTCATAAGATCCTGCCTACGTTTGTGATACTCATACAACTATATTGTGTACTAGCACATATATATTAAGCGTTTGAACCATCTCTCACAGTCTGAACTCTGGATGTTCGTTTTAGAAGTTTTATATATGTGTGTGCGTGTACGCGCTTATATATGAGTCACTTTTGAAAACTATACAACTGATTTGTCACAGAAGTTCAAGAAAGAGGCTTGCTCTTGGATGCAGACCAGCATCCTTGAGTGTCATCCCCATCTGATCAACCCCATATACTCTTCTTGGGAAACTTGATATAAGTCTATAGTTTCCTAAACCAGGTAGGCTTAATGAATCAATGTATCTGTAAATTGACTGCACTTTGTCTGTGCATAAGAAGCATTGCTCTCTTCTTTCCCCATTCGGAAACCTTATCAGTATCTGAAAACACCAATTAAACAACCATATTAAAGACTTACTTTCTACTTTTTCAACTCAAAAAAAAATGGTACGAATTGTGGTTCCAAAATCATATATACCTGTGCAGCCTGAGGATCCTTTCCCCTATTTGCAACCTCCTTGTATTGAGTTTCTCTTGTAGTAGAAGCCTGAATGATTTTGCCATGGTGTTTTTTGGTAGAATGATTTTGAGGCTTTTCATAATGTGCTTTATTAGGGGCTTCTACTGGTTTCTGAAGTCTATCTGCTGATGGTAAATTCTTTAGTTTCTCCTTTTCCTAGAAATGGGGACAAGAATGTTAGTTTATTGTCAGCTTTCTGCCTCACTAAGAAGTCTTGGACTTAAAGCATGACATATTATGTATATACACATATATATATAGGGAAATCTTCAAGTAAGGATGTCCACCATATGAAAATGTTCTCTTGCCAGATAGTCTAACATAACTGTGAATCTCCACCATTGATTAGGTTGACTGATAAATGGATGCATGGTATAGAATCACAGTCTGGCAAGAGAACATTGTTCTATATATATAGGTGCAAACCTTGTCCATCTGTAGAGCTGCAAGATATGCTGCATCTTGTTCTTCTCTTAGACGACGGTCTGCTATTATCTCTTCTGCCTGCTTGGCCCTTGAACTGCGAAAAGCCAATCCTTGTTCCTCCATAGTCCTCTGCAGAATCCCCACCAGCTCAGTTGGGGAAATTGGCCCTTCCATCTGAACATGGACAAAGCAGAGAACAAGAAAGTTCAAGTATCCTTATCATAGTGTTGGGTACTATTAGCAGATAATGGGGCTCATGCCATGTCTGTGCCATAGTGGCACTGCACATAGTTCAATTAACACTAGGGCTTAAAAAGAGATCATATCCCAACCTGTGACAGATCCCTTTCACAAAAACAATGGGAAAGAACAAAAATAACAACAATAATGATGATGATGAATGACTTTAGCATTCAATGTGTATTAGTCTAGAATTACTAAAACCTTTCCTAAGTTTTAGTCACCAAATGATGTGGTATATGAGTATAGGACTTATCACTGTTTTACTTGTTAGAAGAAAATGAGGTTCAGAGTGAGTCCCGATATAGACAAATGAAATATTGCCACATTGTTTAGGATTTGTTTTGGTGCCCTTAGCATTACTCGGGTATAGGAATGGTCATTTTACCCGTGGGTTTGGGTACCCGCGGGTACCTACTCTATTAGGATAGTGTGGGTATGGAAAATTGGGTAATGAGACGGGTATGGTATACATGTTAATACCCGTATAAAAAATAGGTGGGTATGGATAATACCTGTGGTTTACCCAAACCCTTTATTTAATTTTTTTTTTATCATTAAATTCAAGTATAATGAACCTAAAATTTAAATTTAAATTGCAATTAAACTAATGAATGAAAAAAAAACGAAAAAAATATATGGATCAATTAAATTGAAAAACATAAATTAATTGATAAATTTTTTTTTGGTCGAAAACTAATAGATCAATTAAACTGTTGCAATATGATTAATATTTGATATATTGCAACTTGATTGAAGTAGGGAGCGGAGCCTGACCTAAAAAATAAGAAGTAGGGAGCGGAGAGAGGAGAGAGAGAGAGAGAGAGAGAGAGAGAGAGAGAGAGAAATATATATATGTTATATAATTGTAATTGTTCATATAATAACATGTAACTATGTAACTATGTCCCTAAGAGTGGCAAAAACAAAAAAACTGTAATGTAAGAGTTGATCTTTAAAATAGAGAAAAAAAAAAAAAAAAAAACTGAATTAGGACAAAAAAAAAACATGAATGGTGGGTTTTTGGGTTGGGTTTGAATAAGCCATTATTTGGTGGGCGAGTAAGAGTAATAGCCATAATATATATTATGGGGTGGGTTACGTGGGTATAAATTTGGTAAATTTTTCACTTAAATAGTTTGGTTTTGTGGGTTTCTACCGCCGGGTCAAATGGCCATCCTAGTACTAAATTAGTTTCAAGTTTCAACGAACCTGCCGCAACACTGCTATGCTGTCACCAGGAGCAGGAGCTATGACAGCACAGAATGGAAAGCAAGCTGGGCTCAGTGTTGCAGCCATTTGTAGACCTTCCCCTCTATCTGCAAGTGCTCCCCAGGAAACAAAGTTAGCATCAAGAAACTGCACCACCAGCTCTGAAGACAGGGTCTCCCTACAGAAAGAGGGTGTGAAGGGGTGTTCTGGTGAGTGCAGATACATGAACAAGAACTTGTGTTCATCCTCTGCAATCTTCAAGGCCTCTGTAAAACGGCAGGCATAAAAGAATGGATGCATGGTACCATATTGCTGCTCAAAGCTAGGTAGAAAAGCCGAAGCTTCTGGAACATATAGGGGTTCTTCTGGATGCTGCAGTTGAAAGTTTGATGGTAGTGTTTGAGTTCTTCTTCCTCCTATTCCTATGAGGTCTCTACCATGACCCATTGCTCTTGAAAATCCTCCTATAAGGCTTCTGGGAAGGCTTACCATCCGGCGAACAATTCCATTGCAGGAGGCCTGTCCTGCTGATCTTATGCCTTCTCTCGTCGCCGATGACATAGTTAACTATTAACACTAACACACAGTCCCCCAAAACACAACAGAAAATTGGAAAAAAAAAAAAAAGTCTTGAAGTTGCTCCTCTCTTATTCGAGTGGTGGTGAACTTAGTTCAAATTGTGACTTTGTAATACCAAATGAGATATATGGTTTATCAAATTAACTATAAAGCAGCAGTCAACTTCATAGTTCCTTTATTTGATGAAAGTTAAATTGTAGAGATAAAAAGAGCATTATGGAAGAATGTGGAGATGCCTTCTTCTTTTTTTGCTTCTACAAAGATGGAAGGAGATGATGCTTTGCTTGTGAACCAATCCACCGTTAATTGTGGAAGAGATGCATGTAATATATATGGAGCATAAAGATAGAAACAGATTATGTGGACAAAGCTTTTATCCATCATTTAGAGTCCAAGAACTCATGCTCTTTGCATATGCCATATTTCATTAATTCTGACCATTTCCAAGGACAATACAAATTAACTTGCTTGTTTCAGAATCTGTTCTTCTATAATTGCATGTTGTTTTCATTAGGATGAAAGCAATGTTCAAAAAGTGATACAGGGAGGTATTCATCAGAAAAATGTACATCGGACTTGGGAGTAAACAGTAGTGTCTAAACTTGGAAAACTGGAAATTGAAGGATCAGAATTTGGAATAAAAAGATTAAAGTTAAAGTGAGTATTCTTGTGGAAAATGAAATTAGAAGATTTCATTTCACACATGCCTTTAATTAGTCAATAAGGCACAAGTTGAACCTATATCTTCAAGATAAGCCCTTTTCCTTAAGTATCATTATTGCTTCTCTAAAATGTCATTTTTGAAGACCAAAGTAATGAAAGTGGTTCTGGTACTTGAGTTCGTTGAGCATGTTTCAGACCAGTTTTCTCTGAAGAATTCAAACAGGTCTTTCATTTCTTTCAGTGTAAATCATGATGTCAAGAAACCTTTTTGACCTCCAAACCACAAACCACATTTTTTATTAGAAAAAAATAAAACAATTTAAAAGGAAAAGAAAAATCAAATTGAATTCTAACATTTTGTGGGAGACTGGTGGCTACCCACGTGATTATGATAGTACCTACATGTATATAATTTCATTGTACCTTTGAAGGTTTTAAAGTAGTGCCTTTTGAAAAAGGCACATTAATTATTTCCAGCTTTTCTTGCAGAGTGTAAAAGAACTATTACTCCTATACGAAGATAATAACATCACATGGTCTCCACATTCCATATCAGATGTGAGTCCTATATACGACCCATCCTTCATCCTTCATCCTTCAAAGTAGGCACTAAGGAAAAGTGGACTATAGCTCTGCACTATACTCTGCAGGCCAACACACTTTTAAGACAAGATTACTCATGCTTGGTATACAAGCATCACATTCATACTCTTGTCCAGTGCTTGTACCACTATATCTCGGGGTCTATATATAAATGGACTGTCTTATGATGACTGCACAAGATTTTGGTCAAGAATTTAGGTGCATTTGCAAATGGGTTTCTAATTTTTTCTTCCCATTTTAAATTTTTAATGAGGATTAATGCTTATTAATTTCATAGGAAAAGGAGCTGGGGAATCAAAATTCTGGTGCAAGATTATGACAGTTGATGCTATCCATTAATATTGCACCTGCAAATGCATTCCTAATCATTGGACTATTATGAATTTATTATATTATTTACTCATTCTTTGAAAATGGTTTCACAATCCACAAGAGAATCTACCAGCTGGGGGTGCTTCTGCTTCAAACAAGAAACTGCAGATAATAATGGAGACATTGAGTAAAATTTAATATCAGACTACCAGTCACAGTCATCACCAAGATATAAGAGTTAGAGCAATCTCAGTATAGTCATTAGTCACCTCCAACTCATCCAGTCCTTTTTATTTTCCATCTATTTAATTGGGTAATTTTTGCTTTTGCAAGTTGGCTCTCTCTTTCAAAAAGCATGGAAATGGCAGCCTTTCAGCAATTCAAGTAAACATAGTTTTATATAGTTTATGCCATGAAATGACATTACCTTTATGTACATAATACATATCACTAACACAAATTTTGAGAATATAATCTATGCTAAGATCTTAGTTAACTTCAAAGTTCAAAAATGTATAAATTCACATCAGAATGCATTCTTTTTTTTTTTTTTTTCTAGATTATTGTGGGGTTGGAATCTATTCTCTCTCAGACCAACTTTACAAAAGGGGCATGGTTTCCACTTTCCACCGGAAGAAACTTAATAATCTCAATGTGGGTGTTGCTTTTAGTGAGCATGGCTTAGTGTGGACCAATATTCTTCAACTGGTTGCTGCAGAAGTTGTTGGGAGTGTGAGTGGGGGTCTTTTGTGAAAAGAAGAGAGAATTGAAGAATACTTATTAGCAAACAGAGACGGGCAGGGGGAGTATTTGAAAGTGGCAAGCACCATTGCCCAGAACCCTAAAAAGAGGACAAGGGGCACCAGGGTTAGGGCCCATACCTTTGTGCCTCCCACAAACTAGTGCCAACCAAGCCACAGTCCACAGGAATTACAAGGTTACTAGGTAGGAATCTTTTAACTTCATTTTAATCCCTAATGACAATTTTTTATCGAGGAATGATTAGGGTAAGATTCGAACTCTCATCGTTAAAGTATTCTACCACTTGAGTCCAAACGTAGACAGATGGATATGATCAAAGGTTTCGAAACTACGAACCTATGTTAAACAATAATTGGTCCCAAAAATTTAAGTTATTAAGGAATGTACATATCAAACTTATAAAAATAATTTGTTATGTTTGATCTCTCTTACAAACCAAAGAACATTTTCATTTATGTTGTTTGAAATTTTAATTAATCAGGAAGAGGACAGAAAATATGGCCTTGAATCTCTCTAATCAAATTAAAGCAACCCATCTCCTCAGAATTTGAATGCATTTGATCAAATTCTAATAAGATTCTGATATCATATTAAACAACAACTAAGCCTCCAAAACTTAAACTATTAGAAAATAAGTCAACAATATTTATCAACCTAACTTACTAACTTACATATTACACATTAGAGTGTTATATACATCATCAGCACCTGGCCTATCTATGCTGGCCCTTAAACTACTTTTTTGGGATTATTTTTTCCTTTTTTGGGCTCTTATTATATTATTGGTGATGGTACCCTCTTGTGTGTTGTGGCATCAAACTAGCAAAGCTATTACTAATTTTGGAGATTAGGGTCAATCATCAAGCTTGAGGCTGCTGTTACACTATCAATTGCAACAGTAATTCTCTGCCTACTGCTGTCTCCTGGAGGCTTATGGGTTCACAAATTGTCGGCATATGGGGCTTTGACATGCTTGAGCTTGACATTTGGCATCACCTACCCATGATCATGACATCAATACACAGATTGGACCCACCTAATCAATATGCGCCCCCCCCCTACGGCACCGTTTGGTAAACATCGTAATAAATTTGACCTTTTTCTGGTTGGAAGTGAAAGACAGCTAACATGGTGATTAACTGATAACTGATGTTAAATTCTTCAAATTATTATCTATACTATGGCTATAATCACAATTTTCTTGTTTAAGCAGAAATTTTTCAACAAGGGTTGTCACAGTTTTCTATTTTCCCAGTTTTTAATTTTCTATTTGATCAATTGGGAGATGGCATTGACTTTTCCTTTTTTTGGATGAATTGCATAGCATTGACCATCTAATAAACAAACAAGAAGACAGACAAGTTTAGCAAGTTAGATGCTGAGAGCACAAGAGCCACATGCTGCAGAATTTGTTTCTTTTGTCTTCTAAATTTCGTTTCAAAGAATCATATTATAATAACCATATATGTTTTTTCTTCTTCCTTTTGATAAGTATTACAAGAATCTTTTAATTACCAACAAGTCTATATAGTCAAAAGGAGTAACTTTCATCATCATGATCATCTCTCATTTTGATGTATATGATCATCAATGCATGTGGCCCTCCAAAATGTAAGGCTGTGCAGCACAACTGTTCCACTTCATAGTGGTAAATGGTAACAGCACTAGGACATCAATTTTATTTATTAAATATTGTACAAAGCATAGATACATAAAAGAAGAAATGAAATAATGACAGATGCTGAGAACTGAGAAGGCCAAAATGGAAAAATGAAGTGGCCTAATCCTGGCTTGTACATCACAGAATCCATAGGCTAGTGGCTTATCCCCCAAGTAGTATTTTGTATACCTGAAGCACCCACCTCTCTCTCTCTCTCTCTCTCTCTCTCTCTCTCTCTCTCTCTCTCTCTCTCTCTCTGTGTGGAACAAATTAAAAAATTATTTTGACCACGACCCCTACAGAGTTAAACTTGGGAAAGGCCCCCACCTATCCAGGTCTATTTTATTAAACTCGTGCCTGAATTTTCTTGGGGTGTCAGAACAGAAAACCAAGACCTAGAATCTCTCTCTCTTTGTGTGTTGAGAGTGAGAGCTAGAGAGAGAGAGAGGCTCAGAGAGAGTTGTTTATATGTTGTTGGAGATGGTGAGGCAAGTGATCAAATAAGCACTTGTTGGTCATCTTAATTTGAATGGTGCCTTCCATTTTGTAAGGACATGAAGGGAGATTCAGTAGACTCAGTTGTATGGAGGACAAAACAGAGGAATGAACCATGTTGTGCAATTCAGCACACAACAAGACAACACCAATGCATACAAACACATAATGTTGTACCAAAACAAACAACAACTCCACTCAAACAACATTCCTCTAAACTGGCTCTTCCTACTTGCCACTCCACCACTTTCTCATTCGTTCCCATGCTTCTTGTTCTCTTATTCCTTGTTGCTTCTTCTTTGTTCACCCCTGCACTGTCTCTCCCCATTGCCTCGGATTCTGGCCACCGCCGCCTGCCGCCGGCCAATCAGACTTTTCGGGCTGGTTCTGAGCTGCAAAAGCTGAGGAGGGTCAGCTCATATTTAAGGAAGATCAACAAGCCTGCAGTCAAGACCATTCAGGCATTTTCCTTTTGTCTTTTTGATGGTGAATTCTATTTGAAACTCCATTTTCTTCTTGTCTTTTTGAGATTTATTGATTTGGGTTCTTTGCAGAGTCCTGATGGTGATGTGATCGATTGTGTTTTAGCTAATCTCCAACCAGCTTTTGACCATCCCGAGCTTAAAGGACAAAAACCATTGGTATTAATTTCACTACATGTTCCTTACTTGAGAAAGAACATTACTTTCTTGTTTTCTTCCTCCTAAATTGTACACCAATTTGGGGATGATTAAGATGTAAGTTTATAATTAATTAAGGGACTAATTAGGACAGTGATTTAATTTACAGGATCCACCAGAGAGGCCCAAAGGCCACAACAACACAGAGATAGTGGCAGAGAGTTATCAGCTATGGTCAGACTCAGGTGAATCATGCCCAGAAGGAACAGTTCCAATCCGGAGGACCGCAGACAAAGACATTTTAAGAGCAAGTTCCATCGGAACATTTGGAAGAAAGCCAAGAAGAAGAGTGAGGAGAGACTCAACAGGCAGTGGTCATGAGGTTAGTCTTTCATAACAAAGTGAAAATTGGTTCCTATAATGCAGTAGTCAATGACTAATTACTTAATTGGCTTCTCTTTGTATTTGTGTTTTTGCTGGATTTTTACAGCATGCAGTTGTGTTTGTGAATGGAGATCAATACTATGGAGCAAAGGCCAGCATAAATGTGTGGGCCCCTCGAGTGACTGATCAATATGAGTTTAGCTTATCACAGATATGGGTTATCTCTGGTTCATTTGGCAATGATCTAAATACCATTGAAGCTGGATGGCAGGCATGTCTTTTTATTTTTCTTTTTTTGAATTTTCACAAAGATTAGAGTTTCTTCCTTGGAACCCATATATGATTTTGGATTTCTTTTTTTTTTTTTTTTTTTTTTTTAGGTTAGCCCAGAGTTATATGGAGACAACTACCCCAGATTCTTTACATATTGGACAGTAAGTTTTATCTAGATCATTGTTTATCTGCTGCCCATAGATTAAAAAAAATAATAATAAGGAAATAAAATACAAGATGAAGTGCTGATTGGTGATGCTTTATTAATTAATATGCAGACAGATGCATATCAAGCCACTGGATGCTACAACTTGCTTTGCTCTGGCTTTGTCCAAACTAATAACAGGATTGCTATCGGAGCTGCAATCTCTCCAAGGTCCTCTTACAATGGCAGACAATTTGACATTGGCTTAATGGTTTGGAAGGTCAGTTTTACTAAACATTTAATTAATTGTTAATATTCAAAGCCAAAAACAACAAATTGATGAGGAACAAACAATGGAATAAATCATTTAAATCAAACCAATATCATGAAAATTGATCAGTATGTTAATCTGAGGCTCAAGGTTGTTTGTTTTTTTTTTTTTTGATGAAATAAATATTATGTGGCACCAATAGTAATAAACAAATTGGCCAAACATACCTTTCTTAATTGGCAAATTTTTTTCCGATTTTTTTCCTTATTTTTATTATTAAAAGACTGAGATTCTTTTCACTTCCCTATGGGCCTATGGCACTAGATGCGTCAATTTTGCTTACTTCTTTAATAAAGCATTTCTATTATTTTATTAACTTGTTTGACTCCACTGGCTTCGGGAGCTTTTGTATGAGCTAAATATACAGTTCTCTTCCTACATTTTCTCTTTTTTTATTCTTTCAAATGCATATATGAATGATTGTGAACAGATAATAAGACAATGAACACCACCATGTAAGGGAAAACTCATCATTATGCAGTCAAAAAACATTACAAGACATATCACCCTATTGATTACAACCATGTTTTAAGAGTTCGTGGATAATATTAACAAACAAATCTAACAATGAAACAACTAAGAATTTATATGTCATACAATGATTGTATAGTATAATTTTTTATATTTTTAAAAAAGGTTTTTTTTCATATTTAGTACCTGAACTTTGACCATTGTCTTAATGTGGTACCTAAACTTTTATTTGTCCCAATTGAGTACCTAAACTTTTATTTTGTGTCTAATAAGTACCAAAATGAAGTTCTGTTAAAATTATCAACAAAAGTTAGGGGCAATATAGTCACTTCAAAAAATTTATTTTTTAATTTTTAATTTTTAATTTTTTTTTGTTGTGTGTTTTTTTTTAATAATTTTAAACATATAAAGAAAATAAATAAAATATACTTTGACTATATTGCCCCTAATTTTTATTGACAATTTTAACAAAAATTTATTTTGGTACCTATTAGACACAAAATAAAAGTTTAGGTACTCAATTGGGACAAATAAAAGTTTAGGTACCACATTAAGATAAGGGTCAAAGTTTAGGTACTAAATATGAAATAAACCCTTTAAAAAAAGTTTAACTGTTTCGTCCAAAGATAAAAGTTTAATTGTAACATGTAATTATGTTTTTGTAGGATCCAAAGCATGGACATTGGTGGCTAGAATTTGGCTCTGGCCTGCTAGTTGGGTACTGGCCAGCATTATTGTTTAGTCACCTAAGAAGCCATGCAAGCATGGTACAGTTTGGAGGAGAAATTGTAAATAGCAGATCAAGGGGGTATCACACATCTACACAAATGGGTAGTGGCCAGTTTGCAGAAGCAGGATTTGGAAAAGCATCTTATTTCAGAAATTTGCAAGTAGTGGATTGGGATAATAATTTACTTCCTCTTACAAACCTTCACCTCCTGGCTGATCATCCTAATTGTTATGATATAAGACAAGGAAGAAATAATGTGTGGGGGACTTACTTTTACTATGGAGGTCCTGGAAGGAATGTAAGGTGTCCATGAGTCCATGAATATAGCAGCACAGTACAGAAAAGCAGCCTTTCTTCATTTTTAATTATTTATTTTCTTTTCATTTCATTTTTCAGGTATTTCATTATTTTTTCTTTGTAGGCCATCATAACATGGTTTTATTCCATTTCACAGTTTTCCTATCAAAACCATGTAAATTTGAGAACAAATTAAGTGTTACACTGTTAATAGTACTGCATGGGTTCCATATGGACCATATATAGCGTTTGTCTGTTTCTTCCTTTACTTCCAAAATTTTCATGGAAAAAGCTAGAGAGGATAAAAACAAAAATAGCTCATTAACACACACTACCTTGGCATCATCTGCTTCTCTTTGCGCTTACTCACTTAACCCTACCTTGGTTATTGTCATTTGGAAAAACCCAAACTTCTTTAGAGCTTTAAAACTTTCTGGGTCTGAAGCAAAGCGCAATGGTTGATATTTTATTTTATTTATTTTATTGGTAAAAGCATCCTCATTTTAAGGCCAAGCATGTGGGAAGCAACAAGGAGGCAAGACTTAAACAAATCAGCACGCATAACCACTGAAGTACTCTCAACTCCTAGCATTATAATATCATATCCTACCTTCTAACCTAGTTTTCAAAATGTTGAAGTAAATACAACAATGCCTCTCAGTTGTCAAAATGATTATTGTTGAAAGCAAATGTTGATGTTAACATACAGTCAGCCAACCTCAACATCTGTTAAATAGTTGCAATCTTCATTCCCACCCAAGCTAGCCTACCAATACATTTGGTCTTTTTTCATTGTTGGAAAGGCCTCAGAGTCTACCCTATTTCTCAACCATGGAACCACCTAATCCACATTTCTCAGCCAATGCTTAAGTCACCTGCAACTGAAAGAAAAAAGGAAAACAGGACACAGCATATATTATATGCAAAGCCAAATGCTTAAAACAGAATTGGGGGCCTATTGCAGAACAGTTCATGCATTGATATTGGGATTTTGGAGCTGTCAAATGATGACTTGCAAGGGAAAAGCACTAAAAGACGCTTAACATGAAAGCAAAGAAACCAGAAGAAAAATTAGACAATTCTTTTTGGTTTTTACTTTCTGGGGCCAGATACCCTGACGCCCCCACATTGATTTTGGGACAGATGAATCGTGAAATGCGTCAAAAGAGTTAACACCTTTCCATTTCGACATGTAAACATCACTAAAGCAAGCTGTGAACTGAGGCTTAATTATTAAAAAGTCAAGTATTATCAAAAGAGAAAATATATACAGAGGTGCAAAGAGGACAATAAAATTATTGTTTATTTAATATTTAGAATGATACAAATGGATTTACCGACAAAGCAGTGCTGTTCAACTTGATTGAGTTAACATGAAGACAATAAGAACCAACAAACTTC
Source organism: Dryas octopetala (assembly GCF_963921425.1). Classification (NCBI taxonomy): domain Eukaryota; kingdom Viridiplantae; phylum Streptophyta; class Magnoliopsida; order Rosales; family Rosaceae; genus Dryas; species Dryas octopetala. Next base: position 15,630,618 of record NC_141374.1, on the reverse strand, counting down.
CAAGGCAAATACCAAGGACAGGGCTTTCCAACCACAAATCTTGCCATTAGGATCTTACCATCAAAAATCAATATTTCATAAGCCAAATAATCAGCGCTTCACACAGATTTATAACCTTGGCATGTCAACACCACAAAGAAAGTTCAAGATGCACCTGCTAACATCTTGAGAACCAGTAGTTCACCATGGACATCTTGTAGGAGAATATCAGTTCTCATGGAACTGTTAAGCATTGTTCAGTTTAGATTGCAAAATGTTTTCTGCAGTTCAAACGCCGACGAATTCTGCAAAAGCTTGCTCTATAAAGTTAACAAGATCTTTGGGAGTACAGCCCTGAGAACAACAAGTTCCTATGAAGTCCAAATCCCTCATATCCTCTATCCAAGCATTCTTTGTATCACTGCAAAAGCTTGCTCTATAAAGTTAACAAGATCTTTGGGAGTACAGACCTGAGAACAAGAAGTTCCTATGAAGTCCAAATCCCTCATATCCTCTATCCAAGCATTCTTTGTATCACAGTTCCAGTTCTGTTGCATGTGTATCATCCCATATGTTTTGCCCAAAACTGTACGAAGTTTAAAAAACCTAGGATCGTTAAAGGTTTCCCTAAAATCCAAATAAAAGCCATGACTTCCTGTCAGATCTTCTATGGATTTTATATTCAATGCAACTTTTTGAATAGATGCAAGGTTGAAAGTGAAATGCTGAGCTATTGGGGATAAATTCCGAGTGTAATTTCCATTCTCTCTAACGTGATAACAAATTTGAATCAAGGTGGCAAAGGAGAGCTGTGCTAGAAAGATTAAGAAATCATTGAAGTTCATGCCTGCATTAAAAAGAAAAAATTAATACATAGTATAGGATTACTTTTTAGAAAAAAAAAAAAAAAAAAAAAGAAAAAAAAAGACCCCTGAGTTCCACCCCTCTCTTTTTTGTGCTTCTGCTGATAAATTTAATTACTTATCAGAGAAAAAGATTTATTATAATGAATTATGCATGTTTCAAGGCATGATGGAGTGTTGATTATTATAAGTTTAAAACAAGCATTTATGCTATTCTCTCATAGTCAAAAAGATCCTTTGACAATTTCTGAATTCAGCAAAGTTCATTTAGTAGTCATAATTATGCTCATGTGCTTTGGATTAGCCACTAAGGAAATCTAAGCTGGCCTAGTCTAATGCATGTACATGTGTTAGAATATTTGGACACACTGTCATTTATGTACTGAATTTATACATTCTTCAAAAGTTACTATGTACCTGTATTAGCGGCAAGGTTGCGTTGGCAAAGACCTTCAAAATCATCACATATATCCTTGATGTCTTCTATGTACTCCTTAGCCTCGTAGTAGTCCCTCAAAAGCAAATCCCACTATAATTAATGAGATATATGTTAGTGCCACTTGAATATTGGCTACATTAGCTTAGCGTGCAATGCTAAATTTTTGATACATGAGGTACTTGGCAGTAGTCTTCCACTTACCACCCAATGCAGATTATAAGCATTGAACCAGTTGTGGTTTATTGAAATTGTATTTTCCTGAAAACATTATAAAAATAAGATGAGATATTTTCATCCATAAAGCATGAAGGCTGATACTGCTATCACTTTTTCTTTATATTGGAAAGAAAAGTTAATTTTCCAAATGGAGAGTGGTATAGGGTTTAGGAAAGATCAATTGCAAGCTTTCAGACTTCTATTTTATGATAGGAAAAATCAACAAGCATGAAGCAAACTTGAAGAAAAAGAAGAGATACCAAATTATGGACTTGATGATACCATCCACTAGGCACAAAGATAATCTCATTTTGTTCTTGAGTGCACTCCAACCAGATAGCCTGCTCAAGAGAACATAGAATTTCAAAACCATGAAAAGTAGCAAAAAACAACTTGACAAGAGAAAACTTGAAGGCATAGATGATGATTTACCTTTGAAAAGCCAGGAAGCTTAGTTTCATTAACATTATCAAAGATATCATATACACAGCTTTTCATATTCCTGGGAGAGAGAGAGAGAGAGAGAGTTTCATAAGCAGAGAAGTATGTGCTCTATTTATCAAATCAACACGCAATGAAAAGACCGAACTTAGATCTTCTCTGATTACTATTAGTGCAAGGAATTGTAATCATGCCTGTCAAATACAAGATGACTTTGAGAAGGAGAAAGGAAAAGCCACCGTTTTTTTCCACACACATTTGCTGACCAGCTATATGACCTGAAAACATCAGCATGAAAAGGAGTCCAAGTGCCTGCTTAAAGATGAAACGTTAGATAGTTCCATATGGGTAAAACCATACAAAGGGGCAGCTAAATCTCTGTTGAAAAAACTGTGACTTGGATGATATCTATGACTAACAAAAAAGAGAATGAGTGCATCACAAATATGCTCAAACCTTTTGCTCCCATGTAAACAAAACGATAATCAGAGCAACTTATTTCGTTATTTTCTGAGTAAATGTTGGGATCCTTATGCATACGATAATTGTCAAGATACACATTTAGCCAATCATCACAAAAGAACACCGGAGTTGTGTATGCCGTATATTCTGGGTACTCCTGAAGATCAGATTACAGAAGGATGAGAGAACAAGTGAAGCAAATTTTTTCACATATCAACCTTAGACTCGAGACATTGATATGGGCAAAGTGACAACTCACAAACGTGACATGTCTCAAACAAACATCTTGTTTTCTTTTATTAAAATAAATAAAATTTATCACACAAAGGGAGGGCATGCCCACATACACCTAAGGCAGACAGTAGCAAGGATGAAGAAAGCAACATATCACACAAGGAAATGAGGAATGCATCCCCTAACTTTAGTAAAACGACACAACTAACTCCTCAACTGCCCATAATTCCTTACTGAGAATAGTTGAATTCTAACTTGTACCTTTACAAAATGCCAGTCCTTCAAATATAGCAACATCTTGCTCATAGCTGCGTGATTTGAAGCATTACTATGCTCCTGCATGGGCCTCCCAAGCCATTGCTCAACAAAGTCTGCAACAGTCATTTCCATTCTCTTCTGATCTGTGAATTCTCTAGTACCGCAATCTGCAACCTACAAGTGACAAAATATCAAATCACCTTAAAAAGGCATTCTACTATACAGACTAGCATTGTCATATTTAGTTCAAATATATAAAGCCTGAACCTTTGAAGCATTTATTCTACGAAAAAACTGCAGAAAACAAAACAAAACAAAGATTGAGTGTGGGAGGTTAAAGACACTTCAGATAATATGCTTGTTACTTCAAATTATAGTTCAGAACTTGATTAGCAATATCTAAGAACCACTCACTCAGTAACCAAAATAAGAGCTATCATGCTTTACCAATTACCATCTAAATTTTTTGCATTATTTTATAGAATAAGGAAGAACCCAGCAGTAAACACCATGAAAATTAAAGCAGACAAAAAAAGAAGATTGCTTTTCACATTTTACTTTCATTGCAATCAGCTCTGTGCTAAATTTCGTACTTGAACTTTGGATTTTCCAAAATGGGTAGCGAAGAATTGAAGATTTGGCTGGCCATTTTCTGTGACCCAGTCTCTGCAAGCCCTCCAATCGTCCATGAGACCTGTGAGCACCACAGGCTGGTTTTTCTCCATGTATCTCTGCACAAACTCATTGTAATTCAGTTCTTTCCCATTCACCTTCTCTATTTGCCCCCCAATTTTGATACCCATATTTTCTTCTCTGAGAGCTTATGGGATTTCACCGAGTCTACTGTGAGAGTACGTTTCTATTTTGTCTGTGATTTTGCATTCGGTTTCTGTATGAGAAAGAAGACTTAGCTGGGCCCGGTGGGCTCATTTCGGGCCCAGTAGGCCCAATAACATGTTATCCAAAAGCCCAAAGCGAGCAGGCCGTGTTTTATTTTTTTTGGATAAGGAATCGTCACATGTCGAGCAAACAGTGAGTTTAGTTTTCCGAGAATGTAGTCGTACGGCCGACATAGCCGCGTACGTGGCGGGATATGATTCGCGGGGCTAACACGCGGGCAGAGCCAATTGGACAAAACACATGAACTTAAACTTCTGTGACCCGCAAGTAACCCTAAACAAATCTCCTATTCCTCCCCGGTTTTTTTTTTTGGTCGGTTAATCTCTTACTCCTTCTAAAATTTGGAATCGGTGCTCTCTCTCTATAAATATCCAAAAGCTCTCACTGCGTCAAGCTACACGCCTACACCAGTACACCTTTGTTGACGTAGAAAGCACGAAAAACCTCGGAAGCAACAAAAATGGCGGATCCGAGCTCATCCGCCCCAGATCGCTCTCAACCCTCTTCTTCTTCCGACCCGTACGTATTCCTAGTATATTTAGTCTCTGTTTGTTTCCTCGGAAAGTAGGTTTCCAAAATAAATTAATTTTCAGTGGTAAAGATGTGAGCTTTTGAGGTTAATTGTGTGTTAAAAATCTTCATCAGAGTGAATAGGACTTAAGAAGTTGCTGGGTTTTGTATCTATGCTATATTGATTGTTGCGTTTGGGTTTTGTCGAACTTGAAAGATCAAACCTTTATCTTTTCTATTTTTATGCAATTATGCTGGGATTAATGGAACTCTATATATTCATATGGATGTGCCAGTGGTTTGTTGCCAACCGATTGCTTGTACTGCATACATGTGTTGGTTGTACTTAGTAAAAAGTTACTTATTTATAGCCAAAGGATGTTCTTGTATTGGAGGATTTTAGTTTTGAATGAGAAATTAGAGTATTTGGTTGTATTCTTAATGCACATGGGTGAATTTTCTTGTTACTTTAGCTTGATAATGGCGCACAATGAACTTCATTACTGTCAGAACCATGTGGTTCAAAAGTATGTGGGACTTCTTTGATGGGATAAAATTGTTGGCAAAATATGATTATATGGGTTTCGGCATTTGCTTTTTTTTTTTTTCTTTAACTTGCAATTTCTTATTGATTTTGGGTAAATACTAAATTGAAGAAATACCAATTAAAGAGCTTGTCTAGCATCTCATTGTCTCGTCTAACAGTACTAAATTGTTGACTAAATATGGATCATATTCTACCTTTGTGCAAGAGAAATGAAAGTATATTTTTTTGAAAACAGGAAAAATAACAAGAGGGATTTTTCCACTGCAATTTTGGAGCGCAAGAAGTCTCCTAATCGACTTGTCGTAGATGAAGCTATCAATGATGATAATTCTGTGGTTGCCTTGCACCCTGCTACAATGGAAAAGCTTCAGTTTTTCCGCGGAGACACTGTTTTGATTAAGGTAATTTTGCCCTTCTATATTTCTAATGGAGTGAATGCCTGGAATTTAGATGTCACTTATTTTTTGGGGTATACAGGGGAAGAAACGAAAAGACACAGTTTGCATTGTTCTTGCTGACGAACAATGTGAGGAACCAAAAATCAGAATGAACAAAGTTGTGCGAGCTAATCTTAGGGTACGTCTTGGAGATGTTGTGTCTGTTCATCAGTGCCCTGATGTCAAGTATGGAAAGCGGGTTCACATCCTTCCAATTGATGATACAATTGAAGGCGTAACTGGAAACTTGTTTGATGCATATTTGAAGCGTGAGTTTTCGTTTTAAAAATTATATTTTTATTGATTGCCCCACAAATCTTTGTTGGAATTATGCTTTGTTCTCTTGTGGATGTCTCTTATCTTTCTTACTGGTGTATGCAGCATATTTCTTGGAGTCTTACCGGCCTGTGAGGAAGGGTGACCTTTTCCTGGTCAGGGGTGGGATGCGAAGTGTTGAGTTCAAGGTCATAGAGACTGAGCCTGGTGAATACTGTGTTGTTGCACCAGACACTGAGATTTTCTGTGAGGGAGAACCTATCAAACGTGAGGATGAAGAAAGATTAAATGAGGTGGGCTATGATGATGTTGGAGGTGTTAGGAAGCAAATGGCTCAGATACGTGAGTTAGTAGAACTACCTCTTAGACACCCACAGCTCTTCAAATCAATTGGAGTGAAACCCCCTAAAGGTATTTTGCTTTTTGGGCCACCTGGGTCTGGGAAGACTCTGATAGCACGGGCTGTAGCTAATGAGACAGGTGCATTCTTCTTTTTGATCAATGGACCTGAAATAATGTCAAAGTTAGCTGGTGAGAGTGAAAGCAACTTGAGGAAGGCATTTGAGGAAGCTGAAAAGAATGCCCCATCAATCATTTTTATTGATGAGTTAGATTCTATTGCTCCAAAGAGGGAAAAGACTCATGGTGAAGTGGAAAGGCGTATAGTATCCCAACTTTTAACTTTGATGGATGGCCTTAAGTCCCGTGCACATGTTATTGTCATGGGAGCTACGAATAGGCCAAACAGTATTGACCCTGCTCTGAGGAGATTTGGCAGATTCGACAGAGAGATTGACATCGGTGTACCAGATGAAGTTGGAAGATTGGAAGTTTTGAGAATTCATACGAAGAATATGAAACTTGCAGATGATGTGAGATTCTATCATTGGCTTTTCATATACCAATTCATTTTGTCTTCCATGGCTATGAAAGGATAACATGTTTAACCGGTTTATTGTCATACTTACAGGTTGATCTTGAAAGAGTTGGAAAAGATACCCATGGTTATGTTGGTGCAGATCTTGCTGCTCTCTGCACAGAGGCTGCTCTTCAGTGCATCCGGGAGAAAATGGATGTTATTGACTTGGAAGATGAAACAATTGATGCTGAGGTGTTGAATTCCATGGCTGTGACAAATGAACACTTCCAGACTGCATTGGGCTCTTCAAATCCTTCAGCCTTGCGTGAAACTGTGAGTTTAAATTTTATTTAAAACTACCAATCTTTACTTGTTATCTAAAATTTGCCGCTGAGAATGTCTTTGGGGATGCATGTTAGACTACTTTATGGCTATTTGAGAATTACATACTTCTTTTCTTGGCTTACAGGTTGTTGAGGTACCTAATGTCACGTGGGAAGCCATTGGTGGGTTGGAAAATGTCAAAAGAGAACTACAAGAGGTTTCTGATTTGTCCCATTTGATCTGTTTTCCTTGTCCTCTCTTTCTGCTATATATCATTTATGTTTACTGAATTCCATATCAACTTTCTCGCCTCTGGCAGACTGTCCAATACCCAGTGGAGCATCCTGAGAAGTTCGAGAAATTTGGCATGTCACCTTCTAAAGGTGTTCTGTTTTATGGGCCACCTGGCTGTGGTAAAACCCTTCTTGCTAAGGCAATTGCCAATGAATGCCAGGCCAACTTCATCAGTGTCAAAGGACCTGAGTTACTAACAATGTGGTTTGGAGAAAGTGAGGCAAACGTTCGTGAGATATTTGACAAGGCTAGGCAGTCTGCTCCTTGTGTTCTTTTCTTTGATGAGCTTGACTCAATTGCAACTCAGGTACTTTTCTGAAGATTTTTCTTCTTTCAATAATATGCCAGTTTCCTTTGCACTGATTCATTTAGCAGTGTTTATATAAGATTAACAATTTCTTTTTTGACTTGGCCAAAAAAAAAACAATTTCTTTTTTGTTTTTTCAGCGTGGTGGATCTTCAGGAGATGGTGGTGGTGCTGCTGATAGAGTCTTGAACCAACTTCTAACTGAAATGGATGGAATGACAGCAAAGAAAACAGTTTTTATCATTGGGGCAACAAACAGGCCAGATATTATCGACTCAGCATTGCTCAGGCCTGGACGTCTTGACCAGCTGATCTACATTCCCCTCCCAGATGAGTCTTCACGCCTTCAGATATTCAAAGCGTGTTTGCGGAAGTCACCCATCGCTAAGGAGGTTGACCTAGCAGCTCTTGCACGTTATACACATGGTTTTAGTGGTGCAGACATCACTGAAATATGTCAACGTGCCTGCAAATATGCCATTAGAGAAGATATTGAGAAGGTAAGAGGTTTTCTCTGACTTGAATTGGCATTATTAGCAGCTCTATAAGCATGCCTATCATGTCATACTAATGTTTTCTCCTGCCATCTTAATTTTTTGTTATAATAATATAATAAGAGATCCATTGTTTATCTTTTTGTTTCTTCAACCCATTTCTAGGATATTGAGAAAGAGAAGAGAAGGAGTGAGAACCCAGAAGCCATGGAAGAGGACGACATTGAGGAGGTGCCTGAGATAAAGCCAGCACACTTTGAGGAGTCAATGAAATATGCCCGCAGAAGTGTTAGTGATGCAGACATCAGGAAGTACCAGCTATTTGCTCAGACTTTACAGCAATCTCGTGGGTTTGGATCCGAGTTTCGGTTTGCTGACCGAACGGAGAACACGGCAGAAGGAGCTGCAGACCCATTTGCTACGGCCACAGCTGCTGGAGAGGACGATGATCTCTATGGCTGAACTGAAACTTGTTGCCAACACATGGGTGGGGGCAATGGGTCTACCGACCCCTATAGCTTTTTTTTTGGGATAATGAAGTTGATAAATACTGTAGAAATTTGGCTTTGTTTTAATCTCGGATTGATCATTTCAAGTTATCGTCTCTTTTATATTTTTATTTTATTTTTGGAAATTTTATAACTACAATTTGGTTTAATCGAGTTAACGTCTGGTTGTCCTCGATAGCTTTTGTACTTATCTTTAGGCATGCAATAGTTATTAGTATTATCTCCCTTCAAATAGGTTATCTTTGGTAAAAATTTGAAAATTCAAAAATATCATTTTTTAATGAAATTATGAACTACTTAAACAACATTATTAATGGTAAAATTAAATAATAAATTATTTTAAAACAAAAATTTGTAGTTTATAAAGATTCACAATTTGTAGTTTATAAATCAACACTTTTAAATGTGATTTAAAGAAAGAAAAGAAAAAGAAGACATTTTAAATATGATCTCACTCAGTTTTATGTGATAAGTATCATAATAAATTTATGAATATATAAATATAAATTTGTGTGTTTGAGACTCTAAATAAGTATAAAAACTACCAATGTAAGGAGTTTTAACAGATCATCATCAATATAAAGAAAAATTTAAGTTGATATGAAATGAGTCATTATATAGATTTATATTTAAGATATTGGAAGAGAGTAAAAAAACTTACAGTTAATACTAGGAGTGAAAACACCTTCAAAGAGAAAAATTCTTATATTCCACCCCCATAGAAAAGTGATGTTCTTTAGTTAATTAGTGGCATCACTATTCACTACCATGACAATATGTTCAAGAATTTGTTTTTCTAGGTATAAATATTTAAGTTTGAAGTTTTATTTTTCCATGATTTTGCAAGAAGAGAATCCTCTTTGTTAACAAAGGAAGACTCTTTTTCGTTATTTTTACCATTAAATTGTTTATTAAACATGCTCTAATCGTTGTCCAACAAAATAACAATAAAATTTCAGTAAACTTCTTGTAAAAGAAAACCAGAATCTCACATGAATAATCATTAACAATTGCATGTGGGGATTCCAATTCCATGCATGCATAGTGGACCCTACGGCTTTGCAAAATACTACATACACGGACGAAGCTAGAAAACTAGGCCATGAGGGGCACCTTTAGTTATTAACTTACTTATTTAGACAAAAAATAATTAAAATCTTAATCTAATTAGCAATAAGTATATCATTAAGAAACCTCCAAAATTATTTTCTCTATCAAAAAATTTGAAGTTAATAGAATTGGAAATAGTACAAAAGAATTCAGAGTATACCACAACAAGGTACAGTAATTCATGAAAAACAATAATCCAGTTAAACATAAAAAGAAAGAAAATAAATAGGAATTGAAGAGAGAAAAAAAACAAAAAAAGGACATTTATGTTAAATTCTAGTAATAATTATGAAAATATATGTTAAATGTTTTGAGTTATATATATGTAAAAAGTATAAGAAAAATATGGGAGGAGGGACACGTGTCCCCCCTGGTTCCTTAGTAGCTCCGTCGCTGTATGTGTACATAAAACTGTACAAGTACTCGATTACGATCTAAGCTGGGAATCTTTGATGTGTACTTTTTAAAAGTATATGCCCAAAATGTCCAGATTTCTTCGTTTAGGAGGACCCAAAAGAGAGTGGATCTCAGATCTCACATGTGGGGTCCTATAATGTCTTGCATGTGCTGTCACGTGAGCTCAAACAAAGGGTCACCAGAGGTATCTTTTTCTTGCTTCCCACCTTGTTACCCCCATATAATATTAGGAAGACAGAACATGCTAATTTGCCACGACTATGGCTTATATCGCAAGAGAGACTATAGCAACACAACAATTACTCTTCTACCAGTCTTTTTTAATTACTGATTTTAATTAAAAAGAGGAGTTGTGTTGTACTTCTCAAATGGTGGGAAGAAGCTTAATTAATTATGCTTGTAATTAAATAAGAATGATTCTTTGCTTAATTTGTGTGTGTACATTATGTCTAGCTACCTTTCACGTGGTGGGGTGCCTAGAAGGTTACACACAACGAAAACCATACATGGATGCTTCTTCTTATCCTTAAAACAGCCATAGGGAGAGATAAGTAGCAGCCCACCACCATTTTCTCGCTTTCACGAAAAATTATAGGGTATAATCAATTTAACGTGTAAGGATATTATTAGAAGATGTATTTATATTAGTAGGGTATAATATTAATAACATTCACTCATATTATAACACATAGACTAATTATACCACATGTCAATATATCAGTTATACATAATAATTTCTCCACTTTCACATCCTCAACAAGAGAAATAAATTTCATCCTCCAAATTTCTTTACAAATTAAGTTTCCAAACTCAACAACTATCAATGAGAAATTAAAAAATCATTGCACGCACACACACGCATCCATCATCAACACAGCCTCTTTCTTGCTCCTTTTTGGAGAAAGAAATGATAGGAAAATGACTTCACATTCAAGCAACCATTCTTTGCATATTTGTCACCTTCTTTCTTTCTCTCTCTGTCATATATACAATGTCTTCAATAACAACTAACACCGCTCTCAATATATGCAGAGAGGCTTTGCTTTCAGAATCATACTCTCATTGTCACCGATTAACAACTGTTCACTCATGAATCATTGTTCTTAAGAGTACTTTGGTAGCTCCCTTTTTTCTTTCACGTACTATTATTATTAATTGTCTACAATGACCTTAATTAATATATGCAAAGAGATTTTATTTGAAAATTATGTCACCTACATCAACAATTGAAAATCATCCACACATAAATATATGGATCATTATTCTTGACATAGATCATCACATGTGAAAGCAATTAAAGATTCAAGAAATGGCCTCATTCACTACTACTAGCTAGGTACAATCATTTTAAAGTTGCTGTACACTCAAATATGCTCTCAACTTATCCATATTGCTCTTGCTAATAACAATTAGCAGTCTAATTTGCAATTAATGGCTATTTATAATGCTCTAATCCTACAAATAATATCACGCCTAGCTAATCCAAACAAATAATATATGATCATATTTTTCTCACTACTACATGATGACATTATTATTGGGTTTCTGTTCCTGATAGATAACCAGCTGAAGAAGATGAGTAAGCAAGTGAGCAATGAGAAGAGCCCTGGAGCTGTAGCAACTGAGCTGGAGTGACTGAGGAGGATGAGTTCTTCAAGGAGTTGCTAGGCGGCTTGTGTGCCTCGCTTCCTACCGGGGCCTCGTGTCGAATTTCTCTCAACAACGCTGCCACATCCTTCATTGTTGGGCGATCCTCTGCTCTGTTGCTGGTGCAGAGGAGTGAGATTCCAAGAGCTTGGAGCATTTCTTGTATCTGTGTGTCTGGGTAGCCTTGAAGCTTTGGGTCAAGAATCTCAACTGGGTCTTTCTTGCTCTTCAGGTGGTCTCGGACCCACTGAATGACATGTTGGCCATCCGTGAATGATGGGTCTACAGGCTTTTTCCCAGTTATGATCTCCAAAAGGACCACCCCAAAGCTATACACATCGCTCTTTGCAGTAATTTTTAGCATGCAAGCATATTCTGTGAGAGCAACATTTAATAAAGTAATTAAGATCCTTGTATAATGTGGAAAAACCATATGCATACATGGCTGAAAAAGGTAAGCATCTAGCAGCATGAATGTGATGTTTTGGACAAAAGCTATATGCAAGGTGAATGTCATGTCATATCACACGGTAGAAGTTAAACTTGGTTGGCCAATACCAACAGCAGAAGATATATTGTCCTTGTGATTTAACAGAACAAATGCTAAGCAACAAGAAAAAGCTACAATTAGAAGCATCTACTAAAGGTGTACCATGAATGTACCCCATCGTGCTTTAATTTCTAACAATAACAAACGCTTGTTTGGACCTACTTTGAGACCACTCAGAAATGATTAACATCTCTGTCTTTATGGCCATGGCTCCATTATATATTTATATTCATCTATTGGGTCCTTTTTAAATTTTAATTGAACCAAAAGTCTAATATAAGAAGCCAAATTTGGTTTGCTAAAACCAAAATTCCTTACCCAAACATGTATTACAAGTCTAATCAGCAAAATTAGAAGTCCTTTCTTGATGATCGCATAATTGAGCAATGAAAACGATACCCATGATTAGACAGATTAAAACGAAATTAAAGTGAGAATTTAAACTTACCAGGCGCAATGTAGCCGTAAGACCCAGCAAATTGTGGGTTGGCCGAAAACGGACCGTTTTGATCATCTTCCACCAACCTGGCAAGTCCAAAGTCCGCCAAAACGGCCTCGTATTGATCCCCTAACAAGATGTTCTGGGCCTTTACGTCCCGGTGCAAGATAGCGGGCTCGCAGTCGTGGTGCAAATAAGCCAAGCCCTCCGCCACGCCCAGTGCTATCTTGAACCGGGTGTCCCACTCCACTAATCCCGCGCACCCCTCATGCAGTAACGAACCCAAATTACCGTTAACCAAATAGTCGTAGAACAGCAACTTGGTCCTCCGGTTCGCGCCCCAACCTAGTAACCTTACGATGTTACGGTGTCGTATTCGCGCCAGCGTGGCGATTTCGGAGGAAAACGCAGACGCCGAGTATTTCTCTGCCGAACGGAATCTTTTCACCGCCAGAGACAAGCCCGAGGGGATGGTGACGCGGTAAACTACGCCGGATCGGCCCCGCCCTATGACATTGATAGGTGTTAAACTTCTTGCGACGTCGACAATCGAGAGGTCGAGTTTCTGGTAAAGAGTCACCTCCCACGGTGGGCCCACGTCAACCTCGCTGTCGTCCTCCGGATCTAGCTCGTGGGCCCCGCCGAAGAAGCCCTGTTGGGCCCGCTTTCTAGCGCCTAGGATGATGTAGAACGCCGCGAGGAGGAGTACGCATGCGGCGCACAGTAGCACCACCATCGCCACCCGCGCCGCTAAGTTGCGCCTGCGGGACCAGCCGGGGCTGTTGTTCGCGGTGGCACACTGGTTGTTGCCGGAGAGGCAGAGCGAGGGGTTGGCGGACAAACCGCTCAGCGGGAGTTTCGCGAAGAAGGGCGTGTCGGGCACGCGCCCCGAGAAGTTGTTGTGCGAGACGTTGAGGACCACGAGATTTTGCATGTCCGCGAGAAACTGGAGGTCGCCGGAGAGCTGGTTGTGTGAGAGGTCCAGAATCCCGAGCTTGTCCAAATCGGTGAACTCGTTTGGTATCTCGCCAGAGAGCTGGTTCCAGCTCAGATTCAGAGCGATTTCCAGTGCTGGAATCTTGCCCAAACTCGCTGGAATATTCCCTGTGAGCTCGTTTCCACTCAGGTCCAGTAACTGTAGCTTGGCACACGAGCCTAGTTGACTTGGAATCGCACCTGTGAACCGGTTCTTCCCTAAAACGAGCTTTGTGAGTGAGCTCAACGAACCGATTCCTGGACTCAACGTCCCTTCGATCAAATTATCCGAGAAATCAACGAATTGCAGAGACACAAGCATATTGAGACCTGCAGGTAAATTTCCGGCGATCGAATTGGAATGCAAGTCGAGAAACGTCAGATTCTGGCAGCCGGAGATCTTCTCTGGTATGGTTCGGGTGAGACGATTCGATCCGAGATCCAAGAAATTCAAGTTCTTCAAATTTCCGATCTGCGGCGGGATAGCCCCCGTGAGCTTGTTGTTGCACGCCCGGAACCGAATCAACGATGAGCAGTTTCCGATCTCCGGCGGTATTTCGCTGGAGAGGTTGTTGGATAACAGAAGAAGCTTCGTCAACTTCTGGAGCTTGAAGAGTCCCCCGGGAATCGGCCCCGTCAAACCGTTCTGTGACAGATCAACGGCCTCGAGATTTCGACAGTTGGAAATCGACGACGGAACTTTTCCCTCAAGTTTGTTTTGCCACAAGAACAGCAGTGTGAGATTCGATAAGTTTCCGAACTCGAACGGTATCGAACCGGTGATCTGATTGTTATCGAGCTCGATGTGAGTGAGTCCCCGGCAGTTTCCGAGCTGCGCCGGAATCTCGCCGGAGATTTGGTTGACGCTCAATTGGAGCTCCTGAAGCGAAGTCAAGTTTCCAAACGACTGAGGAATGCTTCCAGTTAAAGAATTCATGGAGATGTCAATGACTGAAAGCTGGTGACAGTTGCCGAGCTCTGGGGGTATAACCCCCACCAAGCTGTTTTTCCAGAGCAGAAGGTTTTGAAGGTTCTTGAGGTTGCCCAATGTGCTCGGAACCGAGCCAGTGATTGAGTTTTCGTACAAGTAGATGTCCCGGAGCTCGGAGCAGTCTCCGAGCTCCGGCGGGATTGGACCCGAGACGAGGGCGGTGTAAATAGCCAACGTCTCGAGCTTCTTGAGAAGACCAAGACTCGGAGGAAGGAAGCCTGATATGCTTGTTTCTGCCAAGCCCAACATGACCAAATTGGTGCAGTTTCCAATTTCATGGGGCAGAGGACCTTCTAGGTTCTTGTTCCCACCCGCTCTGATTACTTGAAGTTGGTGCAGCTTTCCAATGGTGTTGGGAATGTTCCCACTGAGTTGATTGTCATACAGGACCAGCCATTTCAAGCTTGTGAGGTTCCCAATTTGGACTGGGATTGAGCCCTCTAAACCATTGGAGCCGAGGTAGAGCTGTTCGAGCTTCGGCAACTCGCAGATCTCAGTTGGGATTTCGCCGCTTAATGCATTGTCGCTGAGGTCCAAGACGATCAATTCTTTGAGAGCTGAAATTTGCTTCGGGATTGGACCTGTGAGGTTTGTGCCTGAGAGAATGAGCTTGTTCAAGGTCAGCAATGAGGTGAAATTCGAGGGGACCTGACCCGGCAAATCCACATACCTCAAAATCAATTCCACAACTTGGTTGTTGAAATTGCAAGTGACCCCAAACCACCCACATGGGGTTTCGTCACTTGGGTTCCATTTGCGTAGCCCTTCCGGCAGGACGCCATTCAGGCTCTGCTTCCATGAAAGCAGAGTCTGGCCTTGTTGGTTCACTGCCGAAGCCGTGAAAGGCAAGAGAACAATTACAAGAGAAAAAGAGAGGATTAAGGAGGAGGAGAAGAGATTGCTCCATATGGGATTTACAGGCATTACAACAATTATGCTATAATGCTACAGAGCCCAACAAAAGGAGAAGCGAATGAAGGGTGTGAGGAGCCTAGGGAGTGACAATGAGAGGAACCAAATCATGTCTGGTGGGCTATCATGTATTTTATATAGCTCTGCTTATAACAAATTGAAAGACCCATAATCTCCGGATCCAAGAACAGCTAGGCCATGATGTTTGTGCAGAGAGAAATGGAATTTTAGATGCTTGTTTTTAATGCATTTGTTTATGGTGGAGGAGAGGTGGGGGGAACGCAGAGGCTACTGTTTTTTATTCAAAAACAAAAGGTGAGAGAGAGAGAGAGAGAGAGAGAGAGAGAGAGATGGGTGTTGTTGGGTCAGTGACTTTTGTCTATGATTTAATAGTCTGCAACTTTTTCTTTCTCTTTTCACTCGATGCCCTGTTCATAAATAGAACAATGATCTTTCACTTTCTCTTGGATTTTCTATAAGATGCAGAAACCCAATTGAAGTAGAAATATCTTCAGCTTGGCTTTGTCAATTGCGTCATATTTGGACAACTATAGCATGGAGGAGGAGTCTGACTCAGCTGCCTCTGTTTTTGGGTGGAGTTGGATGTTGCATCAAATTCCTATGCATAATTGAAATTTTTTTCCACCAGTGAATTTATTTTTGAAATGAGAATGACATTTAACCATGTAAGGCACAGCATATATGGTAGCAAGAGTTTCCTAATGAAGGACAAAAAATGCAGATTAATGAAGGACAAATATGCTTTTGAACTTTACAGTTTAAACTTTACACAATGCTCTATCACATCCTTCATTAATTCTACAATTGCATTCCACATTAGATACAGTCAAATTGAGAGTACCTCTTTTTATGTCTAAAATCGCTCTTTAAAGGTTTATAAAAGGTGCAAAAAAAAAAACAAAGCTGAAACCTGCAAGCTCCATTGTCCATAGTGGTACGTTTAAACAGTCATATACAGTATGTAGAATTGCAGACCCTTATCCTAACGTTAAAACTGAGTTCAGATTTAGATCTAAATCTATATTAGAAAAATATGGACAATGTAGTTAAGTGCTGCTCCAAATAAGATGTATGACACAGTCCATATATATAAAAATAATTAATTGTCTCATGAATTTCAGATTCTTGTAGAATTATTCCTCCCTATAAGAATCAACAATAACACCAAATGGTCCATATCTAACTGGGTAGCCTTTATATCTACCAATACCAAAATCTATAATATCCCATCCAATTATAACCAGATTTATAGTGCATGCATGAGGCTATTTGACTTGGTG
Organism: Dryas octopetala; assembly: GCF_963921425.1. Classification (NCBI taxonomy): domain Eukaryota; kingdom Viridiplantae; phylum Streptophyta; class Magnoliopsida; order Rosales; family Rosaceae; genus Dryas; species Dryas octopetala. The sequence continues at coordinate 15,613,927 of NC_141374.1, read as the reverse complement.
TTCTGCATATATTCTGCAACCCACTAAATCTGGCACCCTTTTTTTTTTATCTATTAAATATTTAAATGCCACTAAGAACTGTAATTAGAGAGAAGTAAATGGTCACATGATGTCGTGTGACAAGAGGGCATTACTGAGCAATACGAATAATTTGGGTTTTAAGATGTATTGCAAACTACTTTTGCAATCATGTGTGGTCGTCCCACATAATGCCTGCCTGTGCCAGCAGCCTAACTAGCTCGCGACTGCACTGAAGGGTTTGATATTATTTTAATGGTGTGATCTTACAAGTGTGTCTAACTAGGAATCTAGGCAGAGATTGTCAGCAAGGGGTTGCACATGAGAGTGAGAGAAACTGAGAAAGATAGATGTGTTTATTGGGCCAAACCAACCAGCCATGGTGTAGAACATCTTTTTGTGTCTTTCAGTCTCTTTCTTCTTTTCTTTTCTTTTTTTTTTCATGTCTTTGGCATATTGGAAAGGGAAAGAGACAAGCGCACCCCATCAAAAGTAGACGTACCACTGCCTTAAATTAATACATCTCACTCATTCTAGTCATTAATTCTCTAGTTTGTCTTCTGTAGTGTTAATTTGCTTCTACCACTACTAAGTACTAACCCATACTCAGAACTAAAATTATTGAAAGGGAAAAAAGAAAAGAAAAGGGAAAGTTTACACACTTCAACTAGTTTGACATGTTATGCTGTTAGACTATGTTAGTCTAAATTATTAATAAAATAAATGCTCTTTTGAATATGTGATTCAAATTAATCATTTGACAGTATAATATATTATATGTTTAATAAGAAAACATTACCATAGATGGAATAAGGGATTTAGATGTGAATCATTTCAATTAAGCTTATATAGAATAGCTGGGGTGTATATACACTAAATGGGGTAGTGCATTTTGAGAGCCAACTTGTTGATATAATTGCATGGAGTGAAGCTAAGCACATCATGTGCATGCATAGACGCATAGTAGACATGAGACAACCAAATCTTGGCCAAACTGCTTGGTAGGCAAAGGCCATTTAGCTTTTGGCTTTCAGCCTTTTCATCAATTTCTTGTCATTTGATAACGGCTACTCTTGGTTTGGGCCATTGCATACGTTTTAGGGTCACCATGTCAACCTCGATCTTGATGCTTTCATTTTCAACCGCAAACAATAAACGATATATCAGATAGTGTTTATTGCAATATTGACGTATAAATTCTGAAATACATTAATTTAATTATCCACACCTAAAGAAATCATGGCTTGGTCGAATAATTAATACATATTTGTATCTGACATGTATATATTATATTATGCTTCAAAAGTATCATAATTAACACTGCATATCATATAATTGAAGCACCAGGCCAGCACAAAACAAAATATCGGGTCATATGCAATGCATAACATTAGTGATGATATTGATCGATGTCGCTTTTTTATCACATCAAGCTATATATATCAACCAATATTGACATGACTGAAAATTGGCTTTGAGCGTGCATACAAATACAAGTGGGGAGGATGAGGATCTATACATATATATCCATCTTTCAAGTCGGCAAAAACATTAAGTGGATAACATAAGCATGCTTAAGGCTAGTTTCACTTACATTGTAAAAGACAACCTAAGGCAATTCATTTTTGTGCCTTTTTTTTTTTTTTTTGGGTTGGTTTTTACCATGCACAATAATATAGCAGCTGCGCGCCATTATGCATCAGTAACATAATTAATTTTCTTACCTAACAATCTAGCAAAGTGTTATTACGCTATCAATCTGAATTATTAATTATATTGACTTAAGTCACTTAATTGATATTTATATTCATATAAACATCTTATATTATTTGTCTGTTTGAAAAAAAATAGCATTAGAAAAGATTAAAAGAACGATGAACAATTAATGACAATTCCTCCAAAAAAATCAAGAGACCAAGGAAAGTAATGTTTGGCATGGATCTCCACTTTATTAACTTCACAATATTTAATAAAATGCACGAATGCTCCCTTTATATAATATAATGTCTTCTAATAATTAGGGAATCACCCATTAAACAAAAAAAAAATAAAAGCAACTGATTTCGTAATTAGTATGCACGAGCATATATACAATCATACATAAAAATAAAGATAATTTAACAATACCAAAATCCAAATAAACAATATTGATAGCATGGATAACTGGATAAGGTTTCTTCTTTTTATTTTAATTCCCACATTATATATTTCAGTTGTGTATCTTATTAGTGGTCTAAGATGCATATCTTAAGGAAGACTTGGGCATCTGTAGATCGATGTCTAAATCTAATGCCATGTAATTAATTAATTAACCTTTTTTAATTATTAGGTAGTTTAGATATATATGCATGGTGATCCAATAATTTTTCGTCCCAGAGATGATATTCGATCTACACCAGTCAAACTCCTTTTCATTTTTTTATTTTGTTTTCCACCAAATGTCCCTTTAAGTGTATTTTTTTTCCTTTTATCTTTTTGTCCCTTTTTCAAAAGAGAATGCATTATTGCTGGAAATCTCTTTTGTTTCTTTCTTGACGACCGAGATTCCATGGAAATTAATCTCAATAACACTATTTTATAATTAGGAATTTTGATCGTAAGGCCATTGTTGTTCCTCTGATTAAATTTATTATTTTTTACAATGTAGTATTGGCTTTTTTATATTGTACACACTTGAACTTTGAGGTTGATCTTACTTCACCACCTAAAAAAAAAATTATGTCAATTTATTATCTGAAATGAAAATTTTTTATAATATACCATCTATGACTCATTTTATCTAAACTTTTGTTAAAAATAAGGGTGTTTTAACCTTTTCAAATTCCTATTATTATAAAAAATAGTTTTTTTACACTCTATCCGTTTTGACACAATAGAAAACTAACTTGAAAATATCTAAATACCCTTATTTTTTACATACAACGGCATTACTAACAAAAAATATAATAGAGATATTAAGTTTACACGGAATTGAAGTTGAGGTATAAAGTGCAACTTTTTAAACATGAAGTATCAACTTAAAAAATGAGATATAGTTAAGGTATTAAAATGTAATTTACCCTTAATTTAATGAGTAGTGGCACTTTTTAGTATATCTCACATTTGAAGGCTAGTTATACATTCTTCTCCTTTTGGTGTTCTTTTTTTATGAGGAGTGCTCTAAAACTAACTAGTTAGTAAGTTAATATGAAACTAACCATGCTTTTGGGACCACTACATAACTAATCTTATAATCCGAACCGTCAATTATTTAGGTCATACTTCAAAAATCATCATTACAAAAAATCAACTAAATCGGAAATCATTTAGTCATCTAATTGAGATCAAATAAATAGACGATTAGTGTTTTCGATAAAAACATATAAATAGTTGTTGTTATAATCAAATGACTAAATGATTTCTAAATTTGAAGATTTTTTACATGGATGATTTTTGAAGTAAGGCCTAACAAATAGACGATTCAGATTTTGAGATTACATTGTGTAGTGGGCCCAATATGATGGTTAATTTTGTATTAACTAACTAACCAGTTAGTTTTAGAGCATTCTTGCTTTTTCTATATATGTTGGTGGGTTTTGTTCTTTAATTTGCTTTAAATTCCTGGAATGTTCTTCCCTTCTTTCAAGGTTAATGACCTAAGCTAATTGGCTTTTCTTCTTTCGGCGCTCTAAAACAAAACATCAATCAAGAAAATTTTAACATCTTATTATACATAATTAACATTGTTTAATCAACATCTTTATCACTTTAAGACCGGATCATCTTTCAAGCAAGAAATAAACTTTTTGACTTGTCCATGCATGGATCACCATCACGGTGTTGCTAATCTTTCATCACAAATTAAACTATAAGATAATGCAATTTCATCATATTGGGCTTGTAGTACCTTCATACACCCTGATTCATTTGGTTGGGCTTAGCCCAACCAAAAAAGCCCAATATAACTAGAAAAGCCCAATTTGTATACACCCATTCGGCCCAGCTTATGAAAACCTCGCCTCTAGAAAAAATTAAAAAAAAAAAAAAAAAAAAGGGAAAAAACTGAAGTGGCGGGCTTAAACTAAAATTTCATTCAAAATAAAAGTTAAAGAACTCTCTCAGTGAGTCAGTTCATCTTCTTCCTCACTCGAGCCATGGACAGCAGACCAGAGGATTCCGTACGGACGAAGATGGAGTCGCTGCGAATGGACTGCCACCAAGAGATTTCGGTGCATCAGCAGAAGGTGGATGCCTTCACGGCGTCGTTTCAGGACTCCCTGACTTCGATCCGCGCCAGAGTTCAAGAAACCGTCCAGTACCAAGGTCGAGTTTTCACTCAACTCTTTGAATTTACTAAATGAAACAAACAAAAGGATCAAATTTAGGGTTTAGTGTTGTGCTTCCCTGTGATTCGTTAAAAATTAGAGCTTTTAGGCAGCGTGAGAATTTATGATTCGTGCAATTTAGGGTTTCAGATTGGAGAAGCGCAGGGGCTCTACGCAATTGTAAATAATATCTGGGTTAATTTATTTTCTTTTGAAATATTCCAGGTAAACTAGGAGAGTTTAAAGCTAAGGTGAAGGAAGCTGAGGATGATTTGTTTAAAGCACTGGCAGGTATATATCTCTGCTACTTGCATTTATACGTTGAATGAAAATTGGAAATTACTTGGTGGCAAATTTGAAGTATAAATTTCAAAGTAACTGATTCTGGTTTTATTTAAAAAATAATATCCCCAGAATTCATCTTCTACTTAAAATTTATGACATGTATCAATTGCCATTGGTGACACTGCTTCAATTAGCTGAAATTTTTGTTTTTTGTTTTAATTTATTTTTCCTTGTCAAATTGATCTGTATATATATTTATATAATTTTGTTTGTTTGCAGTGAAGACCCGTAAAGAGGCCAAGCGGATGGCAATGATGGATGCCATTGCTGCTAGGAAAGCTAGAATTGAAGAAATTAAGAGAGCAGTGCAAGATCGAAAAGCTAAGAGGGATGAATATGCTGCAATTCTTTCTCAGCAATATTTCGGTAATTTCCTCTAATTAATTTAGTTGGATTTTTAACCTTGTCTATGAGTTTAGGTTTCTATTCTTTCACCTGTTATGTGTCTTTGAATAAATTCTTGTAATTGTTTAATGATCAGCTACAATGTTCTCATCCAATATGTTTTTACTTATATGGAAGCCGAGTGAGTAGTTTTGTCCTTGATAATTGTGCTTGAATCTCACTGGAAAGATTAAAAAAATCATGTATGGTATGAGTCCTATTGGAGGGAGACTCTGAAGAAACATATATGATATATTTGTGTTTTACAATTTCTTTTGCTCACTCTTTCCTTTCTACTTCTGGTAACATTAAAATTTGGCAGAATCTGAAGAAAAGTGTAACCAAAACAGTAAGGAAGAAATACAAGAGGCCATCTCATGGTATAATAGGGTTCTTGGTTTCCATATTGAAGGCGGACATGGTAATTTAAGTCATTTGATTGTGCAACATTTATCATGTATGTATTTATGAGCAATGACTTACAACCTTCTGTCACTAGGGGTGAAATTCACATTCAAGAACATTAATTTGAAAAATCCAGATGAGGAATTCTCCTTCACTGTCCGACATGAAAATGATTCTTACACCTGTAAGCATTGTACTTTTATTTATAGGTTATTGTCTGATGTTGAATTTATATCTAATATTGGCATCTCAACCTTCTATACATTAATTTCTTTTACTCCTTAGTGTTAGATTGTGATCCACACTTGAATGAGACCAGAGGGTTGATACACGAATTGAACAGAACCAATGGATTATTTAAATTTGTCAGAGATATGAGGCGGAAGTTTCAAGAAGCTGCAGCTCAAGGTAGAACTTCTTTCTTGCATTTTACCTAAAATCCTGCGTGCTGGAAAGGCGACAACCTCTAATAAGGGTCCCTTCTTATATTGTAAAAGCTAGTATAGCATTCTTGGTGATTAAAATAAAAAATAAAGGCAGTTTCTGCCCGACTCTCGTGTACTTGTTGATATATTTTGTATGCAGTTGACATTTGAGAGAAGCTTAGAGATTAGACTACTCTGCTTCCCATTGTTTTTGATAAATAACGTGTCCATTTCCATTATGATTCAACAGGATTACCAACGGTTCATCAAGACTCTTCCACAATTTCTGGGTCTGCTCCGGCTTTGTCAATGTCAACTGACAGAAGTGAATCTCTGGCCAAGAGTTATGAGCGCCAAGTACAACATGGAGAAGCTAATAGGCATTTCAAGAAACATAACCATGGAAAGGCAAGTAAAGCAGCAATTCTATCTCCTGTGTCTGCATCGTCTCTTCGTCGGTCTCCTCGTTTTAAGGTATTTCCTTCTTTAGGTTTTATAGGTTTTTGCTTTCTTCAAAATTTTGTTTGGTACTTGTGTACATGGTTTGCACCTCTTTAGCACTGTATAGTAACTTTTCTATTTACTTTTTGTACAAGGAAAAATTCATTGATGAGGAATTTTCTTGATGAAATCCATTGCAAATGTATGACAGGTCAGGAAATGAATATGGTGAGAGGCTGTTTGTCATCTTTAATTTGAGTACTAACCTTCCCAGCTAATCATAATTCAAAACTAAAGGTGCTTGACAACGTTGGCGTTTGACATGTGAACTGGGGAACTGGGGAACTTGATTTCTATGTGTTGGATAACTTAAATTTGACAGAAAGAAAGAGCATCATGGATTGAGTTTTGCAACTCAACATGACAGCATCACCTTGTTGCTGGGTTTTGTTTACTCATGTACTCTTCACAGAAATGAACAGCAAATGCGTGATGGAATGTAAGGCTTGTAAAACCAAAATTCTATACTAATGGATGCATGTATTTCACTTGTATTTAATATTTTCATATGATTTTGATTTGTTGTCATTTCATGTATTGTTTGTTATTACTTATCTGCAGTAGAGCACATGGGTTATGAGATGTTACTCTTCACAATTTGTTTGGTTGTAGTTTCACCTTCCCATAAGACTCAGGGTGTTTTCCAGCATCTCCTTTTTATTGGTTGTGATCATGATTTTTATAAGTCAACCATGATAAAATTACTCTTATTTATGTTCTGCTATATTTTGCTATTCTTCAAAGTTTATTACTGCGATAGATTTTATGCAATACCATATAAGAAATTTTGTTTTTGCTGCAATCATGGCTTGAACCTTGTCCATGCTTATGGCATAATAGGGATATGTAATTTTATAAGTGTATCGATGCACATTGCTAGACAGAATTGCACCTAGGAACCGAATTTTGGATCTTGTCATGTAAAATAGCAATTTTGTTGTATTGGAAACAGTGAAAACCTGGTATGTAAGAAGTAATCTCAGTTGTTAAATTACCTTGGAGTTTATACAACATTTTCTTTCTGGAGTCCCTCTTATTGTGAAGTACTTGAGGTCACCTAGTAGTAGGCCTCTCTAATTACATTTTGCATACATAAATGCATTATATTATATACATGACTGAACGGCAGAGGAATACACATTTTTTTAAGCTGAGGGTTGACATAGGCGTCTATGGATTAGCAGACGAGTCTGCTTCCACAACTTGTGTGCTTCAGATTCATTATTTGCTAGATTTGAGCACTCACTCTCATTGCAGTCTGCAAAGTACTTCCCACTCACCCCTTCTAGATTTGGGCTTAAAGCAACATAGCATGTGGTTGAAGCACCCTGAGATGTTGATTTTAGTAACTTGGATGCTATGAAGAACACAGAATCTGCATGGAAAGAAAGGTTCCAAGAAGTTAGATTTCATTTTTGCACAGCAACTACAACTTTATTCACATGTGAATTTATTAATTAAAGGAGAGGATGCTGAATTCATGCCTGTGATGAATCCCTTATGAGCTCTAATAATTCCGGTCTTCACGATTCCTGGGTGTACTGCATTGATTGTTACTCTTGCATTTCTTGCCTGTAAAGTTCAAGAAACAAAGGCTCCGGTGAGAGACATGCAGACCTTTGATTCCAACAAAAGCATCATAATTGAAGTTCCATTATCCATGGATTTGAGGACAATAAAACAGAAGGAAAACATGTCTCATAGGTATCGTAACTGTCGGATAATATATAACCTCTCACTCTCATAATATGCTTGTGGGTTTTAGTATTATTTGATGGGTCTCACGTGCTATGTTATGATAGTGAACTTATATATAATTGGCACATACAAAAAATTCTCGAAATTTTTTCCAATAAGAGGTAGAAGTGTAGAACAAAAATGTGACTACCTTAAGCTGTCTTGCCAATTCCTTGACATGCAATATGTTGGCCAATTTGGACTGTGCATATGCTCTTGTGCCATTATAACTGCATGAATAAAAATGATTAATATTGTTTCTACGTACATATAATACCAATCACAGTTAGTAATGGTCGATTAGGAGAAAGTAGTGTGTGATTTACTTTTTTGGGTTGAGCATTTGATTGAAGGAGAAACCATCTCTCTTCACCCAGCTGTGGATCACAGAAGAAACATTGATTATTCTTCCTCCGATGCCAGTCTGAGCTGCTGTTTCCACCATTTTTTCCAACAGCATTTCTGTTAAAAAATGATGTCCTGCCAAAGATATTAAAAACTTGGATTAGAACCCTGATTAAATTCAGATGTTCAAGTCACATGCCCTAAGGGGTCAAAAACAAAAAAGAAAAGAAAAGAAATGATTGAATGGTCATGCGGCTCCCAAATGGGCTTTACAATGGACAACAACAGAAACCGGGTTCTGTATGTGGGCAATCCAAAAACTTGTCTTCTGGTCCATTGCAAAAAATTTCTTACCATCTTTTGGCCCTAGGGGGACTGAAAGTTGTACTAAGAGGGGAGACATTTTTTGGTATGACCGTATTATTATTAAACTATTTGTTATAATATACGTAAATGCTGAACTTATACTTTAAATATATAGTATTAATAAATATATATGTGTTATAATATAGGCAGATTAATGATACCACGGTGACTGTGTTACCTTCACACAGAAAAATACTTCATTTGTGGAGGTCATGGTTTGCATGTGACAGTCTATTCATGTTCCAATACCAAACGGCAACACCAGCTTCAGATCGACCTCAAATTGACGTGGTTGTCTTTAACGGTATTTTTTGTGGAGCAAGACTTTTGGAGGGTCTCAGTAACAATATTGTGTGTACATCTAACTTTTTTTTTCCCCCTTACAGTTTTACAGTGCATATAATTCATAACCTTAAGATGTACCAAAGGGGACCAAGCTAAACATCGGTGAGGGGATAAAGATAATGTAGTGATATAGAAAAATACCCGAGTAATTTGTAGCAAATGTCATCTCAATTTTGTCTTCAGAATACTCCAAAGTTTGAGAATATATCCCACCATTGTTTCTGCAAAATTAATGAAGATTAATTTCTTGCAAAATTAATGAAGATTTCTTACAAATTAAAATGAATAAAATTAAACTCACATGAGGATGTTGAGGGGTAGTCTTAGAGCCAAGAACTGAAAGCAGAATGTGTGAACAGAGGTAAGGGAGCTTAGATCAATCTCCAATATTATAACCTCAGCCTTTGGACTCTCCCTTTGAATCTCCTCCTTCACTTGAGCTGCCTTCTCCAAGTCTCTTGCTGGGATCACAATCCTCACCCCTCTCTTTGCCAACACTCTTGCTGTTTCAGCTCCAATGCCTGACGTGGCACCTTAATTTTATACAATATTCAACAACATGCACACCATAAGAAATCAATGTTGTTTACTTATTAAAATTAATGAAATTAATTTTACATATAATCCCAGGTGAAATAAATTATTTAGTGTAAAGACTAAAGAGGACATGATATTCATGATTAGTTTCCACAAATGGTCCAGAAAGCTGCTGTAGTGAGAAGAGAGAACCACTCTGATCAAGTCAGAACCAATAGGGAGAATACTATTCAAAAGAGACAAAACCATATCTTGCTAGAGCCAAAAAGAACCACTAGCTATGCTAGCTAGTATATATATATTCAACTTAGAGAGAATCCTAGAAATACATATTCAAATCGGGAAAAAAATTAATATATAATACAGCAAATAAAATAATCTCTAGCAGCAAATATGGGTGGGAAAAGGGTAGGAATTAATGTATGTTCTCCAAGATGGTCCTCAACTCATATTTTCATCCCAGAAAGCATAATAAAATAGTTGTTGTCCAAATCCATCATTTTGCCTATCAAGATTGATGTAGTGTTAGGGAGAAGAAAAAATGGTCAGAACTATGTATGGTAAACAACCACTTTCATGAGACTGCAATAGCCAGAGAGAGAGAGAGCTATAGAGAACAAACTGAAATGGTTAATTAGAAGTACTATATATCTACATGGTTGAGCAAAGATTCAAAGTAAGAACCATTTTCATGAAGCCACAGAGAGAGAGTAAAATCTGAAACATCTTATCTCAAATCTAGCTAGCATACTATATTCTATGTTCCAATTTCTAATATTTTTCTCATATTCATGATAATATAATTTTGAGCACCCATCAGAAAACTCTTGAATTCCTTTGAATTCTGTGAGCGAAAGTAAACAAAAAAGGCAAGAAATGCATGCACACACACACACACACATATATATATATATTAAATTCTAGCAAGCTATATATCTCATATATGTGGTTTATGAGAGAACATTTTAAACTAATTACCAGTGATTATTGCAGTGAGACGAGAAGGGACTGAGGAGCAACAATCTTCAGTAACTTGCTCAGCCGTTGATTTTGAGCCATAACCACTTGGCCCTGCAATTCCTGCTAAGTACCTCAGTGTTTCCTTCATGGGGCTCCCAACAAAGAATCTTAGCTACCGCTGCAAAGAGACCTATTTTGGTACAAACCACATAAATCTTTATACTACATACAGAGGACGTTGGAATTGTTAGGCTACTCATTGGACCACCCCACTTAGGGTGGTCTCAACCAATAAACACAAAGTGTTTGAATTTTTCTGATGCCAGTCAATGAAAATGATTGGTTGAGACCACTTATAATTACATCCAATGGTCCATGGGCTAAGTCCTAAGTGGATTTTGAGTGTAAATATCCTTTAGAGGAACCCCATTTCTGCAAGAATTCACCATTATATTTTGTCTTTATTTCACGTTAATTATTACTGTCTGTACCGTCTCATTGAGTGGTTTCCATATATTTTGTGTAATGTGGGATGTGGGAGATTGTCATTCCAATTTCAAGTGCATTTTATTAATTATTGCTTAATTAAAGTTACCATATGATCATCATCCATCACAGAAAAGTAACAGAGATCGAAGTGTAGTATATTCTTTCATGTAACTAATGGTGTGGTTGATTATTCCCCACGACTTTTTTATCTTCTAATCTTGGATCTGATTGGTTAATTGGCCGGGATGGCCACCATTAATTTCGCGTATTAGATACTTTCTTCTTAGTTAATTCTGTCATGACGGGGCCAAAAAAAAAAAATTGTCATGAGAAATTACTGTTTCTAATGCCGGCAAAAGGAAAAAAGTAATAATTAATGATGATCATCTTCTTGTGCTTAGATTAGGTGCTTGATTGTTATTTAAGTAGAAACTAAATAAGTTTAATCAACCATGCATGTTACTTCACAAGTCTAGTCCTGTAAAACATGCATGATAGCGCCTTTGCATACATACATCAAGGTAATGTTTTTTTAAGATATATATTTGACAGACCGTATATATATTTTCAAAGATCACATATTTTAACAAGAGTCTTTTCAATTAGTGATCCACATTAATTGACAGTATTTTAGAAACAGATATATATAACATGTTGGACTATAATCAAGAGAAAATTTTCTTAGATATATATAAAATATATATATATATACAATGTTATAATAAGAATCCATGTTAGCCATGCATATACAGTACTTAATTAAGCATCTTCATCAAGCTGCATATATGTATATATATGCATGCACCAAATTAAGGAAAAAAAAAGGGGTGAACTGTGAATTAATAACCGCCACACGTGCACATCTAGAAATGATCTTATATATGATAATTAATATATACATATATGCAATCTTAGCTTTGATGAGAGTTTGAATTTGATGGCAGAAGAGAGAATGAATTGCAGAGACTTTTGCATATATAGGGCACATAGTGATCTCTAAAGACAAGTATAAGTTGGAGATGGACAGAAATGCTTTGTTGCGTGCGATGTGTCGCTCACGTAGGTCTACTTTTGTCCCCATAGCCAATTGGCCATTTGGTTTTCCATGGTTTGTGTTTGAGAAATGAAATGATGGGGGATGTTGGGCCTTTGGTGGACTAAAAGAGAACAATGAGGTTGACTCCTCAACAATGGAGTGTGAACTGGCTATTGTACAAGGGACCCATTGTGTTTCCCAGTTTGCACACACCTCTCATTACATGCCATGCACACACATCTACAAGCAGTGTACTACTGCTGCAGCTCTCTCTCTCTCTCTCTCTCTTGCTTCATTTCATTTCACACAGTGCATATACATATATGCACAATCTTGCCCTAACTTTGTTTACTTCCTATATATATATTCTTGGCATGCTAGCTAGCTATATATATATATGCTAAAAAGTGCAAAATAATTAAAGTTGAGCTAGCTAGCCTGAATGCATTAATTGAACACAAAAAATTGTAAGTTTCACTTAAAAATTATGTAAAAGATCTATTTTTAAGCCACAAAGATTGGCTTAAAACTAAACTTTTTTCTTATGCCATATGTAAAACTCATAGAGTTGCACTTTATCTTATTATAATGCAGTATGTAAAGAGTTACACTTGCTTTATTTGAATGATATAGTATTATTTTAAGATTTAAGCATTTAGAGTTTAAGTTTTATGACTTCATATTTAGGGATTTAGCCCTAAATTCTAAAGACTATACCATGCATAGATAAATTAACCCTTAGCTCTCAAAAGAATTTAGAATTTAAAATTTAATTTAACTAAAACTTGGGTATGCTTGAATACCTAGCTAATTTGGGCATATGCTTGAGTTTAAATAGTATTGGATGCTCTATACTTGATTTTTCTTAAATTGTGGCTTAAAAATATATTTTGTAGTTTAAAAATAAATAGATTAAAAGTTTGCGTTTATGACTAAAAAATATTATATATTGTGGCCTATTAATAAAGAACTCTTAATTAAATTCCCTTTTTTATGTGCATTTGATTCATAAATATTGTTAGACAATTATCGTATCTTTTACGTACAGTTCGATTGCACGTGGAAAATAGACATATACATATGAATAGACAAAAATAAATAGAATTTGGGGATGAATAATTCAAACCCAAGACTTCCTCTAAATAAGATTCTAATATTATGTAGACAATTACTATATCCAAATTAAAATTATTCAAAAATAAGCTAATATTATATATCAAACTAAATGCACATACATGCATGATACATTGATACGCATGTTGGATACAAATTAAAGATTAAGAAAGAAAGCTACCGGTGACAAAAGATTCAAACTATATTTGCAGTTTTGTCGTGGGCGTGACCTATCAAAATAATGGTTTTTTTTTTTTTTTTGAGTCATTAATTTAGACTTTCATGTTATAATATTTTGAATCTTGCTGGAAAACTAATCATCCTCTTCTGCATGCATATGTATTGTGCATATGAATTAATAATAGCAAACCATTCAAATATTCTTTTGCAAACATTATATATTAATTGTAGCTAGGTCTGAATACATATAGCTCTAGTGGCAGATTACAACTTCTATACTCTCATAATTAAGATTGTAGTTTTATTTTTGTTTTCTGTTTGCAAATGGTTCTAGACAATTCAATTGAAATGTTGGACTTCTTTCCCCACTTTAATGTATGCTTATAGTTTTTTTTAGAAGAAATGTATGCTTATAGCTAGTTAAGCACTAAAGCACAAAATTCACAAAATTAATTTGAATTAAGGATCGAAAGGAGAAAAATACCTTGGTATAATTATAATTTTCTTTTTCTTTGGGGAGTTGCGTGTTGGGGGAGGATATATAGGTGGAAAACATTCCGGACTGAAAAGTTAGATTTAGTAGACAACAAAAAAAAACCTATTAAAATTCAACCCAATATTTTGTCTTGTCTTCTTTCTAAACTTTATAATTAGTTTAATAATTTAGTTCTAAATTTCTAATTATCTTTATTATTACAAGTAAATCACCAACAACTCATCCACCCATTTAGTACTAATCAATATTGTCAAAGAAGTCTGCGAGAGCTTAAGCACAACCTCTCTACCTAACCAAACAAAATGATTTTGTATTATTATTAATTTCAACAACCCATAATTGACTTAAAACCAATTGAGCCACATTTTTCCCCTATAAAGAGAATAAAATTGAAATTGGCCTAAAGAAATCGATAGGGTCCAAGTGCAAAAAAGATGTCTCCTCCCTCAACAAAACTTTCACACCCTGAATTGATTCATATTCTGAAAATCTGAAAAATGAAAATTCCCATTGCCGACAAACCCCACAATTTTCCTTAGATCAATCATATCAACCAACCCTTTTTTCTCATCCATGAAGACTAAGAAAATGGTTTACTTGAAAAAGAACCTTATATATATATATATATATTTCACTGTGATGATGCTGAGTGCTACCCCCACGTGCCCACAAACCAACCATGCGATCACAAATTAATGGACCCCTCACAGGTGAGTCAATCACGGGATAGAGTGAGACACAATTGAGCCTAGTGTTTGCTCCTTTATACTATAAGCTATAGATTAATTAACATTAATATGACCTATCATCTATGTTAAACAAGGAATTAAAAAGATTTGGAGAAAAAGGTAGTTTGTCTTCATCTTCCATATATTCTTCCATATATATGAATGAACCTTATCTAACCAACACGATGTGGGGTATATATAAAATTTTAATTAAAATCAAATTAATGAAGTCCATGGATCGAAGAGATGTTTATAGTAGCTAGCTACTTAGCTAGGATGTGAATGTAGCATGATGCTTCATTGTAAAGATGGACATACCTCCTTGTTAGCGACACTAATAAAAAAATCACCAAACACATTGTTGTAGACTTGTAGTCACTGATCAACCACATGAATTAATGGTTGTTAATACTTAATACTAGGGTGGTGGAAAAGGAGACATGAAATCAGACCAATAAACATTCGAAGACAGCATAATGTGTTTGCCATTCTTGGTGGGTGGATTATAGTATATAGGATACAGCAACTCCACATCAAGATATATTCTCAAAGGTGGGATGGGATGATGATCATTAATTGAGTATTAGACTTTTTCAGTTTGAATTGCGATAGCTTCTTGGATAAATTTCAATTAAGGAGAGATTTATTTTGGAAAAATTATTGTATGTCATGATGATAATACTAGTTAACATATTATGGTGTTACAAATTCACTCAAATACAATCGTTAATACAACTATATGAATTTTAGAGTGAGGCTATGCAGACCACCTTTAGTTGCTAAGTTGACCACCCTAATATATTTTTTTCAACTTTTTTGCTATTTTACCCTTTATTGCAAAAACATGATGAAATCATCCAGATCAATTCGATGGTCATCTACCGGAACATCTACCAATGTTCGGCAGATAAGTGTCGAATAAATACAAATATTTCGACAGATAACTGTCGAATGTCTTTTTCATTTCTATTCAGTGGTTATACACCGAATAATCCACCAATGTTCAGCAGATAATTGTCGAATAACCATAAATATTTCGGTAGATAACTGTCGAATGACCCAACGAACAAAATCGAAATTTTTTGTTTTAAGCGTAAAGTTGGAATTTTGAAATAGGGTGGTCAACTCAGTAATTTAGAGTGGTCGGAATAGAATTGGCCTTAATTTTATTGCAAGGGCATGTGATCATCTCAGGTTAAAAAGAGCACTCACTTGAGGCATCCATGACATCTTTTACAATTTTACGACTTTCTTTCACATTTCACATTGCATTCTTAGAGGTTTTTAGCTTTAATCTGCTTTTTGCATCCTTTGTCCCAAAAAAAAAAAAAGAATCTATTGCATTTGTTAAAAATTTCAGTTGAAATGGGTTTATGCATGATCCAATATAAGTTGGGCTAGTTGTAGTTCAGCTTTTAAGCCCAATAGATCCATCAATATAAATGGGCCAACTTGAAGTCTAGTATGGGCCTAAAATTTTCTCCACTACGGCGGTCAGACTGCAACTCAAACGCTAGAACCGCACACAGCTGATCACCACTGTTCCCTCCCGACCCAACCCTTTTGTTTCTGATTTTCACTGCATCGAAGAGGTTGTACTTTCTTACCTAAAAAAAATTACGGGGTTGTACCTTCGGCTTCGCAGTTACAGACTGCAGTTTGTTTATTCATTATCCGTTTATCACTCTCTCCCTGTGAAATCAAGTCCTAGGGTTTTCAAATTCCATGGCTTCCCACCCTCGTATCGATGACGTATTCTCTCCAATCCCTTAGCTACTGCTTCAGTTTCCCCATTTATATCGATTTTATGGATTAGTTGTTTTAACTTTTTGTAATTTCTGTGATTAATTCGAATGCATTTTTGTTAAACACAGGATGATGATTTCGGAGGCGATTTTCCTGGAGCTCACGGTGCCAGGCGGTCAGGCAAGTTTCACTTTCTTTGTGACCGAACACTGGCTCTCAATGTGCGATTGAATTTGATTATTGATTTTTATCTTTCTACTTTTTTTTTTCCTTTAATTTTTGAAAATTTAGCTGCTAA
This sequence comes from Dryas octopetala, assembly GCF_963921425.1. Taxonomy (NCBI): domain Eukaryota; kingdom Viridiplantae; phylum Streptophyta; class Magnoliopsida; order Rosales; family Rosaceae; genus Dryas; species Dryas octopetala. The sequence continues at coordinate 15,597,169 of NC_141374.1, read as the reverse complement.
GAGAAGCTTTGGAGAACTTGAGGACGAAGAAGACGATTTTTTTGGCTCAAAAAAGGTACTTTCACATTCATTTTCTGGCATTTCTTCGAAATGTTAAATCTTAAGCAATTATATGTTAATGTATGTATATGTGTATCTCTATTATTTCCTTACTATTTAGTTTGACCCTGTCAAAGTCATGATTGTACTTGTCCTGGATTCACAATAATATTGGTATAAAAGTAGTGCGTGAAATTTGAGAGAAAGGTTTAGGCGAAGACACAAAGTATTGAAGAATGCAGCTTTGACGTGTATTTTAGAAATTTTGGTGGTGGGGAAAAGGGGGGGGGGGGGGGGAGGGAAGGGGAGAAAACATAATTGTTCAGAGGTAATGAATCTTATGTTAAGTCATATATATCTCGTGTGTTGATACACTCCAACAAACCACTTATAGTTGGGAAGTCATGTGACAATTGTTCTACAGTGTCAACATATTATGTTAAAGAATAGGATTTTATGGCATGTATCTAAATTTTAAAAGCGTACTGATGGGAAGGACAGAAATTTTTTAAGAAGTTACCTTTCATAAACATGCATCAGCTTTTATATCTTCTTTCTTATATAAGGGATTTCTATATAGATTCATTTTTTCTCTTTTGTTCGGTTATTGTTCATTTGTTTGTAACATTTAAGGAAAAACATTGTGGTTTATTTATGATATAGGGTAGCGTGAAAGTTGAAGAAACTGCTCCTGGTGTTGCAACAGGAATGATTTTGTCTCTTCGTGAGAGGTATTTTGAAATCTAGAATGATTTATTATTTACTGATCAAACTTCTGTACCATTGGCAGTTAGATTGAATTGCATTTTGTTTAGGTCCTAATTTTTTTTAATGCAATTTGTTTTGCAGTCTACAAAACTGTAAAGATACTCTTGCAACGTGCCAGGTATGTATTCATTATTTAATTTGTTCCCCCTCCCCCCCTCCTATATTTTTTTCATTTTCATACGGTTAATGAAATATCACTTATGTGATAGCAAAATCCATTTGTTTGTTAGTAGAATAATCAGAAAAAAATTCAGTGCTAACTAATTGTAATCATAAAAGTTAAATCAATGTAATTCCTTTTAGTTATAGGCCTGAATAATTTCATGGCACCTGCTGATGCATCCACTACAGTTATAGTTGTTATATGGTTGTACTTCAATTTTTAAATGCACTCTTTGTTCTTGTATTATGATCCTCTTGGTTACAGACGGAACTTGAAGCTGCAAAATTCGAGATTCGAAAGTGGCATTCTTCATTTCAGAATGAACCCTTTATAACTCCTGGGACTTCTCCTGGTTAGTCCCATACTGGCCTCTTAGGGTGTTTCGCTTTTTTACCTATCATTGTTTAGTATGTATTGTCATGTTAAATATTATTTTCTTCTATGATAATTTTACATGCATCTTTTGTATTTCCAGTAAAAAGTGATTTCAACCTGTCCTTGTAGATCCTAAATTGGTCATCAATTATCTGCAGACCCTGAAAAACTCCGAGGAGTCATTGAAAGAACAGGTTTAGTGTTCATTGTTTCTCTTCATAAGTCGTCAGTAATATGAGTTTTTGTTCATGCATTGTTCGTATTATCAGTTAGAGAAAGCAAAGAAAAAGGAAGCTGCATTCATTGTCACATTTGCAAAACGGGAGCAGGAGATAGCAGAGCTCAAGGTAGTATCTTTTGCTTGTCTATTCCTTGTAAATGCAGTGTATACATGATATATTATATACATCCCTCATGTGAGATTTAAGAGCATTATAAGATGTTCACTTTTCCAGTAGGAAGAAATTTTTTAGTTATAAAAAGGAAAGAGGAAGGATTTTTGGATGGAAGGAAGGGGGGGGGGGGGGGGTGATGATGAAAAATGATAAAGTTGCAATTGCAGTTTAATTATTTTCTCTTGATATGATACTCGCATACTCCTTATATCTTACTCCTTATCATATGACAATTTGTGATTCTTTATATTCTGGGAAAGTCTTATGCAGCTTGCTTTTCAACTATTTGGATTATGTCACATAATAAACTTCTGAATCTATATACAGTCTGCAGTTCGGGATCTTAAAGCTCAACTCAAGCCACCATCAATGCAGGTAGTTTAATAGTCCTTCAGTTTTCTATGATTCCACAATTTCCTACCTCAAGTTTTTGAAATTCAGATCTGCAATAAAATTTCAATTGCTTGTGGCCTGAATTTTTTGTCTTGATTATTTGTACAGGCAAGAAGATTGTTACTTGATCCAGCAATTCATGAAGAGTTTACTCGTTTAAAGGTTTCTGCTCTTAAGTTTCTGACTTCTATCTAAATTTTGGTAAAGTTTATGGCATACATTTATATGTCTGTTCCCTTTTAATCAAGTTGGATGTATCAGAGTTGGAGATAGTTCTTCACACCCATTATGTGTTATTTTCTTAATCTATTGAAGTTTCCACTAAGTGATATGGGTGTAACACCTGAGATTTGTTCTTTAAATTACAAATGTCCTCTTTAATTTTTGGGTATTTATAAAGAAATTATTTGGTAAGAAGGAGAAATACACTAAAAGGGAGGGCTCTCCTTATGTGAGAAGAAAGCAAAAGAGCTTGATAAAGGAAACAAATTAAGAAAGCACCTTGAATGGCAAGATAAGAGGATTAATATGTATGCTCTTTAATTTGTCGTGTAAAATAATTTGAAGTCAATTGTGAGACTAGAAGGAAAGTTTTTTTTTTTTTCAAAATATTTATAGGTAACTTCTCTTTCTGTTTTCTTGTGGTTCCATAATGTTAGAATTTGGTTGAGGAGAAGGAGAAAAAAGTGAAGGAGTTGAATGATAATATTGCTGCTGTCCAATTTACTCCAACAAGCAAGATGGGGAAGCAGTTAATGGCTAAATGTAGGACCCTGCAAGAGGAAAATGAGGAGATCGGCAATGAAGCTTCTGAGGGAAAGGTTCTACGTTGAATCTGCTATATATATGATGTTATTATATGCATTCAGTGCCTAATGTTAATGTTATCCTCATCTTACAATTGGGGAGGGGACGTATATCACTAAATAATTCAATATTTTCTGGATACAAGGGGAGTTTAAACAAATAATAATCATCTTTACAAGTTACAACTTTACTACTGATTTTGACACTAAACAGGGGGGGAAATAAATATTTTAGATGCCTTAATATGTGCATGCTTACAAAGTAATGGTTCCCTTATTATGTTTTCTAACAAATGTATACGCTCCTATTCTCTTGGAGGTGATCCCTTTGTCTATACTATCCACTGGTCATCTGGTTAATATGATCTGATATTGGTGGTCTGCAGATGCATGAATTATCTTTGAAACTTGCTCTGCAGAAATCTCAAAATGCAGAACTCAGAAGTCAATTTGAAGGTCAGTGATAATTCAATTGAAATTTTAGTTATCATTCAGATTAGTAGAATGTATATGCTAACTGGTACTTCCAATGCCCTCGTCAGTTCTCATTTGGCATTCTATCTTTATGAACTATAGTTCTTAATGTGCGACTGTATATGTCATTATATAAGTTATAGCTATGAAACTAATAGTAACAGGTTCCTTAAAGAATTAATCGGCTATCAGTTGCTTTTGTTGCTTCTTTCCAAGATACTGATTTTCTTATTAACTTTTGAATTCATCTGCAATTATGCATCTGAATATTAGTTAACATGTTTGGTTGATGTCTTAATGATTCAATTGTTGTTTTTCTGCTTACAGGATTGCACAAACATATGGAGGGGCTCACAAATGATGTTGAAAGATCAAATGAAATGGTTTGATTCCCTTTACTTTGTCATTTATTGGTTTACTGGGATCATTACATCATTATAGTTTTTAAAGATGTACAGTTCAATGTGTTTTTTTATTGTGAGTGTGTGTTTCAATATGATTCTCAAGAAATTCTTTTGACTAATATATTGATAATGTAATTTGTATTAGACCATTTACCTGGGTCACATTTAATCCCATAGTTGGTCACCCTTCCCATATTATTGACTTCAGATAGATGTTTAGAGTCCTATCAACCTGTGACTTGTTTTAGATACTCTGAACTGATGATGTGTGATCAAGAGAAACTTATGAGATACATCTTATGAATTTGCTACTTGATCAGAAGCAGTATTTAAAGCATCTTCCACTGCAGGTGCTTATCATGCAAGAGCAGCTAGAAGAGAAAGATTGTGAGATCCAACGGTTAAAGCAAGAGCTGGAGCAGAAGAGCTCAACGGGGGAGGGGAAAGAGGATCCAGATTCTAATAGTAGGAAAGTTAGCGATGAAGTGACGGTACCTGAGGAAGCCAACAGCCAAGAGGAAAAAAAGACATTGTAGGATTAGGATATCATCATTTTTTACAATCCCTTTGTATGTACATTTAACATTGACTATATTTTTCGGTGAGAACATTCTTTTTTCGGGAAAATAAGTTTTGAAACTGAGTAGCCAAGTGGAATTGCATCATTATTTTTGGGAGTGTTTCTGCACTGCACCTGGTCAGAGACTCAGAGGGTGAGGGGTCACTCCCACCCTTCATTTGCATGTGGAGCAGCTCTGAAATGGGCTAACTCTATGCCGAATTACAAGCTGCTGTAGGGTAGAGATTCAAGCCCACTAGGCTTGGCTTCTAATTAGCTTATTCAGGCATAAACTACTTTGATTACTTTGAATCAAAAGTTGGTAGCTTATTCAACCCGTTCACCTGGATCTACTATTAATGTGAGGCGTAATGTTCCAGTTAGTTTTAGACTTTTAGTCAATGAGAAACATTTTTTGGCATATTAAGTTAAATTCCTGGCTATTTCTTGTAAGGTGAAAGTTGGCTGTCCATTCTTTGCTTGTTTCTCAATTAAAGACCAATCTTTATTTGTTGCAGTAATCTGCAAGCATTCAACTTTATCCAATTAAATAAATTTTCTAATTTGGATTGCAAACTGCAAATTACATGAGGATAATATCATACTATACAACTGTGAAACTGGCCCAAGTGTGGATCTTTTTGCATAAGTCGAAAGAGAGAACAACATAGTTCTTTGTCAATGGGCAAACTTCAAAACTAAAAATTCTCTGCCCAAGAAAGTTAAGTGATTATCTCACTGAAGATATCTCCATGAGGCAGGCCCCGAGGAAATTAGCAAAAACTTGGACCTGTCAAGAAGGGGAAGAGCCTGAATCGCCAGACTGGTAGATCAAGATCGAAGCTCTCTTACGTAAGTTTAGCACATTGACACATTAAAGGCCTATGCATAACAGCATAAGTTACATTGACAATGCCGGTTAGTGCATGTGTTGGATGTGCCCAGTCATCTCATCAATGCTTTAATCTTCCCTGAGGCCACCCTAATCCAGCACTACCAATGTTGCCTTGTGCTTGAATGGGTTCAACCAATCCCTTTGTAGTTTTGCCAAGTGTCTCCCCCTGCATGGGCACAAATAGGAGGAACAAAAGGGTTAGTTTTACCAAGGCTCCAAAATGGCAATGGCTAGAGTAAAGGGGAATATGATCACAAAATAGCTGTATGCTTTTTCCTTTTCTTTTTTCATAAAGACTAACTAGCTTGCTCGTCAAGCCTTTCCATACCCCAATGATTGATAATAAACCATGCTTTAATGCATATTATGAAGATTTACAAAGTCTAGACAAGGCTTTCATTGAATAAGACATCAATTTGGATTGAGCCAGGAGATGCTTTGACTGATATAATTTTAGAACAGGAATAGAGATCTTCTATTTCAGTTTACTTCTATTCACAATTAACTGGACAACTTCAGAATACTATTAACAAAAATACCTCCTTCCAGCCCATGCTTTCTAAAATTTTTCTGGCATAACTACCAACTCCAAATGACAAGTTCAAGGCCTCTGCTGCAGCTTCCTCTGTGGAGCTAGATACAGATGATGACAGATCACTATCACCAACTAGTGAATTCTTTTGTCCAGGACCCACACCAAAACCACCATGCAAGGCTCTTCTATCAGCAGCTCTATCCCTATATGCATAGCTTTCATGCTGACAATTTGACAGGAGACAAATAATGAGGAAACGTGCAAATTGTAATAGAAATGCATATATTCCACATCTTGCAATGTATAAATCTAAATAAACTGTAACTGGTACATGTGAATCTGGAAGAGTATAAACAGATTATAGAACATGCCACTCAGCCCAAATTTTAAATTTGTTTGACATATTCGGGTAGGGGTCTAACAAGAAAGGTACATTTTCAGCCATTGAGCATGCCCAAGTTACCTTTTCATATGTCAGGTCTGGCAACAAAGATGAATCTTTGCTGACTGCCACTCCATCTGCAGTTTTTGATTCACTGTTTACACTGGATTTTGAGAGCGGTAGAATTTGTTTATTGATTGATAATTCAGGGAAGCCCCAATCTTTGGTTGGGTTGGAAGAATCATAAGTTGACAAGGAAGCTAAGTATTGCGTACTGGGACTCTGCAACTTATAGACTTGTCCTGAAAGAATCACAGAGGTTGTTGCAGGTAATCATCAAATTATACAATTGTTAACTGAAAACACATGTTTGCACAGAGAACACAAAACACAAGCAGACCTTATGTGTTTAAGGATTTAATATTAAAAATAATCCTTTCTTTATGTTGCCAAATGGTAGAGGCAAATGCAAACCTGTTCTAACGCGTACCAGATCAAGATGTACTTCACATATTGGAGCAGTTTTTAGAAGACCACCACCAGAAGGCATAGAAGGATGGACCTTAGCAGATCGTTTCACTAATCTCCCAACAAGCCTCGTTACCTCACCTTTTCCATCCTTTCTGGGCTTTTTGATCATTGCCCAGTCCCATAAATTTATTACTGGAAACTCCGGTATTGGCACTTCAGCAGATTGAATGACTTGACCATACTGGGCTCGCCAATTCTCTTCTTCCTGTGAAACACCTGTACCAAATATGCTTCTGTTTCAATATCTCCGAAACTGGAGGGCCATGATTATCAATTACATATATTTATATGGCAGACAGACCAAAAATCTTACAGAATATCTGCCTAAAGGAGAACAAGAAAGGACTGGTTTCTTCCCATTCATCTGGTTAATGGCTTCAATGAACAGTTTATGAATATAATTTGAAATGTACATGCAACAGGTGTTATCTTTGGATAAAAAGGCAATAAATATAGACAGAAACAAACCCAGTCACCAGTGCTGCATATAAAAACGAAGGTGGATATCAAGTAATCAATAATTAGCAGCAACATAGCGGCAATACCTTCATCAGCGACATTTTCACTCGATTCAGTTACATCATGATGCTCTTCTGCAATCAATTCACCTTCATGGAGCTCATGACTATCCTTTTCCCCTGCAGCTCCACCGAAAAAACCCCATTTAAATCTTACTCCAACCATAGTAGTCTTTTATTTAAAAAATGGAAAGGAGGATTCAGGACAAACCATTGGCTCCCAACTCAACATCTGTTTCGGGAAAGACTGTCGTATCATCAGCAGCACTGGCTTCTAAGTTGGAATAACCAGACAAATAAAGATCAATAAGCATATCTTCCAACCTAGAAAGAAGCAAATAACCCGAATTAGGAAAACATTCAACCAAGCAATTAAATTGATAAGAACAAGCAATGTGGGTAGCAGAATACCATTCTGAGGGAGGAGGGGGGTTTTCAGCCATATCACTGCTACTGCACTCTGTGATGCCTATTCATAAAAAATAAAAAATGAAAAAGTAGTTCACTGCTTTGAACTAAGGGCAACATTACATTTCTAATATTATAGAATATCAATGATCCAACAGTAGTAAAATTAACTTGTAGTTTCCATCTATAAAATGAAGATAATGGGCACAACATTTGTAATGTAAGTGCACCCCATATACATATACATATATACACAAGCAATAGGAATTGCAATGCCACACCTGAAACTACAATGGGTTCGTCAGAAACAGGCGCAAATGGCTCTTCTTGAATGGGATCCTCAGAAACAGTCACTTGGGTGTCATGTGTTTCTGAATCATCAGCCTGAAAAGAATTTACCCAACCAAACTAGATATGAAGATATCACTCCACCTAAAACGAAACAGAGAAAGAACGAAGAATCATAAATTCCAAAACAACGACAACAACAAAGACAACAATTTTAATCAACTCAAAGTCAAGAGTGACAGACTGAAGAGGTACCTGGTGAGAGGGCAGAAGCACGTAATTCCCATCTTCGAACTTGTAATAGAGACCATCATGGGTGCTATAGTACCAACCAGCATTTGGGTCGTGGTAAAATCCACTACCGGCATGGAAATACAGCTGAGAGCTCTCGTCCCAAACAAACGAGTTTTGGGTGTTTTGGGAATCGGGTTCTGTGGAAGTGGGAGTCTCCATTTGCTCTGCCTCCAAACCTTCGCTCTCTAATCTCTATGTGCATGTTTGTGATCACAACGAAGCAGAGAGACCCATAGAGACGGACAGCCTAGTGGGCAAATTGGGAATTTCCTTTGCTGCTTTGCCAACACTTCCACGACGGTCCGCGCGAACAGCATTCAGGGAACGCCTGCGTAACGAGAAATTGATTTGGGCTTAGTTTGGGCTTGTATGGGCCCATTTTTACTGAAACTAGGCAAGCCTTAAGCCCGTTTGAACAGGGCCCAATTGGACTTGCAAGACTTCATCAAACCTTGGGTTTACTATACAGCCAACGCCATGTACTTTGTGACCGTGAAGCACCGAAACGGGGTTGGAGTTGTCGTTGGTAGTACCGTTCTGGGCCGTGGGCCCAGTGGGGCCCATGAAGCCTTGACGTGGCAAAGGCGTAGCAGTTAGAGTACGTGGCATTTATATGTGGGGGTGGAACAGAGGTTGACGAGGTGTCCGCCAGTGGCATCACTTCACTCACAAGTGTTCAACATGAACCCGTTCAGAACTTTGGAGCATTATTTTGCCAACACCTCTCGCTCTCTCTCTCTCAAAGTGACAATTAATGCATGCTTAATTACGTCATGCACAATATTTAATTTCCATTCAGGTCCACATGATCTGCATCTAACATATGGACGTCACGCTTGTCTGTTGCTTTGTTTACGGTACTTCTGCATGCATTTCATGTATTAATTTCCATAAAGTACTTACTCTATGGAATTTTCTAGTAGCCACAAGATATTGATCGATGTTTCATGTCAGGTCAACGCAACCATAATTACATGCATGCATACCTTTTCATTTTCTCCTAGCTTCTCTAATGTTTTTTTATTTTTAACATCATTGTTGCAAATGAATTATTCTGAGTTTATGTAGGGGGGACCAATATATGAGGGTTTTCTTTTTCTTTCTTGTGGATTTAATATATTAGTACATGTCCATGAAGAAAAATCCATGCTTTAATTATATGCCACATATATAAGCAGTTTAAGAAAAAGTGAAGAGGAAACCATTGGAAATTAAGAAGAGTCTATGAAGCTTTTGGAGGAATCGGGTTCGGAGAAACATCTAGAAAAGTCATTGAAAGACCCAGAAAATTCGAATAAAGCAGAATTACAACAATAAGAGGAATAAATAAAATATGATTTAGCAGTGGCCAAAAAGAAAAAGATGATTCAGCAATCCAAATTACATCAATTGTGGACCCATGCATGAATTTACTTTAAAGTTTAAAGCCTAGCCACTTTAACAGCAAATGGTTCCCATTGATCATCTTTTTTTTTTTTTTTTTTTTTTTTATCAATGCAATAATTAAGTAATTCACTACTTCTCTTTCATTGTTATAACTTTTTTTCTTTGGCAACTCGGAATTCATTGGCATAGTTATAAGTTTATAACTTGTAACTTGTACTTTATCAAATTAATTAAGAAGAAACTTGATAATCAAGGCACAAACAGCCATGATTCCTGCCCTTACAAGTTGTTTCACTTTCACATCACAAAGCATATCTTGGTAATTGGTTAGATCCCAAATTCCCAACACGTACTCACTTTGTTTCACATCACAATACAAAAGCATCTATGACTATGACCAATTGCTTGGATACTATGTATGTCGTCATTGCAGCAGTGGGATTATTTCAAGCATATATATATATATATACACATATGGCTAATTTTCGTAGAATATATATGTGGAGGGCAAAGGCCTAACTCGAAACTTTACTAACTATTCACAAAACGACCTTTGAACAGTTAGGCCAAGGCTAAAAAACGACCAATACAAGCAAGTCCATCAGTCTCGCGAAATACATGAAGGTGCTAGCTTACACTGCGAATCTGTCTTAAATCAGCTGACAAGAAAATTAAAACCTTGTAACAAAAAGAGACTAGCTAATTGAGCCATTTTGTAATGTAAATAAATAAAATAAAAAAGGGTAAAAACTAGACCAAGCTGAAATTTCATGACCTTAATACGTGTACAAATATTTGTCACTTTCACTAGACACTGGTGTTGTCCCATCATCTCTAAATTAAAGCAAAATTTCACTCCATGCAAATAAAGTATGCAACTTGTACATCTTGAGCAAATCACACTTTCTCCACACTTGGCATTCTAGATTCCACACGACACTACCCCTTTACAAATCTCTATATAAACCCCTCCCTACTCCCTCCCTTAATCATCAGCACACCAACCACACTCTCTCTCTTAATTATCTCCCTAAGCTTAACCATGGCTCCAAGCTTAAGTAAGAATGCTGCCCTAGACGTAATGGGCCTTGTCGATGTCAACTCCCCACTCTCAATCATTCTTGAAGGAGCCCAATTTCTTGCGAATGGCCACCCAATCCTCACCCAAGTCCCCCCAAACATCATAGCCACCCCATCCCCTTTCATCTCCTCAGAAAAGGCCCAAAACACTGTGGGCTGCTTCGTGGGCTTCGACTCCGACGCCCCCAAATCTCGCCACGTGGTCCCCCTCGGCAAGCTCACCGGCATCCGGTTCATGAGCATCTTCCGGTTCAAGGTCTGGTGGACCACCCACTGGACCGGCACCACCGGAAACGACGTGCAGCACGAGACCCAGATGATGATCCTCGACAAAAACGACGACTCCGGCCGCCCTTTCGTTCTCCTCCTTCCGCTTCTAGAAGGTTCGTTCAGGGCGTGTATGCAACCAGGCCCTCGTAACAATGACTACGTGGACATGTGCGTGGAGAGCGGGTCCACGCGTGTCCACGGGTCGAGCTTCAGGAGCTGCTTGTACATGCACGTGGGTGACGATCCGTACCGTCTAGTCAAGGAGGCCATGAAGGTGGTGAGGCTCCACTTAGGGACCTTCAAGCTGCTCGAGGAGAAAAACCCACCAGGTATAGTGGACAAGTTTGGTTGGTGTACATGGGATGCATTCTATCTTATGGTGCACCCTCATGGGGTTTGGGAGGGTGTGAAGGGCCTAGTGGAGGGTGGGTGCCCTCCAGGACTGGTCCTAATCGATGATGGCTGGCAATCCATTTGCCACGATGATGACCCAATTACTGACCCACATAGCATGGCCCGTACGGCCGCTGGCGAGCAAATGCCATGCAGGCTCATAAATTTTGAAGAGAATTACAAATTTAGGGACTATAGAGGGAGGGGTAGTAGCGTCCCTGATAAGGGCATGGGTGCCTTTATTAGGGACCTCAAAGAGGAGTTCGGGAGCGTAGAGCATGTGTATGTTTGGCATGCGCTTTGTGGTTATTGGGGTGGGCTCAGGCCCAATACTCCGGGCCTGCCCAAGTGTAGCGTGATTGGGCCTAAGTTGTCGCAGGGTTTGCAGATGACGATGGAGGATCTGGCGGTGGATAAGATCGTCAATAATGGCGTGGGGTTGGTTCCGCCGGAGCTGGCCCACAAGATGTACGAGGGGCTTCACTCGCATCTTCAAGCGGTGGGGGTTGACGGTGTCAAGGTTGACGTCATACACGTAAGTTCTCCAAAGTCTCTGGCTTTTGCTTTAAAAACAAATACGTCACCAAATGTTTTAACGGCATACTAATACGTCACGTGCACCTCATTAAAGAGCACATTCACAAAATATTGTTTTTTTTTTTATAACCATTAACCAGTTCACTTTTCTTTAATAGCATAACATATTCTTTTTTGTTAATTTAGCACCAAACATTTAAATAAATTTATGTACTTAATATGAGTTTAATGTAAGAAGTTTTAGATTAAATATAGACTTTCTTGCCATAAAATATTCTCATTTGTACGTACTAAAACTACAAAACAAAATGGTGCGGATCCAATGAGAAATTGGAAGGTTAAAGTTGAGTTTATTTGACATGTAAATTAGATAGCTTTCTTTTTTGTTTTGTTTTGTATTGAATTGTTTTTCATTCTAGAAATAAATATATAATTTTATTAGGAGTGCATGATATTTAATGATTTATTTTCTGAATTAGTGTTAAATCAACCCTTTGGACTCTGGTCTATTGGGGAATAACTGTGAGATTTCTACTTGAAGTTTTAATTTATGTCATGGTTCAGTTGCTTGAGATGCTATCCGAGGAATTTGGTGGTCGGATTGAGCTGGCCAAAGCTTATTACAAGGCACTCACTGCTTCTGTTAGGAAACATTTCAAAGGCAGTGGAGTGATTGCTAGCATGGAGCACTGCAATGACTTCATGTTCCTTGGAACAGAGGCCATTTCACTTGGACGTGTTGGTATGTAGCACATATATACATGTCTTTTTAAGGAAAGTGATCTAATGTTAATCTGATTGGTGTTGATCTTGTGTTTATATTTAAAATCACGCAGTTTTACTAAGGGTTTTGGGTCATTTTAATTATAAACACAAAACAGCATCGGAAAGATTAACAAAAAATTTAAATCTTATATTTAATTTCTCTATTAAAAACAAAAGATCGAAAAATGAGAGGCAGGGGCTAATTTTAATTTCTTGACGTTCACACATTCGTATAGGAGATGATTTTTGGTGCACAGACCCATCCGGGGATCCAAATGGGACATACTGGCTACAAGGGTGTCACATGGTGCACTGTGCCTACAACAGCTTGTGGATGGGCAACTTCATACACCCAGATTGGGACATGTTCCAATCCACACACCCTTGTGCTGAATTCCATGCTGCTTCAAGAGCTATATCTGGAGGACCAATCTACATCAGTGACTCTGTTGGCAAGCACAACTTCAAGCTTCTTAAGACCCTTGCGTTGCCAGATGGGTCCATATTACGATGCCAACACTATGCACTTCCCACTAGGGATTCCCTATTTGAAGACCCTTTGCATGATGGCAAAACAATGCTCAAGATTTGGAACCTCAACAAAGTAAGATAGTAATTAAAATGTTCATTAAAAGGAAAACGCTAGCATTAGTCGTACACGCATGATATTTCATAATAGGATGTAAGTTCAGACTCATCAACGACTAACGCTAGTTTAATTTTCTCTTTTCAAAATGCATAAATTATGAGGTAAGAGTAAAATTAAGATACCCTTTTTAGCTATTGGGCTAATTTGGTGTTTTTCTGCATGTACCAGTACACAGGAGTCTTAGGGCTATTCAATTGCCAAGGAGGAGGGTGGTGCCCCCAATCCAGGCGTAACAAAAGTACCTCTGAGTTCTCAAAGCCAGTGACCTGCTTGGCAAGCCCTAAAGATGTGGAATGGAGCAATGGGAAGAGCCCAATTTCAATCAAAGGAATGAAGATATTTGCTGTGTACATGTTCCATGAAAAGAAGCTGAAGCTCTTGAAGCCATCAGAGAATGTGGAGATCTCACTTGAGCCTTTTAATTATGAGCTCCTCACTGTTTCTCCAGTGAGTGTCTTGCCAAAGAAGTTGATCCAATTTGCTCCAATTGGATTGGTGAACATGCTCAACACTGGTGGTGCAATTCAATCACTAGAATTTGAGGATGCTGGTGAAAATTTGGTGAGAATTGGAGTGAGGGGTAGTGGAGAAATGAGAGTGTTTGCTTCAGAAAAGCCAAGTGAGTGTAAGATAGATGGAGAGGTTGTGAAGCTTGATTATGTTGATAAGATGGTCACAGTCCAAGTGCCCTGGCCTGGTTCTTCAAGATCAACTGTGGTTGAGTACTTGTTTTGAGTGTAAAAGGAAAGATTTGTTGTTAATCCATGTTGTAAACATTTGAGCTTGACCCAATGAAATGTGATTCCTTTTTTTTTTAAATGGTTGAATATTGATTTGTTACCAGTAAAATGCGAATATAATATTGTAGTAAGAATTTATGGCAATATCAATTTGTAATTAAAGTGGCTTTTGATGTGAATATTTCTTTTTATAATTATTGTCTCTAAGTTTTAAAATCAAAACTTACTCCGACAAAATAATACTTAAAATTATCTATCATAGTTTAAATTAATATGACATGTTAAATTATTAGAAAATTTTAAATGAGTCTTTTTTTTTCAATTTCATTAAAGAATTTTAATATTTTTTTAAGTGTTTTAGAAATCTAACCTTTGAATAGTGCTTAAACTATCTTCGAGTGTTAGTTGAAGAGAATTTAAGCATTACTCGAGAAAATAGGGAAACTCTAATAAATGCTAGATAATTATATTTTTAAAAAGCTTAATTACAAATACACTCACTAATTATAGGGGATATTTCAGATCAGTTCATGAACAAAAAAATGTTTCAGATTAGGACACGAACTAATAGAAAGTTACAAAATAGTACATTCGTTACAAATTCCGTCAATAAGGACATTAAATACTAATGTAGACAGTGCTGACATGAATTTTTTGAATGATGTGGATACCAAATTTAAATCACATGGATTAATGATTAATGATGTCATATTTAATATATTTTTTTTACAGGTTAAAAAGTTTTTTTAGTTTTTTTGAATTTTTTAATCAATGTGACATTATTAATCCAAATGGAGCAAATTTGGTGTCCACATGATTCAAAAAATTCACATTTTCATTGTCCAAAGTAACATTTAACTATTTTTGTTGACGAAATTCATAACGGATGTGCTATTTTATAGTTTTCTATTAGTTAGTGGACCAATCTGAAATATTTTTTTGTTCATGAATCAATCTGAAATACCCTTTAAAGTTAATAAGTGTATTTTGTAATTGAGCCTTTATAAAACTCTAAAAACAACTAAAAAGTCTAAAATAAGACCAAAAAAATTGTTGATTTTTTCAAATTTTTCTAAATTATTGGACAACTACAGATTGGTTTGGACTCCAGTCCACTTGGTCTGATACTCGAGTCTGGGCCTACTCATAGTAATTGAGTGTGGGCCGACCCAAAAGAAGAAAAAGGAAGAATTGCAAGAACAGAACAGCAGCAACCTCTGCGGCTCTGCTTCAACTGCAAGTCAATTTTCCGATCTCCGTTGGCCTAACAACCATAACATAATCCTCTGTTTGGAAGCTCAGAAAACATGAGGGAAAATAGCGGGAAAGGGAAGACCAAACTCCGAGCACGATGAAGGCGTCGGAGTTCATGGACAAGCAGGTCATGGAACTTTCTCGATCCCACTCCGACGATTTATCTCAAGATTCATATGACGACGACGACTTCGCTTCCAGCTTCCAGTTCCGCCCCGTACGACATGTCGCTTCGCAGCAGTCACGCGTCGAGGTATGCATTTCGAGTTTCAACTTAATTTTCGAACTCATGGATTCTTTAACTGAAATTTTAATCCTCCTGCCTTAGCATATAAATTGGGTTTTAACTGGAATTGGTAGTCAGTTAGTCACTCTCTGAATTTACTCCAACAATAAAAGTAGCTGCTAAGTGTTTTAAAACTCTGTTTAGTTAATTAATTGGTTTATATTATTAAATCAAATTAAATTCAGAGAACAGATAATCATCTGGGGTGTCAATGCAAATTGATTTCGTAATTTTGTTTGTAAATAGTTATTGACAAGAGTGACTTGGTTCGAGTTGATTATTGTGGCCTGCATAGTTTTTTTCTGTTGCAATGGAAATTTCTGAGAGTTACCCAAAAATAAAATCTAGTTTGATTTGAGATATTGTAGAAAATAAGCGGTGTTCATGATTGCTGTAAAGTTCAAGTGATTGTTCTATTATGACTCGCAGAATTGTAGCTCTTCTGAGGACTCAGCATTGATTTCGGTGATTGATCGGAAGATGAAGCAGCATTCTGACAATCTGCTGCATGCAGTGGAGGGTCTCAGCGCACGAGTTTCACAACTGGAGACTCGATTCCGCTTGCTTGAGAATTCCATTGATGACTTGAAGGATTCTACTGAAATTAACTATGGGAGGACTGATGGGAAACTGAGGGAAATAGAAAATATTCTAAGAAAGGTATTGTCAGTTTTGCTCATTACCTTAGTTACTGGTTTTTTTCATTCATCGTTTTACAAAGTGAGCTAACAATAAATTGATATCAGCAGTATCTTTTTGCTGAATTTATTTAACTGGTCAATTAGGTTGCATTGTTACATGTGTCAAACGTAGAGGACAGAGAATTTGGGTGATACAAATTTGGTGCTAGAGGCACAGAAGTTGATGTCATATTTATTAGTTGGGATAATTTTAGCAAAAGTACTCTAAATATACCCCTTGTCGGAGTTGAGGATACCACATTCAGTTTGTTCCAATTAAGGATTCCAAACTTTCAGTTTGGCTCAATTAAGGGTTTTCGGTCAAAAATACTAATTTTGAGAGGCAAAAACATCTTTTTACTTCAAAAATATAACTAATTATAAAAAATTACTAAAAATTAAAAATAATCATAAAAAAAGTTTGCAAAATAAAACTAAAAGAAACAAAAAAATAAAAAAAATCCACAAAATAAAATTGATTGAATTTTAAAAAGTAAAAAAAAAGGAGGACAACTCCTTCCCCCACCAAGCCCCACCCACTATTCCCCCCACCACCCTCCCCCGCCCTTTCCCCCACCACCCAGCCCCGACCCTCCCCCTTCCCCCACCCAGCCCCACCGTTCTCTTTTCTCTCTGCCTCATTTTCTCTCTCATCTCTCTCTACCTCTCTTCTCTCTCTCTGTGTCCCCTCGCTAGCTCCCCCTCCCCCATCCCCGTCGCACCTTCCCCCACCCAGCTCGCCCGCCGACCCCTCTCCTCTCTCTTTGCCTCACTCTCTCATCTTTCTCTGCCTCTCCTCTCTTTCTCTCTCGCCCCCCAGCCCCTCCCCGCTCCGCTCCGCCCTTCCCCTATCCCCGTCGCAACCCTAACCCATCCCTTTCCCCCCAAACACAGCCCCAGCCCTAGCCCCGCCCTTCTTCTCTCTTTGCCACACTTTCTCTCTCATCTCTCTCTCTGCCCACCCACCCAGCTCCCCCTAGCCCCGACCCACCTCTCCCCCTCAAGCCCCAACCCAGCCCAGCCTTTTCCTCCCTCCCCCATCCTCGTCGCAACCCCCCCCCCCCCCCAGTTTTTTTTCGTTTAATTATTTTTCATTTTAAATTGTTTTATTTTAATTGTTTAGTTTTATTTTTTAGGTAAAGAGACGTTTTTGCCCCTCAAAATTGGTATTTTTTGACCGAAAACCCTTAATTGAGCCAAAAAGAAAGTTTGGGATCCTTAATTGAAACAAAGTGAATGTCGCATCCTTAACTGCGATAATGGGTATAGTGTGAGTCCTTTTGCTAAAATTATCCCTTATTAGTTTGAAGCTTTTATTTCACATAGTCAATTAGGCTTTTCATGGGAATTTATCTAATTTAATTCGCATGCCGTAAGTTCTAGTATTATAACATGATACTATTGACAATGTTGTAAGTGACCCTGTTCATATTTACTGGAGCAGCACGTTCACCATCTGTTGAACTATGAGAAAATGTTGAAGAGGTCCCATTAGCACAATCTGTTAAATACTAACACTCATGTTGAAGGCATAGAAACTAGGTTTAAGTATTGTTGTAAGAGAAAAAAACAATAAAGAGTCGTGTGCAGGAGATTCTATAAGGCGCCAACAGCTTCTTGACATGCTTCATGTTGCTTGTAAATAAACTGCAGGTTGAAGGTGGTATGCAGGATTTGAGAGATAAACAAGAGATATCAGAGGCTCAGCTGCACCTTGCAAAGCTTCAAATGTTAAAGGGTCACCAGCAATTGGAAAACCAAAAGAGCAATGTACAAACAATTTCAGCTGAAGAAGTATTGTCATCTGCCTCTCAACAAAACCACCAACCACATTCAACTCATTCTTGTCTACCACTTCCTTCTCTTCCTCCTTATCTTCCCCCAACCCTACCCCATCAGCATTTGCCACCAGCACCTGCAGCACAGATTCCTACCCAAACAACTCAGAATCAAATCCCTTTTATTCAACAGGCAGATTCTAACTATTTGCCACCTCTGTTAAATCCACAATCCACTCCTCAGATGTACTATATGTCTCAAGTTCAGCAGTCACAACCACCACCCACAGCACCATATCAACCTTATCCACCTGTACCACATCTTTCACAAACCTCACAATTCCTGCAGCTGCCTCAAATGCACCCACCTTTCAATGCTGTTGATCCACAAGCCCAAGGTTCATTGATTCACAATCCTGGAGAAACCCCATACATGTTATCTCAAAGCTATCCCCCAAGTATCCATGAAACCTCTCATGCACCTGACTTGGCTCTCCCATCCCAAAAACAGTATGTGAGTTCCCTGCAGAGTACACATGATCAATCTAGAAGTAATAACTGGCCTGAGTTCTCCCCTGGGCATGTGCAACCAGTTCAACATTCAAGTTTTGATGACTTTTATTCCCAAAGTGGATCTCCTTCTCACTACAGTGGTTCAAAAATGAAACACTCGCAAGTCTTGCCGTCCTCCTTAGCCCCTTATGATAGAAGCAACTTTTCAAGACTGCCAACTGCCCAGGTATTGCCATATGCATTACCCATGGCCTCTAGTGTGGATAAGGAGTCAGGTTCTGGTGGGACTGGAAACAGCGTACCAATCAGTAATGTCATTGATAAGGTTGTAGCAATGGGATTCCGGAGGGACATGGTCACAGCAACAGTGAGGAAAATGACTGAGAATGGGCAGTCAGTAGACCTTAACGTTGTGCTGGATAAACTGATGAACAATGGAGAAGTTCAACCCCAAAGTGGTGGATTTGGCCGGTAATATGTGGTATTGTTTTTGTTTTCTACTACCATAGTCCTTTCCTTTTTTTTTTTTTTTTTTTTTAATGGCCGCTATGTAAATATTGAACGACTTGTAACATTTGGCCAAAAAAAAAAAAAAGACTTGTAACATTGACATTTGTTGTGTGTTGTATACTTGTATGTGAATGTAAATTGCAGAGTGTGTTCTACTTAGTTTTCGTGTTCTATATCTCGGTGATGCATCAACGTTTAAGCGTATGCTGGGTTGTTCTGACACAATATATTTGGACAGTTTCTAGGAAACTAGCCTAGTGATTTTATATGCTGGGCTTTTAGAGTTGCAAAAGGCTGTAGGATTTTGAAGACGTGATACCGTTTGATTGGATGTTAGATTGAATTGATTTGATTTGATTTGGACGGATTGAATTGGATATTAAGGTCTGAATGGTGACAGAATGAGGAATTGCCAGACCAGTAGTTGCCAAGGCTACAACATCCAAATGCTATAATTTATACTTGGGTGTACCGTGTATGACGGTAAGCACGCTGGTACTTCCTTCTATCTATACTAGAAAAGTGTGAATGTATGATAATATTCTTAAGCAAAAATACCCTTATATAAAATAATAATTATATTGTTTCAATGAATAAATTTATAATTTCCTGGCCAAAAACAAATTAGTATTTTTACTTCAAACCATAATGTTTGTGAAACCACAAATTATTTTATGTTGCTTCAAATACAATTTTTTTCCCCCTATCATTAGGAAGGACCATTTCCCTAATGGGTGCAGCTTTGAAAATGTAGAGGTTTTCATCACTAGGCATAGGACCACTTTTGCTAGGGGGAGATAGTGATCTGCCTTGTGCTTAAATGCATCAATCATCAAGCTGAGGCTGCTGGGGCATCAAACCATGTGAACCTTAGGAGGGGCTTGGTTTTGAATCCCTTGGAGGAGATTACTATGACTGAGCTCTCAATCACATAAATATATGGTCCCAAGGGTTTGAAGACCCAATTGAGCCTTTCTTATTCATAATGCTGATTTTGTGGACCCTAAATAAGCCAGAGGTCCAGCCCTTTCGTACTCCAGGAATGTACGTGTCTTATCCCTTTCATCTCTATTTCATCCACTTTGTCCAAAACAACAAAGAAAATCTGCTTGATCTCCCAGCAGCTTTGTAGCCAAATGCTTAATATCATTTTTATTTTTATTTTTTCGCTCTTAACTTCAGGGAACATTTGGGTTCAATGAAAAACCCAAGTGGCAAGGAAGAGTGAAATAATAAGTCGACACTAGTATAGAAAGATTAAAATAGGGCCAGCACGACGGGGTACGAAATGGGTAGGATCCATGCAAGCATGACACAAGTAAATGAGTTGGATTGAAGTTTTAACCCATTAGAGAGACACGACCCAAGCAAGGCATGAGCACTAGCACTAAATAGACTCAAACTATATATGATTCATTTAATTTAATTTTTTTTCTTTTTAAAGAACTTTCAACAACAAAATTCAATTTTTCAAGCAAAAATATGTTTAGATAGGTCAATGATTTTCGATTTAGCTAATTTTTTACAAGGAGGATCTATCAATGAAGATGATCCTTGCAAACGGGTCGGATCAATACAAAACGACTCGTGTGGGCCCCAACAAGGTCATACCTCAACATAAATAAGTTGAAGCATACCTCAATAGAAGGAGTCTGTATATATATATATATATATCAGATAAGTTTTCTAACAAAAAAAAAGGACTCCTAGACTAGCTCATTTAAGATAAGACACGAGTACGATTGGGCCATAGGCCGTGGGTCATGTCGGGCCTAGGTCTTAGTTATCTAAGTCAGTATGAACACTACATGATTATTAAATGAACCAACACAAGCATGACACGCTCGACCCAACACATTTGACACCCCCAATGATAAAAATTAGGATAGATTAAGTGCTTGATTCCCCACAGTGTATAACAACAACAAAAAATGACTAAAGATTAGATCTAACATTTTAAAGATGCATTCTTACAAGTGCAAATTAAGTTTAATTTAAATTTCTCATAAATAGGCCCATAAACTCTAACTTAACTAATATTAGTGCATGGTGTAATAAAACTAGAAAAGTAAGCTTTAAGCTGGATGGGGAATTCGAACAATGGATTTCTTCTAATAAAGTGGAAAGAAATATCACTTAACTAATAGCTAATAGTTAGTTGATACTTTCTTATGAATATCTGTCTTCCAGTGTTACTAACCTAAACATGGTGTTTCCATTATCCATAGTTGGTACTTTCTCAAGATTGTCATAAAATTGCAAGTGGGCAATGCCACGTGGAGACGAGACCTTAATAAGTTAATACATGTGCTGATAGTGCTTTATTAATACGACAATGGATTGAATTTGATTAGTTATGATTTATGACCACCGGTAGCATCATATTAATGGGGGCTATCGTGTCTATTAATTCGTTCATGATATTACCAGTGGATAAATTAGGCCTTGGGGAGACCTGCCTTGCAAGTTCATGGACTTTCTTTCATCGATCACCAAACTTTCTCTTTTTATGTATAGTTGGTTTTCTTATATATGCTCCTAATTGATTTTTTTAATCAACATATGTAAATAATTTTCTTTTAATATATTTAACAAAATCAAATTCATATTATATCGTAATTTTAACCCTTTTTTTTAATTCGATAATCTATCACCACCTGAACTAATTTTGGTATAAAACAACTTTCAGCTTTCAAAGTTTTATCTTTTTATTATTACCCATACGGCCATACCATCTTGAACTGTCAATGTAATATTAGACCAATAATTATTGGAAAACTATATAGATCATTAACATACTTCTATATTCTAGAATCAAAGATCATTAAGCTACCTAATTTTATTCATTCATGTCACATTTCACTATCGATCTTAATAAAAACTATATTCATCCATTGGAAATAATTTGTTGATTTTTTTCCCAAATGGCCTCAGTTTGTATTGATTAATTGTGTTTATGTGCAAAGAGACAATTTTTTTTTCTCTAATTTAATCACTAAACCGGCCTAAAACATACTTATTGATTGGATTCGAAGTTAATTTGTTGCTGTAAGGATTTTTTTTCTTAAAAAAAAAAAACTTTATCAATCTTCATGACGAGACAGATCAATGGTATAACAATATCATAGTGAATACAATCCTTGAGCCACAAAGGACCTTCTTCTAACCAAACACAAAAATCAATCACCAAATCACCTATGGGAAGCTTGATTACGTTCGATCGGTAAGGAGTAGTAGGACATCAAGTTTTGGGCATCTTCTACCAAATTTCCACTTTCCCATCCCAGCTCTCTCTCTCTCCAAGTATAAGAGAATCAACATCGGTCGATGCTTTGATCATGCATCACACGTTGTGGATGTGAGACGTTACGCAAGTAAGCATACTCTTATTTTTTAAATTTTATCTATTAATTATTTTTTATCACCCATAATTTCAGTTGATTCTCACTTTACCACCTAAATATTTATTTGTCTCATTTTATTATCTACAACTATTCTTTGGTCTTATTTTATCTTTTTCCGTTCATTCTGTCAGCCAAGTTGTAAAAAATGCTGACGTGATAAGAGCATTTTTGTCACCAATATTGAAGAATTAGCTGATGGAATACGATAAAAGGTAGAATGAGACACGAGAGATAATTGTAGGTGATAAAATAAGACAAATAAATATCTTGATGATAAATTGAGAATCAACTAAAACTATGAGTAGTAAAAACACAATTAAGCCTAATATCTAGGCCTGTCTTTTTACGTGTCATACATACATAAATGCTTAGAAAAATTTGCAAAAGTCTATAACTCCTTTAAAATTCATTGAAATCTCAATTGAATACACTATTTATTCTAAACCATCTAAACTGTATCCTACACTAATAAACTCTTATAACCCCTACTAATTCTTATAAATTTTTTAAAAATAAAAGTAAAACTATAATTGCCTACATAAGCTAGAAAATAAATAAAAAGAAAACAAGTAGGGATATGAAAAAGTTTGAGTCCCACTTAAAAATTTCCAATAGATTTCTATTTATATTTCAAATAGTGTAGATTTATAAGTGTAGTACCACTATGGTAAGACATAAGAATTATAACAAATTTGTTGACAATAACTTGTTATAATATATTCTCATGACCTTTGTTTTTTGGTCAAAATTCATAAAAATCCACCAAAATCTATCACTTAATGAAATCATTTAAAATCCTTGAGAAATTGAATACACCTAGATTTATATGAAATATTTTAAATTCTGAATTAAATACATCTGAATTTCTATGGAATTTTTAAAATTATGCATTGAATACACCTAAATTTCTATAGACTTTTAAATTCTTTTAAAATTCATAGAATCCTAATTGAATACACCACCTTAGAGTTAATTACTTTAGCGGCCAAAATTAGAAACTAAACCTTAAATCATAAGTGATTAATGATAAGTGATTACCTGATTATGAAAAGAAAAAAAAAGTAAAAATGCAATCCAAAAGATGTAATTGTGTCACAATATGCATATATAAATGTAGTTAAATGTCACTAGTTGATTGTCGTTATAAGACCAAAAAAGAAGCAGGAAAAAATGGTAAGGGCTGAAAAATAAACACAAAAAAGACTCAAGAGGAGAAAACAATTGGAGAAAAGGTTGGGATTACTAGAGAACTCCAAAGTAGTCGGGGACTATAAATTAAAAGCCCTATAATTTTTTGGTTCATTTATATAAATTTGTTAAAGAAAATGCACAATTTTTTGCTACAGTCGGTTATAGAAATTGGCAAATATATTCCAGACTTGGTGTACTATTTCATTTATATAAGTTAGTTATAGTTCGTTATAGAAGATCTCATCATTGTCGTATAACTTTATTTTTTGGATTTGAATATGATCGCCAGTCCAAATGATTATGTTTTATTGATTTCATTTATAAATTAGTATAGACAAATAAACCATTAAAAGTTGTTTTGTTTGTTATAGAAGATATTATTATCATCGTATATTTTCTCTTTAGATTTGGATACGATCGTTAATTCAAATGATTACACAACATAATACGATGAAAACCAACTTTTTTCCTTTTGATGTTTGATAAAATAATCAACATACCTAGGAATTCATTTGTTTTTGTGTTCTTTTGGTAGTAGAAATATTAGACTCAGAAAAATGTTTTTTATAAGGGATGCCCTAATTCATTATATAGAAAATGGTACAACATGTTATACAATATAAGAATTTAAGAGTTTTCAGATAAATAACTGCTGTGAAACTTTTTTAGAGAATTGGACACAAAAGAAAAATATTAATAAAAAGAAATTTAATATAAAACATTGGGATAAAAGAAACAACATCAACAGAGACAAACATATAGAAAGATAAAACAACATCTCACTTATTAGAAAGATAAAATAAAACAAAAACAAGAAAAACAAGCACTAAAACGCAGAAAGTTTCATTTTCAAACGGAATTAGCAAAAACTCTTTTACGGACTAAAATATGGGTTTACCAAATTTCATCTGTCTCTCTGAGTAGTCACTATCCTCTTTCTTGTCTAGTTTCCAGTCCAAATCAAAACTCCATTTTGTTTACAACTCAAAAACAGCCATATATTTTTTTTTTTGGGGCCAAAAACAGCCATATTTATTAACTAAAAGAGATTGAAAAGCAAAGCTCAAAGCCTCAAAATCATATTAAAAAATAAAAAGCCACAAAAAAATAAAAAGGAAATAGAAAGAGAAGGGCAAGGAAAATTGGAAAAAGCAAACAGAGGGACGGAGACAGAGCATGTAGTAAGACTGTAAGAGCAGCTTTTCTATTTCGTTAACCCGTGCATCAATATCCCTGCCATATATTTATATAAATATGGAACAATGAATCTATTCTACTCTTTTATTGGGTTTTTATTTTTTTCGAGATCTAGCATCGGAAAGCTGCGATTTTCCTGGAAAATCGAACTGGGATTTCTTGATTCCTGAGGAAATCCCCGGTCGGAACAAGTGTTTTCAACTTTCCCTCCTTGCATTTTGACCTCTTCCCACCTCATCAATTTTGTTCCATTTTCGTTTTCTTTTTCCATTTTGGTGATTAATTTTTGGTATTTCTCTCAATCTCAAAACAGAGCTTTGAAAAATATGAACAAAATATTTGATATTCTACTATTATTAATTACTCTTTGTTTCTTTGCTATGTTTCTCTAATGCCTATCCGATTTAGTTGAACATTATTTTTAAACAATTTTGAACAAAGCCAGAGCAATTTACTACCCCTCTGAACCCACATGCACAGAGAGCTCTAGAAACCCTGAAATCTGGGATTTTTTTTTGCAGTCAAATCCAAAGACTCAAAACCGTCCCCAGATTTCCTCCAAGAATCCGTTTCAAAGTTTTGTCAAGATTGAATTGACTCATTTTGTCGAAATTGGACCGTCTGCCTTAGCATCCGTAATCCTCGCCACCAAAGCTTTGCATGCGTTATAGTTCGCCTCTTTGCCTTCCACTTGGAAATTGAAGTTTTTGTTTTCATCTTCTGGGTTTTGCTATAAATCACCCCTTCTGTTTTTGAGCTCCTCACACATTCACGCTGAAGCACTCAGCACACTCTACTCTCCCTCTCTCTCACTTTGCTTTCATTACTCTGTTTTCAGTACTCTATTTTCAATACTCTGTTTTCAATCCTCTGTTTTCAAAAAAATGACCAACTTTCTGAGAATTTTCACAATGAGAAACTTGCTTGTGCTCTCTCTGGCTCTTAATCTGAGCTTGATTATGAGAGTGGTGGTTTATGAGGAGGGTGAGAAGCAACAGGGCCCTCATGGGTTCTCTGTGGAAAAGCAGAGAGAACCATCAATGGCTGACGGTGGTGTTGAGAAGGACCCTCACGCAAGCAAGAGGACCCTTCTGCAACTGAATGATTCTTCTTCGGGTCAAAATGGCGTGGAAGAAGAAGAAGAAGAAGAAGAAGAGAGAGTTATCAACCTCGACCAGTGAGTTTCTACTTTCTTCTGCCTTTCAATTATATTATGATTATTATCAAATTCCTCCACTGACATTTATTCAATTATCACTAACCTACCCATGAGTTTTCTTGCTATATCATTTACCTCCCTGTGTCAGACTCTGAAGTCTGACCTTGCGATTTATCTTTGAGCACACTCCAAAGTTTTGGTCAAAGTCAGGGGCAAAATGGTCTTTTTGAATCCGAAGAAATGGGCATGGGGGAAGTGTTAGGCAACCGGTGATGGCATCTCATATGTAAAGGGAGGTCAAAATATTATGTCAGAAACCTCAGTTGACGTCAGTGATAGTTTGCAAAAAGACCCTTGAGTATTCACTCACTCTGTTCACTAAAAAAAATATTTCTTTGCTTTCTGTATTTGCTTGCGTAGTTTTATTTACTGTTGCAGGGATTCCCTCTAAAGTGGGCTTAGGGCTTACGTTAGCTAGGATAGAGAAAGGGCAGGCCCAGAGGCAGAGGGTCCATGTTTTGGTTGAATTTTCCATGGTGCATGTTTTGCTGGGTCACTGTTTTTGTTTTGTCATTTTCTTGTTCCCAAGTTACTGGGGTGGTGGTGGTGGTGGTGGTAGTGGTAGTAGGACTGGAGTCTAAACATGCACCATGGACGGTGGAAAATAGAAATTGACATTTTGACCAACCACAACATCATCATTCATTTTGTACCATAGTTGTGGACCTCAAACTACTAAAGAAATTTTGGCCAACAAATTAAACTGCTCAAAAATTTTACAGCTTGTGGCCAAGTTGCAAAAGTTGGAGCCCCCTAGGTGCATGTTGTTTTTGGTAAAATACCCAAAGTGCATGTTAGCACAAGGCACTATTAGGGCTTTAAAAAATTAAAAGTACATGCATGTTTGTGTGGGGTGCCATATGCCCCATTTTGTTTTTCTGCACAAAGACCCACCTTTGGCCTTTGGGAAAGTGTAAACAAGACTAAAGTGCGCAGTGGGTTGTAAACCTTTGGCCGCCCCAAAATGCAAATTAGCTTTTCAGCAATTGTGGATCTTACCACTCTGTGGGACCTATTAAAGATTCAACCCATCATGTAATTAGGTCTCTACCAATTGACATTACACTCTGGACACTGATATGATGTTAGATATGTGTACATCTAATCATTGATCTCTTTGAGAGGGACCCACCCCCATCATCCCCACCCTTCCTCCCATTTACTGTCTTCCCCATTCCTACTTCCCATGCTCCATGCAATTTAGAATCTGGTTTCTGTGTGACAGATTTTCATGTTTCCTCCTCTTTTTGAATCACATTTTTCACTTTTATACTACCTTTATATGTGACTGTCATTATGTTTTTTGTTTCACTTTTCACTTTCATTATATGCTTTTCTACCTTTTAACAAATGTGAAAGTGAATTGCATGCCAAACATATGCTATTTGGACCATATGAAGGAAGAGTTTTCAACTTTCCAAGAATCCCACATCAAAATTCCATCTTTATTCTATGTTTGTTCAACTATGTGTTTATATATGACATGTTACTGTGTTTGTGTTTTGGTGAATGCAGCGGCGACCCGACTATGTATGAAAAGTACTGGCAGCAGATGAGTGAGAGAACCACGATTGTGATCCCTGGATGGCAATCTATGAGCTATTTCTCAGATGTTAAAAGCCTTTGCTGGTTTTTGGAGCCAGAGTTTGCCAAACAAGTTGTCAGGCTACACAAGGTGGTGGGCAATGCTGTCACTGAAGGTCGCCACATTGTGGTTGGGACAGGTTCATCACAGCTATTTTTAGCTGCACTCTTTGCTCTTGCGCCTATAGATGGATCTGAGCCCATAAGCGTGGTGTCTGCATCCCCATACTACTCGGTGAGCTTGATATTTTGTGTTTGATTCTGTTTGCTGGTTGGTTCAATATAGAATGCTTTCAACTTCTAGAGCTTGAATTTTTTAATGGAACTCACCGACTCACTAGTATTGCTTGTTACTTGCTAGCAAATCCAGGCAAAGTCAAATGCATCAGTGACATATGGTTTATTCCCCTAATTCTATATTTGTTTATATCATCACTTAGCTTGGTGGACATGCTTTTGTGAAAGCTGTGACCACTTTACTTTAGAATTGCTTACCATAAGTACTATAAGATATTTGTGTGAAGTTGGCTGCTTTTCTCATTTGCTTGGCTTTTCATGCATAATAAAGAACATGATTTTGGTATAACAAAATTTGATTTTCATCTCATAGTGCAAAAACCATTGTAAGCCCATTTCTCAGACTTCTTTTTCTTTTTGACCTGGATAAGTACATATCAAAATGTAAAGACTTTTCTTGGAACAAAGTTTTTTAGCTACAATATCTTTTTCTCAGAAGAACAAAGGCAAAACCATTTAATAAATATGTCATTTATTTTGCCTGCCTTAATCTGGAACTTGACTTTGGAAACTCAATTATTTTTGGTTTTTGTCCCGGCCCCCTCCTTAATTTTCACTATTTCTTTTGTCCCACTGTCCTGAGTCCTCATTTATCCTCCTCTGCACAGTGATATACCACTGTGCATGCATGTGCCCAATTGGATAGATCAGATAAGTAACATGCCTATCTAGCTTTCTTACACACACACACACACGTGTGTGTATATTATAACTCAAAGGCTTATTCACGTCAATGTCCTCTAAAAGTAACTTCGATTTTCAATTTGCTCCCTGAAACTTTATTTCTCCCAGTTTTCCCCTCAAACTTTACAAAATATCATATTCCGTTAAGTCTGTCTATGAGTCCGTCAAAAAAGCCTACGTGGCGCTTATGTGGAAGGGGTAATAAACTGCCACGTCAGCTTATTTGACGGAGCTTGTAACGGACTTGACGGAATATGATATTTTGTAAAGTTTGGGAGGTAAAGTGGGAGGAATGAAGTTTCAAGGAATAAATTGAAAATCAAAGTTACTTTCAGGGGGCATTGGCGTGAATAAGCCTATATTCTCTTTACTTTCAAGTCAACCATATATCATGTCTAAGAAAATAATGATTTACCATGGATCTTCATAATTTCTTTGCAGTCTTACCCCTCCATGACTGACTACCAAAAATCAGGGCTGTATAAATGGGCTGGTGATGCTCGTAACTTCACCACTGAGGGTTCATACATTGAGATAGTCACCTCCCCCAACAACCCGGATGGGTGTGTCAGGTATTCGATGGTGAATCGAAGTGGAGGTATATCGATTCATGACTTGGCTTACTACTGGCCACAATATACCCCCATAACTTCACCATCAGACCATGACCTGACATTGTTCACCGTCTCCAAAGCCACGGGTCATGCTGGGACACGCATTGGGTAAGCTCTCTTCATTCAAAATAATCATTTGTCTTGGTTTGAATATATTTGCAGCATTTTTATTCCTGCAACACTCCTTTACTTGCTGTTTTACTAAATTGTTCTCTTCTGCATCTTCTTCCAGGTGGGCTCTAGTGAAAGATGCTGAAGTTGCGAAAAAAATGATAAAATTCATAGAGCTCAGCACCATTGGCGTGTCCAGGGATTCGCAACTCCGGGCTGCCAAGATTTTAGAAGCGATGAGCAACAGCAGTGAAAAACTTGGCAGCTCGGATTTTAGTGAATCCTTCTTTAGGATTAGCTACAACCTGATGGCAGAGAGGTGGCAGCTGCTTAGGGAAGCGGTGAACAAGGGCAGAATGTTTAGCCTGCCGGAATTTACGCCAGGATTCTGCCACTTCCTTCACCAGGTCTCGCATCCTCAACCTGGTAAGTGAAAAACCACCAAAATATTAATTAAGAGTAGCATAACTATGTGACATTTATTTGGAGTTTAATTGAAATTATTGTTTACCTGTTTTGCAGCTTTCGCATGGTTAAAATGTGAAGATGATGATGTGAAGGACTGCGAGAGCTTCCTCAGGGGGCACAAGATTTTGACCCGAGGGGGAAATAACTTTGGGGTTGGCCCAAAGTCTGTCCGAGTTAGCATGTTGGATCGGGACGAAATCTTCAACATATTTGTGAAGCGACTGTCCACGATCCATTCATAACAATGGATCATCACCCTCATGTGCTATCTTTGGCACCAGCAAGCTGCGGCCTAAGAAATATAGAAGAGGAATTAGGGGGAGTGTGATCTGGTAGTTTATATCTAGAATAGTTTTAGAAAGTAATATAGTATGTACTCTTCTCCATCTTATCTAAATGATATAATTTCCCAATGAAAGTAAGTTTACGAGGGTTCAAATCCAACTATCCCTCTCCACTTTACTATGAAATTTGCAGACACTTACGAAATTGCAAGCAGCAGCAATGATTTTCCCTTTATTCAGTCTAAGAATTCTTAAATATTCAAGATGTGCTTATTATTTTAAGAGATTGTAAAAAATACATACAAATCACATGCAACCAATCAATTGAATTTTCGTTTGTGGTGGAAAAAAGCAACAAGAAGTATACCTTAGATATTCTGTATTACATGAGCATTCCCCCATGCTCTAATCCATCCCATATTCCCATGCCACTTATTTTCACATTAATGGAGTAAATATTTTCTCCGAGTAACTTTCTTTCAAGTTTTCCTTTCCTTCCCCCTTTCCCCCTCTCCCTTTTTCTCCCCTTCCTCCTCCCCCTAAAACCCAAAAACAGGCTCTCCAATCCTAAAATGGCAACCATATATGAATTACTTCATGTTTTTGGATTAATGAGGGTTGGGAGGTATTTGTAGAAACTTTGGGCGATAAAACCGATGTGTTTGAAAACATATATATATAAACGTTTTGGCGGTTTTACGTGAACATAAAAGACAAGTATTACTCTATCTTCAGTTTCATGTGAACATACAAAGAACCTTGTAGGAAGTACAAACATCATCAGTTTCACATGAACATAAAGGAGATAGTTTCAGGTGAAGAATCTTATAGTAGGCACAAATATCACCAGCTTCAGGTGAACATAAAGAAGACAGTTTCATGTGAACTAGGGGTAGAGAGTCATTGGGACCAAAGATGGCCATGGTCCCTCCAATGCATCTTAGACATCCTGTTGGTGAGGAATACCACTAGATCAATAATTAGTTGGTGATGAACCATATAAGCGTTTGAGTACACATGCTTAATTCTTCCAATTTGTTTGATGAAAATAGACTATCATTATTGGAAATAAACACGAACATGGAATGACACGATGTCCAATACAGCACGAACACGACATGATTATTTATTCCGTCAGCACAAACGATACCTGGTCTAGGTATCTATTTAAAGAATTTAGCTGTTGTCACTTTTATTTACCAAAAATTTTATATACATTTTTTAAAAAATTGTATTGTTTTTCTTCTTTTTTGGGCAGGCATGTTACATCTAAATATCTAATTCAATTTCTTTTGATGGGTTTGAGCCTCCGTGAATCTTCCTCCTGTACCTTGGGGAGGTCTTTTGGTGTTATAACTGCTATGATGTAGCAAACCATTAACCTGCATATTTGTACAACCTGACAATTAGAATTTACTATTGTTGATCTGAGTTTAGAACTCTCTCTCTCTCTCTCTCTCTCTCTCTCTCTCTCTCTCTCTCTCTCTCTCTCTCTCTCTCTCTCTAACATATGGGCTTGAAATATCGGCCTATTAAGCTGGACTCTTATATGACTTGTATGTCCTCAACAAATTTGCGAACCAGACTTGGGCCTAAGAGACTAATGTGACCCGACTCATTTTGTATGATGGATGCTTCTTTTTACACCTACTATTTTTCTTTACAATATCTATTAAATACAATTTTTATTATCAAAATAACAATAACTATATGTAAATTACTCATAAGCCTATCTAACCTTTTTGCCCCAGCCCCACCTTTTTTCCAAGGCACTGGATCTAGCCATGACAAATCTGTCATGGCTTCGCACCATCATCAAGATTAGATAACTCATAATGCGACAGTAAAATTTCAACATATGTATATCTTATAATAGTAGTCATGCAAAACCATTTCAAAAAACAGACTTCACACGAAAGACAGATAAAAGTTTTATCATTTGTAACTAGAAAGCGTTTATCATTTATAATTCATGCACGACAACAATAAAGTACCGAGCCATACACTCCTATCCACCATTTCCGATAACCTACTTTCAGAAGGCAAGCTTGGGCCTGAAGTAAAATAATCTGCTGTTGATTATAACACAAGGTAAGAAACAAAACATAAAATTGATTGAAAAAACTTCTTTGGTAGCCATTTGCACGACTACAAACAATTTTTACATTCAAACAAAGATCAATGCGGCGTATTGGAAGCAAGATCACTGGAGAAGTATTGAAGGAAAATTCTCAGGAGGAATGTATTCTATTTACGTGATTGAAAGCAGCAAGACATGTAAGTTTCCTTTACATTAGTCTCAGTTCATATTCACCAGCCATTGTTATGTATCTCACCCATGGAAGAGCCTGGTATCCACTTTTCTCAATGATTTTTAGGTATCGGACCTACAAGAACCAAATGCCAAATAGGCACATTAATGTGAACCAATCACAGCTAGAGTCTCATTCAAGCAAATAATGACGTTCAGAACACACCTGAATGCCTGAGACAGTAAAATACGGTATCTCAAACCTCACACGGATAGGAGCTTTTCTTTCAGGAGCTCCATCTTCAGCAGTTATACTAGGAAGCGTAAATTCAGCCCTCAACATATACTCCTACACAATTTAATTTACAAACAAGATAAAAAAATATCTTGGGAAGGTCTCTGCAATCAATAATTTACCATATGGCATGTAAATAAAGCATATGGAGCCATAGACCAAGTCTCACCTTATTACCAGGAAAAGATTTTATTTTCCAGACCAGAGCATCATTCTCAGGAGCATATGCAGCAGATCCCATTGATGTCCGGACATTAGGCTTTGTAGCATCAGCAGGCACAGGAATATCTATTTCGACACTTGTAGCCGTGCTGTACCAAGTAACCGGAGCTTACAGTAAGAAATTCTGATAATGGCACTCATGAATGGACTGTTAATGAGTAAAAAAATTAAGTGGTTTCGTTAAGCTGTCAACAGTTGTAATTTAGAGCCTAAACCATTCTTTCTAATGGATTCAACATAAAACAAGAGTGAGGATACTACCCCAAAAAAGAAAGAACTATTGCAATCTATAGAAATCCTTAAAGTGAATTTTTACAATACAGAAGATGTATCAATGCTTTTACCTGCGCTCCTTAAACTGGCTCCTTGCTTTTACCATGATTTCAAAACGACTTTTAGAATGTTTTTCAACTTGTGCTTCCACCCAGATAAGAGGCTTTACCTAAACCAATTCAAAAAACAAATGGTCTTTCCTGCTTTATATTTTGTGCAAAAATAAACATAAATGTAAATCAAGGTTGGAGCTCCACCAACTGATTAATTTATGCTCCCTTTAGTTACGAAAAAAATTAACAAGAATTTATAAACATGGGGGAAAAAGTATATAACTTGAAATGAACCTGAGTGGCGTGTCTATATGTCATCAGATCAAATTCTCCATCAGGGGGTATGAAGGATATAGTCCGGTCATTTTCAAATCGAGACAAACGTACACACCTACAAAAAGTAAATAAGAAAGGCTGTTAGCATATGAAGCAGCAGTAGCATGATAAGATTTGTAACTTGGCTTATAAACATAATAGCATTCAATCATAATGAGGAAGAAAAAAATCTATGAAGCACCAGATATATGAATTAGCTACATAAGGCAACATACTGATGGAACTTAATATCATCCAGATCAATGGCTTTCCCTTTTGTTGTTCGACCTTGGGCCTCCAGAAGCAATCTATCATTTAGTCCAAGCTTACACTCGGGCATACCACTGCAACAAATTAAGCAAGTTTATCCGGTCAGTGTCTAAGATGAAGTTACTTTTATCAATGAAAGAGTAAACATCAAACCATCTAAGGTCAAAATCCAATTAAATTATCAAATATTAAGATAATAAATATTCATTTTCCAAGCTCAAATTAACATAACTAAGCTTAAATAATCGGGTGGGATCTAGGTTAATCAGTACCAGGCGCCTAACTCAAAAGTGAACATGCTAATAATCATACTGGAGTTGTATTCAAAAACTCATTTATCATAGGGTTGGTCGAAGCCCATTAATTAGGTGGGTAATTCCTTTGTAGCAAATGCAGTTGCTACTTCCTAGAATTTGTCTTAATACTAAATTCAAGAAGAGAAGTTATGACCTCAAATACGTTCTCATCTTTAGGGCCCCAACAACATCTGACCGTATTATTTGTCCGTTGCTGTTGACAAGTATATTGACACTTTCCACCACATCCAAAAACACCTGATAGAAAATGAACAGAGCGTCATGATGCAAAACCCCCCCGGTTTAATTAATCAACAACAATAATGCTAAGAGGATCAACCTACTTCGTTCTTCTTGTATCGTATCCCTTCACTGCGCCAAGACACTGCATTTGTGACGGCCATGGGAGGACGCTGTGTAACCTCCATCCTGTAGGCATCCGTTTTGATAAACTCACTAAGAATCTTCGCTTCAGTGTATTGTGGGAAACCAAAGTCCATAATTTCATCGAGTAACTCGTACTGTCAAAAGCACAAGGCCTTATTAGTATAACGTACCATCAAAGTTGTTTGTTTCTTATGCTAATAAAAGACCTTACAAGTTAATTACCACTACGACAAAGTTGTCTCTTAGAGATTCCTCTTCTAGCTCTTCAAAATAGTGCTTAAAGACCTGCATACCGAAGCAAGCGAATACAAAGACTTGAAAATCTTAATGTGGGCAATAATGGATGATGAATGGCAATGGTATTATGACAACTACAAGTATTCTACCCAAGAATTTGAGAGTGCGTACATCAATCACACGGTGCAGAAAGAGCAGTAAGCTAGCAGCATTGCAGTTCTGCCTTGATGCAGCCATCAAGTAGACATTGTTGTGCAGTATGAACATGTAGCTGACTCCATTGTCATAAACCACGGGATCTTGGGACTGTATTTCGCCCTGAAAAAGACACAATGGCCCAGTAAATGTAATTGACCCAGCTACTTTTTAGCGAAGCAACCTTAAATAGTATCAAAGAAAAGCTTGAAACTTGTTGATTCCAAATGGGGAATTGATGCAAACTTCATTGCCATTGAAGCATAAGATATTATCACACATATTACAAAAGCAGGAAAGAATGAAAGATTACCTCTTTCTCGATGAACTTGGTGAAGAATCGCTCGGCCTGAGCAGCAGAGACATCGCCACGGTAGTCGCGCCAAATCAACACTCTCCCTTTGATGTCCAACAGAAAAAGCGCCGAGGCGGCGCCGGCCATTTGAATCAAGGATCGAGATTTGGATCCAACAAATATCCAAATCTCTCTCTTGCTGTATCTCTCTCGCTCTGGTTTTGCTTTCTACGTCATAACAACTAAAAAAGAGCACTGAAATGAAATGGGTTTCTTCCGAGCTCGAATGCTAATGAATTTCAAGCAAAACTGAGCTGTTGATGATGATGATGATGATGATGATGATGATGAAATTCAATGAATTAAAATGCTGGGTCTTCTCGTACCTGTTGGGTCTGGCTGGGTGGATTCGAGTGTTGGCTTTGCGACGCACGTGCTGTCTCTCGTCAAATGATCACAATGGGTTGCAGTACTCCACACAACCACGAAATAGAGCCCAATCAAAATGTTTCTACTTTGCCTGCTATGGACCTGATTAGTGGGCTCATGCGGAGCCAGTGAAATTGGAGTAATTTTTTTACCAATCCTCCTATATTAATACATTTATACATGCTTTGGCCAAAAAAAAAAAAAACATTTATACATGCATATTTATTAAATTAATATTATATCTTAAAAGTATAAATCAGTCATCTAACTATATTATAACATATAAATTAATATATTACATTATGTAGTGGTGTTATAGTCACACTAAAAAAATTTGACAAAATTCTATATGATTTTTTTTTTTGATAAAAAGTGATGTTATTGCCATCCATCACCATTCACTTCTTTTCCCACCACCACTTACAAAAAAAAAATTTACTTAACACACCCATCACCTTAAAATTAGTATTCCTAAAATACTTCTAAACCAATTAATTAACCACAACTTTAATCTTTTAATTTCAAATGATCATCACCACAACGCCCCTAGCACCGCTCTATTGTTGGGGGCATTTTCCTTTACAACTGGGGCAACCTCCCTTTGCTAAGTGGTTGAATATATGGTCCTATATTTAAAAAAAAAAAAAAATTTTGTCATTTAAGTAATTTTATAAGAGAATAAAATTGTAATTAGCTTTAGTTTTGGTTAATGGAAGATGGGTTTCATATTCATAGTCTAGTGGGTGGCAACAGTGTCACTCACTGTGTGACAACATTTACTTACACATTTTTTCTTTTGGACTAAAGAATAGTAATTGCAATACATTGAAGATTTTGGGATGGTTAAACATGAAAGACTTGTAATTTTACATGAAAGATTTTGGCCTTTAGTTTATCTTCCAGTGAACAACCCACTGAAGACCTGACTCTTCCCTCCAAGTGATGCTTCCCAGTCAATTGAGGACATCAATATTTGAGAGAGTGTTTGGACAATTTCTCTCATCTCTGGTCGATTAACTGCCTCTTCCCTCGAACACCTCCTTGCTACTTCTGCCATCTGCCAAGTCCATGAGGTTTGTGACATGCATAAGTTCAACAGATTATATATTAAGTATAATATAAGTGCTAATAAATTAATTAAAATTTCAGTTTCAGCAGCAAACCTTGTAGACTTCTTCTATGGGGTAGCTTCCTCTCAGGTTACCATCTATTATAGCTTCCAAAGCAGTTTCTGGATCTTTTTCTTCAAACACTGCATATAGCTGCAGAAAAGAGAAAACTGTCCCTAATTGATCTTTTTCATGAGCATTAAGCAGCTTAGTACAGAATTGTTATTGAACTAATTTGTTGAGGGCTTACAACTGAAATGAGTGACTTCATCCTTGTTGGTTTTCTGTTGTCACAAACGATTGCACGCAGACCAGTTATCAGCTCTGCTACTACCACTCCGAATGCATAAACATCAGTTTTAGATGTCATTTGCAGCTCAAGCACAGATCTTGCAAAACAGTAGTGAATGGTAAATTCATAAGCTTACAAGTTACAACTAATTCAACCTCTATTTTCTTTGACAAGTACACAAGAAAACTAGTAATACTATGCATATATGAGCTTGAAACTTACTCAGGAGGAATGTAACCAGGTGTTCCAACCACGTGTGTTGCCACAATGTCTTCTTCATTTGACCTTTCCACTAGCCTTGCTAGCCCAAAATCTGCTACCTGTGTAACCAGCCATCACATAAATAAACATGAATGGTTTATAGAGAATATTGGGGTAATTGCAAACTGAATCACACACAAACTCACAATGTAGTCTTAGCTAGCAATTGTTAATGTGTGTACCTTTGCTCTGAGTCCTTGATCAAGCAGAATGTTACTGGTTTTTATATCACGGTGCACATATCGCGTCTTTGTGTGATCATGAATGTATTCAATTCCTCTTGCGGTATCCAATCCTATTTGTGCTCTTGCAGTCCATGAAAGAGGTTGATTACCTGCAGGTCCCTTCTAGTGCATGAGCCTCAAAAATACCCAATTGGCTAAATAGATGTATGCACATTAGAAATTGAGCATTAGTAAGTGGGATGTGTCATGTGTATCCATAGCATGAGTGTGTACCTTTCAGCAATGGGTCATGAAGATGGTCATTGAGGGATCCATTTTGAACAAACTCATATACCAAACACAGATGGTCATCTCCACTGGCATATCCCAGCAGCTCCACCTGAGAATAAGACTTGGTCACAACAAATTTCATCTCTTTCTATGCTTTTTCTTTCATAAATTTGTTTTCCTCTTACCACATTGTTATGATGTATCTTGCATAAAACCTTGAGCTCAGCAAAGAACTCTTTTGTTCTGCTAGACCTCATCTTCTTGATTGCAACTTCCTGTTTTTCAAACAAGGCATGCATGGTTGTAGACCTGAGTTTAAAGTAAATATAAATTGTTTGCTTAATTCATTGACAGAATTCAGGAATGGTATGGTTTATGATACCAGTTCTCCTATTATGCCAAAGTACACGCTTCCATATCCACCCTCCCCGATTTTCCTGGTTTCATCAAAGTTGCTTGTAGCCTTATTGATGTCCTCCATACTATATATAACTGCTCTTTCATTCTCAAAAGTTTCTGCAACAATCACAACTATATCACATTTCTTTTGTCTATAAATTAATTGATATAAGTGAACCCATTACTGGTTTATAAAGATGGAGTTGATAATTTGTCTTACCTTCAATTTGCTTTTTGAAAAACTGTTGCTTCATTGAGAAAGCTTTCTTTACAGGCTGCTGTAGATCTTCTTCTATGTTCTTCCTGTTTCTGTGTCTTATAAAAAGGAATACAACCAATGTGACCACTGAAAGCAAACCCACAGTTGACAATATGCTTATAATTATAGTCAATCTGCGTCTCTTTCCTGGTTTCAGTGAGAAAATTTGGTTAGTTTTATGGAACTTCAACTTCAGAACTCAGAAATAGGGATGGCCATTTTACCCGTGGGTTTGGATACCCGCGGGTACCTACTACTCTATTAGGGCAGTGTCTGTATGGGTAATTGGGTAATGGGACAGGTATGGTATACATGTTAATACCCGTATAAAAAATAGACGGGTATGGATAATACTCGTGGTTTATCTAAATTCTTTATTTTTATTTTTTTTTTTATCATTAAATTCAAGTATAATGAACCTAAAATTTAAATTTAAATTGCAATTGCAATTAAACTAATGAATGAAAAAAAATAG
Organism: Dryas octopetala; assembly: GCF_963921425.1. Taxonomy (NCBI): domain Eukaryota; kingdom Viridiplantae; phylum Streptophyta; class Magnoliopsida; order Rosales; family Rosaceae; genus Dryas; species Dryas octopetala. Next base: position 15,558,280 of record NC_141374.1, on the reverse strand, counting down.
GAAAACAGAAAAAACATATGGAGCAATTAAACTGAAAAACGTAAATTAGTTGATCAATTTGTTTTTGGTCGAAAACTAATGGATCAATTAAACTGTTGCAATATTTGATATATTGCAAATGCACTTGCTATATATAATTGTAATTGTTCATAATAACATATAACTATGTACTGTAAGAGTGGAAAAAAAAAATTATGTTCTGCAAAAAATGATTTCTTAAAAAAAAAAAAAAAACTGAAATCAGGACCAAAAAAATAGGAATGGTGGGTTTTTGGGTTGGGTTCGGATAACTCATTACTTTGGTGGGGCGGGTAAGGGTAATACCCATTATACTATAGGTGGGTTACATGGGTATGAATTTGATAAATTTTTCACTTAAATAAGTTTGGTTTTATGGGTATCTGCTCGCTGGGTCAAATAGTCATCCCTAATCAGAAGAGGTAGTATACCAATCTTATAATGCAAACTAAACTTTATAGAATTTTGAGCAAAATAAAACACTACCTTGATTGTTGGCTCCAAGCCCATTCATCTCCATTGGCACAAACAATACCCAACCCACATCTATAAAACTTGGGTTATCAGTGAGATCCCGGTTCAAATTCACAATCTCACTCTCTTTTGCAGATAGGTGACCTTCAATTTCTGATAAAGTATCATGGTCTTGAACTGTGTATGTCACAACCTTCTGTGATTCTTTTCCAGCACATCCACAAAGAAGGTGAATTTTGGTCATATTGCCTACACCAAATGGCTCTTCTACTCCAACATCCAAAGCCTGCCCACTGTAAAACTCACTCACAACGTTCCTAATATTGTCCTCTGCTTTAACTCTGTAAAGGGTGTCATATAAATAAATTTGGGTGCCATTGATGTCTCTGCAAGTGCAAGGAACAGATACAAGATAGTCTTGTTGGTCAACATGGACTTTGGGTTCGATGCTTGATTCATTGACCGAGTACCAAGTGGCTATTTCCTTTATGTGATGGCCTTTAGAGACGTGATATAGATAGGAACTGCAGTTCTGAATGTGATCAGAATCAGAACAAGTAAAAGGGTACATGCGGGTTGACTTTATGCCAACACTGGAGGACACAACATTAGGATAGGCAGTGGTGAAGAGAACAAGAAGGAGAAGAAGATAATATTGAAGGCTTAAAGAAGCCATTTCCATGGTGAAATAATGATGATTGGCATACGGAAATAAAGATGAGTAAGAATAGCTAGCTTCTGGTTTTGGCATTACATGTTTGTTAGTTTGCTATGAAAAATTTATATTTGTGTTCCTCAAGAGGCCAAGATAATTATTATAATATGGACTAAATCAGCTTTAGATGATCTAACATATTAGAAGCTGCAGGTCCAGGGATATATGACAACATCTTCATGTGTATTTGGTGAACAGTAAAAGTCTGACCACATAGACTTGTGAAAGTCATTAAAAAAGGAGAGTCAAGTATTGTTTGTACCTTGTTTCCTCCGTCTGCAAGAACGAGACTGCCTTGTTTCTTTGTGCTTGCTATCTTATCCCTCGTCCGTTCCCTTTGTTTCCCAGTTTGCCTTTCTTATTCCTTTGAAAGCATGCAGTAGTTAAGGTGTCAATTACGCTTATGATCAACCATGCATTGAAGGCCAACCCCATTATGGACATTTCAATGCAGCTGCTTGTAAGATTTCATTTGCAAATTTTCATCCAATAACCCTCTTAGCCATAATGAAAAAAAGAGGTTATTTGAAGAAATTTCACATTTCATTTCCCATGATTCATTCATTCAGGCTTGTAATGTATGAGTTAAGCAAAGAACAACGACAATTTGATTGCTAAAATTTGTTCAACCGACAACATACAATAGACAGCCCTTTGATTGCTATCAAAGTTTCTACAACACCCATTTATTACAACATAAATAAATACATAAAAGAAAGAACAACGATCGACTTTAAACCAACTCCAAAACTTATGGACGACAGTTATGCAAAGTGCCCTCAAGGCAGTTACATCTATATGACCTATTCATGTCTTTATACCTTCATGGGCCCTTCCGCGTTTTTCGTTTACTTGGGCCCTGCCGGTTTCTCCTTCCTGGGCCTTGAGCTGGACATTCTGGCCCGTTTCCTTAGTCTTCTGGCTCAAGTCACCCGCAGTCTCCTTAGTCTTCTGGCCCAAGTCCCCCGCAGTCTCCTTAGTCTTCTGGCCCAAGTCCCTCACAGTCTCCTTAGCCTTGTGGCCCAAGTCACCCGCAGTCTCCTGCAGGCGGTGCTTGGCAAGCTCCATCTGCTCCGGGAAGCGAATCCGACCCAGATAGTTAGCCAACCAATGGAAAGACGAAAGCGCCGTGATCCCGAAAGCCCCCGAAGTCAAAATGCCGGTGACAGCCAGCCCTATAACCAAAGCCGCCGGGACCAAAACCGGGCTGAAGATAACAAACAGCGGGGCCGAAAGAGCGAGCACAATGATCGTCCCGACAAGTGTCAGACCAGCAAGGAAGAGCAGAGTGCCTCCAATGGGCACCAGAGTGGCCACCGCCACAACTTGCGAGGCAGAGGGACCATTTTGAGGAAGGAAGCTTTTCGAACCCTCATTTGGGTAGTTTTGCTGTTGTTCTTGATGTTGTTGTTGTTGGTAGTGGTGGAGGTCAGCCATTGTTGAAGATGCTTTGTTTCTGGCTTTGCTTGGTTTGCTGATTATATTGATGAGAGTGGCGGTGAGGTGAGGCCGTTTAAAGAGGAGGGGGGAGGGGACACGTGGAGCGCTGGGACAGATGTTGATACGTGGTGAGAGGTGCGTTTGCATGGGGTTAGAAGGGTGTTCATTGTCATCAATTTTTATGTTTTGTTGGGTTGTGTACGTGTTTTGTAAATTGTGATGGGTTGGGTTGGGTTTGGTGCAAATGGCAGAGTGCATTTCTGGAACTTGCGTGCTTCCAGCTTCGTACGTATATCCATTTATCCATTCATCCAATATGATAAATATTCATAATTACCATGTTTTGCAATCAATGGTTTTACCAAGGAGGTCTCCATTACTGAGTACCAACTGAATTATACCTATAGTAATACGCTATAATAAGGATTATCATACGCATTTTGAGTTAAAAGAGGAGAATAGAACTAAAGTAGAAAAAACAAAGCGCGCATAAAAATTAAAAAGAATGAAATAATGGACAGTTGGATAAGGACTAGACCCAGAAGGCCAGAGGCCCAGAACTGAACAAGGAAAAGGAACAATTTGGGTCGCATTCTTCCTAAAGCTTTAGCTCGGCCCATGTGATCAGTATTGGGCTGCATTTGGCAATATGTCCAATTCTAACTTATGGGAACCCAAACAGATATTGGTTGGGCCTGCGTTTGCTTACGCTGCCATCGATGTCAGCTCAATAGCTGTTGGCAAAGGCTAGCTATTGACTAATAATCTAAGGGCTCAAGTCAAAGTTGTGGCATGCATATATATTCGAATGGAACACTTTGTGCACATATGATAAGAGCGAGTATTATTCCTAATTCCCCTCAGAACAATAAAATTATAAAGGGGTCAGCACTACTACACGATATGTTATATACTTTGGAATAACGCAAATATACTTATATATATTCCTCACAAAGATATCTATCGGCTAGGATTCTTAATGGTTTAATATCTTGGTAAAATATATAGAATTAATTTGACTTAATAAATGATTGCTCAAAGGCAGAATATGTACCAAGAGAAAGTGCAATTCCTTAACCCATAATCGAGCGATCTAGTGTTTGTTTATAGTCGCATTGATGACCACCATCATGGCTACCATCATTGGTATCTCAAACAAGAACCACTTTTCAGCATATAATATCAAGACCAGCATCGTAGAGGGAATAATATAAAGAAGCATATGTTATTAATTCAGTGGTTGTTAGCCACATATATACCCCTTTTTTAGAACTCGTGCACGTGGCGCCAAGTGATAAATCACTACATGACTATTAATATATTATTAATTTAGAATGAGAATGTTGCTTTGTCAAGAGAAGTTAGCAACAAAAAAAATTTATATTGTCAAATTATGAATTTGAATGAAACTTCTACAATTTAGCCATTTCATAATATGTATATATTTTTTTGACCTATAAATGTTCACGGGTTCATCTTTTCACTATTAAAGAAAATATTTTCTATCTTGTTTATATGCTATATATATAAATATTGTACTAAAGACGTAGGCACTCACATTTGAATCATTGATTGTATTGAGCTTTGCCTACATATGTAGTCCAAATATCAGATTGTCTACAAAAGAAGATTAATATTGCTCCATATCCTAAATATATATATGTGCTTCTTCAAGTTTATTATTTTTTTATATTACTATAATTCGTTAGATTCAGGTCATGATGCATTCGCGGCGCTAAATCTGTTTGATGTCTTATCATTGCCAATCGATTGTTAGATTGCATGTATTTGGATCTGACCTTTTCTTTGATAATTCAATTAGTTTGTTTTTTTTTGTAACTCAAACCCATTTTGTGCTTCCTCGTTAGATATGTTCATAAAGATTGGATATGGTTCTGTTCTGACCGAAGCATGCATCCAATAATTGAACTAGTGGAGAATTTAGAAAGTGATTCAAGCAATTGATTAGTGATGGAAGTTTACAAAATTAGGTAAAGGATGAGTCGATCGAATGCTTACCGAGAAAGGGAAAGAAAGGAAAAGCATGCAAATATATGTTTATTTATTTAATATTTTATTTGCAAAGATGGTCATTGTATAAAAACTTAAAAAAATAGATGATTTCGAGAACTATAATGCAAAATAAATTCTACAAGCTAGTGATACCTTACTATGTCTAAAATGAGATATTACCTCAACGAAAAGAATATATATACATAAATGCTCTAAACCTAACTAGTTAGCAAGTTAATACAAAACTAATCACCCTATTGGGCCCACCGTAATCTTAAAATCTGAATCACCTATTTTTTAGGCCCTACTTAAAAGATCATCTCTGTAAAAAATATCTAAAATCGAAAACTTGTAGCGAGTGTGAATACAAATTACAAATGTTGAGTAGCTGGCTCTAGTTCAGTAAAACATAGGTCTCACAAGTGTATACAGCATGTCTTATTTTTCATCAGTACGCAATGAGAGATGGAGATGGAATATATATACTCATTGTACCTAAATTTAAGTCATTAAGCACCAATAAAACATTTTAAAATTAATTATATAAAATACAAACAAAATAATTAAATACACGTACTCAAGGAGAAATTGATGTGGTACAAATAGAATGGGCTGAGATTGTTAAGATGCAATTATTCAAGACTCTATATATGGAATAGTTTCTCATGGATCCCATTTTTGATGGGAGTTAATAGCTAAGTGCTCAAATTAACGTTTTTTGCTAGCTTTAATAGTTTCTCATTGAAATAATTGTATGATATATATTGCTTATAAAGTAGTTTGCACTCTATCATACAATTATCAATTATGGAATATGTGAGCAATATAGCTTCTTGATCATGAGATAGATTTTGATCGATCATGAACTTTTTTTGGGAGATAATAGATGATCATACTCTATCATGAACTCCTGTTGGAAGATATATATATATATACAAGAATGCTCTAAAACTAATTGGTTAGTAAGTTACTACAAAGCTAACCACCTTGTTGGGCCCACCGCACAATGTAATCTTAAAATCCGAACTGTCTATTTTTTAGGCACTACTTCAAAGATCATCCTTGTAAAAAATCTTCAAAATCGGAAGTCATTTAGTCATTTGATTATAACAACAACTATTTATATGCTTTTATCAAAAATATTGATCGTCAATTTATTTGATCTCAATTAGATGACTAAATGATTTCCGATTTAGTTGATTTTTTGCAATAATGATATTTGAAGTATGATCTAAATAATTGATAGTTTGGATTATGAGTTATGTGGTACTCCTAAAAGTATGGTTAGTTTCGTATTAACTTGCTAATCAGTTAGTTTTAGAGCACTTATATATATATATAGTTTCTTTTTAAATGTAAATTAAGGAATTTTAATGTAAATTAATGTATATATATATATGGTACTTTAACTTTAATTTCTTATGATATATGATTTATTTACGTTGGATATTAACTTGTATTTGAGATTTTACTATCCATTCCTTATCGAAATGGCGAGCCGGGTAAACAACCAATAGTTTTGACATTGCATTCAAGGTTTTCTGAAGGAAAATCGCTTGCGGGGGAGTACCCCATGCGCCCCCCTTTCCCTAGCTGTAAATTATTACTAAAATGTTTAATACAAAGAGGACAATAAAATGTGTGCTGAGAGACGATTTTTTAAAATTAAATAATTTCTTTTTTCAGTTTTTAATACTTTCAAGACACCTTTTCAATTAAAACTGTCCTTGTTGATAACTATTTAAGATATTTATTTTTTATAAACTGTCCTCCATACAAGTTTCAAGGACGGTTTTAACTTAAAGAATGCCTTGTATAACATTTCTTAAGGACCGTTTATGTGAAAAATGCGTCATCTATGCCACCTTTTAAGGACGTATAATTAAATTGTTTTTTTGGTATTTTGGCGTTAATTAGAGGACGCTTAATCTAATTCTTAAGGATGCTTAAAAAATGTCTTTTTTGGTAAGAGGAATAGAGGACGTTTAAAAAGCGTCTTTTATGATCATAAAGACGCTTTTTAGTTGTCCTCTATTAGATAATTTGTAGTAGTGCAAACTAGCCCAAACCCTCCTCCATCCCTCCACAAACCGAGCACCCTCCACCCACCTCCCTCCCCATTTCTGGCCATCAGCCAGAAACCCCTTCCCTCATATTAGAGAAATGTATAATTTCTCTGTTAATCCCTGATCAATGAACTTACAAAACTTTTTAAATTGTATCTGATTAAATTTAGATATTGTTGGAATCAAAGAAAGATATTTAAAATGGCTCGTACGTATGTTTTGACTTGTAATAAATGTATCTCTTGTGTTAGATTACCTAATGAGAGAAATATAAGCCGGAGTAGATGTATATATATGAGAAACAATTTTTTTCTGCTGTTAATTAAGGTGGTGGAGCATAGAGAATTTATGGTGGGGGCACAAAATAGGAGCCCCACGTCCTGTTGTCTTGTTTGTCCTTTGTAATAAACATATATCTTGAGTCTCCTGCCATATATTATTTTTCACCAGCTCTTTCCTAACCTTGCTTCTTTTTCACGTCTTTGCAGAGAAGAAGATTGATGTGTTGATGGATTCTGAATTAGTAATTATTGCATTGCAACCCCCCTCTCCTCCAAATGAAAAGAAGCCAAGACTTCAGAAAGCCATACTTCTGTTCTTGCTTCCCCACTCACAGGGGCAGAGGGCCCCTTTGCTTCAAGTCACAGCTAGCTAGTTGACAGTACAAATAATATCATATTTATTGATATTTGGAAAAGTTAAAAGTGTATATATATACAAGGGAAAATATAAAGATATGGTGTGGAATGGGATATTGAGAAGATTGGATTTGGTGCACCAAAAATTCCAAGGAAGAAAAGGGTGAGAGGCGCGCTTTTGGGGCTTAATTTGGTGATCTCGAGGTGGTTGGCTCATCGGACAGATTGGAGGACAATGGAGGGGACTCTCACTGGAACCACTGCTGACCCAGATCCACACACGATTCTGATTCTCTCTCTCTCTCTCTCTCTCTCTGTTCGTGTGTGTGCGTGTGAGAATTGAGAGACAGGCAGAGACAGTTTTAACTATTCTTGATTTGTATGAGTGTAATATCTTTGTTGTGAGACAGATTGAGAGGGCTGACAAAAGTGATCAACAGAAAAATATATGAATGTATGAGAGAGATGGAATGTAAAGAATTAGACAGTAGTCGAAGAATATAAGGAAATTCAAATCAAAGTCACCTCTCTCTCTCTCTCTCTCTCTCTCTCTCTCTCTCTCTCTCTCTCTCTCTCTCTCTCTATCTTAGACACAATCTAATCATGTACTTTAATTTTACGTTTAAGTAACCAGCTTAAAAATGTTCTTATTATTGCCTGCACCCCTTAATTTATAATTTGCTCTGAAAAAGAAGAGAGAATGTATATATATGCTGCTCGCTGACCTTGAAAATATGGATTTGTTTGCTTAAGGATAATAATGAAACCTAACCCTAATTTTTCCTTTTCTGGGTTCATTTTATATATTGGCTAGTGTCATTTGCATTATTGTTCCTTTGAAGGGTTTATATAAAATTACACATTTTTTTTCTTTCTTAATTTATAGAATGGCTTTAAATTGATACAAAATTAAGAGAGAGATAGAGAATGAGGAAGTTACTATGTGTTGAGACTGTAATATATCCATATACTGTGATGTTGACCAAAAAAAGACTAATATATCCAGGTTTCACAGTTTTGTCTAGAAAGGTTTGGGGCTGGGAATGTAAAAAACAGAAACATCTCTTACGTACAATGAACAACTACTATATACTGCTTTATGTAATTATCGGATCCAATGAGGGAGATACACTGTGAATCTGTAGTATATATAGGTATGTACTGTTTCAGATATCGATCTCTGCGCGCGACTATAGAATTTAATAATGGGAGGTGGAGCTGTGTGTCACATAAAAATGAACTGAAATTTGAAAGCTACTGATTCACACTATCAAGTAGATGATAAACACTACAATTCAAACAAGTTAGAATATATATGCAACCACAAAAGGTTGAAACATACACTGTTCCTCCTTCGATCTGCTATCTAGCTAGCTATAACATTTCAAATTGAAATTACCCTATTTTATATTTGTTATTTAAATGGGCCGGTACGTTTCTCTTAATTAATAATTTGTGGGGTTTCCTATAATTAATGTATAAAAGTTGATGAAATACATATTTGTATGAAATCAAGAAGTACGTTTCAATAAGCTAGCTTCGCCACACATACCACTAATGAAACTTAATTCATTAAATTGTGAAAAGAATATATATATATATATCAGAAGTGATCTCTCGCTTACCAGAGAGCAGAAAATTCCACGCTCACCTAATCACCTAATAATTATAGAACGGAAAATTCTATGATCGGGACCGCCTATTTATATATGATTAGGTATGTTAACTTTTTATATATTGAAAACCAGCTGCTTTCAATCAGCAGCTCATCAAATTCTTTAAATTTAACATGCAAATTAAGTGGTCCTCAACAACAACAGCAACATGCAATTAAAGCAGAAACAATTCAGATACTGGTGGTGAGAATAAATATAGGTTAAAAGAGGACTAGCTATAAGCCCTATACTTAGGCTCAAGAATCCTCTTTAGACTTTAGTCTTTATGACGAACAAGGTAAATATTGATATTGTTTAAATATATAAATATAAGTTTTAATTGTTGTGCAAGCATAAATGATATATCAACAATATTAATGACAGAATGCATGTGAACCCCTGAAGGCGCATGCGCATATCTTCAGAGTTGCTGCGGTATTAGTATTTAGTACTAATGACAGAATAAGAGATCTACTGTTCTAGTAGACAGCCTGACTCTACTTATTTATATATGCTCCATGAGCCTTATTTAGGTCCCAAATCCCACGCTAGCTAGCTATAACACGTACAGTGACACTCAATACTTAATTTTTGGTTTTAGAAGAATTAAGATATAATTTAGCTTAGCATGAGGCCCTCCAAATTATACTTATATTTGGGAACAATATATGAAACTAGCTAGCTAGCTAATAGAAGATCGAGTACTTACTACACGTGAGGCTAGCTAGCTAGCTAGAGATCCTTGATGACTACTCTACTAAACATATATAAAACCACACCGGACTGACACCACCACCAATTGAGAAACCCTAGCTAGCTTGCAATTGTGAAAGGGTACATTAATTGAATTACCTTTGTGATCAATTCATCGATCACATTCTTCCATCTCCTCCTCCTCCAGAACGGTTGTGATCATTCCATGGAAAATAAGGAACTGAGAAGCCTGCATCAGGTGGTGGAGTAGTACTAGTAGTAGTACTCGTCATGATTTGTTGATAATACTCTCCTCCTCCTCCTCCTCCTCCTCCTCCTCCTTCTCCTTCATGACCAATTGATGTCCTTCTAGTACCAAACTGAAACTGATCAACTGACCTCCGGCGCGCCATTGGGTGAGCCACATGAACAACCGCGGGAGGCGGAGCAGGGGGCAAGACAGTGGTTGCAGTTGTTAATTCATTGCAGGCATAGCGGATGAGATCCGCATTGGCAGCATCGAGTTCCTTCTGGAGCCTCTGGACCTGTCTCTGGAGGAATGAAATGGCTCCAACGCAGCCGTACACGGGATCCCTGACACGTGCCTCCGCCTCATAGGCCAAGGAGTTGACAGCGTCCTCCCGCTGGTGAGGGAGGAGCTCGTTGAGGAGCTTGGTGACGTTGCTGGCGCCGAAGATCTTGTGGACGTTGGCGAACTTCTGGGGCTCCTCCGGCGGGAAGTAAGGTGCGAAAATGCAGCCTGGCATGCATTTCCTCCTCAGGAACTTGCACGCAGCGCAGGGACAGTTGTAGGCCACCGAGCTTGAGGATGAAGCCATATATGCTCCAACCCACCAACGTAATCTAAAATAATTAAACATCAAGCATTTCAAACATTTCTTTCTTCTTCTTTTTATCATTTTTTTAATTCACAAAACCAAAATTCACTTCAAACTATTTCGATCTCAAATTCTTCTTTTTTACTTAGTTTCTACTGCATGTTCTTCTAGTACTTTTGCATATATTTCATTTGATTCGTGATGAAATTAGATCAGAACAACCACACACACATGTATATATGCTTATAATTACTATAGAGTTTAATTAAACACTAATTGAAAAAAATTCCATCTCATGATCAATCCAACCACTTCTTTCCGCACGCATATATATATATATATCTCTCTCTCTCTCTCTCTCGTATATACATATATACATATATTCATAATTTATGCATGTGATCAGCTCTTGAATCGAATTTGAAAATTCTTGCTCTCATCTTTTAATTCTTTCTCCAATTTATTCTTTTAATATTAAAAAGGCAGTTTAATTAATTCTTACATGTGCGCTATTAATTAATTCTCACAGCTGCCTGGATCGATCGTTTCCCTGCAGGTCAGGTCTTGTGCATGTTTCCTTAATTCTGGTTTCCAATTTTGTCTTTTCTTAATTGTATCCACTCTCTTTCTCTTTCTCTTTCTCTCTCCCATCACCCACTCAGCCACTCAGAAGAATTGATCAATGCATGAGCAAATTAATAGCAATTACATGTATATATATTGGATCATCATATATAATATATATATATCATCCTTTTCAAGGGATCGATCTGATGATGACTAGTGCAACTCACCCATTATAGATATGTTTACTCATTTTTGTTAATTAGGGTCCATGAACATGGAATTAAGGCCTAATTTAAACTTTCAATTACAACAAGCTGGGATCTAGCTAGATATCATTTGAGATTTTAAAGGAAAAAGAAACAGAGAGAGAATTATAATGGATTTTAACATATAATTAGAAAGGGTCGACAAGCCACACAATATGTTTAATTACCTTGTTTAGGATCTATGTTTTCTGTGATGAAATGAATAGAAAAAAAAGGGAAATTATATACCTTTTACCTTGGTGTGGAGCTCTTGCAAGTTGAGAGCTAGAGGTAGCTCTTCTTAATTTGTTCCTTGAAAGATATATATGTAGTAATACTACTAGCTAGCCTTAGCCAATGAAAATTGAGGGTGAACTTCACTGATTTGTAACTAGAGGAGATATATCCTCAAAGAGGAAACCCTAATTGGAGGGAGAAGGGAGAGAGAAGAGAGACTAGTTGTGAGAGAGGGAGATCGAGAGAGATTAGCTAGCTGCAAATTCAGTGACAAAAAGCAGGTAATATAATGGGGGGGGGGAGAGAGAGAGAGAGAGAGAGAGAGAGAGAGAGAGAGAGAGAGAGAGAGAGAGAGAGAGAGAGAGAGAGAGAGACTAGAAGTCTAGTAGTAAGGCAAAGAGTATTTAGTGGATGGAGGGAGAAGGAATGAAGGCAAATTAAAGACAAAGGTAATAAATGGGAGGTACACTACTACACTACACTAGCTAAAAAAGAATGACTATGACCCTCCATCTCTCTCTCTCTATCTAATAATAATATCAGGGACCAGAGTGTGTATGTCTCCCATCTCTCTCTATCTCCTGCATAAATTGACTGACAACATATATATATATTTATATATACACACATTATTTCAAAACTGCAGCTATAGCTAAATTAAAGATTGATTTAATATAAACATATCAAGAGCTAGCATTAAGCAAATATTGGACCTAGCTAGCTTCTAGCTAGACTTCTAGTTGCAACATATATGCAGGACTGTATGATTAATATATTTCATAAACTAGACAAAGAAAATGGTTTCAGTTTTTTTGGTTTGTCATATACTGCATGTATTGCCAATATTATGTACTGTATATATACCTGTATCAATTTGAAATATCCGGCCCTAATCCCACTACACATTGAATTCATAAACTAAAAGAAAAAGTGTTTATGTGTGCAAAAAGAAGTCAAAGGATGTATAGCAGTGTCCTACATATAAATTAAGATTTTTTTTAAGAAACTCTTGATTGATATGATCATCAATCTTGATCTTTAAAAGAATCATTAATCTAATTACTTACTGGTACGTTTTTGGAGATCATTTCTATATATAATCCCATGTACTTTTTTGTTTTTTGTTTTTAATCAAAATCCCATGTAATTTCTTGTATGAACATCCGAGGGTCACAAACAAGTACAATAATGGAGGCCGACAAAATGGTTTCTAGTAAGCAACAAGGTCACTGCCAAGTAAACATTGGTTGAATATCACATCTCCCAGTCCTATCCATGTCATATCACATAAGTATTTGTTTCCTTAATCGATTTTTTTTGTGTTCCTATATATATTCTTACACGCACTTATATATATCTAAAAGTATGTGGATCGATTACCTAATTACTACTGGTGTACGTTGAGTCCAAGTTTGAATTCCCTTATTACTACTTCTTGTACATTCATGGCTCTTCATGAGATTAAATAATATTTGATTAGCTTATTATGTGTTGGACAATGATAAGAGTCCCACCTAGTGATCAATAGCTGAAGGAGTTTTGAGGGTACCCAATGGACTAGTTACAGCCCTTTTGATCTGGTACGACTCCATGCATATGTACATATATGTCACTAGTCATGCACTACCTTATAATGATTTACAACTCAAAGTGAGACAGCTAGCCCTGCTGGTCCAAGGTTGAAAGTTTGCAGGGTTGCTTTCACGGGTCGACCCAGATTTGAGACAATATATATATATGGACGTGACCACATGATTGTGACACATGCAAGCTAATTAGTGCAATGGAATTTGCTAGAGAACCATATATATATAGCTAATTAACATATATGATATATCCCCCAGATAGCGCTATCAATGACTGCTTTAGGTTATGATGGTAGTTAGTGGTCGTTAATTAACCTGTTATAAAGTTCCATATAACGGCTTTATCAAAAAACAAAAATTGTAGTTCAAAATGATAACACAGTTAGTAATTTTTCATGATTAGTGAATGCCAATGCCGTTCTAAAAGAAGAAATGTTACTGCTTAATTTGCTGACTTCTAGTCCTGCACTCAGCGGTATCATAGAATTCTCACATCATAATTGTGTTGTGAATTTTAATATGACCGACAGTACGTTATCGATCATTTGAGCATTCGAACAATTAAATTGATCGAGCATTCAAATGTTTAAAGGAAAAAAAAAAAAAAACGATAATTTTCTATTCTCTTTACTTGTCGACTTAATTATTTTTCCGTTTGCTCTTACAAAATAAAACTCATATATTATTATATATTGCTAAACCATTTCCAGACTTTTAGTTGGTCTAATATGCAATTACCAAAATTAGGAGGTATCCTAGACCCGTAGAGAGGGTCTATAGCCCTCCAAGTTGGCGGGGCCTTGAGAGTACCGAAATGTTTTTCGGACTATCTATTTTTGTTGTTAGTCCCTATCACTCACAACCATGAATTCTTCTTCTTCTTTCAAGATAAGGGTTGCAATTTCCAATTTCTTATACATGTTTTTGTTTTTCAATATTCACTTTTTTTTTTTTTTCCTTTCTTAATTAGCCTTTCAAAAGGGAGGTCGACTACAGTTTTTGAAAGCCTGCCGGGTTTCCCTATACACAACCATGTGGCTTATAGCCTTATGGGGCCAATGCCTAACTTGAATATTAATTATACATGATATACAATTATTAGAATTAAGGTTAAAAAAATGGAATCATAATGATTAGAGATGGCTAACTGGTCAATACCTAATTCTTTTCTTTATCATTGGTTGGATATTAAATTAGGTTCAAATACTATGCTTAATTAATTGCTTCTTTTAGGATAGGAAGTGACATGTTTTGAAAAAAAAAAAAAGTTAGTAATGCTCAATCTATGTTGACAAAGATATATAGAAGGAAAAAAGACATCATTATCTGATGGTGAGATATAAAATAACACCAAATATGGCCATATATATTCTAAACAAATATTACATTAGATTTGGTTAGGTTCAGGTTCAGGTTCAGGTTCAGCTGCATGAACATGACCCTTATGGAGTTGATCGAGTTGATGGGTTTATTGTTTTAGCTTTTGATCGAGGAGATGAGGATGAACTTGAATCCTAAAGAGTAAATTAAGATCATCATTGATTAAAGAGCCCTATTGAAATGAGAATTAATGTTGGTTTATGGGTGTAAGTGTAATTAATAAGCCCTTTCAAAATCTCAGAGAGTGTATGTAAAAAGACGATAAACCTCAGGAGTATAAATGTAATTAACTTTTGAAATGATCCACTAAATTATGATTTCTGATTTATAATATTCAAAGGGGGACTACTCACCTATATCTATAAGTCCCTATCTATGCGTATTAGCAACAAGGCAAGGCAGGCCAGCCTTTTCAGAAACTTTTCTAGGCAAAAATGTAGTAGCCAGGCAATGAGCCTCAGGCTAGAAGCACGGGCAAAGATTAATATAATTATAAAATTCTGTTACTTTTCTCGAAGGTTAAAAAAAAATTGCAATGTATATGAAATTAATTATTAACGTTTAGTTAAATAATTATTATTTGAGTGTTGCACGGAAAAACAAAAAAAAAATAGTTTTTTACTCTCAAATTCAGCAGTCCAACAAGCCCACGAAGTACAGACTCTAACAAGCCCAAGACTGCAGGAGCTTTCTGAAGTCAGTACATTGTGGGCTTTAGTAAGAACCGCTTGTTGGGCCTTCTGTTCTATTTCCATATGAACCAAGCATAAACCACCGAAGAGTAATTTCGGCCCTACTACATGCATATCATTATCATCATCATCATCATCTAATCTTCATCCTTGTCCTAGTTGCCTAGGTCGGCTACATGGATTCTCATCTTCTTTCATTTTTTTTTTTTTATTAAATGCAAAATTTATATTAAATCTAATTTTATAAGACCCTTTTCAATTACTTCTCTTGGTATTTACTGCAGTGACAAAGCATGAAAAGCAGGCTGCTAGCCATACAAAGCTCTCAACGATCATAAATCATGTGTTATCTGTTACCATCATAAAGTCACATCAAGTACCCTCGTTAGACTCTTCATCTATAAACTAAAATTTGGATATGCATGCTTTGTAGTATCCGTCAAAATATTTGCTTAATTAATTAGTAGAGACTACAACAGGCCGACTGCAAACTGCAAAGCATATTCCCTTGTAACCATGACTTAACATACCCTATTACATAAGCTCTAACCTATATATATTGTTATCTTTCTCTTCTATATATGCCAAAACAGTTTGTGCAACTCTATAGCCAGTTCAGAATTCAGACACCATTGAAGGAGAGATGGAAGAAAATAAACTCTGATCAAGGAAATGAAGAAGGTGAGACATCAGCATCTTCTTCATCTTTCCCATTGGAATCATGTTACAAAGATTTACCTGATTGTCTTCAGCATTGCTTAATGTATTGTTCCATCTTCCCCGAGAACTTCCGGATTCCTAAAGGGAAACTTATCCGGTTACTTGTGGCCCAAGGACTGGTACAAGAGACAGCAGGGGAGATAATGGGGGACATAGCAGAAGAAAATATATATGAATTGATCAACCAGGGAATGCTTCAAGTAAAGGATGAGCACCCTAGTAGATCCGGGACTCAATTGCGAGTCCCCTCTCCTCTTCATGAATTCTGTCTTCGCCAAATGGAGGAAGGAAATTTCATAACCTTGCGTTCCACTTCAGATTCAGTGATTCGTCAGAGTACACACCGGGTTTTCATTTGTTCAGACATCACAAAACTCTCAACCCTCTTGAACAATCTTCAACCTACTTGTTTATTCCTGCTGGGGAATCAAAATCTTTCTCAACATAATGGTGATTGGTTACAGTTTAATGGTGCACACTCTTTGAGAGTGCTAGATCTGGAAAATACCAAAATCAAAAGGTTACCAGATGAAGTGGGAGAACTAATACACCTCACGTATCTTGGCTTGAAGAGCACTGATATAAATGAGCTGCCAGAGGGACTTGCTAGATTAAAAGCCTTACAAACTCTGGATATTAGGTGGTGTGGGTACTTGACAGCCTTGCCAGATGAGATACTTAATCTTGTAAGGTTGAGGCACCTCAAAATGTTCATGAACATGGACGTTCGCGGCATGAAGCTACCAGAAGGAATAGGAAGATTCACAGATCTTCTGACCCTTACAGGTATTCATGCTGGTGGTGGCATTGCAGAAGAATTAGGTAACCTGATACAGCTCAGAAGACTAGGAGTGATGGATGTGGGTGAAGAAAATATCAGTGAGCTATTTGCCTCCATTATGAAGATGCAGGGCCTTCTTTCCTTGTCTCTAGAAGTAAAGCACGCCTTCAACCCGGGAAAACTTGTCCTCTTGGAGTCATTCTCACCCCCTCCATTTCTTCGAAAGCTTTGCCTGGAAGGACTCTTAGAAAAGCTACCTACTTGGTTTGGTTCCTTGGAAAGGCTTACAAAATTAAGATTAGGTTACTCTAAACTGTCTGAGAACCCATCATTGGTACTTCAACTCCTTCCCAACTTGAAAAACTTAACCCTTTGGCATGCTTATGATGCAAAGAAAATAGGGAAAGAGTTTTGTGCTGCTGGTGGGTTTCCAAAGCTCGAGGTTCTCAGCATTGCCTCTCATGTTCTTGAGGAGTGGACAGAACTTGAAGAGGGAGCACTACCTAACTTGAAATACCTCCACTTGCACAACTGTCTGAAGCTGAGGATGTTACCTGAAGGTTTGCAGTTTATCACCACACTGCAGCAGTTGGATTTGCTGCCATTGCTGGATGATCATGCAGAACGGCTGAAACCTGATGGTGGAGAGGAAAATTACAAAATTAGGCACATTCCAGAGATATCATATATTACCATCTCTATGTTGCAACAAAGGATTAGAGCTACAGAAGTATGAAGAGTTATAGAACTCGGATCAAGTTTGACTGGGGATCCCCATTAGAGGGTTTTTTTTTTTTTTTTTTTTTCCCAGTCGAGTCCCATTAGAGGAGTTGATGTTGTTAGCTATCTGTTTGTGTTATATGTATCTATCATTTACCCAATTATCTTGATCTTTCAATAATTACAATATTATGCATTCCTTCAATCTCTTAAAGTTCATTACAGACTGATTACAATTTACAAGTTAGTTATTTCTGGGCTTCTTTATGCATCACCAGAGAGATGCATATAAAACCAGAAGGTAAAACAAGCAAAAACAATCCAAGATTCAAAAGCATTTCAAATTATCTCAGAAAGTAAGAGTCTTTTCATAGTCCAATACTCTCCTAGCACGGATAGCTTGTCAATGGATGACTAGCCTGATACAAAGAAGATTTTGGTCAAGCAGCAATTAACCACCTTTAATCCAGCTAAGCCCAGGCATCTTCCTCAGTCTGCCTTCTGTGATGTAATCCCTCAACTTCTTTGCATCATCCCACCTCCCATCACCAGCATATATATTAGAAAGCATGACTCTATAAGCACTTTTTTCAGAATTTTTTTCAAAGAGCCTCTGGGCTACAATTTCTGCCAGCTCAGAATTTCCACAGACATCACAGCACATTAAAAGGGCCCCCCAAATGCCAGAGTCCACTGGTTCTGGCAAAGACAAGATAAGATTGTAAGCCTCTTCCAACTCTCCTTCCATCCCGAGAAGTTTTACCATATGAACATAATGCTCTGCTCTAGCTTGAATGCAATACTCATCTTTCATTCTTCTGAAAATTTCCCGGCCATCTTTGACGAGGCCAGCATGGCAGCAAGCACAAAGGAGAGCAGAAAAAGTAGATTCATCAGGCACTAATCTGTTCTCTAGTATCTCATCGAACACTCTAAAGGCCTCAGAGGCAAGTCCATGCAAACCAAGACCCAGTATTAATGAATTGTATGAAACAATGTTCTTTTCTGGCATGATCTCAAAAACACAAGCTCCCATGCCCAAGAAACCGCACTTCGAATACATGGCTATGAGAGCAGAGGAAATCATGACATCCGATTCTAGTCCATGTCGAAGAACATAAGCATGTATCTCACTACCAGGCCCTACATTTGCTATCTGAGAAGCAGCAGCCAACACACTGGCAATCAAAATGGAATCTGCCTTCTTACCTTCCATGCTCAAACTCCTGAAGAAGAACAATGCCTTATCATAATCTCCAGACTGAGAATATCCAGTTATCAAAGCAGACCATGTAACTAAATCTGGCTGGAATAAACCACTAAAAACTCTATGTGCAGAGTTCATACACTTACATCTTGAATACATGCTCACAAGTACACTACTCACATGAGCATTAGAATCTAAATTACATTTCAAACAAAGACCATGTATTCCTTGGCCAATAGATATCAAGCTCGAATCCATTAAACCCGAAAGCAACCCAACAAATGTATATCCATCCGGCACCATCTCTATGCATCTCATCTCACTAAATAATTGTAACCCTTTGTCCCAAAACCCACAACTTCCATAACCTGAAATCATAGAATTCCACAAAACCAAATCCATCTGTGGTGTCCCATAAAACACCCTACCGGCTTCATCAGCAAGACCGAGTTTTGAATAAGCAGTTACAAGTGCACTACTACAAATGGAGTCCAGTCCTAACCCAGAAACTGTTACTCCACAATGGACAAGTTTCAGTCCATCCAAATCAAAGCTCTCAGAGCAGGCACGTATAACACAAGCATAAGTGAAGTTATCAGGTTTAGTTTCAGTCCTAACCATCTTTGTAAACAGAGAAAATGCATCCTCAAATTTGTGGGCTTGAGCGTGGGCTCGAATAATGGAATTCCAAAGGTAGACGCTTTGGCTGGGACTTTTCTCGAACAGTTTAGAAGCAGAGTGAAGGTCACCATTGATGGCATAGAATCTGACAATTCTAGTTGCATAAAATGGGTCATGGAAGAGATGGGTCCTTATAATCAAAGCATGCAATTGCTTACTTCTTGATAAGGATTGGTAAATTTTGGAGAGGTTCAAGTGGAGCAATTGGAACTGAAAGAACATTTAAGTGGTAAGTAGATTTAGGAACATCAATTAGGAACATGGGTTCTGATGAATCTTGGTTGCAGGCTCCTCAAGGCCAGCACTTGCCTACCATTATTAATGTTCATGCTTTGACATCCAAAGCAAAGCAACTATGTCTTCTGAAAATGTCCTTGTCGAAACTACAAGACCAAAGTCTGCTCATGGTTCGGCCCAAAGGCTGTTCTTTTCGTTGTTCGTCAGACGGCCCAAAGGCAGTTCAGAAAGTCCGGTTTTTGTTTTTATTTTTAATCCCTAATTTTTTGTGCATGATATGATCACAAGGTTCTGAAGAGAAATTTGGCACGATTAGATAGAGAAATTATTATGTATAATTGATATATTGTTATGTAGTATAATCAGTTTATGTGTTATAATATAAATGAATATTATTAATATTATATCTTATTAATATAAATATATCTTCTAATAATTATATCCTATAATTTTTTGATTAGATGAGAATGTAAAATCATCAATTGTATATAAGAAAATAGACCAGACACTGTAAAATCTCTTACCTATCAATTCAAACAACTAAATTAGAAAAATTATCAGTATGTGTGGTGTGTGTGGATCTACAAAAGTGTGTGGTTGGACTCATCAACGGCACAACACTCTTGCTTTTTTTCTTTTTTTTTTTAGATAACTATCGTACAAACTACACCGACAAAAACAGTGCGATGGGCGTGACACTTCTCTAGTTAAATTCACACTTCACACATTTATCTGCCTAAATGCTCTCAATAACAAATATTATATGCTGCTCAGGAAATTAATTTGATAAGGTCTTTAATTTGGTTTTCTTAATAGTGTGAAAATTGCTGAAATTATGTACCGAATCAAGAAGAAAATATTAATCAGACAATGGATCACACATATACATACTTTGATCCATTCAATGTAGAGCTTGTAGCTAGAAATTAATTAAGACCCCAAAGCCCATTAATGGACTAATTGCAACACTTAATTAGTTGAAAAGTAAACTAAAATCCAATAGCCTCCCAAGCATGCATCATATCATAAGTGGAGGAGGAGATTCAGAACGCTGTTATTTCGGTCGATTTCTTAAAGGTGAAGGTGGTAATATAACGATTGTTCTTAAGCTGAAAATAGGAACTATTTTATTGCTGCTAACATCAATATTATCATCACCAATCTGACCTTGTTTTCTTCCAATATTCATCTTCCTCAACCCATCTCTGCAGCCAACATGCCATGAACGTCTACTCTTCTCACCACCTTCAGCCATAAGGAAATCACAGCAAGCAAGAGAAGAAATGTTAATAAAGTGTCCAAGATATATGATCATGCAAGTTCTATTTAACTATTACAGATGTCATCAAAGGAAGATATATATTATTACCATGAGGAAGCTAGCAATGTAGAAGTTGCTTTCAGAGAAAGGACAGGCATGTAATTTTACCATGTAGTGACACAATTTGACTTTGGAACCCCTACAAAATGTAGAGTTAGTGGGTAGTTGACTATTGAGGATTGCTTTGACAAAAAAAAAAAAAAAAAAATTCTTATCATGACTGAATAAGCTAGCTACAGTAGGATCCCACAAATTAAACCCAGTGATTTAATACCGGCAATCAGTGGAGGAGCTTTCCTGCGTGACGATCACATATGATTTCTCACTATATGCATGTGGGTCGAATTTTACATACACGTTGTAAGAAATAAGTCACATGTGGCCGTCCTATTTAATAAATGACCAAACACATAACATTAGATTATAAAAGTTGGTGCCTTATGGTGCTCAACACATGCTTGACTATTAGTCTTTAGGAATACCTCAATTTTGTAACTGAAATTGGCACAAGTTAATTCATTTATATTTAGGATGTTGAATAAAAGCCAGAATATTTATATAATTTTCAGACAGAGCTGTTTTTTTTTTTTGGCCAGGAAACAGAGCTGTTTGATCTGCAGTCAACCATTCCAACAAGTTGCTTCCGGAAACCAAAAGCCACAAAAAGAAAACCAAGTTTGAGAATGTGGCTTAAAATAAAGTTTTTTTATTTAGCAAGTGGGCGGAAATTCTGGCAGCTAAAAATTCTAAGACCTTGTGATGAATAGAGCAGCTGATTTTGACAGTTTTACTTCTCTATGATACTGTTTAAACTTTAAGTGATAGTTATTGGAAGGTACCTTACTGGTTAGGTAGTTGTGTTCTACTGTTTGTATTGTAAATCAGTCATAGCTGTATGGCCTTAAGTATGGGCTCCCCTTTTTTCCCGTTACCTGCTGTGTCTTCATGTATTTAGTCAGGTTCCCTTGTAATCAATCAATACAATCAATACACAAACTGTGTTTACATTTTCTACATGGTATCAGAGCCTGATCCATAATAGGCCTGTCCTTATTTCTTTTTCCTCTCTTCATTCTATTCTTGAATGGCAGAGGCAGAGGGTAATCCCTTCGGTTCTGAGG
Source organism: Dryas octopetala (assembly GCF_963921425.1). Classification (NCBI taxonomy): domain Eukaryota; kingdom Viridiplantae; phylum Streptophyta; class Magnoliopsida; order Rosales; family Rosaceae; genus Dryas; species Dryas octopetala. Next base: position 15,536,234 of record NC_141374.1, on the reverse strand, counting down.
CCGAGATCTCTCTCGTTCCTTCTACAAGTGTTCATGAAGCTGATGTCAACCCAAACCAGCGATTGTGTTCTGTGCTGCTGAATGAATTCAACTATCTTCCATGGTCCAGAGCTATTACTCTTGCTCTTGGAGGAAGGTCCAAGCTTGGGTATGTCAATGGAAATTTAAAGGTTCCTGAAACTTCTTCTCCTTTATATGAAGTCTGGTTGTGTAAGGATCAACTTGTGATGTCATGGCTTCTCAACTCCATGGAATCCAAGGTTGCTGAAATTTTCAGTTTCTCTGAGTCATCTCGTCATCTCTGGGAAGCAGTTAAAGAAATGTATGGTAATCAAAACAACTCAGCTCGTGTATTTCAGCTTAAGAGGGATATTGCTAGTCTCCAACAAGCAGGAAAACCTTTTGTCCAGCATCTTGGTAGCATGAAAAGTATGTGGAACGAGCTTGATATGTATCGACCACACACTGCTGATTCAACTGAGTTGTTAAAAAGAGGTGAAGAAGATAAGATTTTTCAACTATTGGCAAGCTTAGGTTCTGAATATGAGGACCTTCGCAGTCACATCTTGATGAGCACTGATCTTCCATCACTTTCAAATGTCTGCACTACTATTCAGCGTGAAGAGGTGCGTAAAAAGGTTATGAATATGGAAACTAGGGCCAGTGTCTCTGAAGCTAGAGCTTTTTTGATCAACACCAAGCAGCCTGAAGACAAGGTGTACAGGGGCAAAAGACCAGATCTGAAATGCACATATTGTAACTCTGTTGGCCATGTAAAAGATCGATGCTGGAATCTACATCCTGAATTGAAACCCAAGTTTTCAAAAGACTATAAGGGTTTCCAGAAAGGTCCTCAAAATCACATTCACAAAGCCAATCATGCTGCTGCTATTTCTACTGATGGATTGTTAAATTTCACTGCAAACCCTGCTACCTTAATCAATGAGTTTGCAGCTTATCTCCAACAAAAGAAAAAAGGAGATTCTAAAATTGAAGGGATGACTGGTGCTTGCATGAATAATGACAATTCCACTGCACTTCTTGGTAAATTTACAGGATTCTTAGCAGAAGCTGAAGGTATATCTCATGATGAGATTCCAGGTATCTTGAATGCTTTCTCAACTGCTCTTAATGTTAGTCTCATGCATGATTTTTGGATTATAGATTCAGGTGCCACTGATCACATGACAAATCAAACCACAAATTTACATGATTTTGAGACATTATCCCAACCATCTCAAGTTTCTGTTGCCAATGGTAGAGATGTTCCAGTTATAGGTCGAGGGAAGATAAAACTTATCTCTGAAAATGTTGAGTCCACAGCTTTATATGTTCCATCTTTTCCCTTTCAACTGCTGTCTGTTGGAAAAATTACAAACTCTCTAAATTGCCTTGCAATTTTCTCTCCTCATAATGTTGCTTTTCAGGATCTAGTCACCAAGAAGCTGATTGGTGAAGGTTTCTACCTAAATGGATTGTATTACTTGTCAAAAGATTTTAAAGCTCCAAAAGAGTTTCAAGTCAGTTCCAGTTTAGCTCAAGATCATCAGTTGTGGCATCAACGTCTAGCACGTCCATCTAAACCTGTTTTGTCCACTTTATTTCCCAGTTTATGTAAAACATCTCTCAACTGTGAAACTTGTCATTTGTCCAAATTTGCTAGACTCCCTTTTGATTCTTCTATGTCTAGAGCTAGTAAACTTTTTGAAGTTGTACACTCTGATGTTTGGGGTCCTGCACCTCTAGAATCCTTTGATGGTTACAAGTATTTTGTGACTTTTGTTGATGATTTTTCTAGAATCACCTGGTTGTATCTATTGAAATTCAAAAGTGAAGTTATGACTGTTTTCAAAGATTTTCATAATATTGTCATGAATCAATTCTCATCTCAAATTCATACTCTAAGATCAGATAATGGCACTGAATACATGTCCAATATCATGTCACAATACCTGAGCACACATGGCATTATGCATCAAACAAGTTGTGTAGGTACCCCCCAACAAAATGGGATAGCTGAGAGGAAAAATAGGGATCTACTTGAAAAAACCAGAGCCCTTATGTTCCAAATGAATGTTCCAAAAAATTTTTGGTCTCAAGGGGTACTTACTGCCACCTATCTCATAAACAGACTGCCAAGTCGTGTTCTGCAGTCAAAAACACCTTATGAGGTCATGAAGGGTAGGAAAGTCAATCTGTCTCATCTAAGGATTTTTGGATGTACATGTTTTGTTCACATACAAGCACTTCACCGAGACAAGCTGGATCCTAAGTCTGTTAAGTGTGTTTTTATGGGGTATTCTTCAACTCAAAAGGGATACAAATGCTACAATCCCAGTACTAGGAAGCTACTTGTTTCAAGAGATGTCAGGTTTGATGAAACCACACCATATTTCAACAAGCCATCAGAGTCAACCATTCAGGGGGAGAATTTCTTTGATTTTTTCCCTTTGCCAAATCCAGCTGCAAGCCATGATGATATTCCTTCAGTGTCTATCAACACCAATGTCTCTGTTCCTAACAATGATGATCTGATAGCTGAAGAAGAGGTAGAAGCTTCAGATGCACAAGTGCAAACCAATGACGCCTCCATCTCAACTGAAGTTGCTGAACCTGACATACCTTCAGCTCCACCTAGAAGAAATCCTCCTCGTGATCGACGTCCACCATTGAGGATGCAAGAGTATGTGACTTACACTACCAGGTATCCAGTTGCCAATTTCATAAATTACAGCAAAGTGTCATCCTCTCATGCAGCTTTCCTTAGTAAGATATCAAATGAAAGTGAGCCAAAAAACTTTCACGAGGCTAAACTTCAAGATGTATGGCGAAACGCTATGCAAGAAGAACTACAAGCATTAGATGCAAATAAAACTTGGAGTATTGTCAGTCTTCCAAAAGGAAAAAAGGTGGTCGGCAGCAAGTGGGTTTATAAAATAAAGTTTAACTCTGATGGTTCGATTGAAAGACACAAGGCAAGATTGGTGGCTCGCGGTTTTACTCAAACATTTGGAGTTGATTATAAGGAGACATTTGCTCCAGTTGCCAAAATGAACACAGTGAGGGTTCTCTTGTCTATTGCTGTTAATCATAAGTGGTCCTTGTATCAAATGGATGTAAAAAATGCGTTTTTGCAAGGGGATCTGGAAGAAGAAGTATACATGCAACTTCCTCCGGGTCATCCACAAGAAACTGATTCTACCATGGTGTGCAAACTCCACAAGTCCATTTATGGATTGAAACAATCTCCTCGTGCCTGGTATGCTAAGTTAAGCTCAGTCCTAGAAGCTGTTGGTTTCAAAAGAAGCAATGCTGATTCATCTCTCTTTGTTCGTAATGGCACAGCTGGAAGATTGGTTGTTCTCATCTATGTAGATGATCTTATCATCACAGGTGATAATGTTGATGAAATTGTCACTCTTAAGCATTCTCTTCATCAAAAGTTTGCAATTAAAGACTTAGGAGTGTTGAAGTATTTTCTTGGGATTGAGATGGCAGCATCTAGTAAGGGATTGTTTTTGAATCAAAGGAAATATATCATTGATCTGCTTCAAGAAGCTGAGATGATGGATAGCAAACCAGTTAGAACTCCTCTTGACAGTAAGCTCAAATTAACCTTGGAAGGACAGCCAGTCAGCGACATCAGTTATTATCAAAGATTAGTTGGCAAGCTTATTTATTTGACTATTACAAGACCTGATATTACATATGCAGTGAGCCTCGTAAGTCAATTTATGCATGCCCCCACTGTGAGACACTTACAGACTGTCAAAAGAATTCTCAGGTATCTCAAGGGTTCTATTGGGCGAGGAATTCTCTTGAAGAGAAATGGTCACACTCAAATTATGGGTTTCACTGATGCTGATTGGGCAGGAAACCATCTTGATAGAAAATCAACCACAGGCTACTGCACTTTCGTTGGAGGAAACCTTGTCACTTGGAAAAGCAAGAAGCAAAATGTCATTGCTCGCTCAAGTGCTGAAGCTGAGTACAGGGCGATGGCTTCCACTGCCTGTGAACTTATATGGCTAAAAGGTCTCCTTTCTGATTTAGGGTTCCTAGAGTCTCAGCCTATGTATCTCTATTGTGACAATCAAGCAGCTATGCACATTGCTTCCAATCCAGTGTTCCATGAAAGAACAAAGCACATCGAAGTTGACTGTCATTATGTTCGTGAGCAGGTTCAATCAAAAGTAATTCAAACTGCTTATACTCGCAGTCATGATCAGCTGGCAGATATCTTCACAAAGTCTTTAGCCTCATCTCAGTTTCAACGACTTCTTTCCAAGCTTGGATCAATCAATATACTTGATCCCGCTTGAGGGGGAGTATTGGAAGGTACCTTACTGGTTAGGTAGTTGTGTTCTACTGTTTGTATTGTAAATCAGTCATAGCTGTATGGCCTTAAGTATGGGCTCCCCTTTTTTCCCGTTACCTGCTGTGTCTTCATGTATTTAGTCAGGTTCCCTTGTAATCAATCAATACAATCAATACACAAACTGTGTTTACATTTTCTACAATAGTCTTTCCCATTCAAATTTGCAAACCACCAACCACATTATGCAAAAGTGAAAAAGATAAGTCATAACTCACAGATGCAAAACCAGCATTAACTATTCCATATATATAATCTTAGATTGAGTTCATATGCTGCTGCTCAGCTGTTCTTTTATATTGGCATATGTGGATTTCACTTTTCTGTTAAATTCAATTAAGAGTTCACAAATTTTTGTTCCTCTGGAGAGGTTTCTTTTGAGTCTTTCTCAAACTTGGACTTCATTGTTTATGACAATATGTAGGCACATCTAAAAGTGATGGAAAAATTTCTGCACACATTTCTCCTTCAAAAGTGATGTCTCAAAGTTTAAATCTCCTCTCCAAATATCATAAACTGATACAAAAAATAGCTACACATAACAGTTTGTATTCATTATTCCATTTATGTTCCAATTTCGTTTCCACAAATAATATACTGAACAAAATGTTCAGACACGTTTACATTATTACATACTTTGACTCAAGTAGCTTGTAGAAAGACTCCAAAGCCAAATGGACTTGCAAATGAGGCAACAAGTTGAAACTCTAACTTCCACAGGCAATGATCAACCTCCATAGGAGACATAAACATATATAGCCATCATATCATAAATGGAGGAGGTGAAACATAATGTGATTTTTGTTGATTTTTTTTGGGTGAAGGTGGCGGGGATGCAACGATTGTTCTTAGACTGCGGATGGGCACTGTTTTCCTGCTAACAATGTCACTTTGACATCCAAAGCTACCTTCTTTTCTTCCAATTATCTTTCTCATCAAGCCATCTCTACAGTCAACATGCAATGAACTCTTCTCAGCACCTTCAGCCATTAGAAAATCACAGCAAGCAAGAAATGTTAATAGCCAGAAAGTTGGATCCTTGAAAACTTTTATGTGTTAAAGGCAAAAAGTAAAACCATATCACCATATGTTAGATGCAGAATACAATTGTCAATAAATGGTAAAGCATAGAATCAATCAAATTAAGTACTTTGACGTATGGTTTGGGGCTTAGTCCAGATGATCAAATTCAATGTAACTAGAACAGATCTCATCAAATGGAAGATATTATTACCACGAGAAAGTAATGTAGAATTTACTGGAAAAACACCCAAGAGAAGACATACAGCTACTACAGCTACAACCAACTGTGCTGGAAAACTGCTCATCATAGAAAGCAGAAACAAGAACTTGTCGAAGCCTTTCAGAGTGAATTCTTTGTCATAATCCTAGAATATTGAAAACACTGAGAGCAATATTTATAGATGCTCTTTGTCTTCAAAATAATATTATAATTAAAGTTTTTTTGTTTTATTTAATTTGGGGTTTTTTGGAAAATAATTTAATTAGGACTAGGTAGAAAAAGGATTCTATAGGATTAGGTAGAAGGACTGTATTTGATTAGGTTTAAGGAATTATGCAGTTGACCTTGTATTCACACGTTAGTATGTTACTTCCCTTGCTTTCATGGAAGACACTGCTACCTTATAGCCACACAATTTTGACTTATATATCCACGACTATGAGTTAGTGAGTCGTGAGTATGACCCCATACAAAATGTAGAGTTAGTGAGTAGTGAGCAATGCACTGCTAAAAAGAAGACCACTTGCCAATGGAGCTTAAAATAAAGGATTTTTTCAAAGTGGGCGGAAATCTTAGCATCTAAAAGTCTGAAACCTAGTGATGAACTGAGCAGCTGGTTTTCACAATTTTACCACTCTCGATCTGTTTTTCAGTGGGAAAAAAAAAAAAAAAAAGTTGTGTGAAGATGGATCAGTACTCAATATGAAGATTGATGAATTCCAAAGTAGGTAGTGCCATAATTGGGTATAAGAGCATTGTTAAGTTCGGGATGTACATGTAGACCATGCCGCTATGGTTGATGTCTAAAACTCAAATAGTTAAGAAATAGGCCAAATTCAACCAAGAAAAATATGACAACTACATGGATTAGCATCAATACACTGCCTAGTGATTACTTGAGCAAACACCATAACTCCATTTCATTCAATCAAGGAAGTAAAACATACCAATTTAACGGCTAAATGGCATCCACATATCAACATAACCAGCTAAAGAATGCGGCAGCGTCTTCTTCCAAGCGTCAAGATCAGGCATATCGCCCGTAAGAGCAATAGAGCTATCTTCCTGTCGATTCCCAAGGCTCAATACGAAGAGCTTGTCGCCAAAAACCCGATGCATAGCCTTCAAAGTGTCTTCCATAACTACTTTCCCATCTCTCCGCGAGTCCTCAGCCTCTACACAACTACCTCCTACATTGACCATTATTCTCCCGCCTTTTCTCAAACACCTTCTGAGCATCTCCCAAGTATTTGAGTCCTGCAGCTCAGGAACCAAACTACCTTCACAAAACAAATCCACTAAAATCCCTGCAAACCCGTCTCTAGCAGTAGCTTTGAATGCGTCTCTAATATGAATGATGAGCCTATCTGGGTACTGTCTTTCAAGCTTTGAAAGGCCAAAGTACTCTCTACCCACAGCAATCACAGACGGGTCAAGCTCCCACCCATGAACCACCACTTGTGGGTACAGCTCAAGAATGGACCGGGCAGCTGAACCCGCTCCGAACCCGAGAATGGCGATGGGTCCGGGAGGCAAAAGGGGCGGCAAGGTGGCGAAGACGTCGAAGTAAGTGTTGGTGAGGGACTTGAAGAGGAAAGAAATGCTGTGGATGTTTCCGGGGACATCGAGGAGGAGGAGTCTTGAGCCGGCAAATGGGTGGTCGGCTCTTCGCGAAACTTCGAGAACACGAATGTAGTTGTGGCGGGACTTGAACTTGGCGAGGACCTTGACGTCCTCGGCGGGGATGCCGTCGTCTTGGGTCTGGGTTTGGGGGCTGGAATGGTGGTGGCTCTGTTGTTGGCATTTAGGCGTTAATGGGTGGAAATGGATGGGCTTTGGAGGTGTTTTGGGAGAGAAATGGAGGTTTGGAGACTTGGGTTGGAAAGAGTTGGGAAAATTTTGAATTGGGTAGGGGATTAACGGTCGAATTTGGTGGGGATTTTGCAGGAGTGACATGCCTGATTTGCTCTATCTTCTCTGTCACTGTGTACAAGATGAAAAGGGCGCGTAAGTAAGGTATACATAGGAAGGAAGCGCTTTTAAGTTTTAACTTGGAACTTTATTTTTTGGTTATCTAAAAACAAAATTGAAGAATTTACCGTTTCATTTTATTTATTTTTACTTTTAATCATATTTTTGTTTTCAACTTAATACCTAGGGGTGGGCGCGGTGCGGTTCGACTCACTTTTCCCTCGGAACCGTGCACGCGCCAGACATGAATAGATGGTGCGGTTCGGTGCTTAAAACCGTGAAAAAAATAAAAAAACCGAACCGAACCAAACCAAACCATCTTGAATGCGGTGCGGTGCGGTTCTCACCACGGTTCTGGGCCTAATGGGGCCTCACACTTGTTTTTTTAAGCCTAAGCCCAATTATTTAATGATGCAAACCCATCCTAATTAACAAGTTTTGGGACTTTGGGGTTTGGTTGGGCAAACTAGTTTATGTAACTAGACTATATAGAGTATATAGAATATATAAAATTTTAAACTTTATGGTTTAGAGTTTAGAGAATGAGAGATGAGTTGCAACAAAACCCTATACCATAAGTTTTAAATCCTTATACTATAAACCCTAATATCCTAAATCTTATACCATAAATTTTAAATCCTATACCTTATTACCTTATATGGTATATACCCTATATACACTTATATAGTATATAACTATATATTATACCCTAGAACTATAAACAATTAAAAATTTTAGTATATAGAGTATAAACTATAAATAATATACTAATTTTTTTTATATAGAATATAAAGAATATACTAATTTTATTATATAGGGTAATGGGTATAACTAAAATTATATACTAAAACATTATTAATTTATTATTATATTATATATCTATAAAATAGGTCATAGGGTTATATAAAATATAGCTAGGTTAATATTAATTTTAATATTTTATTAGGGTTTAAGGTTTAGGGTCTAAAGTGTATAAAAATGTGTGCAAAAAGTGTATAAAAAGTATATAAAAATGGTATAAATATATATAAAAAAATATATAAAATGGTGTATATGGCAATATGTGTATAAAAATATAAAAAAATATATTTTTTGCAAGTATGCGGTGCGGTTCGGTTCGGTGCGGTTAAATAAGGTGTAGAACCGGAATCGGAGAGAAGCGGTGCGGTTCGGTTTTTTTAGCGGTGTTAACTTTTTTTTGTCAACACGATTTTCAGCGGTTTTTTTCGGTGCGGTTCGGCCGGTTTTGGCGGTCCGCGATTAATATGCCCACCCCTATTAATACCTGATGTTAAAAAAGTTTCATTTCAGTATATCAACTTTAATCTCACGTCACCTCCATTACTTGTAATGTCTTTCACACTTTGTATAATCAGTAGTGCTAAACATTTCATATTTTTATACCACAATTTTATACCACTTTATATGACAACTTACATGTCATTCATATATTAGATATTACCAAATAAAAATAAAAACTTAAAAAAAAAAATCATATCCAATAAAATAATGACACGTAAGATAATATAATATAATATAATATAAAAATGTAATAAGTATAACATTATTATTTGTCTAACACCTGGTTCTTAAATATTGATTTTCTTATTTATATTATTTTTTTAACTAATATTCAATTGTTCATGAGATGATTGTATTACATTAGTAATTAGGTTAAAAGGGTATGTAACTAACAGATTAGGCTTTGAAGATGTAAATGAGAGAAATTAAACTATATAAAAAAATTGAGTCAAGAATAATATGCAAAATAATTGAATTCAAATAAACTCGCGCCTTAACAAATAAACAAAAACAATATTAATCAATTAAATACCAAAAGCAAAAAACTCATATTACCTATAACTATAAAGATCAAGTATTCAAATGATAATGTGAGGTTTGAGTTAATGTTGATGAGAAGAATAGAATAGAAGAGAAAAAAAACAGCATTTACAAGTGTCAACACATTAGTATTCTACAACTCATATTGATTTTTTTTTTTTTTTTTCAAAAGTTTGCTAGGGCCATGCCCCTCTTAATCCTTCTATGTTCCGCCCCTGCAGGTGATACGGGGATATACTAAGACAGTCTAGGTGATACAGGGAAATTAACACTAGAAGCTACAAATATCCATCTGTGTCAGCAAGGAGGATGATCTTCTGCTTTCTCTTCGTCCATCTCATCATCTGCATCATCCCTATATTAACAATCGCAACTCTTGACATTAGATCAGGGGTAACAAATCAAAATGCTCATTATCCAACTGTGAAATTAAATCGCATTTTTATCAGAAGAAGTATCCTAAATAGACTCGGATACCCTTTCATGGATACAGGTTTCAATGCCATGACAACTTTGAGGTCAGATTACTTTTCTAATGGATCACCAAAACTCAACCTCCAAAAAAGGTAATGTTTAAATTGGCAGGAAACGAAAAAACAACCCCAATTTATAGAGTATGAAATATAAAAGCATTACCTCATCTCAGTCTTAACCACAGGCTGACCAGCAAGATTGGAAAATTTCCAATGCTTCTCATCATCAGGATCAGAATCATAATCCTCGCCGTTCCAAATGCGAGGCTTTGGTCTTTGGTCCATCTTCTCTTCGGCCTACCATCCACCAAACCATTAGTATGATTGAGACACAAGGAAGATGAAAACATGAAATCCTGGAACATTATCAAATAAAATGTCACTGGTTGCGTACCTCCTCTGGAACTTGTGTAGTGGGCGGTGTTGTCTGGAAAGGAACACTGGGTGTATGAGGTATTCTTGAAAGTTGCTCTAGTAGCGTATTCCTGGGGAAAAAAAAAAAGCAAAAAAACATGTACAATGCATGAGAGAGATAGAGAGAGACGGTGTCTACGGCTTATTGAGTATAAACAGTCCAGCATTATCAAAAAATGTTTCCTAACTATAGTATCCTTTCACCATGCAAAAAGTTGCAAATTCAGGGAGAAAAGGGACAAAAGCTCAAATGTTGAATTACTAAAGAAGGTGCAAACACCATATATAAAAAAGAGTCAACATGGCAAATTTAAAATCTAATATCAACTGAGTCAAAGCAATTGTGTGAAATTTTGAATATTTCTGGACAGAGAAGGCAAGCTTGAAGGTGAGGAATCAAGAAAGCCAAGAATTGAAAGGTATGTTAAGACATCCACAGCACGGGGATGAAAATTAGTACTTTTTCAATGGGAAAACTAGGACCACATGTGGGAAATTAGTAATGGCCAAACTTGAAGAGAATTCAAGGTTCCATTGCAGAATAATTTCAAAGGCTGAGAACCTTTGAACACAAAAATTAACTAAATCACTGCTATACACAGCCAATAGAGAAGCAAATTACTTAGGATCACTTATTTCTTGTTTATAATATATTATGAGTTCTCTAAAGTTCAGAATCACTGCTTTATTAACCAAAATGACATAAAACCATGCATATTGTTATGTAGATTTCTAAGTATTTTTCATAGTTCTCAAGAATACTTGGGGAAAAGTATATTGAATTTCATGCTATCAGCATCAGGAATCACCATTTAAAATCTAGCTTAAAATTATACAATCACTAGCACCAACTGTTATAAGTAACGCAGCAACAAACTCACCTTATTTTCTCCATATCTTTGGGTGAGTTTAGGTTCTCCATGTTGCATGTGTCAATATGAAGAGTGTAATCTGGCCCAAAGTACTCATAGTATTCATTGTAAGGCAACTTATTATCAGGTTCCACCCCAACCGCCACTGCTGTCTGTTACAAAGTATCAAATGCAATCATAAGAACATTCCATCACATAAGTGCTATTGCAAAGGCATTAAAAGCAAAATAAATACACAAATAAGGGATGCCATGGCGATTGCCAAAGTAGAGAGAAACCTCATAACACCAACAGCGAGCAACATTCCGGATCGTATAGCCTCCCCCACCCAAGACCATCAGGGGAACATTAAAAGATCTGAGGAAATGAAGACAATCTGCATGGCCTTTGACAGACAAGTTGAAGCACCCCAATCTATCACCAGACAATGAATCCGCTCCACACTGAAGAACAACTGCGTTAGGCTGGTACATCTCCATAACTTTTTGGATGATGGGCCGAAACAGACCACGAAAACTCTCATCATCCAATCCATCATTTAGTGGAACATTCAGGGCATAATCCTTCCCAGTCCCCGCCCCAACATCCTTAATGTGCCCAGTCCCCGGAAAGAAATCCCCAAATTTATGGAAAGACACAGTCATGACTCTGTCAGTGGTGTAAAATGCTTCCTCAACTCCATCTCCATGGTGGACATCAATGTCTACATAAAGCACACGCTGCGCGGCAACAATGACCCGATTACACAAGTAATTTATTCAACAGTGGAATATTGTTGACATACATGATACAATAAATGAACAAAACAAAGAATTGACACTTTAGACTACGTGTATAATAATCAATATCAAAGAAAGAAATAGAAATTTTCACAAGTAAATATTAGTTCCTTCAAAATTTTATCATATTCAACTTTCATAACCCCCGCATTGCTTGTTCTTCTTATGTACCTTAGCATGAAGCGCATAACCATTATTACGTGCATATTAGCATTTAGCACAAACCAAAGGACACCACAAGAACATATACACCTTAGTAACTAAAAATCACTAAATGCAAGTAAACTATTCAGCAAGAAACATCAATGACCTTTAAAATTAGAAAAAATAATATAAATATTAAATATGAATAAATAGTTTAAATATTTAAACAAGAAAAAGAAGGTGGTGGTTATATTACCCTGTGAACCTTGAGGAGCTCAAGAATGCCCAGAACAATATCATTGACATAGCAGAAGCCGGAGGCCTCGGCCTTCTTGGCGTGGTGGAGGCCACCGGCCCAGTTGAGGGCGATATCGGCGTCCCCGCGGTTGAGCTTGACGGCGGCGCCGATGGAGCCGCCGGCGGAGGCCTGGCAGAAGCCGAAGAGGCCGTCGAAGACGGGACAGTCCTCGCCGACGTTGAAGCGCTTGAGGTGGCGGGAGAAGGCGGACTCGGCGAGGGTCTCGGGGGCGACGGAGGCGAGGAAATCGACGTAGTCGTCGGAGTGGAAGCGGCGGATGTCGGCGGGGCCGGCGGGAAAGGGGCGGTTGATCTCCATGCGGCGGTGGAGGCCGTAATGGACGATTAGGTTGTGGGCCATGCGGATGCGGTGCGGCTTCATCGGGTGCCCTTGCCCGTAGTAGTAGTCGCCCACCGTCGGCTCGTAGAAGTAGCTCACGCGCCGCTTCTTCGCGTCGGGGCCTGATGGCAGTGACGCCCCGCCTTCAAACTCCATCGCTCTCTCTCTCGGTCTCGCTCTCGTTCGCAGTTGAAAGCGAAAAATGGTTCTGAATTGTCAGTGTGCTACTACGAACGACGAGTCGTTTTTTTATTCAATTAGTTATTTACAGAAAACCCACAAGTCATAACTCGTAAGAGAAGAAATAAGCCCAACGAGGCCCACTTAAGAAAAAGAAGTCCAACCAAGAAACGATTTAGGCCTGGCCTTTTGTCATGCTTGAATTTGCAAATCCTCTTAGTTGGTATTGGCCCAATATTGTTGCAATTCATAGGAGATGAAGCCCATTAGTAGCGGGGTAGGCATAGCAATTTCAAAGATTTAGATTGACAAACTATGATAACTATCGAAACATAACACCTCAGACTGTTTAACGAGATAAATTGCATCGATTTTAAGATTAGTCTAATGGTAAATGTGGGTAAGGTAATGGAAAATAAGAATTATAAGAAACCTCAAAAGGAAAAGGATTTGATATGTCTTCCACTTGTGTTTCAAGTAGCTGAGTAGCATAACATGACACACCAATTATACATGGACAAGGCAGATGTGGTTGTTTGTATAGGTCTTGGCTCTCAGTACATTTTCTCTCATATTATGTCACATCAGAGTTGAAATGTGGAGGACCCCTTTGTTTAAATTGGGCAGCCGCCCCATCGTCCTTTTGTATTTATAGAACTTAAATTAAGCTTGATTATGGTGGGATGTACAGATTGTTGATGTACATTTTTCTACGAAAATGTTTAATTGGAACAAAAAAAAAATAAAAGAGAAAAGAATTGCATGCCTTATGGTTAATTGAGAATGAGCATGATGGGAATCAGGAATGAGAAGAAAATGAACTAAGGTGAGGAGTGTAGTTTTGAGTGATAATAACATAATATATTAATATTAGACTGTTTGGAAAAAGAAAAATTACTTTATTAAACTGCATAAAGCATGTCTTTTTGGTCTGTATAAAGCACCTCAGCTTAAGGTTTTCTCAGACAATCATTTAAAAGAATGTAATTGATCACCACCAGATAAATTTTTATGCAAAGCATTGTCGGTGTGTATTGACCTTGACTATAGGTATCACTTTGTTCTAAGTTTATAGACGTTATGAAAATGAATCTAGTAACTTAGCCGTTTTAGTCTTACTTTAAACCATGAAACTTGGTACCCTAATTTCCAATTAAGTATTATAACTAGCTTTATACATGCCATGAACCAGCTTAGCCAATCCTCTAATTAAGGGTAAATTGGATATTAATTTATTATAATTAGAGCAGAAGCATGTAAGAGGACCGAATTGAACAGTAGTTAGGTGTTAATTAGAATTTTTAATGGTGTCAAATCAAAATTTGGTTATCAATTGGAGACATGAAACTTTAATCAGCAGGGTTATCTCCTTAGCTTTGTTTTGTGATTAGACATTGAAGGGTTTTTCTTCTCAAGGCACTCTAATTGCAACTTTTGACTTCATTTTGCAGTGGTTCGGGTGCATGGATGGGCTCAAGGGGGACCAAGGAATCTTAAAACCATACACCTCAATACAGATACAAGTTGAATAAGCAAATTAATAACCCCAAATTAAAGTTTAACTATGACAATAATTATGTGATAAGATATAACCCACTAAAACAACCTGGCACAAGAGGTACTAAAAGGACCATCATATATATGATATACCAGCACCTCAATTGCTTCTCATAAATTTGTTTCCCTTATGGACCTCAATTGTTTTTTTTCTTTTTAATTATGAAGAGGAGATATTTGACTTTAAGAATCATTTCAACAAAATTGAGAGAAATACCAATAAATTAATAGTTAATTGATAACCCTAAATTGTTATTGAGTGTTCTTAATATTTTTAAATTATGTTTTCAAATTTTGCTAACGTCAATCACTTACGCATGAATAATTGTTAATTAATCAGTTAATGATGCACACGAACACTAATATTTTTCATTGTTTCCTTATGTTATATGTATGATTAAGTTAAATGTTCCAAAAGAATGGGTGTGAATGTGTGATCACAAGAGACTAGTGACATGAAAATTTGATGCCCTCGATGGGAAGAGAAGTGGTTCCTTGGCGACAAGAAATAATATTATTCTTAATTTCATATATATATTTTTAGGGAGACAATTGAAAAAGTTTGAGAGCCAGGCAAAGGACCTAATCATTTAGGGGAAGGATGAAGGGAAAGAAATGGGTTTCCATGGCTTTACTTTCACTATCATTTTGTGATCATCATCTCTTGAAAAGGAAGCTTTCTTGTTGGTCGATGGAGACTCTTTGAAAAGGACACTGCCTTTATAGGAAAATACCACTAATACGTTTCCAATATGAGACTTGAGATGAGAGCTACACTACTACAATTTCAATATGTATCCTATCATATTATTCACACACACACACACACACACATACACATACATATATATATATATATATATATGATAAGAGGAAGCTTGAAATGAGACTTATCTAACTTAGTTAATTATAAGGAAATATGGCTGGTAGAACATACACTGCATTGTAGTTCTATGAAATGAATTGTCTATTTTTAAATCTCAATTAAAGGATTTTTTTTGCAAGAATTACAAAATAGACAATTATAATTATCGAACTACAATACAGAGTAATTAAATCACACATGTAATATCTTATTAATGCTAAAATAAAGTGTACCTCTATCATTTGAAAGGCCCTATATGTCATAGATAGGGTTAAATACATTTTTGGTCCACGAACTTTGAACGATTTCTCAATTTGGTGCACCAATTTTAAAACGTGACAAAAATAACCCCGAATTATCCAATTTGTGTCAATTCAAGATTTTCCGTCTAAATATCTAATGGAGGCTGACGTGGCGCACATTCAGTGCGCCACGTGTCACCTCTTTTATTTTATTTTCTGATTTTTTTATTTTTCTATTTTTATAAACTTTAAAAATGAATTAAAAATAGCTTCAGACTCATAAAAATACACGGAAAATTTCTACGACCTCGTCTTAACTAGTACTAATTTATTATGGGGCCAAATTATCAATTTTCCCTCTGAGAGTTTCCAAGAAATTTGGGAAGTCCAAATTTATTTCTAAAAACTTAAAATACTCTAGACTTTTTGGAAATTCATAGAATAATCTCCCAAGCTCCAAAAAATACGAGGTTTGCACTGTTGGTCTTCAAAAAACTAACACTACATTTCTCATGAACACTTGCTACCCAAAAGACCTCTCGGTCTTAGAGGAAAATAAATTTTCCTCTATAAAATAAATTTTTTATTTTAATTTTTTAGAAATAAATTTGAACTTCCCAAATTTTTCGGAAACTCTCAAAGGGAAAATTGGTAATTTGGTCCCATAATAAATTAGTACTAGTCAAGACGAGGTCGTAGAAATTTTTCGTGTATTTTTATGAGTCCGGAGTTATTTTTAATTAATTTTTAAAGTTTCTAAAAATAGGAAAATAGAAAAAATCCGAAAATAAAATAAAAGAAGTGACACGTGGCACACATTGAGTGCGCCACATCAGCGTTTAACGACCACGTCAACCTCCGTTAGATATTTGGACGGAAGATCCTGAATTGACACAAATTGGATAATTCGAGGTTATTTTTATTACGCTTTAAAATTGGTGGACCAAATTAAGAAACCGTCCAAAATTCGTGGATCAAAAATATATTTAACCCTAGATATATATAGTACTCCAATATATGGCCAAGTGGCCCAAGTCCGATGATTTATAACTATATATGTAGCCATCATCATGGTTAATGCATCTGACCTGCAAAATGAAGTCCACATCATTCATATATACCATACAATTAAACACGTGTGATACGCAGGTGCAAACTATGTATGAGCATGAAATTTATAAATGTGGTTATCCTAATTAATACAACATTCATTGAAGTGTTTATTTTGGCAGTTAGATAGGCCAGGTTCACAACAAATAATATTCTCGAGAAAGAGCAATCAAATGTGAATTACAATGGGAAAATGTGTGTATTTAGAAAAAGAAGGCAAAAAATAATGAGAAATTTGGAAAACTAACTCAAATATAAGTCAATTAAAGACTTTTAATATATTTTTTAAAAATTTTAAAAATTTGATATTCGAGTAGTGCTCAAGCTCTCCTCAATAAGTGCTTGAACACTCCTCGAAGACTACTCGATAGGGTTCAAGTTCTACTCAAAAAGGGTTCGAGCACTTTTCAAAAGAGGATCGAGTACTACTCGAGAGTCAAAATTCAAATTGTTTTAAAAAGAAGTTAAAATTTTTAATAAAAACAAATAGGTTAGTTTTTTATATTTCTTATTAGTAATTTGTGTATGTTGCGGGCCGCGCATATTTATCATGTGTCAAAGGCTAATTAACTTTTATTTAATTTATTTAATTGATCGTAGTGAATGAGACGATAGTAATTTGATTTTTTCATTAACTGTAACATGTCAATCAAAAGAAAATTTTAGCAAACAGATGTCAATTAAAATTGGCTATCTTTAGTGTAGAATTTGAATTTTACATAAATGTGTGAAAGCATCATAGTCGGTGTTGAAAAAAACTCATATAAGATAATAAGAACCATCTTTTGCTTGGCAGAGTACTGCTGGGAGCCTGGGACCCATCTTAATTATATAGATTGTATTTATTCGTCCTAGCTAGCAAAATACATTGTACTATTATTATTAATAATAATATTAAGCTGGTCATTTTTGTCACTATATGTTGACGTATCTCATAGAAGGGATCACTCATAATTATTATATATATAATATATCAGTTGAATGTGTAGGTTGTCAATCAAAAGCTATCATCTATTTTGACCCAAAAAAAAAAAACTATCTTCTACATCATATCATCCTCAATTTCATTCCATTGTGATTTCTATACATCATGATTCATACATGCACTTTTCCACCTCCAGTCACTGTCCAAACTCTTTCTATACAGGCAATTGTATTTTTGCATTATTCGTATTTTCTTTTTTTTTTCCTTTTCAGTTTTATAATCATATGACTTAAAAAGTAAAAATCTCCATGCAAAATTAGAGAAGACTCATTTTTGTTCACAAGTTTAAAAACTTATACCTTTTGTATTATATATACTGTCGATCATCTCAATTTATCTCAACTGACTTCATCTCCACTAATGCAAAATATATATTATATAATATATATCGGTCTCTTTCTTCATGTAAAGAAACTTAAGTGTCTTAAACTAATGAAAATGAATGTTAGTTTTATATAATAATGCAATTTTGTGGGCTGCAATATTATGTTAAGTAAATTAGCAAAAAAACATAAAAAATGATAAGTTTCATTTATATATGCATATAAAAGATCTATTTATTTTTAAGCCAGATATATATATTCTAAATAGATTAGAAGTTTGAGTTTATTTTGTGGCTTAAAAAAATATTTTGTGATTTAAAAATAAATAAATTAGAAGTTTGAGTCTATAACTAAAAAATATTGTATGTATGACTTATTAATTAAAAACTCTGTTATATCGTGGGGTGGAGAATTTAGAAAAAGAAAGAGGGGACATGAGGTGGACCATGACTGAGTTGGATGATGTTGAGGACATCATGGTGACGTAGCCACACGAGTGAGGACTTGCCGACTTATTGGGCAGTCTAACAACTCCTTTATGTGTGACGTTATTTAAGTTAAATAAGTAAATAATCTTGGAGTGATTAACATATGGTTATTGAAATGGACACATATAAAGAGATTCGACATTTCATAAATTATTATATACAGTTTAATTTTTTGGAATGTGAGATTTTCTATGAACCAGTACAAGCACACAAACTAACTAGCCCGAGAGAGAGAGAGAGAGAGAGAGAGAGAGAGAGAGATCCGGGAGAGAGAGATAGAATATAGATCATGTCGGAAGCATGAACGTGACGTTACCATAGGAGGACTTGTTGTGTAGCTTCAGGTATACAGAAAATCGAAAAAGACCATTTACACGCTTGCGAACCATATATATATATATATATATATATATATATTGTAGAGAGTAGAGTTCAATCTTATCAAACAATTGCGGTGTACACTGCATATATGCATAATGCACATACAACACTACAAGACCGTACACCTTCAATCAACACATCACTTGTACATATATCATATATGTACGTTTATATGCCTTGTCAAATGTCATACACAACCCCATTATTGCTCCATTTTTCTTTGGTGGGGTTTTGCTGATGATTGAGGATCCAAAAACTTTCCCTGTTTACTCATTTTCTGGGAAAAACATTTTCAACATGACATTTTAAATATATGCAATTATACGTTAATTACATATATGCATTAGGGATGATAAAAGTAAAGAATAATGCTATATTTATTATATTCTTATACCACATTTTTATACTATTTTACATGTTATTATTTTATTGAACAGAAGTTTTTTTTTTTGTGTCTAATATATGAATATCATATAAGTTGACACATAAGATGGTATGAAATTATGGTATAAAAATATAGAATATCTAACACTACTGAAAAGTAAAACCATCAAGTAGTTAGAAATCGTCCACGTTACATACGATGCCCACATGCTCCAATTTCCCTTCTAGACTTGTAATTATTCAAATTTCAGATGTTAATTAATTTATAACTCATTTTATATATTCCTGCATGCTCATTAGATTCTCACAATGAAAGACTGATCTTGGCAAGTTAATTAAATAGGAGGGCCCTCTCGTACAAAGTGATTATCACCCAACTCATAAGTCCTAATTAATGTTGGTTTATTTGATGGGATATGAGCTAATATGCTCCACCATGTGCCTTTCAATCACTAACTAAGTTTTTTTCTCCTCTATCTTGGGACTAGATGGACCAGTTGACTTAACTTAGAGCTTTAATTGTCTCTAAGTACTGATAAGGGTGTGGTGGGATTGTGACCACTATATAGTATATACAAAGTTTGAATATTCTTAATTACCAAATTAAAAAAGTTAAAAGAAAATATAGTTAAATCATCACTTAATTAATTCCTCACTTAAAGCATGAGATTAGCTAAAGCAGCTAAATGACTAAGGCCCCGTTTGGTATTGCTTATTTGGAGCTAAAATCACTTTTTAAAAAACTTTTGTGCCCAAAATGTGTTTGGTAACTTATACAAAATCAGCTTATTTTGACAGTGACAAGGTTTTGACAGTGATTTTGAGAAGCAACTAAGAGGCAGCTTCTCTAAACTGCTGCTAAGAGAAACTACCGGTTCCTTTAATGAAAAGTTTACAATACCGCAAATGCCCTTAATATTTTGTCTTAATGACACGACTTGTCCTTCGTCTATCCTGAACATTTCATCTCGATCACTTCTTTCTCTCACTTTCAGCGTACTAGATCACTGTTCTCTTTCAGAATCTCAACTTCATCCCTGAGACTCCAAGAGAAAAATCCTCCCAAGACCCTCATCCTGAAGCTACCAATTCTCTCAATCCAACTCTTTCTTCCATTTCTTCCTTAAGACCCAGAAAATCCCAAATCAAAAATGTTCTCTACAATCTCTGTCATTGATGGCAGGCATAAATCACCACCAACCACAGTACTTGGGTGCTCCATGCTTGCAAGAAAAAGGTTCCCAGGTTGTTTTACCTAGTAATTTCTTATTTCAACAATCACCTTGTGGGTTTTTATTTTCAATGAAAAAAAAAAGTTGTAATGCGGTGTTATGTGAGAATGGGGATTATCCAGAAAAAAGAAAAGAATGGGAATTATCTAGTTGTTAGGACGAATCTGCAGATTGCATAGACAGGTTCTTGATTTCATTCCCTTCAAAGGCAGATCCACCCTACAGAAAATAAACTTATTATATATACATATATATGTGTTTTCTTTATTGAATTTATAGTTGAATTTGTTAATGGGAAAACGAAAAAATAATGGTTAGAAAGCTCAAAGCATGGTTATTTGACATATTATATTGGGTAAGTATAATCATAGTTTTTCATACAATTCTGAGTACAGGAAGATGCTAAGTTTCAGTAAAAGCAATATTTCTTTTTTGTTTATAATGTTCTAGAATCATGAAAATATAAATACATGTGACTCTTTACTAAATAATTGAGTAAAAAAAGACACTTTTCTATTAAGTTTATTTTGGTCATTATACACAATCACAGCACTTCAATACTAAAATTTACCAAACACTCATACACTGTTTTTATACTCACAACACTTTTAAAAATAAA
Organism: Dryas octopetala; assembly: GCF_963921425.1. Lineage (NCBI taxonomy): Eukaryota > Viridiplantae > Streptophyta > Magnoliopsida > Rosales > Rosaceae > Dryas > Dryas octopetala. The sequence goes on along the minus strand of NC_141374.1, from coordinate 15,515,118 downwards.
GTTTACCAAACGCTCAACTGATTTATTGCACAGCTGATTATTTTCACAACACAGCTAAAAGTGATTATTTTAAAAGTCACAGCAATACCAAACTGGGCCTAAATGTACTTGAGATAAAGATCGAGAGGGATCTTAAGTCTTAACCAATCAAAAGCTTTCTTGAAGAAGTTGTCTATTCTATTCTCTAACAGAAAAAATAAAATAAAAATCTTTGGGGGACCCAAATGAAGTGAGAGTTGATATATGGTACGGTATTTTCTAAAATCATTTAAAAAGGACTGGCCTATTAGAAGTACTGTCAAATTAATTAATGCTTATGGTAGCCAATTTATTCCTTTTTGACTCTTTCGTCGGTTCGAAGTAGAGATGTGTTTCAGACGAGATCGAAAATAGGGTGTTTCAATTTCAATTCAAAAAATTTTGGAATGAAATTTCTATTTCAATTTCCATTTCAAAAAATCGGAATTTCAACATCTCATTCCAATTCGGAATTTTCTGATTTTTTCGAAATATCACATTTTCGGAACTTTCGGATAAAAATTTGAAATTTTCAGATAAAAAATCAGATCTTCATGTTACTTTTTGTTATTAGTAAAAAAAAAAAATTAGTAATTACACGTACAAAAAATGTGGGTGCTTTTGTTAGCATTTATGTTATTATGATACACATATATTTATAATATACATATACATATATTTATATTAATAGTATTAGTTTTTTTTTTTAATATATATGTATGTGTATGTTTGAAACAAATAACAAATTAATGAAACATATAGTAAAAAACTAAATAAATGATATAATATTAATATAAATACGGAATAAATTAGCATAATTTCAAAAATATCGAATCAGAATGCCTTTGGAAAATTTCGGATCGGAATTAGAATTGGATCGGAATTTATAGATACATTTCAATTTCAATCCAATTTTTTTCGGAATTTTCAGAATTCGGTATTTTCGGATTTTGGATTTGATTAGGACGTTTCAAAATTTGAAATTTTCGGATTGGAATCGGTCGGATTCGGATTTTCCAATCCAAATCACACCCCTAGTTTTAAGTATTGCTTTAATTAATTAAACCACTAATTGGGTAGCCGCTCTTCCATGCCCTTAATATTAAATATGGAATATTGAAAAGCAAACTATTAGTACATTACCACCCCAAAAAAAACCTAAAGTACAAATTTGTCTACCTTGAGTCTTGACATATGATAAGATATGGAATATCCTAGCTAAAATAGTAAATACATAGTGGGGATTATAATTTAATGTTAGTTGGATTTTTGTATAACAATTTTTATATAACAAATTTGCATGCTTATTGAGTTAATAATTAGCACAAGCACATAAGGCATGAGATTCATACATGATCATAATGTGGATAAAATATAGGGAGACTTAAACTCATTTTAAGTATAATCACATCATGAGTGTAAAATCATGTAACATGTAACAAGATGCTTCTCTGCCTTTAGAGGGTGTGATGTTGCATGCCTTTCATAAAATTATGTGCATTAAAACAATCTAATAGTCTAAGATATGCCACATCATCTCTCTTTCAATAAAATTAGAAAAATAAAAATAAAGAAAACCAACCCTCACCTTCACCCGTTGCAGCACCCCAGCCCCAGCCTCAGCGCCTCCATTCTTTCCGGTAGCCTCCCCGAATGTCGGCGGCCTCCTATTTTTCTCCTCACCTGAATAAGCTTTTTGAGAACCTTCTTCCCAGATGCTCTCATCCCCACCTACTCGCTCTCGTTTGTCATCGATGTTTCGTAAGTAGAGAATCAGATTCACCGAGGTCTGACGGCGACGATCTGAAGTTGTCGAAAAAAAAAAATTAGATAGAAATAAGGGATATTTGGATATTAGCCCTTTAAACTAATTTTTTATAGGGTCTAACACCATCACTTTTTTTTTTTAAATAGCTAAAACCTATATTCAAAATCTTACGCCACGTAGGATAACAATAATTCATTATTTTCCTATTATTTACGAGTTTTGCCAATGTAATTAATGTTGATTTCAAATTTAAATCACTAACCTATAGCGAATCATTAATTAAATGCCAGAATTATGGTTGTTCATATTTAAATATAGAAATTAATAGATATATGAGTTTTTTTTTAATTAGAGATATGTGAGTTTTTCATTTTATTTGAGATATGTGAGTTTTTATGTTGTAGGATTTTATTTTTGTTTGTTGGTGCAGGTGTATTAGCTATTGTATTTTTATTAAATGTAGGCTCCTTATTAAATAATTATAATGTAAGTTTCTTAGTTAATGATTTTGATGTAGGTTCTTTATAGTATTTTTATTCAATGTGGGTTCTTTATTGAATTATGGTAACGTAAGTTCTTATTGAATAATTCATATAGGTTCCTTAGATTTTTTCTTTTTTATACAAATGTTTGTTCTTTTTGTTGTAGGTTATTTATTTGTTTATGATAATTTTACCTAGATTCATTATATTTACTTATGGGTCCGTTAACATACAGGTATTGGTACCTAAATTTATTAACCAAAACCACCTAAAGCCTCATTCTTTCTTTGCGGGCCAACTACCACAATCCTATTATTCATTTGCGGACACCACACTCACTAAATCCCAAAATACCATGTAGACACCACACCACCACTAGATCCCAAAATACCATCCGAAAATAGACATAACATGCAGACATCTTCCAAAATACCAGCATCAATGCATCACCAAAAAACAGAAACAGAAACTGTAAGTCCGCAACTCCAATAAACTGCAGTTTCAACTCTAATAAATTGCAGTTTCTGCATTTTCAGTTCACTTACAGTTTCAGTTCATGCAGTTTCAGTTCACTTACAGTTCCAGAAGTTGCAATTTAGGGTAAACCCAAAAAACTAAAACTGAAACTGAAACTGCAAGTCCGCAACTCCAATAAACTACAGTTTCAACTCTAATAAATTGCAGTTTCTGCACTTTCAGTTCACTTGCAGTTCCAGAAACTGCAGAAAGTTCACTTGCAGAAACTGAAACTGCAAGTCCGCAACTCCAATAAACTGCAGTTTCAACTCTAATAAATTGCAGTTTCAGTTCACTTGCAGTTCCAGAAACTACATAAAGTTCACTTGCAGTTTCAGGTTTATGCAGTTTCAGTTCACCTGCAGTTTCAGAAACTGAACTAAACAAAAAAATCAAGAACATAAACATACTCATGCACAGACCTTGATAAGCAGAGAGAAAAGTCGGGATCTGAATTATTTGATTAATTGATAAATTGGATCGAAATCGGTGGCGGGCAGCGGCAAAATGGCAAAGCTGGATGACGAACAGATCGCGGAGCTGCTCGTGGTGGTGGTGTTCGTCCTGGAGGTGCTTGCTCTGCGAAGAAGAAGAACAAGAAGATGAAGAAGAAGAAAGAGAAAAAAGACATAGTGGGAGGGGGGATAAAGAGAGCAGATGAACGTGAAAAGAGAAGAAAGAGAATGACAAAAGGAAATAAAATGACAATTGACCATATTTCAAGATAGCAACTTACCTTGTTATTAAAAAAAATTAATTGGTGCACTAGAGAGTAAAAACAATAAGTAAAAGGTAGTTTAGGGTAATTAATTCTTTACTTATTGTAGGTGCGTTAAAGTATATTATGTAGATTCCTACGCATTGCATAATTCTAATTTTATTAGTGTAGGTTGTTTAGAAATTTATGAAAAATTCATATTTGAAATTTAAAAATAACAAAAGTCCAAACAATGAATTATGAGCATTAAAAGCACCAAAGATTTAGGAAGCAATAACATCAGTTACTAACAATAAATAGTCAAATAAAAAAAAAGTTTGACAAAGGGTTGAGGGCATAAAAGAAATTTACAAAATCTAAATTTTAAAAAACGCTGACTAGAAAATATAAATATGGAAAGTATGTGAGTTGGCAACTAGTCAAAGGGGTTAATACAAGAAAAAAGAAATTTGTAGGTTTTAATGAAAGAGATATAAATTTGATGGGAATTTTCCTAATTTTCTATAGAAAAAAAGAAAAAGAGAATGCATGAAAGAGAAATAGTAGGAGGTGGTCGCCAAAAAGAGGGTGGAGATGGAGGTGTTGCAACGGAAAAGGGTAGGGGTTGGGTTTTATTTTATTTATTTATTAATTAATTAATTTTTTATTTTTTTATGTTAAAAGAGAGGTGATGTGGCATATTTTAGACCATTGGATTATATTAATGCACATGATTTTATGAAAGGCATGCAAGAGCACACCCTCAAAAGGTAGAGGAGCAAGATCCATGAGTGTAGTGTCACCAAAAGTATTTCTCACGCGGGTGGTTCAATTAATTAAATTATTTAAATTAAAAAAATTGACTAATCATGTATTTGCTTTAGTAGTCTTTAATTTATGTACCAAAAATCCACCATTCTTTTTCTTAAAAACCAGTTAATAATTAACAACATCAATTATGTATGATGTAATTAACAAATTTATTTAGCTTTCATATCCCAACAAGTTATTTTTCACGTGTGATCCAAAATCTTCATGGCCCAATATGATAATACAATCTCCCCTTTAATATTATTTATAATTTTTCTCAAGCTCCATGCTTAAATTTTCAATAATTGAGATTGTAATCTTAATTAGTTAACAAATTAACAAAAAACATGTTGTGACAATACGACTATGACCGAAAAAAACGACAAAAGGAGGTAGGGGCAATAAGTGTACAAATTATTCGTATTTGGGTGTGTCGAGCTGGCAGCGTATTTTCCAAGATTATACGGCATTTATATCATCACACGTGTAACTGTCGGTCATGGAAGAGCCTCCAAGGCTCCAATCATTGAGGTTTCATTCAAGTTGAAGATTTATACAGTGTGGTCACTCATACGGTATCATTGATGGTGTGTGACTACGTGGCAGCCATCTAGAGGATCGGGCCCCACCATTAGTTGATCAGAAGCTTTCATAATTATGTTAATCCATGAAAGATAGGGAGATCTTTGATTGCTCATTTCTTTAAGTTCAGTTGGGTACTTGGTAGCAGGGGTGGGGGCAATTCTCTTCTTTTTAATTCATGGAATAATTAGAGGAGTGGTAGCTTCTTGAGGCTTTCCCTTACTTTATTTGATTTCATTCATGAAACCATTAATTGTGCAAATTAATTACTACTTTTACCCCCACAAAACTCATTAATTATTTCTTGATTTGTCTATGCTTAAGGATCAAGGACAATAATTATCTTTCAACTCTCATCTATTTTAAGTAGTTTGGTTACGGAAATAATTTTCTTCACCGTTATTTATTTATGCGTGTTGCGTGTTATATAAGATGAAATTCTTTTGTTAGACTAAAAATTTAAACCACATAATATAACATATAGTTTTGATTGATTATAATGTGATTAGCACATAAGAAATTAACAGAGAATCCAAATATAAGTGTATATATTTTAACTATATATAGTTAGAAAGACTCTTTAGCTAAACAATATAAGATATTTGTATTATCAAATTATGAATCTGAATTTCATTGATTATGGTAATTTTTATCTAAATATGAAGTTTATATTTATTGTCTAACAACATGTGATTTTTTGGTGTTAGTCTGTCTAGTAAAATAATATGACTCTAACTTAGTTAACATTTTGTAACAACGACAATCATATAATGCTAATTATGGCTACTTAAGACTATTAAAATTATATAGCACATGACCCATATTGAGTGAATGATGATGTTACACCATGATTAATGTGTATTAATATAAGATTATATTAATAAATACTTACTAATAATATAATTCAAAAAGGGGGGGAAAATATAAAGAAGAATAAGGAAAAAGGGGAAAAAGGGAAATTGTCTATTCTTCCGATTTTTTCTTTATGTATGTTACATAAGTTTCTAATGGAATCTTTCGTTTTTGCTTTTGTGTTTTTTGTGTAGCATACATGATGCACGGCCAAGATTGATCTAGTCTGACTTATGTAATAATTTTCTTCGTATGAGTCAAATATACGAATGGCTTATGGGACCCACACTTGATGATGCATTGGTACTGTCGGCTGACTTTATAATTATCTTTGTAATATTTATAAGAATATTAATTATTTTTCATGTCCTCAAATGCATAGTACTGTATACATAAGCTGACAAGCATGGCTGAAACACTGTTTTATGCAAATTTATCATGAATGTCTGTGTTCCAAGTTAAATTAAGCAATTAAGTGAAAAAAGAAAAATCAAAATTCTCAACTCAATCTATATTTGTAGGAGCTAACTATATGCTCATTCTTTAACAAATTAAGTTTGCTTTTGAGATCTAGTGTTGTCTAATATGATATCATGTTTTATTTATAGAAGGCGGCACTTAAATATTGTCTACTTTTTTCTAAGTTTGTAGAGTGAGACAACACTTACATATTATATATTGTCTACTTTTTATCTATTTGCCTCTTCATGTGTATGATTAAACCTCTTTTGAAAAAAAAAAAAAAAAAAACTTGATTGATCTTTGTTCTAGTAATTTTTCTTCTAAAGAAAGTAATTGACTTGTACTCTTTATATTTGTACATACAATTAAGTAGTCTACGAAATCTTTTGATACAAATGGTATCCAAATTCCAAACCATACTAATACGAAGTAGGTGAGATTAATTAAGAGCAGTATTGAGGATGGGTACTAATAATATTGCACATGCTCAATTAAGTTAAGGTGCTAAAGGTCTTCCAATTGTGCAAGCAACAGAAAATTAAAGGGTACCCCCTTTTGGGTTTATGAGTTTTTAAACATAAGCAGCTAGCTATATTTTCTTCCCAACCCCATTATACATTTTCATTATGAGTCCCATTTCCTATACATATTAGAGCTGTATTTCACACACTACTAATATTATTTAGTACACGTTTATAGAGCTGTTCTCATTTATAACACTTTTACTTTTTTCTTTTCTATATTTCTAGAAATAGAGAGATATCTTAAAACCCAATCCAGTCCAATGCAAAAGCAGCACCAGATTTGCGTAAAACCCACTTGATTGCTAATTCAACAATTCCTCCTCTCTCTCTCTCTCTCTCTCTCTCTCTCTCTCTCTCTCTCTCTCTCTCTCTCTCTCTCTCTCCATGACTTGAATTCTAAGTATGATTTATGCCACTTTTCTTTAAATCATGAAAAATTACTCTTAATTTTCCCACTCTTATTACAACACACAGGGATAGCTAGAGAGAGAGTCTTAGAGTCATGGCTAGCTAGAGAGAGAGACATATATTCTCAACCCCATGTCTGGATTTTTTAGCTGCTAGCGGCTATAATACTTTAAGCCTTCTGCTTTTTCCTTCACCATACAAACCACACACATATCATTGTCTGTCCTTCACAGCCCAAAAATGGGACGCCATTCCTGTTGTCTGAAGCAGAAGCTGAGGAAAGGCCTCTGGTCACCAGAAGAAGATGAGAAGCTCTTCAATTACATCACCAGATTTGGTGTTGGGTGCTGGAGTTCAGTACCAAAGCTTGCTGGTAAGTAATTACAGCACTGCCACTAGCACAGTTAAATTTGGTATCTGAAACAAGTAATATTGATTATCAAATGTTTGATATTTTTTCTAATTCAGGTTTGCAGAGGTGTGGGAAGAGTTGCAGGCTGAGATGGATAAACTATTTGAGACCTGATTTGAAGAGAGGGATGTTCTCACAACAGGAGGAGGATCTCATTATCAGTCTCCATGAAGTTCTTGGCAACAGGTGGTTAATTAATTAACTAATTAATTATAGGATTATGGAGCAAATTGCAATAACATGCTTGAATTTATGAATTCTGATATGAAAACAGAAATGGGTAGTCATTAGTTTTGGTATTTGACTATTTGATTTGGTTCTTCAGGTGGGCTCAAATTGCTGCACAATTGCCAGGCAGAACAGACAATGAGATAAAGAACTTTTGGAATTCATGTTTGAAGAAGAAGCTAATGAAGCAAGGCATTGACCCAACTACTCACAAGCCACTAACCCATGATCAACAACAACAACAACTCAAAGATGATGCTGATCATAAGAATTGTACTTCAGAATTGAAAGAGTCCACTTTGCCAATGCCACCACAACATGTGTCAACCATGGCAACCTCATCACAAGGGCCAACATTTCTTGTCAACGATTCGAATTACTTTGATGGTGGAGTACTAAGTACTACACAAGCTTCAAGAATATCATCATCAGCCTTTGATTCTCTGTCTTATTTTGAGTTCCAAACAGGTATGGATCCATCTGGGTACAATTCAGATATTGTCACCACCCAATACCACAATATTAGACCCCATTTCAACCAAAACCAAAATAGTTATGAGACAAGCTCCAACTTTGGGTTTGCTTCAATGCCAAGCTTGGCGAATTCGGACCACGGGACCATGTCCAGCACAGACTTTTCTGATAATTCAGGTTCGAGGCTGAGCTCATTTTTCATGAATAATGAGGTGAAGGAGAGTTCGAGCAACAGCTCAAACGTTAGCAGCTATGCTGCAGTTGGGCACTTCCACATGAACAACAACAACAACAACTTAGTGGAAAATAATGCAGCATTTTCATGGGACCCCAGTGATCACAAATTGGACTCCTTGTTTCAGTTTCAGGCCCATGGGCCAAAATCCGAGGAGCTGATAATGAAGACCAGTTCATCATGGCAAGAAGAAGGGCATCAAAATTCAGTAGATTTCAGTAGCTTTCCATTAACGTCGCTATCAGAAGATCTAACAGGTGCAAACTTTGATGTCAGCTGCTTCCAGCATATTTGAAAACTGAAAATTGTAAATTCAATTTTAATTTTTTCTTCCATTTTTTTTTTTTTTTGGGTTGGGATTTTAAACAAATACACATAGATGTTGATAGTAACAGGGGAATTCCTACTGATGAAAAAGGCTTGAGATATTTTCTGATTTTTTTTTTATATTTTCTTTTTCTGATTTTTTTTTGTTTTTTATCGACCAGGCTGTAATAAGTATGATCTTAGATGATTTTTCTAAGTTTTTAAACTTTATTTTGCAGCAGCATAATATTCTGTATTCTGTTTTCAGAAAAAAAGTTGAAATAATAATAATATCAAGAGTGTAATTACTTCTTCTTGTGGTCCTAATCTTTCCATGTGGGTTAACTAATTATCATTGATTATAATATTTCTGTTTACAAGTTCCTGTCTGTCTTTTTCCTGCTTAATTAGGCCAAAATTGTTGTGAACCCACAAATTAAACTGCAGGACCAAACAAGCTATTAAGTAATTATGATACGTATTATGAACTCCAGGACCATACCAAGCTCATTATTGTTGTTAATTAAATTGTATGAAGCATTATACATTGAACGTGCCATATACAATTATACATACATACTGTAACATACATTTATAGAAATTAATATATGGGATGTGGGGTTAGTCTAGATTGTGATATATAATTGAAGAGCTGGCAGAGTTTTTGAAGAAGATTAGGGTAGGGGGGCCTATATATAGTATGTCATTAGAGAGATGCTGATTCTGTAGCGAATATATATATATATATATATGTGTGTGTGTGATGTGAGGGCTCCAGAGTCTAGGGTCCAGACCCTTCATGCATTCAGTCGCGTCCTTCCAAAAGGCTAAAATTGGCTGGCCTAGCTAGCATCCTCCTCCATCTCATCTGCATTATTGGAGAGAGAGCAGAGAGAGCATTTCATAAAGACAAATAGAAATGGTCCAAATTGTTTAATCACATTTGACTGATTGATTTCATATAGTGTAATTTCGAGGGCGCTCTATAATTACTTTGTAGTCAGCGCCATATATATATGACTTCAAAAGTCATGCATTGGAGTCCATGCATGAACTTCTGACTTTGTATATATGCTGAATTGCTGACCAAGAGATATATATATATATATATATGCCTGCTACATCAGCAAAAGCTTAGCTCTGGAGAATAGCATACTATCCCGGCCACATTTAAAAAATAACGTCTTGCATAACATAATATAAGGTCACATGAGCCACACATATTTTTGCGTCACCCAAAATGACAAAATCAAAAGGCAAAGACGAAGACGACCCCATATGCCAAAGTCTATATGCCAATATGCCTTAGTCCCAATATGGCAAGGACAATGAGTCTTGATTAAGCTCTCACATGCAAGTTTGCAATATGCCTTCAGGTGATCCCAATATGGCAGCTTATAATATTTAGTTGCTTAATTATATGCATGTTTTTAACAATCTTCCAATACTTGTAAACCCCATGCATGCTAACATGGCCTTATCCGAAAGACTGTATGGTAAGGCCAGTCATTTTCATTTCGCTTTGCAGATGTGCAAGAAATATCGTTGAATAATATATGGATGAAAACTACTTAGAGAGACTTTGCGAGTTACTAAAACCTCATACAAATCCACATGTGTAATTCTAGAAGTGTTATCAAATGTAGTTGAATTAATGCGATAGTTATTGATGACCAATAAATTACACAAGAGTACAAGACTATGGTATAGTGGTGTGTTAAAGTCTTAACATCAACAGACTCTGGTGGTCCTGCATGCCCCATAATTTCAAACAACAGGGAAGAATTCACCCCCATTGTGGTGACATTAATTAAATGCAAATTAACATCAGTTATCTTCAATAATTTAATTTCTCTTATGGTTTAGAATTCACAGAAGTTGCTTGCTTCTTACTCTTCCTTCAGGTTCAAATTGGGTCCGAACATTAATGAACTGTTACACCAGCAGTGAATGTGATTAACCAATCAAATCAAATCCACTTAAGAAAAGATGTTTTCTCACCCTCACACTCAGATGGAAGAATATAATTAATGTAGGCAAGTTAGGGTATAATTTGAAATTAAATTAAATCAAGTCCCTGCTGCATGTTTTTTATTACATTTACATGCAAAACACAAAGCTCAAGTGAACCGACATTACTGTACTAGAGGGGGGTCAAAAGGAAATTCATGAATCCAAATAAAGATATATGGTCTGCCCCGCAGTGTACTTTTTTTCTCATGAAGTAAAGTTGAAAAGGGTAAAAATCAAAGATGTGAAGTACTAATTATGTAGGGTACCCCTTTCTTTGGTCAAACAGGGGTGTTAGGCATGTGGTCTTTCTTGGCATGCTTTAGCTAATGAGAGCTCTTTAAGAAAAACCAAATGTACAAACCACACCGACATAGTGGCTGGTCTAATTCATTCTAGTTATTTGAGTCAATAGCCTTACACGTAACATGTTACATTCAGGTGGGTTTGATTTCTGCAGAGCAAAAAGGTGACCCAATGATCCATGAGAGGATGCACCTGCATCCAACTTTTTTGAGGTCCTCCACTTGATTTGCCTGTTTTGGCACACATTAATGATGCCTACCTAAGATAAATTTTGAGGACTAACCTATGAATCTGGCACACAAAATCTTTGAGGATCTGAAAATGTAATCTGCTTGACCAAGCCAGTCTGGCCAGTTATGCATACATACAGCATATATACATAGTTATATACTATATTCACTTCTGAGCTCAAATTTCACCCATGGCAGAGCTAATTAGACACTAATTAATGATGCTTAAAATTAAGTTACAGGTTAAAGAAGGCATGCTTATGATAGTCTTGGTCTAATTTATGATACTGGTTTAGGCAGTTTTACTGATGTAAGCTAAAGCTACAAACCCAAAAACAAAATTAAATACGACAAAATCATAGGCTCTTGTACAGACATGTTGTTGAAGGCTGCAATTACATACACTACCTAAGTTGCAGTGTAGCTTAGTAATCATAACGACTTTAAATATGAAAGGGTAAGAAACTTAAAGAGCATAAAGTGTTTGCTTATTTCTAAAGTTTCATCATAGCTTCTCATCAAAGATAATTAAGCTACAAACTGAGGACTCTGAGAAGGTGGTTTGATGTCTCTATTGGTTGCCTCTTTCGTGGTTTGAATCAAGGAACAACTAATGACATGTTTAATGATTGTCTGCTCTGCATAGGGGAAGGTTAGAATAGCTGTCCCTCTCAGTTGGAATTTGGGTTCATGGCTTAGTTTAGACTTTAGAGAAGGTAGGTGGGAGACTGGAACTGCAACTTTAATTTCCTTGGTAATTTTCAATTAGTTATTGCTGGGGTGGGTCTTGAATACAGTTTTAAACAGTTTTAAGGGCATGTTGCTTGTTTAAACATTCTTAAGTGTGTAAAATGACATATCGTTATTGTCTACTTCATGTTTTAATTATGTTATTGATGAAAAAACGACACGTCTAGAGTATAATGTTAACAAAACTAACTCCAGCAGGTATGGTAAGTAGCAGACAAGATATTCTTGCTGATCTAGAAAGCCACAAAAACATGGAATCTTTGGAAACTTCATTCTATATTTCCAATTCCCACAGTAAACTTCCTAAAACTAAAGCAACTCCACCATGCTATATTTCTTCTTATTCTTCTTATTCATCGTTTTGGGTTTTACTGTTCCCTACTAGCTCTTGGCAGAGGGAGCAGATTACTTGAAAAAAAAAAAATTGTGACTTGGGCAATTAAACCAGGTTCCTTCCAGGGATGATCAGAAAGAGGAGGTCCTATTGGATGGAAAACCCAGAAGTAACAAAATCAAGGCTATCAAGCTAGTAAAGTTTGGCTTATACTAGTGAGACTGAGAGATGATGCAAATATGAAACAAAAAAGTAGGGATTTACAGATTTAGTGCAAGCAAATAAGTCCTCGACCTAAGTGAAGGCCAATGAAAGCAATAGGCCAAGAACTAGCAACTATAGACTCAATATACAGATGAAGTCTGGAGAGAACAATGGCATAGGCATATTGCATGGACAACAGAGTATAATGGTGTACATAGGGAAAAGCTTTGTATGGGTAAAACATTATCATACAACATGTTGGACATAAACGAGGGGGACACTTAAGACTTATTGAGAACATCTATGTACTGTTGAAGATTTTATAAAATATATTGGAAGCTTTTTAGAAGCTCAAGAATATGTCCAAACTATATTAGAAGAGAAATACTTGAAACGTGTCGTTCCATTTCCACCTACGCCAAACCATTATGGAGCACAGCCTATGCAAAGACGAGGCAGTCACGGTACAGTATAAGAAAGTAGGCAAGGAAATGCATTAAAACCATATACATTGATTAGAGGAATGACTACAATAAGACTATCTACCTCGACGCAGACCAAACAATTGTTTTGCCAACAAGCCGAAGGTATGCAGCAAATTTGCTGTACAATAATTGCTCACTTAGTTTCTATGTGAATCACTGAATCAAAGGTAATATTAGAAAAACTCTAAATCAGATCAGCACAATGCTGTGAACTGACCCAACAGACTCAACAGCTGTTCTCTATTTCCAGAAGATTGATTATGCTCATCAAAATGAGAAATACAAAGGTAACGAAGTAGTAGTAAGCTAGAACCTCATTAACAAGTGGCAATCTGCTAAATAGAATCAATATCACTGCAAGGGGCTTTTCTATAATACTGAATGATAATTGTTTGTTCAGAGAAATAAGGCAAAAACCGATATCTTAATACACATACATACCAAGGATTAGAAGATAGAGAAACAAAAATTTGGTGCTTTATCAAAACAGCAAGTTCCTTCAAATTATGTGCAACAGATTGCAGATACATGCCTATACATCCACTCACCTAGTCAGAGAGATCAGCTGGCACAGTTCTTGGACAATCAATCTATATTACAAATTACTATTTCTCAAATCATTGAATTTTGGATTAGTTTTGTTGGCAATGTATCAATATGTTTCTCTCTATGTTCCAAATACAGGATAAACTCACATGGCCAAAACTGAGACATTATGGTATGTAGGTTTGCCTGTGGGGGTGAGCTCCACCAGCCTGATAAAGAGTAAGATGGTGTATGGCTTTGGCAAACAAATCCCTCAAATCAGGATATTGAGCTACAACAGAACGAGCTCCCCCCTCGAGAGTATTCAATGCCCGTGCTTGTTCAAGAGCCTTGCTATTGCCAACATGCAATGCCAGGTAACATAGCAGTACCAGGCAGTGCATGTGAGCTCGTTCGTTGGTACGATCGGTGGTCTTCAACAATCTCATCAGAGAAGGAACCCCCTCAAACTCAATAATTGTCTTCGAATGCTCCACGCAATTGAAATTCTCCATAGCCACAAACTTCCCTAATGCAATAGCAGCCTCGGTTGCTACATCCACATTCTCTTTACCAAGCTGGGAAACCAAGGGACCAACTATCCGCGTTTCCCTTGCAGGAAAAGTTCTTGCCAATGACCCAATTGCTTTAATCGCAGGAATTTGCAATTCCGGGCTAGTCACTTCTTGAATAACTCTCAAAAGCTGATCCAAAACTGCCTTTGCAGCTGGAGAACTAGGCTTAAAAGCCACTCGTCTAAGTTCGGGATTGGATTCAGCCACTGCGGCTATTTCCATCACAGTCATCAAGCAATTGAGCTGCAATTCTCCTACTTCCTTCTCAATCATCTTTGCCAAACAAATCAACCCTTTAGTCTCCGTAACTTTTCGACTATTCAACAAACACCCTCTACACAATTTCCATAAAGCCTCAGCACAACCAACCTTGAGCTCAAGCTTTACCTCAGGGGACTCAGCCTCCCTCTCCCTCTCTTTCCTGTAATGTGCACCTCCTCTACTACTACCATCAGAATGATTTGAAAAGGAAGACGAACGGCTATTCGGGTTTGAACCCTTTACAGCTAACTCCTTATTAATCTGAACAAGGGAATGAATGCTAGGCTTACCCGGTTGAAGCTTCGGATCATCCAGAACCGTATCTATTGACAACAAAGTAACCAAAGGCCTCGTCACATTTGCTCTAGAAAACTCTTCCTGCGCAACAGGGTCAAGCTCTGCCATCTCCGACACCAATTTTACCACCGAGGCCTGAACCCGCATCGGCGAATCGCCCAAAACCGAAACCATAACCGGAATTCCATTCAAGTCAATGACAATTCGGACCCTTTCTTGGTCCGTAGCGATTTCGAACAAAGCATTGGCCGCCGCGACTTGGGCATCGGGAGAAGACCCTTCTTTCAAAAGCTTTAGCAGCGGCGTCACCCCACCTTCGTCGAATATTATCTTCTTGTTCCGCTCGTTGTCGCGAGCCAGCGAGATGAGCGCGTTCGCAGCCTCAACTCGGTCCCTGAGTTGACCCATATGGATAGTGGATATATACGACCAGACCCAACTGAGAATCGGGTCGTTGCTGGCGATCGGAGGCAGAGAGAGGTTGGCGCCGTCGGACTCGAAGATCGAGAGGAGCCACTTCATGTCACCGATGGAAGACTCGAGAAGGCTCGAGACCTTTCGGAAGTCGGCAGTGGTGGTTATGGAGAAGACTTGGCGGAGGACCCCACTGTGCTTGCACTTGCGGACCAGAGTCAGCGCCCGGTCGAGGTTTCGGGCCACCTCGGCGACGATTCGGCGGACGGGTCGCTCGTAGAGGGACTGAGTCGTGGCGGCGATTCGGACGGCGGATCGGAGCATTTGGGAGAGGCGGTCGACTTGCTTGGCGAGGTCTGCGCAGTCCTGCTTCGAAGACTCGGACTCTTGGGCGGATTTGATGACCCGATCCGCGAGTAGGATTGGGAGTGAGAGTTCCTCATGGAGGGTCTTCTCCTCAGGGTCAGGGTTAGCAGCCATGACTATGAGTTTCAGTGTAGGACTCAGTGAACAGTGAAGACTTTGCAGACCAGACCAGACCAGACCAAAACACCAAACCAAAATCTAAGACGACTGCTAAATGCAGTCTTTGTTCGGTACAACTGTACAAGTGTCTCCAAGCCGACCACGTAGATTCTCTCAAAATACAATTAACGGACCTCACGCCATGGATGGTTGAGAATGTCACTATTTTTCTTTTTTAAATTCGATTTGTTTTGTGGCCGAAAAAAAAAAATTCGATTTGTTTTCTGCCAGATAGGACTGTAAATCTGCTGGATACCGTTTAAACTCGTATCAAATTCGGTTTAAATTTGGTTCGTTTTAGTTTGACTCGTAAAAGAAATAAGTAAATTCAAGTCATTATGAAACAAGTTAAGTTAGAGTTTTAATATATTCCACTTATAAAGCTTGTGATGATTTTAGCCTTCTAGGCCTTTTTTATTTACTGAAAGTTTTTACATATATATTAAGTTATAAAATGTTTAGGTTACGATGGTTATATGTTAGATATAATTCGTCTACAAAAAAAATTAAGAAGTGTCTCCAATTTATATTTTATTAAATTTAAAACATTTAATGAAATTTTGGTATTTTCAACTTAGATTGTAATAGAATCCAAAAAAATTAAGGCATTTCAAACTCAGATTTTAGTCAAATTCTAATGAAATCCAAGTATTCTAAAAAAATTATTAATTTTATTAAGTGAATAATTTTAATAGATTTGGATAAATTTGAATGCATTTTTTACACATAACAAATTTTATGAGAATTTCAGTCAATTTCTTTAAATTTTAATGAATTCTATGAATTTTAAAATTTATTAAAATCTTTTAAAATTTGAATTTGGGACACCTTCTTTAAATATTACACATAATTATGCTAAGTAAATGAATTATTTTTTTATTTTTGTTTATTATTATTAGTTTATGGATGAATCGACAACAAATTTATGATTAAGAAAAAGTTACTCGCAGATTGCAATTGTAGAGGCTTGTTGCAACAAATAATGTGTTATCAACCCACGTTTTATAATATTAGTAAATTAATAACACCTTATAGTTACATTGAAAATTACTCCAGAATCAGACATTGCTAGACTTGCTAGTCATAAAAGAATAATACCATAAGCATAAACCCAATGCGCTTCACTGGAATTAGTATCAATTTGTGACAAAATAAATAAATAGATATGCAATTGAAACAAATTAAAGTTCAAGTAACAAATTTGAACATTGAAACAAATTAAAGTTCAAGTAACAAATTTGAACATAACCCAAAGTTTAGGTACTATATTTGAAAAAAACCCTAAATATATTGATCTCTTCATAAACTTTATATAATTAATGTTAATTTCCTTGCCATTCCATTGAGCTCATGACAATTCCTTTTGAATTTGCAAGCAGTACATTTTGTTTGAGAAGTAACTACAAAGTCTACAATCCTTTTGTTAATGAAACAGACGAACTGTATATAATTTTTTTTATAAACAAATATCAATTTTTTTTCTCTATTTTATGGCATTCATGGTATGTAGGTTTCCATCCTGATAAAGAGTGAGATGGTGTATGGCTTTGAAAACCAAGTCCCTCAAATTAGGGTATTGAGACACAACAACAGAACCAAAACCAGCTCCTCCCTCAAGAGTACTCAATGCCTGAGCTTGTTCAAGAGCCTTGCTACTCCCAACATGCAATGCCAAGTAACACAGAAGTACCAGGCTGTGCAGGTGACCCCTTTCATTAATGGTGGTACTGGTACCCAATTCAGTGCTCATCCTCAACAATCTCATCACACAAGCAACCCCATCCAACTCAATCACCGTCTTTGAATGCTCCACGCAGTTGAAATTCTCATTACACACAAACTTGTGCAATGCAATCGCGGCCTCAGTTGCCACATCCACATTCCTACTACTACCAAGCTGGGCAACCAAGGGACCAACTATCCACGTTTGCCTTGCGGAAAAAGTTTTTGCCAACAACCCAATTACTTTGATCGCCGGAATTTGCAGCTCCGGATGAGTCTCTTCCTGAATCACTCTCAGAAGCCGATCCACAATCGGTTTTGCAGCCGGTGAGTTGGGCTTAAAAGCCACTCGTCTAAATTCAGGATTGGATTCAGCCACTTTGGCTATTTCCATCACAGTCATCAAGCAATTGAGCTGCAAATCCCCTGCTTCATTCTCAATCATCTTAGCAAGACAAACCAACCCTTTAGCCTCGGTGAGTTTTTGACAATTCAACAAACACCCTTTAGACAATTTCAATAAAGCTTCAGCACAACCAACATTGAGCTCAAGCTTTACTTGAGGGGACTCAACCTCGACCTCTGTGTCTCTCTCTTTCCAGTAATGCGGGCCTCCCTTTTCGGCTAACTCCTTGTTAATCTGAACAAGGGAAGGAATGCTGTGAAGCTTCGATGGATCATCCAGAACCGAATTCATCAACAACGAAGAAAGCAACGGCCTCGTTACATTCTCTCTGGCAAACTCTTCCTGCGCAACCGGGTCAAGCTCGGCCATTTTCGATACCAATTTCACCACCGAGACTCGAACCCGCATCGGCGAGTCGCCGAGAACAGAGACAATAATCGGAATTCCGATTAAGTTGACGATCATCCTGACCCTTTTTTTGTCTGCGGCGATACTGAACAGGGTATTCGCCGCGGCAGTTTGGGCATCAGCGGAAGAAGACCCTTCTTTCAAAAGCTTTAGCAGCGGAGCTACCCCACCTTCGTCGACGACTATCTTCTTGTTGCGATCATTGTCGCGAGCCAGCGAGAGGAGCGAGTTGGCCGCGTCAACTCGGTCCCTGAGCTGACCCATTTGGATGGTAGCTAAGTACGACCAAACCCAGCTGAGAATCGGGTCGTTGCTAGCAATGGGAGGTAGAGAGAGGTTGGCTGCTCCGTCGGACTCCACGATCGAGAAAAGCCATTTCATGTCTGCAATGGAAGACTCCAGAAGGTTCGAGACCTTTCTGAAGTCAGCGGTGGTGGTTATGGATAAAACTCCGGAGAAGATTCGGCGGAGGACCCCACTGTGACTGCATTTGCGGACCAGGGCTAATGCTCGTGCGAGGTTTCTGGATACGTCGGCGACGATTCGGCGGGCGGGTCGTTGGTAAAGGGACCGGGTTGTGGCGGCGATTCGGACCAGAGATCGGAGCATCCGGGAGAGGCAGTCTACTTGCTTGGCTAGCTCAGCGCAATCCAGCACTGATGACTCCGCATCTCGGGCCGATTTAATGACCCGAGCCGCTACTACAAGAGGAAGTGAAAGCTCCTCTTGGAGTTTGTTTTCCTCATAGTCTGGAATAGCCATCGGGTTTGGGGAGTAGTAGAAGTAAGTAAAATTAAGTGTTTCATGAAATTCAAGTGTTTTGATGATGGAAGAGTTGTGAAATTCGGACTTATAAAATGGAGCATGAAAGAGTTCGTTGGTATATTGAGTTTAAAGTTCAACGGGAGAGTTACCGCGAAAGCGTAGGAACTAGGAAAGCATAAAGGAGGGCTTTTAGTCCATTACCTAGACCTTACCAGTCATGACCCGGACAATTTCCAGCCCCGGACGCGGGATTGTTGAAAGACTTGCCAACCAAGTCTAGCAAAGCAAAGTCCAAATACAGAATAATTTATTAATAAATTAATAGTCAGCGATTCATTCAATTGACCAACCCAACAAGTACAAATCAAAATCACATCCACAATTAAATGGAATAAAGTTTCATTCATAAAAGATAGATATCTAGATCACACGCACAATAGAATATAGTTTCATTTTTAAAAGATAGATTTAGTAATCGTTTATATTCTTTTTTAATGATCAGACAAAAGGGACACAGCTCGATTTAATGTCTAAATATCAGAAAATAATGAACTCATTGCTTATCTACAAAGCAAAGACTGATAAAAAATAAAAAAGAATGTGTGTTCTACGAGCTTCTTTCATTAGACCAATTGAATTGGAAGTGACAGGGTAACTTCTTTCCTAAAGCCCAAATGAACTGGAAGTAAGCAAACATCATATTAACAGCTAAAATGTTTTCAAAGCTTTGCTAGCAAGCCGCTCTGAATTGGCTTGGCAACCCCATTGTCTTTGACATCATTGTCTTTGGCATCCAATTCACAAGTACTTGGTGGAACATCCACTGCAGGAGAGCAGTTGAAGAATCCATGAGGCTGCACCCACAATCACAATTAACATCAACAAAACCAGCAGTATCAGATGCTAAACTTGATTAATAAAAGTAGCAGGATCAGGCATTGCAGATCATAAAAGATGCATAACAAGATTAAATGATTAATGGGGTGAATAATACCATAAGCATAAACCCAATGCGCTCCACCGGCATGACAGGCCAGTCTTCTAACCGAGGAACATGTGTTATTCCAAACACATACCTGCAATTATCAAGGTTACTTAGTAACATCTACTGCCTTAAACAGTCATTATGGAAATTATCATTTTAGATGAAATATAGATAATTGCTTCTGTAATGTGTGTACACACAAGGAAAACTCATCAGAGAGGGAAACCAACCAGAGAACAATATCAGTTTCTTCCAGAGATCGATTCTGCTTAACCCATGTAGCCAATCCTTCTCCAACGCGTGGATTTTGATTAGGAAACTCTCCTCCAGGAAACATCTCATCACGTGAATATGGTGTCACCCAAAGGTTGTGTTTCAAGAAAGCAGCTCTTCTTAAAAACTTGGCCTCAGAACCAGCTAATGGCAAACAGTTTGAACCAGGTACGAGCTTATAGCCTGTTAACTGTCCAGTCCTATTAACATTTCGTGTGTTCCTCACCTGTACCATAAGAAGGCAGTCAATCAATAACAACCCAAGTTGCTTTCTCTCAAAGTACTAGAATAAAGGAGAACATGTAGACCCCACGCTGACCACACGCCCCAAAAAAAAGTAACAAATGACAAATTTCAATCAGCACGGGACAGTGTGATCGGAGACCAGAATTAGGTCACATATTCGTATCTTAAGCAACAATAGTAAATCATTGAACAGGACCAGCTGAAAAACCATGGTAAGGATGCCTTACAATCCAATGGCGAGCAGTCAATGGATTACAGTCACGCATTGCCTGCAATTCAGTTCTGAGAAGTGTCTCTTCAGCATAAAATGCATTGTTGTGGACGTTATTCTCCCCAGGTTGCTCAACTTTAACATCCAGCTCCACAACCTACAGTATATAATTAGGGGAAAAAAATATGATTTTATTACCTATACAATAGAAGAAAAGCAATTTGTTTAAATCAATAATGACTAAATCGCATGCTTAATCATAACTACATATAACACTAAGTAAAATCCAAAGTCATTTATTACCAAAAAAATCTGAAGTCATCTAACTAGGAAGTAATTAAGCATCAATAGTTATGTTTATGGGAATTCAAATATTGGTCAATATATGAATCAACAATGGAGTTAAGGTCACCGCAGTATGGAATAAAGTTCTATGGTTACAACGCACCAAAAAAATTCTATGGTTACAGACTTGCAGCTCTCACGAAAATGTTATGACCAGGCGCTAAGACAAGTTCAGAATTTCTTATTCATTCTCCATTCCCATAAATAAATATCTTGGATAATTCTTGAGTAGTAATAAAGATTAAGCAGTCAAAAAAAGTGGAGGAAGGATAGTCTCTTCCTACTTCACATCTTAGACTTCTAGAGGAGGGCTTCTCAGTTTCTATAGAGGGAATACCTGCTTCTATATGGAAAAAGAGCAGCTGGTATAACTGGTGTAATGTAAGATATTTTAAATTTAAACCACATCTATCTTCTAACTAGTGATCTAATGGGTGCAGGTGTGGTCCTCAAACATCTATGGGTTACTCTTATAATCCGAGTTGCAATGTGCTTTTGCATGCACTTTGCCAGAAATTCACTGGGGAAAGATTTTTCATGCACTTGTATATAAGCCAAACAAAGAGAAAAGTGGAAAAAAAAAAATTTAAAAAGAGAACTCTCAAGTCTAAAGCACAATAGTTGATTGTAAGACTTTAAGCAGCATACCTGATTGTAAGTTTCCCCAGGTTTGCAATCAACAGCCATATCCATACGGGCAACAAAAAAGTGTTGATGAACTGGTGCATATAGCCCTGGTGCAATCACAGTACCATATTTTCGAACTTCCCCAGGTTGCAGTGCTCCTAAGCTGAGTATTCCTGTAAGTTTAACTTCAGCTTCAATTTTACCATCCTGCAAACAGCATGACTTGCATATCAATGAAGCTGACATTGGCTTCACCAGTAGGCTAAAGAACAGTGAGAAACAAACGCAGATAACTTCTAAAAGATAAGCAAGTGAAAAATACATGAAAACCCCGTAATGGAGCTGGAACTAACATTTAAAGTAAAGTAAGAAAATGTTCACATTATACAGTTGGGAGATAATTCAAAATTCTCACGGTATCCTAAGCTATACAATTCAATCAGTGCAAAGAATCACACAAGAATTCTAATGGGAAGCTAAATTAATTATCAAAAAGAGAAGTAAGGGACACTGGGAAAGTTAATAATTATAGAAACAAAAGTAAACAAATTATTCAAACAAATAATATAGTGTTAAACTTGCCTGATAAAAGTGCCAGAAGAATCCATACTCATAGTTAGCCACAGTACATATAAAAGACACTGTTAGTCGTCTTGATCTGCGCACTTCTGCTAAGCCTGTTCTCCAGTCCTGATGCTTCCACAGAATTCCATGATCCTCTTCGTGCAAACACACACAATTTTCAATTGTTTCAACACCTCCAGTGAAATTTGTAAAATGGGCATCAAAGTATTTGATATAGCCCAAACAATCACACCCCTGTGATGGAAGTTTAATTTAAGCCCATCATGGATTAATAAATTAAATCAGAGGGAATACAGTATATTAAAAAAGAAAACATATATGACCAAAATTGAGCCAAGAGTTAGTCTTCAAACCTTCTTTAGAGAATGAGCATTTTTACCAAGGCCATCTTCCCCAGCATCAAAAGCATTTTTTCTGTAATGTGGGTCATTTGGATCTCCATATGGCACCACCATTTCCACAAAACTCAACCTGTGGGCTACAGGCCTTCGCCCCCTACTACCATCAACATATGCAACAGAATATATAACCAGTCCCTCCCTGGGAGTGAATCCAATACGAAAATTCCACTGCCAAACCAGAATGTTTAGTTGACTTTCTGAATTTAATAAAAAAGAATACAAGTTAAGAAACCAATTCAAAATTTACCTTCTGCCACTCCACAAAGTAGCCATTGACACGAAAGCTTGGACCTTCAGGCTGAACAATCTGTAAAGGCTTTACATCACTTCGATCAACGCCACCTCTTGTTTCACCAGGAGTATAGTTCCTCAATGGATCAGCTGGAGGTAGGGGAATAAGCTTACGGTCTTCAAACTCTATCACCACCATGTTTTGCATATCAACAAGAACATGGATGCCCTCAACTGGGCGTGCATAACCATTTTCCATTGGGCAGTCGCTCTCAGTTCTACAGAATATCAGTGGTTTGGCAAGTCTTTGACTAGGAGCATCAGCATCACTATGATAACCAACACACCTGCAGCACATTATGTACACCAGATGTTATTGATTAACCTGCTGACAAACCTGCACAGGATCACTGAATGTAGATTACATACCACGCATCAACCATCACAAGGTCCATATCTTCAATACCCCTCTTCTTCATTGCCTCACTAAAAGGAGGAAAATCTTTCACAACAGCTTCACATTCAGCATATTCCACAGCATCCTGGAGTTTTGGAGGGGGGGGGGGGATTTCAAAAAATATCATATAACTATGCAACTATTTGAAATTTATCATATATTGAGAACCTTTTAAAAAATTCCAGTTTGGGAAAAGCAAACACTGCATGTATCAATAATAATAAATTTGTAGAATTTATTCTATCATTACTGGTGTTTTTCTTCAGCTTAGTGAAGAGCATAAAGCATCAAGCTTAGTGAAGTTGAAAAACCATCATTAGTGAAGAGCATCAAGCATTAATCTTCGATTAACATAAAAACTGACGTCATACAAGCGAACAAAACAAGTTCAATTTTTTTTTTTTTTTGTACCCTAGTATGACCTGGGTTTCCAAAACAAGTCCAACTGTTATTTACCAAAAACAAAAAAACAAGTTCATGTGTCAGAAAATAAAAAGGAAAAAAATAGTATACCATGGGAGGCTGAACATCCGGAACAACTTGTGATGATATTACTTTTCCTCTGTGATGTCCACCTCGAGTAGCAGCATGTACTTCTGACAGCTCAACAATCCATATGCTTGTCTCATTTGACTTCTTGTTATAAACAACAAGTCTAGCTCGCCTTGGAGGAAGTTTGCTTGGGATTATAGGTCCACCTTTGGTTCTGGGAAGTAATGATGGTTGGAAAGGGGGGAAAAAATACGCATCTGCTAATGCGACCACGTGTTTATCTGGTTCCACTAGAACCACTTCAACAAAACGCATACTATCTCTGACCTGGAATGGCAAAATTATTACTCAGCCAACCGTCTCAACCAAATAAGAATTTTGTTTAAGAAAAGTATTAACAAACAAGTCAATAGTGAAATTAACAACCTCTGGCGTAGCTCCAGCTGCCCTGACGGTTGCTACTGCCACGGAGATTTCAGCAGCAAATAAAGGGTCCAAAGGATGCCTTGATTGAGGCCTGAGCATGATTGGGATGCCTACACAAGCAGTGTAATAGACTCAAGCAGCATAAAATTTAAAAGTTCAAGTGAAACAGAAAACACTTTCTCACTTAGAGTATCAAAAAGTACTTCAAATAAACCGAGATAATCAGGCAGCATAAAATTTAATAGTTCATACTCGGAAAAAAAAAAAAAAAAAACAGATTAGCTTGAATCTGTCTTGATCTTCAGCATTCCCTCCCTGCCTTTTTTATTTTGTCATTTCTCTTTTAGTTTAGCTCAACAAGACAAACAGAGAACAGGAATACCAGAAATACGAGTCTCACCGAATTTAGATATGAAAAAGGCATATCAGAAATCTTGCAAAAAATTAAGAAAACAAGAAAAAGAAAAAGAAAATCACATTATAGGCGAATTGATTCCAGAAATTCCAAATTTTCAAATCTCGTGAATACATGTTGGAAGCAATGAATTAATGAATGAAAATTTACAGAAAATGTAAACATATATACCTGTGGTGGAGGCATTGACGGAAGGTTCAGGAATCAAGGACGCCATGGCGATCTTCTTGGGGCGCTGATCATCGCGGCGATCCTCGGAGGCAGAGGCAGCGGAAGCGACGGTCCAATCTGAAACGACGGCGGAGGCAGAAACGACGGCGTTGGAGGCCTTGCGATGAATGGGAGCGGAGGAGGAAACGGAGGAGGGGAAGCAGCAAGAAGAAGAAGGCGTCGTTTTTTTCGCAGCTGAGGCCATTGCAAGGGATTCGCGAGCTCGCCAATTCCACCACAGTAGGTCGTCTCTATGCAATCTACTGACATACAGCAGAAGTCTCTACGACGATGCTGAATGCTCGGTGCCGCCGCCTCCTCTTCCGAACCGCACCAGCGCCGAAGCAAAACTCAGAGAGAGAGAGAGAGAGAACAGAGGAGAAGAAGAAGAAAATCAATTTAGGTTTTGGTTATAAAACTCAGAGAAGGTTCAAGAAGCTAGGGTTTATTCTCGGGACAAAATGTGAGTATTTGATCATGAATTTTAAGCTCAGAGAAAGAGACAGGGAGGAGTGATCTGAGAAACAGAGCTGATATGGAGGAGAGAGGTAGAGGGAGGGTATATATAGGAAGCCACCACGTGCTGTGCTTGTATTTTTTGTTTTTTGTTTTCTAATTTTGTGTTATTATTAATTTTGTTTTTCTTTTTCTGGATAATAGTAGTGCGAGTGGGCGAGTGTGAGAGATTCAGTTTTAACTTTTAACGTTTTTATATGATATATTGGAGAGGGGCTTATCAAGGGGACCAATAACTCAATAAGATAAGTGCGTGGTGCGGTCGTGATAGGGGGATCTGCTGTTAATGGACAATTGGACATCGATTAGGGCCAACTCTATATATTTTGATATTTAGCTTGATAAGGCCACAAGGATTAGCATCTTTTGGTATAAGGACTTCTTTTTTTGGAATGTATCCAAGATGACCCATACTTTTCACAATTTTGGCTAACTACTTAGTGACTAGTATGAATTTGGGCTGTGAGGGACAAAATTAAGATTTCCATATTTTTTGAGTATTCTCATAATTAATAATCTTACCTCATAGATTGAATCATCTCAAAAGTTCGTTATTGAAACATTGATGCTATGAAATACAATTATATATAATGATGAAAAAATGAACTTGTTAAGATTTAAGAATTAAAAAATGAGTTGTTGTCATATATGGTAAACTGTATAGTCTGTATGTCATAATTTTATCTATTCCAAAAGCAAAAATACTAGATTTTTTATTTAAAAAGCAATTTACAAATATCTGAATTTTCTTAATACACATAATTTTCAACTAATGATGTGATTTACCAATATCTAAATTTACCTAATACATTTGATTTAAAATTGAATGTACTATCCAACCTTCACTAGGGGTCATGGTTGGGCAAAAGAATTAATGATTCAGTAGAGTCCTTTATGGGATTATAGTTAATCTATTTTCATTACAAAATATATAGTTCCAACATATTCATATTGGCTGAAGTCCAATTGAAAAAACCTTGTCTATCTATACATACATATGGCTTTCTCTTTTGTAACTTGAAAATGGATCAAATAAATGAAGACCCAAACTCAACCAAAAAAAAAAGGGGAAATGGATCAGATAAATAAGAATCAAAGTTATACATTATGCAATCTATGCCATTTTATTGAGAGATCTTTTATTTAAGAATAAATAAAAGATCTCTCGTTGTATACTTGTATTCCAACAATTTGAACCAAATTAGACAAATCGGAAATGATTAAGATATCTAATTTTGATCAAATAAATAGACGAACATAATATTTCGACAAACACTTAAAATGATGATTAAATAGTTTTCGATTTATCTTATTTTTTGCAAGATTGATCCCTAAATAGACGGCTTCAATCGCCGAAATACAATATGTAGTGGACCCACAAGAGATCCCTTATTTATTTAAAGAAATCCCTTAATAAAAAGAATATGATGAAATGTATATTAAACTTTGCTTTCTTGGTCAAATCATGATTGTTAGGGCCAGTTTGGTATTGCTGTGTGAAAAAACAGCTGTGAGGTAAAACAGCTGTGAAGTAAAGTCAGCTGTAAAGTAAAGCAGCTGATTGTTTGGTAAAATATGTTTTCAAAAGTGTTGTGAGTGCAAAAAACAGTATCAAAGTGTTTGGTAAATGTTAATGTAAAAGTGCTGTGACTGTGAATAATTACTAAAATAGACATGATGATAAAAGTGTTTTTCACTTATTTGTTTGGTAAAAATAACATGTGTTTTACTTGTTTTTTAAATTTTTGGCTATAAATTTTTATTAGCATTAATTTTTCTAAGAACAACATTATTAAATAAGTATGTCTATTATTTTTTTAGGTATATTATAATTTTAATCGTGCAAATAAAATATTATAATTAATTATCACAATATAAAATATAACTAACAATTGACATATTTTTTAATTTAAAATAAACAAATTTAAAATATAGAAATCAATTAGGATATTATGGGTAAAATAAAATATCCATTGTTGCTGTAATTTACTGCAGCTTTCAAAAACACCTAGAAACTTGCTTTCTGTTTTTGTTGTGGTGAGTTGAGAATTGTGGGAAAAAGCAGTTTTTAATTTTTTTACCAAACAACAAAACTGCTGTAGGTGATTGAGAATTGTCATTCACAGCAGCTTTTGGGTCTTCCATCGCAATCCCAAACGAGGCTTTAATCAACAAAATGACCTTATAAAGTTTGAACACCTGCAACAATAATGCAAAAATGAAAGGCTACCAAATTTGAAATTGGGCAGAGAGTTATGGTTATGAAATTAAGTGTACCTCTACTCTACATTTTTTATGTCCTTCCTTTAATAGGAAGATGAGATGCTATAAAACTGGAGAGGTACATGCAATATATAGCCCATTTTTTGTTTTCTACAATGAGATCATTAGAATGAAGAACATAGTAAGAGAAGTGTCAAATAGCTACTTAACCAAAATTTGCACCATTATTTAATTTGTTCAATTCAAGCAATGATAAAACTGGCCATGATATTCTGGAATTTACCTAAAAAAAAAAGAATCATATTTTTTAATTGATGGTGACTTGGTAAGGGTTAGAAGCCCAGTCAGCCGTCCATTTCTTGTTTTATATAAGTGCCTTCCCTTTTTGGATGCACATCGTGTTGTATATGGTACAAAATCAAGGACATGATTGATGAGAAGGAATTGGATTTTAAGTTGAGGAGGGCCCAAGGCTCCAAGTCCACTCTGGAGAAGATGGGACTGATCCTTACCTTCCCAATTATTATTGTCCTCAAGTTTTTTCTTTTTCTATTTGGCCAATAATTATTGTCCTATTAGGTTTTTTCTATTAGTTGAGTGACCAAAATCATATATAATAATTTTTCTAACCATATACACAATTGGTTTTTGACGGATTTATTTATTTATTTTTATTTTTATTTTTTGTAGTAAAGGGTGTTTTAAGTCAGTTTTTGTACACCAGACTAATCTCTTAGTCCAATTAAAGATAGACAATTCACGTCAAACTTAAAAAATTAATAAGAGATTTTATGTCATACATCCACCGCACCAACGCCAAATTCTATAAAACAATTTGTTTATGTATAAGTAAACATACAATACTTCTTTTAGGCAGATGCCCACATTTTATTTTCAACGGATTTTTCAGAGTCGAGTGCTCGATAGCGAACTACAGAGTGCTTGACAGTGTTTTTATTTTTCTTCTTCTTTCGAGAACTCGACATTTGGTTTGTCACCTTTATTTAGATTTTAACTATGGGAGAAAATGGAGTGAACCTCATTCTACACCTTATGAGGATATGGGGTAAACCCATCACGAATGTATCTTTCAACTAGGCGGAAAAAGTAGTGTTGAGCATCGTAAAAAGCACTCGACTATTATAAAAAACTCATTACTGATCGAAGGTTCAACGAAGAAAATTCGCTAAAAAAAAAAAATCCAGATGCATATACCTAGAGAAAAATCCAATAAATTAACGTATCATTTTATAGAATTTATAATTAAATAATTATCTAATAATAAAATCTTTTCTTTGGTGATTATGCTTGTTAATTCCTTGAATCCTTTCTTATCAATATGAACTTCTCTAGAATTGGAGGTATATTCTTGGTGAGTTGGTAGTAGTGCCGAAATCCTAATGGACATCCACTTGATAATATGATGTGACATACATGCTGGCCTGAGTCAGCTTAGTTTCACACCTACCTCCACTCCACAAACTTCTATATTTTACAAAAACAATAATACTAGTCAATAACTCAATGCTATTATATTATAGTATTATTGTATTTTAGTTTTAACCCTAGCTAACTGGGCCAGTAATAAGAAAAGGTGGATTCACCACTCAAAGTCTCACAGACTCACTGTCAAACATTTAATCCATTATTAATTGTTTATACATATTTATTTTTCTACTTTCTCCCACATTTTTCTTATTTTCAATTCTATTATTTGAACCACCCTCAGTTCTGTACTTCTGTGTGACATTTGTGAGCCTCACAGAGTACTCACAGAGTCACAGTAACTTATATGTTATATTTTATTGTTCATTAGTAATCAACACAAAAAAATATAATAGAATTACCCTAACCTTGTCCTTTACCCCCAATGAGTTTAAGAGCATCACATCAGGACCTCAGTAACCCCTTTAGACAGAAAGAAGAGTTGGCTAGATACGTTCCATATAAAACAAGATTTATAAATTAATTATATAATTATTAGCTAGCCATGTAAAAGTTAATCTGTATGTATATAATGGAATCAAGAGAGAGAGAGAGAGAGAGAGAGAGAGAGAGAGAGAGAGAGAGAGAGAGAGAGAGAGAGAGAGAGAGAGAGAGAGAGTAGTAGTGGAATTCTGGAAACAGATCCAAAATGAATATTGAAACTGGAACTGGGTCTACCCACTTTCGCATAACAGTGTTTTGCTTCCACTAAGATGGTCATGTCTTCTTTTTTGATGAATAAGAAGGGTCATGTATTTATGATGTGGATATCTCATATTTGTTAGAATTTATACCACGTACTGGATTTGATATTTAACAATCTAGGTAATGACTCCAAATGAGCATTAGCTAGCTTAATTATCACTTCCATTATCAGGCAATGACATCCAGATGGGTTTTCATATATTTATTTATTATTCATTGATTCATGCATATATGATATATGTATGCTGTCCACTGCACCGCACATTGGTCATATATAATTTGATAAACAATATATATGAAAAGCTGTCCAGCTCATGATTATCCACTATGGACCCTACCATTATCACAATGTACTATAGACCGTAGATCAGAAGGAAAAGATAGATCGACAACTTCGGACATCACATTTCATGCAACAGATTAATGGTTTAAGAATTTATATTCATTAATTAATATTTAAGGATTAAAAATATATCTATATAACATGTGGTATATGCACAATGAAAATTTTCTTATAAATTATGAATCGCCTCCTTTTTAAATGAAATCAGACATGGTGCGAATGCGAATATGATAAAATATATAATGTACAGAAATGCAGGAACTTTACAATAATCTATACTTTAAAATGGAAATAATTAATGAACTTGTCTACATCAAAGCGTTTGCATGTTATGCATGTACCATGCGTATGTTAGCATCTTTCCTTTATAATATGGATGAGTAGGCACTAGAATTAAGCAGCAAGGTCAAAGCCACATGCATACATCATATATGCACTACTCACTCACTAGGGAGACACCAGTCCTCAGCCAAAGGAAAAGTTGATGACGTACTACGCAGCAACCAACAATATTAATCCATGCTTAATTTTTACTTTTTTCTTTTTCTCTAAAAACAAAATCCATTACAATTTAAAACCATATATATTTGGGTGAACCTGAAGCTAAAGTGAGTTGAATTCATATATCATATACTCAAGTTTGTACTTAAGAATTTCAATGTACGTAATTTGCTTCATATATTATAGTGGATTCAGATTTCTCGTAAGTTGGTCTGATATATAGGTATCTTTTCAAAAGCAAGTTGTGGTTATCATGGGGTTTAGAGAAGATTATCAAATTTAATTAACTAACTGAAAAATGAAGTAATTAAATTTATTAAGAACTGGCCCAAAAGAAGAGTAAAGCAAGATTTGAATTTCACAGGAACAACTTGATTACATACAAAATTGAAGTCCTTGTAAAGAAAAAAAAGAAAGCCCACCCATCTCCATCTTCCTCAGAAAAAAAGCTCCACCATGCTTGGATGGAGACATATACATTGGTCCACCAGAGTCCAGAGGTGTACGTGTTGTAATTTGTATGTATCAATCAAACAAAAGTGATCTACTACTGTTGTCGTTGTCTTTCATTTAACACCATTCCACAAAGTTGAAAAGTGAAACCAGACCAGACCACCTACTCGATCCTGGAAAATACGAATAATATGCAGGTACTGACTTATAGTTTGATCCTAACCACACATCAGTCAAGCATGCCAACTTTTGTGTTGCAATTGAAAACTGGAACCCACATCGTGCACGTAACACCAGATTAGAACTAGACTTCTCCAAGGACTCATGTCCCATTATTCTAGTTTCAATAATTCAATCAAGAACCCACACAGCAATGCGTACCATATTCAAAATGTATAACATTTTCCATACCATAGAGTAATAATCAATCAAGTAACAGGTCCATATGAAATTAATTAATCAGGGAGCCGTAATGGGTCCGGATTTACAGTTTAAGGGTTGGGCAGTCTATTGGATCTGACATCTTGTGAGACCACAAAAACCGAGAAGCTATGTTTTGGGCCCGTAGAGGCCCATTGGCCAGAAGACCAACTTCATTAAATTCATTAATGATGCATTGAATCTCAAATGACCATCGAAACCCATCTGTGTTTTATATATAATTTCATTTCTAAATTTCTAATAGGATGATACAAATAATTGTACTTCTTCCCTAGTGCATAGCGGACAAAGTTTTGCTCAAATAAGGAATGCAGCAAATTTCCAATCAAATCTTAATCAATCATATTCTTAGGTGATTCTAAACATAGAACATAGCATATTTCCAATACACTTTCTTTCTTGTTTCAAACTTAAGGTACATAGTCAGCACAGCTGCCACATTTGACAAACTACCAAGGTCTCTTGTAACCAATAGGAACAGTATTTGAACCAGAAATCCGGTTTCCAAAGCCGCCTCCTCGTCCTCTAGAGCGGAAGTTCCCCCCAGAGCCTGCTTGAAAACCAAAAGCCAAATTATACACCCATCCCAAAAAATATGCCACTGTATCCAAAAGAGAAACTGAGCTTACCTCCAAAACCAGATGACCGGGCCATTGCAGCCAATGCGGGACTCACAACCTGCCCTGCTTCTTGCAGGATCTTAATCAACTCCCTAGCGTATTTTGCATTTCCATGTGTAAAAAAAGTTAGAGCATTTCCTGTCGCCCCTGCACGCCCAGTTCGTCCAATCCTGTGGACATAATCCTCAAGGCTTGATGGAAAATCGTAATTGATCACACATTTTATGTCCTTCACATCTACAACCAACAAAAGCAAAAGTTAGACAAATAAAATACACAGGGACAAAACCTGGAGAAAACTGCAAACAACCTTATCCCTGCACCCCTAAAGATCTGAAGATCAAATTGAAGACAACACACATTCATCATGTAAATGTGCCCACCTTAACCTAGCAGGGATAAGGAGCAGATTCACCACCTCCACTTCCCATATCCAATCAAATGATTAAGCATGTGTGAGTCAACCGGGCTGTGAGGATAACCAGCTCCATAATCGTGGATGGGCAACGATAACTTCATCTATGTTACTTAGACACTTGAAAGAAGGAGCCGTGCAATTTCAGTTTCAGGCACATCTAGTACACATAATTGAGAACTATCCTTATAGAGATAGCCAGATGGAATATACTGGCTTGCATAAGATAATGGCAGACCACCCAAACAATGTTAGGAAGTACCCCAGCCATACCAGTGAAACCTTGCTCCTGGTGTCCATGTAACATGAGCTTTCAAAAAAAGGTAGTACCCAAAGAGTTATCATAGGGGACATTGTGCAAATAGGAGAAACCAATATTGCCCCTCAATCCAACTTTAAGCCCCTTGGTGAAGTAGAAAGCATGATGGCACCCGCCTTCGCACCCAAACCACAAATTATATTCTCAGGAACTGGACAGCAGCCGGCCGACTCGCCATCTCTAAAATTCAAGATCTAAATTTATTAGACACCTAAGACTCCTAGTAGTCTAGCACACAGTGATCCTACCAAGACCCCGCGCAGCCACATCAGTGGCAGTCATTATAGGACTCCTGCCACTTTTAAACTCAGCCAAGACCCAGTCCCTCTCGGCCTGGTTTTTATCACCATGAATGGACAGAGCTGGCCATCCATCCATCCTCAATTGCTTAGTAACATGGTCACATCCCTTTTTCGTCTCCACAAATATCAGAATTCGGCTCCCAACAATTGCTTCTTTGAGCAGTTTGATCAGCCTGCCATCAAAACAATTTGAAGCATTAAGTGAGAAACCAAAAACATCATCAATTTGTTGCCCGATGTCAACCTCAAGAGACAGACCTATTATATTTCTCAACCTCTGTCACAACTTCAACAATTTGGTTTATAGATTGGTTTGCTTTAAGACTTGCTGATCCAATGATAACCTGAAAAATAAAACAATTCATAGGACAAATCATTATACCTCATTCACATATACACATACCTGCACAAGCAAGCTGACATATCTTATTGATAGGAGGAAAATCTACAAAACAAACCTTATACGGGTTACGTAAAAACTGCCTTGCTAGGGTTTCAACCTCCCTTGGCCATGTGGCACTCCAATACAATGTCTGCCGATCCGGTCGGGTCTGTAAGAAAATTGAACTTAATCAAAATGCAGTTCCTAAGCTCTTCTTGCTAACAGGACTACATACATCAACATTAATGGCCAAATTTGTATTTATATATTAAAAAAGAAACTTGTTTGCACTGAAAGGTCCCTCATGTAACAAAAGTCATGTTACCAAGTTACTAAGCAATTGAGGATGGATGGATGGCCATCTCTGACCATTAATGGTGATAAAAAATTTTTAAAAGCTGTTATGTGCTGTATTGAACTATTAGGATTATTTTTTGCTGATTATCAGCCAAGTAGAAGATATGATGGAAAAGTGGCATACTTGGGATACAATCTTCCTTATCTGAGGCTCAAATCCCATGTCCAACATCCTATCAGCCTCATCCAAAACTAGATAAGTCACTCTTCGCAAATTTGTGTGCTGAGCTTCCAACATATCTATCAGACGACCAGGTGTAGCTATGACAATCTCAACACCTGCCACGTGAAAGAAGTTAGGCCTTTACTATATGTAGGCCCCAATTTATGAACTGCCAAAAGGATATAATACGTTAAAAAAGTACCTCTTTTAAGATCGCGTATTTGGGGTCCTTTTGGAGCACCTCCATAAATGCAAGTACTCCTAATATTGGTATGTGAACCAAATTTTGAAGCTTCTTCTTGAATTTGAACTGCCAATTCTCGAGTAGGCGCTAATACTAACACAATAGGACCTTCACCATATGCTGAGTGTTTATAACAAAAGAATAACCAAACTCAGAATAGATTTCTGGGAAACAGAGGGACAACCTAAACAGAAACGGTAACCAATACTGACCTAACCGAGGCTGCGCACTTATATGTACCAAAGCTGGCAGCAGATATGACAAAGTCTTACCAGAACCAGTCTCAGCAATGCCAACTAAATCTCTACCCTTTAGTGCCATTGGCCATCCTTGAGCCTGAATTGGTGTTGGTTCAACAAAACCCAATTTCGCAATCACCTCAAGGCAGTAATCTAACATATAAAGTTACATCAATAAGCTACTAAGATAAACAGAAAATTTGTACATTAGCAACAACAAAGACCCTATGGCATTTATCAGCAAAGACATACCAGGGAAATTAGCATCCTCAAACATCCGAATCGGCTTTGGGATATCACTCCCTTCAACAGTAATCTCTCGCCTTGCTCGATACTCCCTAACATCATGCTCTGACATTGCCCTCACTGAAGGGCTCTCAATGTAGAAATTCTTCTCAAAAGGTACCAAGTTCCCAAAATTTTGCTTAGGAAGAACAATGTTATCCAAGTCTCCTCTTGATGACCCGCCATGTCTACCTCCTCCTCTTCCACCGCCAAAACCTGCACTTCCACCACGACTAAAACCGGAACTCCTACCGCCACCACCACGGCCTCCATCAAAACCCCTACTACCACCACCAACTCTACCGCCAGCACGGCCTCTCCCACCAAAACTCCCATTACCACCACCTCGGCCGATATTGAACCGTCCCGCCGGGGGCTGGAACGGCGGGTACCCATTAAAGTCTCCTGGACCATGTACCGGCCCAGCCACTCTTCCGGAATACGGGGCAACCGGAGGCGGTGGGCCTCCATACGGTGCTCCCCCGCCGCCACGGCCATAGGTTGGGCCTGTTGGCGGCGCCACCGCAGGCGCTGGACCCATTAGGTCACTGCACACACACACAATTACATAACCAACAAACAACAATCAAAAATTCAAATAATTGAATCAAATTTTCACATAAAACACGAAGCTTGGATCTGAATCAGAATGGAATTTAAGTTTGGGTACCTTCGACGCTCACGGTAGGAGTTGACGTCTGAGTATCTGTTGTCGTAGGCGTACATCAATAAAAGAATCGGAGAAAGTCTGCTACAGTACTAGGGTTTGTGATCTGTTAGGGTTTGATAAAACAAAACCAGAAATAAAATAAAAGAAAAGCAGAAAAAGAAAAAAGGGGTCGGGTTAGGATTTGATTTGAATTTGAAGTTTCCTCTGGCTTTGGTCGCCGGAGATTTTAATATCGAAATAACGCTCGGTGAAAATCCAAATATCGAAATCGAAATAGGATTTAATATTGAATTTTAAGTTTCTTCTGACGCTCTGAGTAGCTATTTATCGTTGTCTTGTTTGTGAAATTTTTTATACTATTTCCAACCGCCTTTTTATGTGCGCGCATCACACGTGGCGCTCTAGAAACCGTTGATATGCCTCGCACGGTTAGTAGGAATTCCCGGGTTCATCTATTAGAATTAAACTCAAGACAATATTTGGGTCACTCTCGGTGATATTTCAAGGTGACCCTATTTTCTAATTTTGATTTCGATAATATTGGTATATGATCGAAACCGTTCACTTTTTAGATAATTAATTAAAAATTATCTCTGTAAAAAATTAAATCAATCGGAAATCGTTTAGTTATATAACTTTTGTCAATTAAGTAGAAAAAATTAATGATTTTCAATTAAAGAGTAATTTTTTGACCAAATCATTGATTTTTTATATTTAATTAACAACAATTAGATAATCAAACGATTTCTGATTGAGTTGATTTTTTTGCAGAGATGATCTATGATAAATTATTTTAAAAGTGAACGATTTCAATCATATACCGGTATTATCAAAATTACGATTTTGGAAGAAGGGGTGACCTTGGGATACCCCCAGGGGGTGACCCAAGTAGAATCCTTAAACTTATTAATATTTGGGGTTTTGAACAATTGATAAAACTTCTACTTAACTTATTTCTTACCATGCCAATTATCAATATACCATTTTGTTTTTGCATAAGATTGTTCATGGTCAATATTATGTAGGTTTAGGGTTTGGAACCATGCTTATGTTAGAGAATTGAGAAAAACTTGTACATTCGGGTGTCCATCTCTCATCACATCTTAGGTCACATGATGCAAGAGATAAAAGACAATAAGTATATATACCCATTACATGAAAAGTTTACTCAAAACAATTATTTAAAATGACTTTTGATCCTAAATATCAATAAAAATAGAGAATAACTTGAGGATCGGAAATATGGTTTGAATTTTTTATTACTTCAACAATTTCTGTCTGGTTTCATTTATTTAGCAAAGTCCTATGTCCATTGAGAGGTTAGGACTTGGGATTGTTTCATAAACTTGACATTTTCCTTTGCTTTCCTTCCATCTCTTCATTGTAACCTCAATTTCTTGTATAACAATCAAAATATGAGGTCATTATTAACCAACATGACTGCAGGAGTAGTGCATCCTCAGTTGCCAGATTGCTAGCTTCTGTGATCGCATCTCTTCCATAAATTTCATCAGTGTATGGACTTTCCATTTCCATAATCCATCGCTGAGTTTGTTTCATATAACCACTGTCATCGCTTTCGATGTTGCTACTTAAGAAATATTGGCCTTTCCGCGCACTGTTTATCAGAAAAAGTAGAGATCAAGTGAGAGAAGGGGACTCATTTGGAAACATTGATAAGGCTAGGCGCATTAAAATTTGTTCACCAAATCACGTGTTTATAGGTATATGTAAGTTTCATACTTTTTAGAAATAAGTGAGGTTCAAAGTGAACTTAAATTTGAATAAATGAAATACTATCACATCATGTAGTGAACAAAATTTGATAAATGTAGTTGATGTACGAATATTCTTATGCAAAATGTTACTGTAATGTATAAGTAGATGTTAATCTGTCTGAAAGAAACTTGCCTGGAAAGCATGACCAGTTGAAGAAGCTTCTTCGAGAATGGCGAGTGTTTTCTGGCATCTTGGGACTATTTACTTGTTCACCCTCCACTACCTTATTGCCTTCATGAACAATGCTAACCTCACAAAACTCTGGTGCGTTCTTCCTAACAAACTCTCCTATGGACAACTTTTTCCTCATTTTCCTGATGAGTAACAAAAACTTTAACCTGTCAAATCCCAAATTTCACTAACTTTGGATGTAACACATTCATCAAACACATTGCTGATCATATCTCTTACAGATTTTTGAGATCCTACTTTCAGTTTCACATAAGTCCCATCTCGGTTAGGGATGTGATCAACAATGTAATGAGTAATGTGGTACAAATAGTTTTATTGTATCTCCAAAAACCAAGTTGGAAAAGAAAAACCAGGCAGCATACCTTGATTGAGGTGGTCTTTTGGTTCCTACAACAAGATGGGTAATTCTAAGAACAGGAACAAGTTCAAGAATTGCTTTTGCTGTCCCATTGCTCTCCAGGAGCATTGTGTCCACTGTTACCTGCAGTACTCAGGTTGAGACCAGAAGTCTTCATCATCATCATCATCATCATCATCATATATATGGACTCTTGCTTGGTGACTATGTGTGTGTGTGTATATATATATATATATATATATATATATATATATAGGGGAAAGAACAAAATCCACACCTTAGCATCATTGCACAAGGAGACATATTTCTGCAAGAGGTTCCTCCTCTTGTTATTCTCTTCATTTATATAAAATCTCACTTGATCTTCACTTAGTTGGCTCTTTGACAATTTTCCAACTACATATCAACACATTTTTCGACAGGATTTGAAAAAGCTTCTCGAGTTAGAACCAATAACAGTGACAAAATTGAAGATATTAAAATATTCTCCCCCCACCCAATCTCTTTGAGATATCCAATTCATTCTTATAACAGATCAGCAATGATAAAGCAAACACTGACTCAACAAGCTTCACATCTGACAAAGCTTGCCTAAATACAACCATCCAGAAGCAAAAACTTGGTAGAAGAACAATTTGATGTATATATGCATGATGTGTTTGATCAAAATCTATGAGTATAATACCTGCACAAACATAGCAGACTACCAATAAACAACAACAGGTTAGACATTGGTGTTACCAGGTGTAGGGATGTGGGTGATAGGAGGGAAAACATGGACAAGAAAAACCCGAGAACCAGGGGAAACAGCATTATCAAGCGCCCATTTGAGGACATCTGTGTCATCTTTACCAACAGCAACATAAACATCATTGACTACAACTTCATCTCTGCTAGTGCTGCCTGCAGTGATACTAGTACTCCTCCTCCAATCCTCTCCTATCTCCACAATCTCAGGCGATGGCATCCTTGGTGCACTATAGTCCTTAAAAAAATCCATGGCTACCACCGGGACATAGTCATCGTCTTCCATAGACGCGTCAAGAATAATCAAGAAGTACTAGAGTGAGAAGAAAGAGATGATGTTGATAGGGAGCGAAAATAACAAGATTGGATGTTAGTCTCTTGGCATTTTTATAGTGAAAGAGTCGTTGGCCTCAAAGCCACTAAAAAAAAGAGAGAAAAGAAAAGGGGAGAGATTCTCTTTTTTGTCAAGCTTTGCAGGCTCTTTGGATATGTCATGTAGCTACCACCTTCCCCTTTTGCAATTTAGGTGACTTTAGGTGTCAAAGAAACCAACTTTTTGATTTTATCTCCTCCACAGGTTCTGGTCCTAGGCCCTTTGGGATTGACCTTGCATTATGGGAAGGCTGCAATATGTGTGTGGATCATGTTTAAAAAGAAAGCGTACTAGCTGATGAATGATGACCCTATACAGATTACAGAGAGTTAGGCATAAGCACTTGTACAGTGTAATCTTTGCTAGAACAACAAGGCAAAGCAGAGTAGCTGGCATTATATTCTATTCCATTCCATTCAAAGTGCCAAAGTGGTAGGTACTTGCATGCAGAGAATTCAATGCCTATGTTTTCCCAACTCTTTGTCGTTACACAGAGACTTTTTATCATCTAAATGGTGTGCATACAAGCAGATTTGGTGTATATGCACCCTTTCAAACTTCATGTGATATATATATAAAATATAATATTGTTCTACACTAGAAACCTATATGTGTGTACAAAGAAATATTAAAATCAGTTGAATGCTAAGAACAGTTGTGCAACTGTCCAATTGGACCAATTGGTTCCAAACATACACCGAACAATGAAACCAATAAAACTTTGAATAAGATAAAATTATTTGTACCACATTAAATAGTATTGTAATGGTTTACACCTTTCCTAGTCATAGGTTGCCAGAAAGGCGTTGGCACATTAGTTTAGGTATATTAAGTCCTCGGATGAACATTAGTTTAGGTATATTAAGTCCTCGATGAATCAGAATTTGGAATTTAGAGACTATTTAATTACCATAGAAAATATTATTATTTGTGAATTTAGGTACGCACCAGGACCAACTGGTGCAACAAATGGACTTTGTTTTGTACTGCTATGAATAATTGAAATGAGTTTACATTGGGGTTTCCTATCTACCAATCTTTTAGTTTATTGCTAATTTTTAATTTGAAAATTGGGGGTTTTAAAAATAAGTAAATAAATAACATGTGCTTTTTCCTGGGCCAAGGCTAGTATCTTGGTGGCCCTGTAACTTTAAAACAAAGAGAGGGCAAAAAGCCTTTACAAAAGAAAACATAAATGAATTTGGGCCTGGAGCCCACAGACCTAGTTCTGCTTCTTGTCAACCTATATTTTTTCAAAGCCCATAATACTGCCCAGGCCCCAGGCTCTGCCAACTGGCATGATATGTGAATATAAAAGATTGGTTCCCATTATAAGTGATATGAACATATATATAGTACAGCACAGGCATGCTGTGCTATGTCATCATTTTCTTTGAGACAAACACCATGATTTCATTTTGTGCTTTCTTTGCTAAGCTTGCACTAATGATAGTTACATGTTTGTACATGTGCATAAACAGATTCAAATGCTTAATTAGTATATTATATGCAAATTACCATATTTTGTAGTGGGAGGATTATCAGACAATGACCACAGAGAATGAGGGTAGAATCGCCTTTGGGAGATAGAATTCAATTGACTTTTCACATTACCATTTACTAGTCGGATAGCCAGTTGGCATGTTTTACACTCAAATGCAGAAAATGGCCTCAGCAAAATGTACTAAATCTCATTTTCCAAGAGTAAGACAAAGAGAATATAAGATAAGAAGGAAAACAAACAATTCTTGGACCAACAATCCACAATATAATAAAGGGTACCCTTTCACAGAAAGATGGTTATAACAGAACCAAAAGCTAGCTTTCAGTTAATTAACAACAGAATATGGCCCTTTTATATCATATGCATGACATATAATATGCCTCATCATTAATTCATATAGCATTGATCCTATCAAAAGCCAATTGTGTCAACTTCTTGCACTGTTCAAGGGAGGAAGCATAAATCATATAATTGGAGATTTAATTATAATGCATGTCTCATTCATATCTTGCAGCTCATAATGTAAACAGGTCCTATATGGATTGCCAACTATAAGTTCCTCTATGTAAGTGGCATGTGTTAAGTTTTTAAGTCTAAGAATTGTCTGACATGGTATCAAAACTCTAGTTCAGGGTTTGAAATCTCCAACCCCCACTTATTATTTCCATTTATTTCATGCATGGTGGGCTGCACCTTTACTATTTACCTCTCCACCTGTACGTTACAAGATGGTTTATTTGACAACAGGCACTCCAAGGTGGTGGGCTTCTCTTAAAGCTCCAAGTGGAGTCAAGCTTTCTTTTTTATCTCTTTATATAGAAGTCCTTTTAGTACTGGGTGAATTCAAAAACTAGTACTGCCTGGCAAAAACACTCGGAACTGACATGGCAAAAACCACTCTTCTGGCTCTTCTTAAAGTGCTCATGGCTTTAATATGCGCTGCTTGGGTTTCTGTTTGGCTTCTAAAGCCAACGCAGCTATGGACAAAGAAGTGGCATGGAGCTGAAGACAGAGCAAGGACTACTGTGTTTGGATATTATGGTACACACATAACTGAGAAATTTAATTTGTATTGGTTTTGCTTTCTGCTAAAAACCTCCATTTTCATATATCTGGGTATCTAAAGCTCACTTGATTGCATGAAAGATTTGTTATTTGAGCTCTCTTTACCCAATTGGGGAAAGATAAACAATCACAAATATAATAATGGTACAAACCCTTTGATGGGTGTTTTGCAGGTCTTAATTTTGCTGTGTATACATTCCCTCCTATTGCTTTGGCTATTGTTGGATCTCTGTACTTGAATTTGAAGCCCAGGGAGCCAAATAGGAGGTAGTGCATATTGTTATGCCATTAGATTATTATCATCACTCAGATGCCAATTTAAGTTTAACTTGTGTGCTTAATTTGGATTAACAGAAAAGGGAGGAGATTGGTTGCTGGTTTCTCAAATCCATTGGTAGTGAACAGTCTTCTGGGTATTATATCAAGTATAGAAATTGTAGCAGTGTTCCTCTTCATCCTCTTCTTAGCTTGGAATTTTTATGCCCGCATCTCAAACGATTTCAAGAAGTTGAAGGCTTCTAAATCACTAATTCTGAGTCTGTGAGTGAATCGAAAACTGTCTATTTTGAACACTTGAGAAAATAGGATTTTCATCATATAATTGATGCTTTAACTGTATCTGATCAGATGGCAACTCAAGTACCTAAGGGTGGCCACTCGGTTTGGTTTGTTAGCAGAAGTCTGCCTGGCTTTGCTTCTTCTCCCTATATTAAGAGGGCTGACCTTATTTCGGTTGCTTGGCATCCAATTTGAAGCTTCAGTCAGATACCATATCTGGCTTGGGACTGCAATGATATTTTTTGCCACTTTCCATGGTGCAAGCACCTTGTTCATTTGGGGGGTCAGCCACCATATTCAGGAGGAGGTAAATCCTAGTCCTCTCTCTCTCTCTCTCTCTCTCTCTCTCTCTCTCTCTCACTCTTCTTGTGCCTTGCATGTAGAAATGTCCAGAGTTCAGACCATTTCAATCATTTGGTTTTTTACTCAAAGTAAATTTTTAATTTGTTTTGGTATTGGATTTTTGAGTTGACTGACATTTTGGTGTCATTCATTCAACCACAGATGTGGCAATGGCAGAACACCGGGCGGATATACCTTGCTGGGGAGATCTGTCTAGTTACAGGGTTAGTAATTTGGATCACAGCACTTCCTCAAATGAGGAGGAAAAAGTTTGAGATATTTTATTACACACACCACCTGTACATGGTTTTCCTAGTATTCTTCTTGTTTCATGCTGGAGACCGGCACTTCTATATGGTTTTCCCCGGAATTTTTCTGTTTGGCCTTGACAAGCTACTTAGGATCATACAATCTAGACCCGAAACTTGCATTCTTTCTGCACGAATCTTCCCCTGCAAAGCTATAGAGCTTATTCTGCCAAAAGATCCGGGTAATTATTTTTTTAGTCCCTATCATCTGAACATATCTTACATAAGAAAGAATTGGGAAGTCCTCTATGAAACATCACATGCCACTAATTGCAGGACTCAAGTATACCCCAACAAGTGTTATCTTTGTGAAGATACCAAGTATTTCCAAATATCAGTGGCACTCATTCAGCATTACTTCCAGCTCTAGTGTTGATGAAAACACAATGTCTTTGATAATCAAATCTGAAGGATCATGGACAAGTTCTCTCTGCCATATGATTCAAACTGATCAAAAGTCAGATACTGATCAGATGAAGTGCATACCTATTGCAGTTGAGGGCCCTTATGGACCCGTCTCCATGGACTTCCTAAGGTGTGCCATAGCATACATTGTTAAACAGCTCAGTTAGGCTTTACATTCTCAAAATTTGGTCAACCTGAATTTGAAATCTTGTGCAGATATGACAGTCTACTTCTTGTTGCTGGAGGAATTGGGATAACCCCATTTCTGAGCATCTTACAAGAACTTTCTTCATCCCAAAATAGTGGCAGAAACAGATTCATGCCAAGAATGCAACTTATATTTGCTGTGAAGAAGTCCCAAGACATATGTCTATTGAACTCAATATCACCTCTAATCTTCAACCAGCCAACTCAAAAATGCCATCTGAAAGTAAAAATATTTGTGACCCAAGAAGAGCAATCTGGTGCAACAGTAAGAGAACTACTAAACGAGCTTTCTCAAGTGCAAACAGTACACTTTGGTATAAACTGTTCGAAATATGCAATAAATGGACTGGAAAGTTCTATTTGGATGGCTGCCATAGCTGGAATTTCCTCTATCCTATTTCTCATCTTTCTCATTATTTTCAACCACATTTTTGTTCCCTCCCAGAAAATGGCCACCAAAGAAAAGACTCCATCTTGGGTTGCAGATCTGCTTATTATATCTTCTTTCGTCACATCGGTAATTTGCAGCATCTTTGTAGCACTTATTATAAGATGGAGAAGGCTAAAGAAACAGAATCCTCCTATCCTCCAAAAACAAGGCAAAGACTTCGAAACAAGTTCAACAGAAGCAAGGGATGCTCTTGGGGAACATGAAATCCATTTTGGGGAAAGGCCTAACTTTGAAGGTACTTATATTCCTTTTCCCAAGT
Source organism: Dryas octopetala (assembly GCF_963921425.1). Lineage (NCBI taxonomy): Eukaryota > Viridiplantae > Streptophyta > Magnoliopsida > Rosales > Rosaceae > Dryas > Dryas octopetala. Next base: position 15,471,012 of record NC_141374.1, on the reverse strand, counting down.
AATCTTCTCCAAATACCAAATCTTAAATGTTATTGTTTCCCATACAAGACTAGGATATGTTATAACATGTGGTGAACTGAACAGATATCTTTGCAAAGTTTCCAAATGAGACTGGTGGATCTGATGTTGGAGTCCTGGTCTGTGGACCAGAGACTATGAAAGAATCAGTGGCAGCAATATGCCAGCAGAAGTGTGTAGGTTTCAAGATGGGTGCTAAGAAGCAGAAAGCCAGTTTCAGCTTCCACTCTCTCAATTTCACACTATAGTCATATTATAAATACCCAATAAACAATGTTAAGATAATAGTTAGATTTGCATCCATAAAAGTGTGCATTCATCAACTCTAGATATTAAATAGATGTGTGTCTTTATATATTGGTCACTTATGTTGGTAAATAGTATACAGATTGGTCACTTATGATTGCTTCTAGGCATCCAAAATAATGAATTTCAGCATGTACATGATAATGTCTCTTTGTAGTATAATTCTGAACTTCAATTATTGGAGTGTGCTTTTGTTAGTTGCTCTTCCACTGCATATAGTTTATTTATAGAATGGAATTAAGATTAAAATTTAGTTGTCAACAAAATAATCAAATAATTATCATAATATCATATTGGTTAGTGGCTAACCCCATCAATAAAAGAAAAAAAAAATGATCACTATGAATGATTTTTTTTTTTCTTTTTGAATTTCTCATATAAGTAAAGAGGAATTTTTTCAAGAGGAACCAAATCCAATTATTTTTGTAAGCATCTTGAGTGGTTGGACCATGTCTATCTGGAGCTCAAATATATTCGTCAAAACTTAATCCATTTGAAAAAACAAATATCAATTACTCAATTAGTAATTTAGTACAAGTCACAATTTTTTATTTCTTCATAAAAAAAAATAAAAAAAACATGCGTATTCACACTGGAGGCTGGGGTTGGAGTGGTGCTACTTCCTCCTCGCCACCGTCGCTGCCGCTACCATCAAAGACGTTACTATCACCGCGCGCCAACTCCGACAACACCGCGGCAGGCGTGGCCACCTCCACCGCAGTCCCGCCCATCAAAACCGCGACAATTTCTTTCATACTAGGCCTTCTTTGGGGATTAGGATGGCAACAAGCCAGCCCAAGCTTCAAAGCAGCCTCCATCTCCTCCTCCTCATACTGCCCCTTTATTCTCAGGTCCGCCGCCTCCCCCACCCTCCCGTTCGCATACAACTCCCTCACCCAATCAATCAGCACCGCCTCCTCCTCCGCCGCCTCCATCTCTATCGGCCTCCGCCCGCACGCCACTTCCAACAACACCACCCCAAAGCTATACACATCGCTCGCCGCCGTGGGCGCCGCCACGGTCGCCAGCTCCGGCGCCAAGTACCCCAACGTGCCAACCACACGTGTGGTATTAGGCACTTCCCCATGTCCGTACAATTTGGCCAACCCAAAATCGCCAAGCCTGCCTCTCATTTCGGAGTCCAACAAAATGTTGCTAGACTTTATATCTCTATGCACCACCATTTGGTCCCAACCATGGTGGAGGTAGTTCAGGCCTTCCGCCACGTCGGCCAGGACACTGCGTCGTTTCGGCCAATCCATAACTTTCTCGGACTTGTCGAAAACCCACCTGTTGAGGCTTCCATTGGGCATGTAGTCATACACAAGCATGAGCTCGTTGCCTTTTCTACACCATCCTCGCATTTGGACCAAGTTCTTGTGTTGCAGCCTCCCCATGCTCGAAATCTCCGCCATGAACTCTCTCATTCCTTGCTTCGAATCGTGGTTCACGCATTTGACTGCGATTTCGGTGTTGTTTGCTAGAGTCCCCTTGTAAACCTTCCCAAACCCACCAGAACCCAGAAGCTGATCTTGCGAAAAACCACCAGTAGCTTCACTCAGCTCTTCGTAGGAGAATCTATGCGGCCAATACTCCAACTCCCAATCTTCGATCTCGTCCGTTTCTTCAGATTCCAACTTCTTCTTTCGCCAGAGCCAGTAAAACCCAGATGCTAAAACCAACACGAAAACGAAGCAACCGATTGTGATCCCAGCAATAGCTCCAGCAGACAACGAAGACGACGAAGACTGTAGCTGAAAAACAGGCAAATTGGTTATGTTAATCTCTCTTGCAACCCCAGTGTCACTGAAACTCCAAGCTAAAACTCTCTGCGCCTCAATCCACTGCGTTTTGGAAGCTGAAAACCCAACAAACATCTCGGCCGAGACGTAGTTCGCTATCTTCGGATCTCTGTAACTAAGCGTAGGCAGAGAAGGCTTAGACACATTAGCAGGCGCAACAGTGACATTAATTTCGAAATTGGCACCGTCGAATTCGATCCAAGCCCGAACGTTCTGACCCGTACGCATCTGAACCGGAACAAAACCCCCAGTTGAATTATAGTACCCAGCTGACCTTGTAATGGCCGATTCAATATTGTTGAGGTCGATTCCGATGTGGTTTCCATCTGGGTCGTTGAACTCTGGGTTTTGACCGGTGTCGAACTCGACGGCGAGCAGCGGAGCGATGAAGGGGACGGTGGCGTTGCTGAAGAGGCCGAAGTATTGGCTGGCGAGAGCGTTGGGGGGAGAGGTAGAGTTGGAGAGTACGAAACAAAGGCCGAAGCCGGGACTGGAAGCGATCTCAGGGAGAACAGAGAAGACGAAGGAGGTCGAGAAGGAGGCGATTGAGGTGGAGTTATTCGATGTGGGGGGTCGCATGGTGAGTTTGGTGGAGTGGAAGGCCCGGCCTACGGAGAACTGGATGGAATCGTTGGTGAGGCGGACGACGGCGGCGTCGACTCGAGCGTCGTTGATGAGAGTGAGCTCGGTGGCATTGGAGATGTTCGTGAAGGAATTGAAGAGAAAGTCGAGGGCAAAAGTGGAAGAGAGGGAAAGGAGGAGGAGGAGGAGGAGGAGGAGGAGGGGTACTGTAATGGGTCTCATCCGTACAGTTTCCGGCCACCGCCGGCGAGATGGGAATTGGTCGCAAAAATTTACGTGTAAAGTGTCTCCTTGTTTGATAAACAATAGAACTCATTAGTCATTATAGTTGTGGGTTCGTACCTCGTAGTCGTTGACTATTCATTTAGCTAGAAATAGAATATTATTATACATATACTTGTCATTTATAAATTCAAATTAACTTATTTTTGGAGCTTTTTGAGTGATTAAAATCATAATCACAAGTCTGAAATGAGTTAAAATTTAGGTCTCGTTCAATGTGGAAATAAAAGACCGAGAAAGTTGTTCAAAGCAGAGAGGTACATCTAGATAAGGCATCGCCGTAGCCGACTTTCGGTACCATGTGAGAGTCAAATTCAAGCTTTTGAATTTTAAGAGGTCAATGGTTTCCTAAGTCTACTCCACACCTTCCAGATTGGCTCCAAGTCCAACCAGCACTGAGCAACAGTTCTGGGTTTTTCTTGGGCGGCCTGCTCAGTGTCTATCCTACCAAGTACCGATCACAGGTCGAATGCCTAATATAAGGCCCGATTACAGTTTGAGATTTGCTTATATGCCGAATAAATTATGAATTAGAAATGCTATATGACAATTTCCGATCACATTGAAATTGTTTTTCTACATGCTAGATCAATTTCCAATACATTAATTCAAACTCTACTTTTTTTCTTTTTTCTTTTTTCTAAAAGAGAGGCAAAAGTTGAAGTTTGTTATGCTAACAAAGTTATTAAGTCTCAACTAAAATTCTATAATAACGCTTATTTTAAGACAATCAAAATTTGATAATAAAAATGAAAATACAGTTCTTTTCCCTTGTTTGATTATGCATATGCTTTGGAATGAGTTCACTTTTACATAAAATGTGAGACTTATGAACCTCCTTGAATATGCCATCTCATTATCTAGAATGAGTTTATAATAATTTTGAATGATTACATAACCCCCATCTCAATACACTCATTGTGCAAAACAAAATCTACTTATGAGTTTGGGATAGCATACCCCTTTCATGAGTGATGAGAATATAATATCTTCATTTAAGAAATTCTAAACCTTGTATGATAATTTAATGTCTCAAATTTATCTCTATACATTGATAATTGTTTTCGGTTTGATTTTATAATTAATATTGCATCAATTCGTACATACTCAACGACTACACGTTTTTTATGTCATTTGATATAATTTATTTAAGTATTTAGCTCAATTTGTTTATGCATAACAGCATAAGACACCATATTGAATCAACAATTTTGAATCTTACATGATATATAATATCTAAAAACTGCTTATGGATTCACCATAACCACCATCCACCTGGCCAAACAGATAGAATCATGCCTACCCTTGGCCTCAATTGGCCACCACAATAATCCAGTGGATGACGTTGTTTCTCAACTCTGAAGTAACTGATGCCAGCCTGCTATAATGCCACCTGTGCCAGTACTGTCCCTCCACGTGTCAACATTATAGGTTGTTTACCTTCCGCGTGTGTAGCTATGTGGAAGCAAAACTTCACTCGATTTGATGACTCGCCTTGTCGGGAATGGACTTTTCTTTTTTCTAATAAAAGAAGAAAACTCCAATCTACAGCAACTAAAAGTCTAAAATATAAGTATATAACCACCTCAAAATTTCATGTAAATTGAGATTACAAATTTATAGCATAGATGAGGGTCGGACATCAATTTCAATTTCCACATCACCACTAAAATACAAAGAAATCGCAACACCACAATCCACATAGTAATACTGATTTTTTGGGTAATGCCCTGTTCAAAATATTTGGCTCAAATTTGAAAAAAAAATAACATATATAATTAGATAAATTATTCTGTATAACTGATACACTGTTACGTAATATAATTAAATTATATGTTATAATATAAGTAAATATTATTAATACTAGACCCTCAAAATATAAATATATCGTACAATAATATCTTTATATGTTAAATTATTTATATCACATAATAGTACATCAGTTATACCCAATAATTTTTGAGTTCTTTAATTATAAGGTACTAACAAAATAAAATATTAACCAAAAACACCTAATCTATTTCTATTAACTTGCGAACACTTTTCTATTAGCATGCGAACACCTAATCTATTTCTATTAGCATGCGGATACCTTCTAAAAGACTAGCATCAACGCATCACCAAAAGAACGGAAACTAAAACTGCAAGTCTACAACTCTAATAAACTGCATTTTAAGTTCACTTGCAGTTTCTGCACTTTAAGTTCCGTACAGTTTCTGCAGTTTTAGAAACTGAACTAAACAAAAAAAATCAAAAACATATTACTGATAAGGAAGGCATGAGGATAGAGTTGGCTTCCCCAATAACTCTCTAGGTGTTGTTATAGTGAAGAAATTGGCTTGTTCTTCGATAACGTCACGACAAGGACGGGATCAGAGTCAACGTCGGGGCTCCGATCGGGTTTGGGGGTTGCTAGGTGTTCCGAGCTCACATGGATGAGGAGGGAAGAAAGAGGAACACATGGGTGGTCCTCTCATTGCCATCCATGGCCAGACGCGCACATACGTTGTCGAGGAAAGTTGCAGCAAGGGATAGCAAGAGAGAACAAAGAGAGAGTGCTCGGAGAGAGAGAAAAAGAATGATGAAAGAGAAGATAAATTTCAGAAATGAGGAAGAGAGAGACACGTGAGAGAGTTTAAGAGAGTTTTGAAAAAAATTAAAAAATTAGCAACAATTAGATTGCTTGGATGACTAAGATAAAAAGTATGTACTAAACTGGTACCAAGAAATGAGTAACCAATCTACTCTCAAAATGATCTGATTGTTAAATATTTTAAATATGTGTATTACATGTTACAAATAATAAATAAAGTATAGCACATAGTAATTATTTCATAATTTTTTGTATAACTGAAATGATGTCGATAGCCATGCTTCATGCTTCATGCTATATTCTCTAACGAAATGGGCAAATGGGCAATGATGTTCATCATGTTTATTGAACTTATTTATTTTGGCCTTATATGCCTTTCTTCAATGTACTGTTACGTAAGAGTGTGAATAACACTGCTACAATGATAATGGTATTTTTATGGCATAAATTCAATTTAGATACATAACTATATAAGCTATTTCAACGGGGTCCATGAACTTTAAAATATTTCAAATATACACCTGATCTATTATCTAAATTGAAAAATGAATTTTTGTCCATTGATTCGTTGAGAGATCAGTTCAATGACAGCTTGGCTTTTGCTGACCGGGATTACTTGACGACGTGACGCTATCTCAGCAAACATTTCCTGCTAAATGAGCGACACGAGCCCACAATTTAATAATAATAGAGAGAGTGAGAGTTTGTGAGCCCATGCCAGGGGTTAGGTGGACCCGTGTCGCTCATTTCCCGCCAAATGAACGACACAGGTCCACCTAATCCCTGACACGGGTCCACAAAGTCATCATCTCTTTCTCGCTCGTTGAACATAAGTGAGAGATTTATATTCGAATTTGGGAGAAACGTGATGTTTTTTGGAGACTAGATGGTCAGGAGAGCGTTCGACGAGCGGAAAAGAGGTGATGGGTGTGTGGGCCCGTGTCAAGTGGACATGTGTTACTCATTTGGTTGGAAATGTATGCTGAGTTGGTGTCACGTCGCCAATTAATCCCTGTTAGCAAAAGCCAAGCTAACATTTAACTGATCTCTCAATAAATTGATGGACGGAATTTTATTTTTCAATTTACATAATAAATCAGGTCTATATTTGAAATATTTGAAATATTTAAAAGTTCATGAACCCTGTTAAAATAGTATATATAATTATGTGTCTAAATTAAATTTATGCCTATTTTTATTATCGTGCATGAGAGTAGGGGTGGGCGCGGTGCGGTTCGACTCACTTTTCTCTCGGAACCGTGTACCGCGCCAGACATGAATAGACGGTGCGGTTCGGTGCTTAAAACCGTGAAAAAAATAAAAAAACCGAACCAAACCAAACCAAACCATCTTGAATGCGGTGCGGTTCTCACCGCGATTCTGAGCTTAATGGGGCCTCACATTTGTTTTTTTAAGCCTAAGCCCAATTATTTAATGATGCAAACTTATCCTAATTAAAAAGTATATAAAAATGTACAAAAATGTGTACAAAAAGTGTATAAAAAGTATATAAAAATGGTATAAATATATATAAAAAATATAAAAAATGGTGTATATGACAATATGTGTATAGAAATATAAAAAAATATATTTTTTGCAAGTATGCGGTGCGGTTTGGTTCGATGCGGTTAAATAAGGTGTAGAACCGGAACTGGAACCGGAGAGAAGCGGTGCGGTTCGGTTTTTTTGGCGGTGTTAACCTTTTTTAGTCAACACAGTTTTTTACAATTTTTTTACGGTGCGATTCGGCCGATTTTGACGGTCCGCGGTTAATATGCCCACCCTACGTGAGAGTAAGAAATGAAGTTAATCCTTCCCCTTTCTTCTCGACATTTTTATTCACTTTAGTTTTAGACAAAAAAGCATGACAGTTGATATGACGTTTGATATTTCAACTAAAGTTGCCTATTGAATGTTAAAAGTGCAAACCCGAAAATTATATAGATTCTTGGACATTTCACCTAAATTTCTATGTATTAGTGGAAGCAATCCATCCAAATCCAGTACATATATAGTGATTTTCCAGAATACTCCGTTTCCATTTATGGGACCTTTCGTGGAGTGCCAACTCTGAAATTGAATGACCATCTAATTACTTGTTATTCACAATTGCAGTGGGGTTATATATTGCTTGAGGAGTTGAGGGGAAAACAAAGAAGCACAATTATTGAGCTGGCCTTATTCATTGAGTTTCTTAATTTGCAAAACAAAATTAGTTTTTTTTAATTTGTAATTGTTCATGCATGCACATCTTTATGTGGTAAGGACATCAGACTTAGCTGGAACCAATTAGCAGCATTATTTTGGAAGCACAATTAGTTATAAGATATTCATGAAAATTAATTAATTTCTTCATACACAAGCAAAGAATGAAGGTTCGTGTGATTGGAGGTACCTATTGCAACATGATTAGAGGGTCCTTAAGGGATGAAATCCTCTGATGTTTGGTTTCATATCAAGATGAGAATTTGTAGTCGTAAAAGGCAACATGATTTTTATTTGATCACACAAAGATTTAAACGTAAGATATTTATATTTATCTCACTCATCTTATACAGCTTGAATTGAAATTCGTAAATTATGATATTTATAATTATTAGTTTAAGAAAATTTATCTACATTTTAAAGAGATTATTAAATTAGAATTACCTTAATTATGGATGTACGCACAATTATATATGACCACATGATATATTGAATTTGGTATTCGTATGTCAATAAGTTTTTTTTTTTTTTTGGTCGAATAAGTTGAAAGTGACTTTTTTAGTCATACCTAATATATTTTTACTAGTTGGTAATCGTTGTAACAATTTAAATCATGCTATTGGTATAAAATCAGCTATAATGCTACATTCTTATACCATATTTTTATACCATCTCTCGTGTCATTATTTTACTGGACAAAGTTTTTTTGTTTTTTTTTTATTTTTGTTTTTATTTTTTAGTGTTCAATACATGAATGTCATGTAAGTTGCCACATAAGGTGATATGAAATTATGGTATAAAAATGTGAGATGTTTAGCACTACTGATTTTTGACGGGTACTACTGAAAAAAAATAATGCTATACTTACCATATTTTTATACTATCTCACGTGTCATTACTTTATTGGATATAGTTTTTCTTTTCCTTTTTGAGTTTTTATTTTTATTTTTTAGTATCCAATGTATGAATGCTATATAAATTACAACATAAAATGGTATAAAATTATGATATAAAAATATGATATATCTAGCTCTACCTCTACAAAAATGATCCATGTTTAAAGAACAATCACAAGAATATTAATCCTCACGTTAGTCAACATCAAGAGTGAAGAAATTAGCAAAAGTCATAATTCTGATGGTCCCAGTGGGAGTCTTTCGGTAGAAAAGATTGAAACCCAACTTTGTAAAATAACAGCTGTAATCAGGTGAACAAAACAAAAGGTAATCCATTATTCCATTTAATGATTCCAGGTGGACTTAGGAATGACCTGGCCTGAATAAATTTTTTATTTTATTTATAACACTTTCCTTTTTCTAATTTTCCATATTATTTGTTTTCCTAATGCTTCAGGGTCTCGCCCCCTAAATGGGCCAGCGAGGCCCATTCAAGCACCCTTTCGTTTACAAAAGAAAAGAATATCCGAATAATAATCAAAGGGCACGTATTATTCAGAAATCAGAACGCAAGTAGGAAACGGTTGCTTCCTGATTATTAAAATCCCTCCTTCCTTTCTTTGCGTGTGGGTCTTTTGCTTACGTCACTCTTCTCTCCCTCTCCTATAAGTATTCGACAAAACCGCAACCTGAGGTTTGAAGCCTCAAGCCCCCAACTCTCTCTCTTCTCCAACTTCAAACCCTCCTCTCTCTCTCTCTCTCTCTCTCTCTCTCTCTCTCTCTCAACTTCGAAAGCACAACCAAACACTGTGAAGGTTCGCTATGGACCAAAACAAAGCCACTGAAACAGTGAAGTTTCTCTGTAGCTATGGCGGGAAGATTCTCCTTCGCCACTCCGATGGCAACCTCCGCTACGTTGGTGGCCTCACGCGTGTCCTCGCCGTCGATGCCTCTATTTCCTTTGGAGGTTTGTTTATTGCTCTTTCATTTGCTCGTTTTCACTTTTCTTCAAGTTTTTGCTTAATTTAATCAAATTTGGAGTCGATTTTAATTACGCTATTGAATTTTGGTGCTAATTTTTTTTTTGTCTTTTATTTTTATGTTATGCAGAGTTAATGGTGAAGCTCGCTGAGTTCTGTGGCTACTCCGTGACTTTGAGGTGTCAATTGCCGGACGGCGACTTGGAGACCTTGATTTCGATCAAGTCAGACGAGGATTTGGCGAACATTCTAGAAGAGTACGACAGCGCTTCTTCGTCTTCGCCTCGTCCCCTCAAGATCAGAGCCATTCTTTCGCCGCCAACATCGATGAAGCAAATCTCGCCTACTCCGTCCATGGCTGCGAGCAGCAGCAATTCGTCCCCTTCGAAATCGGTCTTCTCTTCGAAATCGGTCTTCTCAACCGTCGATTCGCCTCCAAAACGGTACCTCTCGCCGCCGTTTAAACACCCCGTCGGATTTCAGAGAGGGCCTTCTGTAACTGGAAGAGTCTGCTACTATCCCTGCCATGTACAGCGAAGCCCCTGCGAGATTCCGTACCATCATCACCGTTATCATCAACATGTTCTTCACTCCAATGACTACTGGCGTTGAGATTCGGATAGCTTCACACAAAGAAACTAGCTAGACGACGATGATGATCAAAAAAGAAAATTTAATCCAAATCTTTAAAACAAATATAGGGTGGAATTTTGTGATTGGGTTGTGAATTGAGAAAGATTTTATTTCTTTCTTTTATTCTTTTATTTTTTTTCCTTTTCCTATTTTTCGAGTTGGTATAAGACGAAAATTACAGTGGCTGAATTTGTGGCGCCGTGAACTCTGTTACAACTTTTATCGTCAGGGTTTCCGTTAATCGCCGTTAATTCAGTTCTGTCCAGCATGCTTGCCACGTAACGCGTTTTGTGTGTGTTAGTGTCTCTGCTCGCTAGCGGACAAAGTAGTCCAACTACTAGCCGTTTCGTCGCTGACACGTACTGTTCCGTTACACACGTGTAATTTCTTTTTGTTTTTTTAATTTCTTAATTTAATTAGCTTTTTTTTTTGTCTGATTTTAATTTAATTAGCTACTTTGTTGGACTTTTTGTTGTTGGCCTAATGATTTTTTAATTTTCCATGTTTGCAGGTGGTTGAGTTTGATTGTGGCTTGAGAATCATATGCCATTGGGTTTGGCTGCGGGCCCGTGAGAAATATTCTAGGACGCTTTTGCGTTGAACTTTGAACCAATGAACCTTCTCTCTTAAGACTAAAGCCTGAAGACCAGCTTAATTGGTCTGAAATTAAGGAATGCTTAAGACAAATTAATGGGAATGAGAAAAATAAGCAACTATTATTTATCGCGTTAAAACAAGTTAATAAGAAGTTTTCGAATATTAAAAATAATAATGACAAGGAATGGACCCTCTTGGTTGCTAGTTGCTACTAGGAAAGAAAGATGCCAAGAGCGGACCGAATATCAGGGTTGGCCAGTTGACAAAAGATACACTCAATACACTGGATGCTTCCGAGACAAGTCATACCATTTGAGTAACCTTTGGTGGGCTTCAAGAGACTAATTTCCTTTCTTTTTAATCATCAAAATTCAAAAGCCGCTATTTAATTACTTAATTATGTTTTATGAATGCACTTAATGGTGGGAGACAATAGGTTTACAATGGAATATCACTTCACATAGCTTCATACAAGCAAATACTTAAGGCATTGTCAGGGACAACGTTGCGGAGCTCAGCTTACAATATGGTCAATAATATGAACCGTCATTTTTTAAAGTCCCCATTAAAGCATTAAATGAGAACATAAAAGATGAACAGTTCAAATTATTGGTGATATCAAATTATTGGATCACCTTGCGGATGGACCCAACAATGGTTACCTATCCCTCACAATTCCTTATGCAAGGTGTCTCTCATATGAAGCTATCCATAGATGAAGGATATATAATACTAATTAAGGAACGAAAAGAAGGGAACAAAAAAAGGTAGCGGCACAAGCTGCATATCCATATAGAATTGGCACAATTCAACAGATTTGTTTAGGCATTAAAGCAAAGCATACATGTTGAAAACTTGAAGCCACATCATATGCAGGTTTACATACATGTTGAAAACCTGAAGCCACATCATATGCAGGTTTACAATCGTTGAAACAAAAAAGAACAGGGGTGTCAGCATTTTCATCCAGTTTCCTGCTCAAACTCTTCACCCTCAGAGTCCTCTGCATTGTCAACGTCGTCGTCGTCTGCATCATTATCATAGTCTTCTTTATCGTTATCAACAGTGGGTTTCCCAATCATAACCGTGTTGCTATGGCTTTTTCTGATTTCATTGCACTGCAAAAATTATTCATAAGAATGCTAACAGCAAGAAAAATAACTTCTCAAACACAAGAGTATAATCCTAAAATTATAATTTCAACACACCTAAAAAAAGATGCACAGATCCAATAAAATGCAAACAAAGTGTCTTTCCTCTAGGAACCTTAAAGGACATCGTCTGGGATCGAACCCAAGTGAGACTACCAGAAGATGAACTAGGCTATCCCCATGGAGACATGTGTCGTCTCCTACTTGATTCAAACATTAGCTATCTTGAGATTCAAGCAACATCTTTCTTCCAATACATCTTGATAATTAGCAATGCTTTTATCATTTACAATCATTATGTTTATATGAATGTCGAGGTACCCCTATGTCCCAAAAGATACAGAACTACCCATTTAGTGTCTGTTATGGCCTTGCACAGCTACCTATTTAATATATCTTAATGGAGTTGCACTTTTTTTTTTTTAATAATTTTTTTCAATTAACTATTCATAATGAGCTTGTATAACTTCGGACCTTTACTTTTTCTATTTTCTTTTTGACAACCTGGGTGAGAACCCCGGCAGGCCATGGGGAACTGATAGTCCAAACCATCAAGGTCTCCTAATGTCCTCTAAGGTACAAACTCCAAACTATTCAACAAATATAGTCCTCCACGAGGCTTTGTTCTAAGATAGGCATCAAAGAACCCTCTGCAGGTGCTTATTCACAGACAACAAACCTTTGAACTCAAAAAAATTCCAAAAGCATACCCCACCCTTTAGCTTGTTACACTCTTTAACCCACAATCGTTCAGGCTCTAACTCACAAGATTCCAAATAATAGCATCTTATGGCTAAAAATTACGCACATTTAAACATAAGTTTTTTCTGTGAATTCCTACAGTCAGACATTCATGCAACTTACAAAAGGCACATGTGTTATGTTAAACAAAATCTAACTACTATTACTGGAAATCCTGAAACCATGAGCTCCTTTTAACCATCCATTCATAGTGATATTGGTCACTAATCTCTATATCCAGAACTTGAATTAAAAGGACCAAGACTCCCTTGTCCTGGTAATGAAGGCAAAAATCATGGAGTAGTGTCCATCCTTCCAGCTGTTCCATTACGTAGATATGTTAAACAGACTTTTCTTCACCCAAATGAGCGAATTCACCCCTCTTATCATCAAATATCATGGAATAGTGTAGCTGTTCCATTATATAGATATGTTATAGAAACTGAGTCCATTATATAGACATTCATGCACATGAGTCAATTACCCCTTATCATCAAATTTGGCATCAAAATGAAGAACTCTACACTCCCAGGAGACCCGCAAGAATATAATACACTTGTCTTTTATGGCTACTAAATCTCAAGATAATCCAAAAATTTGAATCTTTTGTAACTTCAGCTAGTTATTAAACCAACAGAATGTATATGTATGCATATAAATATATATATATATATATTTCTTGATAGGAGCTCACCAAAGCTTATAGGATCCAAAACCCTAAACTATTCTTCTTTTTGGAAAATCAAGAGGAAACTTCAAAAAGGTGTAGCCTAAGTAACCAAACAAAACTTCACAAGCTTCACAAGCATATCTATTTCCATCCACAAACACTTGTGAAACAGATAAGAGACTAGGAACTAAATCCTCCAAAATCAAATATTTCAATTAAAAATTGAAACCACCAAATAATCATCTCCATTCTCTAGGAGACATTATGGCCATAATTTTTAGACAATTCGAATGACCAATAGGATAAAGATTCCTACTTTATTTACACTTCTACAAATACCAAACCACATGCAACAAGATTAGGTCTTATTAGGCTTCAAATTAGGTTTCATCTGGCCTGAAACCTCAATTAGCTAAAAAGACAGGGGAAATTAAGATACATGTTGAAGAATTCAGACGGGTAAATGAAAATGAAAATTAGGTGAAGTGAAATCTCCAAAAAGTACCTTTTCTTCGAAATCGGACTCTTCCATGGCGAGGAGGAGCTCTTCGCTGTGGGGTTGGGGCCATTGAGACGGCAGCAAAAACGACGTCGGAATTGTCCTTGTTGACCATGGGTACTGTTTCATGAACCCCGGAAACTGTAACATTGTTTTCTCTCTCTCTCTCTCTCTCTCTCTCTCTCTCTCTCTCTCTCTCTCTAGGCTCGCCGGCGAACAAACGCAGTAGAAACCTCAGTCACCGTAGAGAGAGGAACTGCTCGATTGGCTCGGTTTGCTGACTGAGTCGCTCGCTGTAACCCAGTCATCGGCTAGATGAAAATGAATAGAATTATGTGGCAGTGGCACCCACAATGATTAATTAAGAGGGCTGCTATTTGCACACCCTCTTTTTTCTTTTTGCACACCCCTTTTGAAAAAAAAAAAAAAAGCCTCAAGAAAAATACCACTTTAACCCTCCCCTCACCCACACACCCACACACCCCATTCCCATCCCCCCCCCCCTCTATTTTTTCTCACGTTCACACCCCCCTCCCCCTGTTTTTTTTTTTTTTTCTTCTTCTTCTCCAGCCGGCCAGCCCCCTCCCCCTGTTTTTTTTTTTTTTTTCTTCTTCTTCTCCAGCCAGCCATCCCCCTCCCCCTGTTTTTTTTTTTTTTTTTTCTTCTTCTCCAGCCAGCCAGCCCCCTCCCCCTGTTTTTTTTTTTTTTCTTCTTCTTCTCCAGCCAGCCAGCCCCCTCCCCCTGTTTTTTTTTTTTTTTCTTCTTCTTCTCCAGCCAACCACCATTCTCCCTCTCTCTACCATCTCTGCCGACCACCCCAGCCCCGCCCCAGCCCACCCCAACCCAGGCCCGACCACCCCAGCCCCGCCCCTTCTCACCCCAACCCAGGCCCGACCACCCCAGCCCCGCCCCTTCTCACCCCAACCCAGCCCCGACCGGCGTGCCCTTCTCTCTCTCTCTCTCTCTCTCTCTCTCTCTCTCTCTCTCTCTCTCTCTCTCCGAGTAGCTGGTTCGGCGGGCACTTGCCGAACGGGTCCTTGATGTTCGGTGGGTACCTACCGAACAACACTCACATCGTTCGGCGGATGCCTGCCGAACGAGTGTGACATTTTCGGCGGGCCAGTGTCGAACGGATGCGCAGCTGCGCGCGGGAGGAGAGAGAGAGAGGAGGAGGTGCTGCTGCTACAGGGCTGGGGTGCGGGAGGGAATGAGGTGGTCCGGTGAGGGGCTGAGTGGGTGGGTCGGGGCTGGGGTGGGCTGTGAGGGGTGGTCGGAGCTGGGTTGTGGTGGGCTGGGGAAGAGAGAGAGGATGGTAGAGAGAGGGAGAATGGTGGTTGGCTGGAGAAGAAGAAGAAAAAAAAAAAAAAAAAAACAGGGGGAGGGGGGTGTGAACGTGAGAAAAAAGAGAGGGATAGAGGGGAGGGTGTGTAATGAAATGAGGGTATTTTGGTAATGGGTTGGGTGTGTGTTGAGAGGTTTTGAATTTGAGGTAAGTGTGTGGGGTGTGTAGGAGAAAAAAAGGGAAAAAGGGTGTGCAAAAAGAAAAAAAGGGGTGTGCAAATAGCAGCCCTCTTAATTAATTCTTTTAATTATTTTTTTAATAATCCAAAATATTCTTCACTCATATTTGGATAAGCAGTTGGGACCTGGATCCTCTGCCAGGCAAAATACACCAGACTGGTACCCAATTTTTAATCTCAGCCCTTGATTCAAGTTTGATGGCTGAGATCTTGCCATGTCAAAAAAATCCTCTTTTTTCATAAAATAATATTGAAAGATGTAAAAAAAAAACAAAAACAAACCACCATCAGCCCACCGTACCCATTGCACCACCCACTCCTCCGACTTTCCCGACCACCCTCCCTAGTCCCTTCCTCCTACCATTTTTTTCTCTATCTCTGTAAGTCTGGGATGAGTTTTTTGGGAGTGCCTTAACTGCTATTTATAATGCAATGAAGGATTGAAGTGCTACAGATCCACCGTACACGTGGGATACTCAGAGTCTGAAACTCACTTCTTCCCATACTCACCCTCTTGAATCACATCCAGAATTTGCTGTTCAAAGTTCTGAATTTTTGTGGGCATGGTGTGATGGTGAACTTCAACAAGAAAGAAGCTCTAGCCACCTGCACCATCGCCTCTCCGTCGGACTTCAGGACTCCGATCTGGAGGGAAGAGAGAGAGAGAGAAGGAAAGAGAGTGCAGAGGGAGAGAAAAGAATAGAGATAGAGAAAAAAATGGTAGGAGGTAGGGACTAGGGAGGGTGGTCGGGAAAGCCGGAGGAGTGGGTGGTGCAGTGGGTACGGTGGGCTAATGGTGGTTTGTTTTTTTTTTTTTACATCTTTCAATATTATTTTATGAAAAAAGAGGATTTTTTTGATATGTCAAGATCTCAGCCATCAAACTTGAATCAAGGGCTGAGATTAAAAATTGGGTACCAGTCTGGTATATTTTGCCTGGCAGAGGATCCAGGTCCAAGAAGTTGATGGGGGTAATTATAAGAGTTGTAGAATTGTGTGGTTTGCACCCAACTTTATCCCTTTATTCTTAATTTTTTTTTTTAAAAAAAGAGTTCTTTATTAATAAGTCACAACTTTAATAATTTTTAGTCATAAACTCAAACTTTTAATTTATTTATTTTTCAGGCACAATATATTTCCAAGCCACAATTCAAGAAAAATCAAATATTATTTAAACTTAAGTATATCTAAGTTTTAGTTAAATTAATTATTGAATTCTTTTGAGAGCTTAGAATTTATGATATACTTTTTAAAATTTAGGATTAAAGCCCTAAAAACCTAAACTCTAAATGCTTAAACTTTAAAACATGCAATACTATATTATTTAACAAAGTGTAATTCTACAAAATTATAAACTGTAATTTTATAAGAGTTACATACTGCATAAGTCAATTTGTTTATAAGTATTTATCTAGAATGTTGTTGAAGTCAATTTAAAATATGAATTAGTTAAGCTTTTGAGATTAGCTCAAATGGTGAAAGTGGGTGGAGTAAAAGTTATGATTTGGCTAGATGGAACATACAATGCTATCCATGTAACAAAAAAAAAAGTGAATAAGTTTGAATTAAATTTAAAATGCAGGTTTATTTAACATTTTAAAATTTTCAATTTTGGATGATCTCTATAAAACAAATAGTATTAAATTTAATATAAATTTATAATTAATTGTTTATCTTGGAATGATTATCTTGTTTCCAAATGAATCATAAAAAACTTCATTTGAAAATGTCCAATTAGAAATAAAAAAAGAAATTTGAATGCTAAAGATAAGAGTCATAAGACTACTAATTAACTTCTTACTCGAAACACTTGAAGGATCGTGGTCGTTGTTGATGCAAAATATCTACTTTTTCATATTATATTACCTGTGTTTTAACATGTATAGCCAAGTCAAACAAAAGGCATTCGATTCCTTATCAAAGCTATAACCACAAGAAAAGTGGTCTTTGGCTCTGTGCCTCTGTCCCTATCTCCTTACCCGTTTTTTAGTATAAAAAGCTTCAAAAACAGAATGAAAGCCTCACTGAGTCACTGAACACAACAAGAATAAAACAATGCGCCACAAATTTCACCAACAAAAAGAACAATAAAAGCTGATAAGAGCAAACCGTTTGGAAGAATTGATTAATGAGCCCCATGCCATTTTTGACCTTCCCTTCTCCAAACGCAAACCAAAACCGACTCAGTGACTCCCACTATCCCATATTTTCTCACTTCCTTCGTGTCCTTCTTCTCTTGCTTCCACGTTTTCTAATGGCGTCCATGTCACACTTTCTTCTTGTTAAGCATCAACAACAACACCTCATTTCTCCAACTCTTAAACGCACTCAAACCCACTTCTATTTAGGACCCTTCTCTGTCTTTTTGCTCAGAAACTGTAGAGAGGATTAGTTCAGTAGCTTTAGCTATGAGGCTTTATGTGTATGTGATGGATGCTCAGGACTTGCTTGTGAAGGAGTCCTATGTGAAGCTTCAGGTTGGGAAGCACAAGTCCAAGACTAGGATTTTGAGGAATACCACCAACCCAGTTTGGAATGAAGAGTTTGTTTTCAGGGTCCATGATATGAATGAGGAGCTTGCTGTGTCTGTCTTTCACCATGATGATGATTCCGGGTTGTTCAATGGCTCTGACTTAATGGGTCGGGTTCGAATTCCGGTCGGGTCTGTTTCTTCTAAGAAAAATTGCACCTTGCCGCCCGCATGGTACTCTCTTGAAAAACCCAAGAGTGGCAAGTTCATCAATAGAGATTGTGGTCAGTGCTTCTATGTCTTGTCTTGTTTTGTTTAGTTGTCTTTCAACAATGGTTTTCAAATTGTGTTATGTTGCCCATGTATTTCAACAGGAAGTGATCATGGAGTCAAATCCCAAGGTGATGGATGGGTTCTTACTGTTGCTTTGATTGAAGGGAACAGCTTAGCGTCCTTGGATTCATCAGGGTTTTCTGATCCCTATGTGGTTTTCAGCTGCAATGGTAAAACAAGAACAAGCTCTGTTAAGCTTCAAACTAGTGATCCCCAATGGAATGGTGAGGACTTCTCTTCTTTTGTCAATTTCTTTACACCCATATCGTTACTTATGGCTCTCGGGAAAATGATGCAGAGATACTTGAGTTTGATGCTATGGAAGAACCTCCATCTGTTCTAGATGCGGAAGTTTTTTATTTTGATGGCCCTTTTGACCAAGCTATGCCACTTGGGCTTGCTCAGTCTTCTCAGTCAAAGTTGCACATAAGAATCTATTTGGACAATAATAAAGGAGTTGAAACAATTAGGGAGTACATGAGCAAAATGGAAAAGGAAGTTGGAAAGAAGGTGACGACTTGAAATCCATACTCGATCAAGAAGAAATGCCCATAATTCTGGAAGACACGGAATCCATACTCGATCTTGAGGATGCAAAGATGTCCAGACTTTATATTGCAGAACTACCTATTAATGTAAGTTGTCAACATGATATGTTGTAATGAAAATGCGTTGAAATTAAGCTTTTTCCACAGACCTATTAAATTTCTTGTAGTGTTATTGAGATCATGTACGAGGGAATGTACATGATCGCTGATGGAAATGGTGCACACAAAATCGCTGATGGAAATGTATGAGGGAAGAAAGTTTGAGCAAAAAATAATGGAGAAATCAGGATGCCATGGGAACCTACAAAGCTGGATGTTTTTGAGCGACGTACAGATTCAATCACAATGTCTCGATCTTTGGAGGAGAGGTCACATGCAGACAAGAAAAGTCTCCCATTGCAAACGGTGAAGGATGGATCGTGGACGAAGTTATGGCCCTGCACGGTGTTCTATTTGCGGATCACTTTCGTGTATGTGACATGGAAATGAGAATTGCCAGCACCCTATCATCTTTTAATCTTCCATTTGTTTTATTCCTTGAGTACTAAAATAGATTTTCTTTTTTCTTCATGCAGGTTCATTTTAGGTACCAGATTGAGAAATCTGCCCTGGTTCACAATGCATGTAAATGCAATGTTTTTGTCAGGGTCACCTAGCTTAAAACCACAAAGTTTCAGGAAAGGATCACACACAACATTACTGAGAAGTTTGCTCATCGGCTGAAGGAAAGGTTTGAATTTGTAGAGAAAGAGATTCTCTTGGCACCTCGGCAGGACATTTCACTTTGACACATACTTCAGCTCCAAACATTCAACAGATAAATTGGATGATAGCTAGCAATGAAATTTTGAAAAGAAAAGAAAAAAAATATACAACACAACATGTTAACTTTTGGACGCTATAATTCTTCTTTTGAACTTGTAAAAGAAATTTGAATTCTTTAACTTTCGGTATACATGCAATACATTTGTAAAAAGACTAACTTGTATAAAAGGCATTTCTTCTTTCATAGGACTTGAATTATTTTTTCATTCTCAGACTTCTATTATTGGGTTTTTAACTTAGAAAAGAAATTAAAGTCTTTTTAACTGTTTTGAGTCTTATATATATATATATATATATATATATATATATATATATATAAGACTCAAAACAGTTAGATCAATGAACCCGACAGCTTATATGGGATCATCCAGTCACATAAGGTTAGTCAATATATTATGGTCATTAATCATTATTTCAGCTCAAGATAGCCTTCTCCCCTCCTTTCTGTTTTGTAATGAGGTGAGTTGATGCAGAACTGTCTCTGTATAGACATTGAGCAGTCTATATTGAGAGCTTGAGATCTTCTAGTTTCATTTGAAATCATTGGATATTGAGAGCTTCTTATAATGTCAATATTATTTGAATCCAGTAATTGATGTTATCTGCTCCTAATTAAAGTTTGTGCATGTATACCTGTGTGGGAATGCTTTATCTTCTCCATACCACTAATTGAGTAAAGCAATATTAGTTTCTAGTTTACCGACACAATCCCCTTAGATCTGAACAATTAATTCATCATAATTCATAATTCATTACAATATGCAAGATTAGCAGAAAAAATAGAAGCAAGCAATTTTATTTTAAACTTGGTAAAACCTCAATGTAGGGATCCATGCAGGCCTGTCATGCATCATTTTTTCTTGGAGCACTGGTTTGAAAAGAGACTTGCATACACACGAAGTGTTGCCGCTAGTTCAATGGTCAGTGATTTCTAGTCATACATTGGACATGGCCTCTTTTTTTTTTTTTTTTTGGCCACTTTGGACATGGCCTCTTAAATATAAGGAGTTTGCAACTTAAAATCTTCTTCCAGGGCAGTTTTCTTCCTTAATATATTCAATTGAATATGAGTTAATACTGTTCATACTCTGTAACATAACTGTATTGTAATTGAATATGCCTGGTAAATGTATTGCAAACAGGTAGAAGCAGCTGGTGGCATTTACCTTAAAGGATTTTGTTGTCCTATTTGCTTGCTAATTATTCCAATTTATGTTTCTGAAAAAGTTGTGGAAGGCAATAACCCTGGCACTCCTACCATACCCATGATTCCATGTATACTATTAGTGCCAGCTTTGAACCAAATTGACAGGATGCTAAATGAGAAAGGAGAGTCATTGTGGGCCTTGGTCTGGGTGGCTTGGCTGCAGGGTTGCAATGATTGGTGAAGCTTCAATGATAACAGTGGTTTACTGTTGTTTGTGGTTACTCTTGCACTTCTTTGGGTGCTCTACAACATCACCAACCTGCTGGATGAGGTCAGGGTAGAAATACCCTGTTGGCCTTACATGTTGTCTTGCTTGTTATTAGGGTGATTACAAAGACGTGAAATATTGTTTAAATAAAAAACTATGAATAGAAAAATTATATTGTGAATAAAAGACATCAGATTGCTTAACTTTTACTCAATAAATGTAGATTAACAAATATCATTCCAAAGTTTCGTTTGATGTAACATGACATTCAAAAGTTTGAGTGAAATTGGTAAAGCTATGTCCAGCTATGGATCACTGTGGTCATATCCCATGGTAATTTCTAGAATCATGGTAATTTCTAGAATCATATATCATTGGCTTGATCTGTGAAATTCGTTGCACAACTTAACAAAACAGTAATATGAAAATATTCAAAAAAAAATGCATTACTTGAAAAAATTCATCCAAAATATGCAGTTCCTTGAATACCACACAAGGGTGGCAATTTCAAGTTTGGGTTGGGCATAAATGAGTGTGGGTCAAATTCAGGTCAGCCCGCCAAACACGAATAACCCGTTTAGTTGTATAACATGTCTTAATATTAAAAATATAAGCCTTAAGCAATGCCTTACCCACCAGACTAAAAAATTCTTGTGAACTTATTCTTCCAAATGTATATATTTATACACATTTTAGATATTTAACGGGTTGTGTTTAGGATGAGCATTTTTAGTTTGTAATGAAGTGTAAGCTTTAATAACAGATTTTTCTTTTGTGTTTATTATTTTGGTTTACAAACTTAAACAAATGGATCTTCTCGAGCTGCACAAACAAAATGTTGAAAATGATGTCTATCCAAATAGTTTTGATGCTGGTTTTCTTGATGGCAAACCATTTTCTAAGGCTTAAAAAATAACCGACTCACGTAACCTGTACGCGGGATTTATTAATAGAATGGAGTGGATTGTATGACTTATCACATATATCTCAGACTGTACAACACAGACGATTGACTAAAATTTAATGATGACCACTCAAACGATAACTTCTTCTGTATTGACGGTATAAGTTATCAAGGAAAATATAAGGTCACGTAAAAAGTGACCTCATTATATGCTTTGGGAATGGGAAATGATATTAGAGATTTTGGTGCGGTTAAACATTTGGCTTACAAAGGAGCAAGTTACAAGCACCATTTTTGACGGCTGAATTTAGGAAAATGCTTGGGTAAGTTTATTTTACAAGTTTTGCTAATATTTTATTTATATGTTTTTGTCCTAATATTATATATATATATTTTTTTTTGTCTGAGAACATGATAGATGCTGGACTATTTTTAGAGCCATTTTATTTCAATCATTTTATAAGTTGCTAATATTTTATTTTACATGTTTTTGCCCTAATATATTTATGTCTAAGAACATGATAGATGCTGGACTATTTTTAGAGCTATTCCCTTTTAAATATGACAATATATCTGTTTACACGATATATATTGATGATGTTGCTGGAAGAGCTTATCTTGAAGACTTTTTCGAAACTCCTAAAAGTCCTTTTGGAGTTAAAGAATTTTAGTGATATTGGCCGGGCAATAAGTACGGTGTTCCCAAAGGTGCCAGATGAACTTTTCAATTTATTTTTGTGTCTCTCCAAACGATTTTTTCCTGACACTGTTAAAGGTCAATCGACCACAAAGTGTCACAGCCATCCCCTTTTACAGACTACAGATCAAAGAAATAATATTAGGAAAACTCTTGGGTCACACATTGTTCATGGCAAGCTCCCTAATCAGCCTCCTCAAAGAGTTTGCCATGAGACGCTTGAGGAAGCTGATTAGAGAGCTTGACATCAATAATGTGTGACCCAAGAGTTTTACTAATATTGTTCCTTTGATATGTAGTCTGTAAAACGGGATGGTTGCGACACTTTGTGCTCAACGAACCTTTAACAGTGCCAACAAAGAACCGTTTGAAAAGACACAAAAACAAATAAGAAAGTTTATCTGGCACCTTTGGGAACACCGCACTTATTTCTCGGCCAATATTACTGAAATCCTCAACCCCAACAAGACTTTCAAGAGTTCCCAAAAAATTTTTTTCAAGATAAGCTCGTCCAGCAACATCATCAATATATAACATGTAAACAGATATATTGTCATGTTTAAAAGGGAATGAGTCTAAAAATAGTCCAGCATCTATCATTTTCCTAAACATAAAAATATTAGGGCAAAAACATATAAAATAAAATATTAGCAAAAGTTATAAAATAATTGAAGTAGAATGGCTCTAAAAATAGTCAAGCATCTATCATATTCCTAGACATAAAATATATATATAATACAAGGACAAAAGCATATAAAATAAAATATTAGGAAAACTTATAAAATAAATAAACTTTCCTAAGTATTTTCCTAAATTCAACCGTAAATGATGCTTGTAACTCATTTGAAACCAAATGTTTAATTGCACCAACATCCCTAAGATACTTTCCCATTTCCCAGCGTATAATGAGGTCACTTTTTGTGTGAATACGATCTTATATTTCCCCTGATAAATTATACCGTAAATACGAAAGAAGTTATAATTTGGATGATCATCATTAAATTTGAGCCAATCGTCTGTGTTGTACAATCTGGGGTATATGTAATAGGTCATACAACCTACCCTATCAATAAATCCTGGGTATAGGTTACGTGAGTCGTGTATTTTTTAAGTCTTAAAATATGATTTGCCACCAAGCAAACCAGCATCAACACTATCTAATTAAATATCATTTTTGACATTTTGTTTGTGCAGGTAGAGAGAATCTACTTGTAAAAGTTAGCTTAAGTCTATAACCAAAATACTAAACACAAAAGAAAAATATGTTATTGAAGCGTACACTTCACTACAAACTAAAAAAGATATTTTTTGTAACCATCATAGTTGTCACACAAAAAAGGATGAATAAAAAACATCCACACGAACTGATGACTTTCAATCAACAAGCATCTACGGTTTTCTAAACATTCTTCCAAAAAAACCACCATTTAAAAGAATGCAATGAACAAAAGTCATGATCAGATTCATGTAATACTCATTGGGGGAGATTTTTGTTTATTATTTTATCTCTAAAACTAAAGCATGCAATAAACGATATCAAGAACATTAAGGTGATTTCAGATATAAACCTACAATATGAAATGCTTATATATTGTACGAGATTTGAAGGGCCAGGAAGAATCCGAGCGTGAAGTTGAAAGATTCGGTTGTGCAATGCCACTTCTCTCGTTTAAAAAAAAAACACTGCAAATAATCATGAATAAAATCCCTCTCTTCGCCTTTGTTTTTTTTCCCTTACATTTGATGTTAAATATTCAAAAGAAAAGAACAAATTTTTAGTGTGCTTTGTTCTTTTCTTTGTCGAATTTTATAGTGGGTTTCACTGTATTTGTTGGTTATTGGTTGATGTGTAGAACGAATATTGTTGTCTGAGAAAGTTATGACTAGTGGTCCTATTGTCTAAGATTGGTAGACTTAAAGTGGACTCCACTACATGTAGTATTCATAAAATCCTAATAAATGTCTAGGTGATGACAATTATTTATTAAATGATTCCATGGATGGCTGCATTCAAGCTCAATCCCATCAAGCTTAGATGCAACAAAGAAGACCAACCCAGCAGCACAAAAGACTTAGTGATGCAAGGAATTAGGAGGAGGTGCATGGAGTTGTGATGCTAACCCTATGAATTTTGGACATATTTTGGATGTTAACCATTAGGTTTATTAGGACTTTATGTATTTTGGATATGAAGTTAATGATGTATTTTGGATTTAACATTTTGGATATGGTATTTTGGATGAATCTTGTGGAGTTGGATATTTTGCATGTGATATTCAAGGAAATGCATATTTTGGATGAATTTATTCAAGTTATGCAATGCATTTTTTTTTTCAGATAATTTTGATATTACTGTTTTGTTAAGTTGTGCAATGAATATCATAGATCATGCCAATGGGAAATGGTATATGATTCTAGAAATTACCATGCATAGGGATAAATCAACCAACTTACGAATAGCAGAGATTACATGGAGTGCATCTGCAGTAAATTTGTTCTCATCCAACAACACATGGCAATGAGCTGGACTGCTTGTACCCTGTCATAACATGTTGGCTACAGGTTTATAAAACATTATGCATCACAAACAGAAACTCATACACACAAGGAAAAGATCATTGCCTGAATTCCGGCATGGCTGCATAGGTAGAAGTCAAACTCAGTTGGATGACAGTTATTGGAGTCCACAACCGTACCTAAAGAATAATGGAGGGAGAGTTCCATATCATGCATATGAAAGTTGAAAGACATAATCAGCAAATTCCGTACTTAAAAACATTAACTACCAGGTAATATATTCCCACTCTCGTCAATTGTACTGCAATTGTAATGGTTGTTGGCAAACAACCTTGTATGATGACGCTTCTGAATCACAACAAATGTCACACGAGGTTGATAGTTTGGATCCAATGAAGCACAGGCCTGAAGGAAAACAAACATTAAAAAAAAAAAAAAAAAGGATGAAAGGAGGAATGACAAACGTTAATCAATTACAACATAAAACACAAAGATATAACAATAGCCAACTGAAGATTGATCCCACAATGTAGATTTACCTTACGAATTGCACCAACTTCATATTGTAGAACTTGGGAGAATTGCCCCTCACTGACTCCATCCCTGCAAAACAAAGATATACGCACAGGCACACACACCATAAGACGGGAAGACAGGATTACATAGGTCATAGAAACAAAGCAAAGGAGCTTAAAATATGCCTGTAAAATATGATGCGTGCTGGCTTTCGACCATTTGCTTTATAAAACGATATAAGCAGTTCACTGCATTCGCAAAAGACAAACATATATAATTTAATTCTACAAGTCATAAACATCTGTAGTGTAAAAAAAAAAAAACACAAATATGATTACTGAGCTCGTATATGCACACATAACATCAACATACCATTAGAGTCATAACTCCAAACAAAGAAAAAACAATCACAAACGCATACACAGGGGGACGGGATAGAGAGGGAGAGCGAGAGAGAGAGAGAGAGAGGGAGAGACCTTATCATTCCATCTGATACTGTCCCCATTTTGAACAGATCTTGGATGAGCTCCTGGCGATGGGCTTGAGCACAAACCGAAGCAGCATACTTGGTAAAGTCAGGCCAGTCTATAGAAGCAACAACCTGCATTGTATACAACATTGAAACAGTTAAAGCCTTACTCTACATGAATTCAGACAAAAAACGATATACATATATACTAGATAAGGCGCATAGACATATATTTGATAACATACAGCTGCAATTGATGGGCTTGTGTCATCCCCTGGCTGAGGATGGGCAACATCTGCACCAAAGATTATAGTAGGCTTGTCTCTGACCAAGGGAATACATCCTGACAGTGCATCAGCAAGCACTGTGTTCCTTCCCCCAACCTTCACATTTATCTTCAAAGCCACATTTAGACAATATTGTCTACTCATTCTAACCACATGTTTGGTCAAACAGCACTGGGATACTAGGCCAACTCACAAATCCGTTTCACATCACCTGGATGGAAATCATAAATACATGAATCTAGAACTTTTGCTAGAGAAATCGAATGAAGAATGAGATAATGGGGTCAGCTGAAGCCTGAACTCAAATACATACCATAAAGAGAGCCATTATTATTTGGCAAAATAACAAGAAGCAAGTCAAGCTTCTTGCTCTGGGGCTGGAGCTTAGTCATCACATTTTCGTACCGATGTTTTAAGACACTCTCCACCTCACAAGGTCGAGCACTGAGTGGTGGAAGTACTGGTTCGGCATTAAATGACTGAATAAAGCAACAATTCAACAATCAGGGAATTAAAAATATAAAAGATGCACAACATAATTAAAGCCAACGGAATTGTAAGAGAATAAAAATGCCCCATACCATGCCAGAAATGCGACACGCTGGAGCAAGTTCATTACAGAATTCACGGGACACGCTGTCTTGCACATTCGGGGAAAAAATTATGCAAACCCAATTGTTTACTTCTCCCATATTTACCATTTTCTGCAGCAATATCAAAGTAATTCAAAATTATTCAAGAGACATATTTCCTTTTGTGGCAGACCTATTGCTCTAACATTAACAGCCAGAGCAATAGTACAGCATGAACAGAATATTGCAACCATTCCAATCAGAGGGAAATACAGGTGCTTCAACCATAAAGCAGGTAAAAGGTCAAAATTGCAGATATAGAAAGCGTCCTAGGTACATACATACACAAACATCTAGATTTACAAGTTCACATGTAATAAGGAAGACAATAAAATACAGCATTTTATAAAGGAATTAAAATTTTAATGCATAAATAATTAAACGGGAATTTCCAATTGTCTGGATCGACATCACTAATAACAGCAAGCCATCATTGATCACATTGAACACACAATTAAGTCAAAGTAATCAGTGGTGTTCAGAGACGCCACATATCCACATCATACAGGTTAAAGGTAGGCTAGAGGATATTATAAGATTGATGCAGAGGAATACCTTATTCATCATGTTCCACTGTCCAACTTCTGGCAGGCAATTATCTTCCCTTCCAGTATCATGATATTTAAGCTGCATGACACAAGAATCAATACAAGTGCACACTAGCAATGCACCTTTTAAGTCAAAAAAACAATTACAGGTATCTTACCCGTGGTGGAGGAAGAACTTAGTATATCACCATTAACATTGCCAATAGAACTTCAGGGGATGTGAATCTGTAATTAAATTATATGGCACAACAAATAAAGTTAAAAACCAAAAGGTCAAGCAAGATTACCACAGAAATCAACTAATTAAATGATTGTGTATAAAATATAGCACTAACACAACAATCAAACTCATGAAAGTATAGAAAAGCTGTTGTAAGCATAAATAATTGTGTATAAAGATAGCACAAAAATTTGGTACCAATATTAAGAGAAAGTCCCAACTGAGTTGGATGGACACTTTGATAGAAACCACGGCAACTTTCCACACCATCACGATATACCAATAGTCTTCCTTCATAACGGGAATAAAATGAACGGCCCACAGGATAGTGGCTACAGCCAAAAACGAAACAGGGCAAATCAATTAGCTCTCAAACGTATTAACCAAGGATGTGTTTTTACATGTCATGAACACATTTTTTTTATAAGACATATCATGGACACATATTTTTGTTTATGAGACATGCCATAACACAAACATAGAGAAAAAACATTGTGTACCTATAAGAAGGATATTGTTGCAGAACAATATCAAAGGTCAGAATGTGCAGCAAATTTGATCACAACTCTGAACTCCCTCGTTAAGAAGAAAATCATAATGAAATCAAATACATGGGGATTTGATTTTCTACTAATAAAAAGAGAAGTGATGAGTATGTACGTACCTCTGTCCACCCAGTCCACCGTCATCAATAAGTGTGATTTTGTTTACAACCTCTGGCGTAATGGCAACCTAAAACATATATAATAAGAAGAAAAAAGAATACTATCAAGAAACAAACATGAATATCATCATAAAAGGACACATACAGACGCAAGCGAAAGAGAAAGAGAGCTCACATCATAGTGGTGCATGCATTTGACCTCCGCTAATTCAACAAAGAAAACAGCTTGAGCCAGTGCTACACATACCAGGGCGACAAGGGAACCTCATTGACTTACTTGAGGGTACTACTGCTTCAGGATTAGGATGATGATGCTGCTTGGCATTCTCTTCTCAAGGCTCAAGTGGATGGGTTGTCTTGGTGCAGGTGGTGGACTTGTGGTCTTGATGGGTCACCAGGAGACTCGGAACTTTCAACCCCACTAGCAACTTCAGTTCTCATCTTCTTCATCAACCACCTACATACCCAGAACCCAAATCTACTTATTGCCAAGTTATTGGTCACTATAAGTCTATAAATAACAAGCAAACAACGACTATATTCACATCTGCTCTTCTCTAGTAGAAATCACAAAACACCAACTTTATATTTGAATTTTTTCTTTAAAAAAAGGTAGATAAAAATCTTCAGTCAGGCTAAAAAAGTAAGGAGTATATTTTTCTGGAAAAAAATAAAGGCACTTTTGGGAAAATAAATGAAGATCCGTACATGTTTGCGCGAGAGAGAAAGAATGGAGTGAGTCGGAACTCGGAGCCTAGACCGCCTTGGAATGTCCTGCGACTCAGACTCTAAGCTAAACGACTCTGCGTTTACAAATGGAGAGAGTGACTGAGTTGAGACTTGGGAGAGAGGTTGAGGGAATCAATGAGTTTATAACACTGGGAATCAATGACCCAGTATGGTATTTACTGTAAGCAAGTTCAGTTACCTACCCAAGAATAAGATTCTTAATAATTGTTGGAGCAGTTGAAAAACACTAAACAATGGGAGCCAACCAGGCGGGAACAGAGTGCAGTGGTGGTACTGGTCTTCAATCTTCAGGACTTAAAGTACATCACAAAGCTTGGGGGGCTTTGTTTTTGTTTGCCATCTTCTCTTTGGCTTATTTACACCATTGGTCCTGTAAGATACACTTTTTTTCAGTTTACTCTCTAAAACTTAAATCCTCTCAGTTTGCCACCTGAACTTCACACAGTTATTGCAAAATACACTATACCGTCAACTCTGTTAATTTTTCCGTTAAAATAGCTGACGTGTCACCTATATGGCATGAGTGGGACCCTTTTTTAGTTATGTAAGATCCATGTGGACAAAAAAATAATAAAAAATAATTTTTAAACTCAACAATAATAAGATCCATGTCAATTTTTTATAATTTTTTTTGTCCACATGGATCTTACATAACTAGAAAAGGGTATTACTCATGCCATATAGGTGCCACGTCAGCTTTTTTAACAGAAAAATTGACAGAGTTGACGGCATAGGGTCTTTTGCAATAACTGTGTGAAGTTTAGGTGGCAAACTGAGAGGATTTAAGTTTCAGGGAACAAAGTAAAAAAAAGTGTATCTTACAGGAGGCAATGGTGTGAATAAGCCCTTCTCTTTTTGCTAACTTATGACTCACGCAACCGGTTTCGTCTGGTATATATTTATCGTGTTCAAATCAAAATCAGAAAGGTGCGTGGGGCAGCAGGTGAGGACTAGCTAGCTGATCAGGCTACTCTAGAGCCAGCTAGCTTGTTGAACAAACAATATATCACCAGAAAAGCAAATAAGACTTTAATTTTTAATTTGTCAGACTCAAAGAATGCGTTTCAGTGAAGTGTTACTGTGTTAGTGTGATTTTTGTAGACTAATAGTATAATATATGGAGTAAAATAGTACGAGGAGGAGGAAAATGAACGCTCAGCATGCAAACATACTGCAGAGGCATCAGAGATTGTTGCTCTGCAGAACCTGAGCGAGAAAGTGAGACAAAAAATGGCAGACAAATCGCGAAAAGCGTAAAAAGACAAGCCTAAAACCGACCGTTCACTCCCTAGCATATTGTTCTCGCACACACACATAACAATAATCACCCCACCCAAGCGTGTACGTGTCTATATATTAAAAAAACCAATAAATCAATAATTTTCTCTTCCTTCTCTTTTTTTTTTAAGAAAATTTATTATGTATAATCGTTATATTGAAACGTGATATAATTAGTTTATTTGTTATAATATGAGTGGATATTATTAATATTATACCTTATTAATATAAACACATCGTCCAGTAATACCCTTACACGTTAAATTGGTTATACCACGTGGCGGTATATCGGTTATACCCTATAATTTTTACTGATCCCACACTGACCTGAATATTCTTCATTAAATCCTATAAATAAGCTAATTATTTAATCTTAATCCCCTGATTAACCTTAAAGCTTAAATTGATTAAATAAGAAGTTAAGAACTAAAAAAAATTGAATACATATATGAGAAGGGAAACACTACAAGAAATGTGAGCAAAGCACACCCCTCATTGGTGGCACAAAATGGGGTGTCAATTGGAAACTTCAGTCCCTATTACCCAATTGACACCCATTTTTGTTAAAATCGAGACACTTCAATCCCTATTGCCTAATTGCCACCCCATTCTATGCCACCAATGAGGGTGTGCTTTACTCATATTTTTTGTAGTGAAAAGATTTGTCGCCTCAACTTTTGTGCCTCAACTTTTGTGTCTTAATATGTCACTCAATCTTATGTAGCAAAATTAAATGGTACATGTCACTTTTTTTTCTAATATATAATTTATACACATCATTATTTTATTTCTATTATCAAATTAAAATCATTTTCATTGAAAGACTATCTTAATTTATCTTATCCAATTTTCTCTTCCAATCTCATATTTCTAATTCATCTTTCGTCATCTCTTTTAATTCCTTAGATTTTAACTTTTTTATTTTGCTTATTTCTTAGCCTCCATGCTAATCCTGATCAAATTACAATGAATGAGAGAGAGAGAGAGAGAGAGAGAGAGAGAGAGAGAGAGAGAGAGAGTAGCTATGGTGGATGGTGGTTATGGTGATATGAAGAGGGAACACATGGTGTATATTATTTCTTTACTTACTTTATGATTTAAATTTTTTAAAATTAATAAGAAAGGTTAAAATGGTATTGATAAAAAATAATGTAATAAAATGAATAATGATATATATTTAACTTAAATAATATTTTAATTGACATGGCATTCTATGTCATTGAGGCACAAATTTGAGGCACAAAATTAAGGCACCCTAGCATATATCACCCATATGAGAATTACCCCTTAGCCTTTACTTAGAGAAGAGGATATATAGGATCAGATTCAGGACTCTCCACATTATAGTCTGGCTGGTATTTGTTATGCAAAATTTCTACAAAACTGATTTTAATATACAACTTACATCTCAAAACAATCCCTAAATGTTGCACATCATAAGGTTCATGCAAATGAAAACTGAATGACACAAAATCAAGAAACCTAGTAGAACATTTGGATGCAAGCAAAAAGACAAATCCCAATTGATGTCATATATCTTTCATGTAACCTAATGAAGCCTAAACTGAACATCAGAGAATATGAAAATAATTAGCACTTATTTTCACTGTTGCCTACATTGAAATTAACATGAAAATTGGGGGGAAGATATGTCCATATATATGGTTAACAAATAACAATGTAGCCCTTACTAACCATATGCACAATCATCTGTATGCATAAGAAGGAAGCCTGCATTCTTCTCATCTTTAATGCACAAAATAAGACCCTTCTTCATAGGAGTATAAATGGATGATAACTATCACTTTTATATAAATATGAGTGTATACACATTATACACAATTATGCAAACCGAAAAAATAGGAAGCAACTTTAATTAATAGAACAAGATTGTTAATCCAAAAGTGCAATGCATCTCATTCTGAACTCAATGGTTTCCATACTCTATAATAATATAATTTAATCAAAACCTCGATAAATCCATTCAAATTTCTAAGCAAAATGCATAATACTTCTCACTGTCAGCAGTCAGCACAAACAAACAAATTAGAGTTCAGAAACTTATGAGAACACAAAAAACTAAGCCTAAACCTCCATTACTACATCAAGCTCTGAACTTGCGACAAAGATGCTTCTTAAGCTTCCTATACTTATGCTTGTTCAGCTTCTTCTTCCTCTTCTTCTTAACGTCAGCCGAAAAACTGAAATACAAAAGAAAAGATCACTTCCAGGAATGCGTCGGACTCTTGGTTACTTACTAGGAAAAAAAAACATAAAGTAGTTAACAGCGCATGAACGCTTTGTATGAAATCATTGTTATGAGAAACACTTGCCTTCATCAACCGCATCTTCAGAGTTCACCATAGTCATTGTCCTTGCCAGGTTGAGTTGATACACGTCTTCCCCTAAAAGTACAACTTTACCATTAAGATTGAAAGGAACAAGCAAAGAGCAAGATTTAATATTTGCATTAAAAGTGTTCCAAGAGACTAGAAAAGATTTTCTTACATTGCAATTGCAGAAATTTTTGGAGAGCTATCAAATTCGACACTGTACTTTTTCGTAGAAAGCAAATTTGCACTTAGTCCTGAAATGCCTTCCCCTGGGGTTGACAATTTGAAAATCAGTTCGCAAACCCCTATTTGTTGCTTTATCCATTCAAGACAGCCACCAAGCAATATGCAGATATGTCCTCTATAGGGGTAATTAAGATTGGGTCACAAAATTCATCCCCCACATTTTTAAGCTCAAAGAGCGCGCACCTGCTTGTGCTTGGGTATCCCATTCTGATCGACGTCCTCGACGTCCTTGTAAGCAACAAGGGCTAGGGAGTCATGAGTAGAGATTCCAAATAGATATTCTTCGAATGGTATAAATCCAGCAAAACCAAGAATGCTAGGTGCAGCCTCCCATGTTTCTTCAATAGTGTCAAACATGTAGGCTTTTAGCCGAACACAACTGAAAACAACAAGCTTGTTGCCCCAAAAATAATGATAAATACCAAAATCAGGAAAAAAACCCACAGAAGTATAAAGGAAGGGCGGATTCGGTAAAACCTTCCACGCTTTGGTGACAGGATTATACACTTCAAAAAGCGCAGGCCTATGTTCTTCCACGTGGCCGCGATAAGATGTGGATAGAACATACACTTTGTCCTCAAGGGTGACAACAATGGGATCAGTTTTGGGCCCATACATACTTGGAAACTCAGTTGGGGATATGATGATAGATTGTCCATACATCAAGGGCCTCAAGACAATACAGACTCTTATCAGTCTGTAAATAAATTAAACAAGAACAATCCTCTTCCATTCTCTGTGGATCAAAGGTAAAAGTACTCAAAAGGAAAAAAAAAAAAATTAATTTTGCAAGAGCAAGTACTCAAAGGAAAGTAAAAGGAGAAATTGCGATTGCTAAGAATTTGAAATCAACGCATATTGGGCTACTAAGCCAATTCCAAGAATAAAGTCATATTTTCATGCTTGGTCCAAAAATTTCAACAGCCACGAAAAACGGGAAATTTTCCTGTAATCTTAAGCAAGCTTACCTGTAGATCGGCAACAAAGCAAGCTATGAAAGATTGAGAGAGGTAGTGGCAGCAGAAGAAAGGTGTCGCGTTAGGCCTTTCCCTATGCTACCTGAAAATGTTACCCAAAACTCATTTTGGGTCATAAATGGCTCACACCCAAGCACTATGGGCCAGAAAATGTGACTTAAAAGAAAGAGTAATCCAAAGTGTAACCCAAATCTGGGTCTCAGTGTGAGCCAAAATGACTGTAACTCAATTGCAAAAGAGGCCCACCCACGTAAGGAGAGAGAGTTTGCAATAGTTGAAAAGAAGGTGGGCCCCGCCTGCTATTCTTGTCAGCCACTCCCTTGGTGTGACTCGTGTGGCTTTGCTGGCTGGTCACCAACGATTCAGATTAAATGACCATTGGTGATCAATGACTGCCATTGTTTGTCCTTTTTTTTTTTTTTAAAGATGGGCCGGTTTGAAATTAAAGGACCTAAATTAATGGACCGTTGATGATTGCCCAAGCTTTTTTTTTAACAAATAATTAATAAATCATTTCAAATTGAAATAGTAACCGAAAAATTGTCAAAAAATTTCCCAAACTCTCCAACATCTATATTCTCAAATGGGTCTATATATATATATATCATACAACACTCATAGTTTTTCATCACAACTACAACCTTTGTTTACCAAATTTGCACAAATTTTGTTTTTCTTTGTCATGATTCCTAGAGGAAATGTTTGGGGGGTAGCTGAAGATGAAGCTCTAGTGATGGCATACCTAGAGAGGTTTCCCGACGGTTGTCTTGGTGCCCAAAATAGAGCTGCCGTGCTTTGGGAACAAATTTATCAAATTTTCAAGAGTAACATGGGGGGTGAAACCATTCATAAGGTTGGCGGTGTTAAAGCACGATTCAAAGATATTGCACGTAATTGCAACAAATTTTATGCTTGTCTATTGGACGCTGAGCGAATGCACGCAAGCGGTGCAAATGATGCCAATGTGGTAAGTTTTTATGCATTTATATATTTGTATGATTATTTTTTGTTTTTATCAAATTATCAAGCATGTTTAAATTGTTTTTGTTTTTTCTTTAAATCATCGTGTTGTTTTTATTGTTATAGTTGTTGAAGTCCTGATATTGTAAGACTTATGTTGTCTAATTTATGAAATTTTCTTATTTTAAATATATTCAATATTGACTTTATTTTAAAAATCTCATTAAATAAGACCAATAGAATAATTTTTATTATAATTTAAATTTTAAATTATAAATTAAACATCACTTAATTAATATTAGTCATATTTTAAATATGTATAAAATACTATGACTTAAAATGGATCACAACACTATTACAGTGAGAATTGGATCATAACACTATTTGTAATCCAAAATAGGTTTTGAGTCACAAAAACTGGGTCTTACCATAGTAAAAGGCCTTAGGGGTTTTTTTGGTTTAAGGATACTCTATTACTCTATGTATGTATCTGTCTTATTTTGTCTTTGTCCTTATCTTTGTAATTATTAGCCCACGTGACTCCTTTTCTGATCAATGAAAGGGAGGTATTACCATATTACACTATTACATGCCCAAAAAAAGAAGAAGACGAGTATGATTAAACGTTCAAAATCTCAGGGCCAGTCCTAAACCAACAATAAATAAGTGTAGCACATACGCAAAAAAGGAAATAAGAGTACCAAAATTGAAATTGTAAAAAATAATTATTGGAACCATGGGTGTGGCAAACCCATCGACTATCAATAATTATTATAAAAAAAAAAAATAAATTGATTATTATTGAAAAATTTGAAATATATATTAAAAATTCAAAAAAATTACTAAAATTTAGTTATATATATACTTATAAAATACTATTATGTTAGTAGTATTATAAATAGTAAACTACTAATATTATAAACAATTATAAAAAAATATGAATGTATAAGGTTATCATATAAATTTTGTCAAAAATATGAGTTAAGATATATAGTCATTCACTAATAAAGTAAATGTTATCATTTTTAAGAAAATAAGAACCCCATTATTATGTAAGTAATACATATACATATGTATATATATATACATCGTACATAATATTCATATTTAGCAGTACATATACATACTAAATTAATATGATAGGTACTAATATATAGTATTAAACTACTTGTACTAGTATATATTCTTTAACATACTAATATTAATATTATTGCTATAAATGCTAGTACTATACTAAACTACCAATACTACTCGTGCAAATATATATTCATCATATTTAATTAAATTGCAATGTATATTAATATATAATTAGTATTAGGGTGCCGCTATTCGGATCCAATTTTTTTATTAGTAGCTCTAGACGTGCAACAAAGACGATTCTTGAGCTTCCCCTCTTCTTCTTCATAATACTTATGCTTGTTCATCATCTTCTTCTTCCTCTTCTTCTTAACATCAGCCCAAAAACTGAAAAACAAAAGAAAAGAAGATCACTTTGAAGAATGTGTCGAACTCTTGGTTACTTGGAAAAAATAAATAAATAAAGTAGTTAACAGAGTATGAACGCTTTGTATGAATCATTGTTATAAGAAACACTTGCCTTCATCAACCACATCTTCAGAATTCACCATAATCGTTGTCCTGTCTTCCCCTAAAAGTACAACTTTGTCATTAATATTGAAATGAAGAAGCAAAGAACAAGTTTTTCTTTAAGAATGAGTTGAATTGAATTACATTGGCAACTCACATAATTATATTGTTTTTATTTCTCCACACATCTCATTTGTATAAAAAAGAAGGAAAGCAAATATTTGCATTTAAGGGTTCAAGAGACTGCTTACATGACGACTGCAGATTGAATTCTCACACGATTCTCATTTAAGAAACTATATGATCGCTTAGTAACATGTTCTACAGATAGGTATGGATCAAAATTGAATTTGGATAAGAGGCGTACTCGAATAATTACTACTCGTACCCACCCACCAGACCTATTAAATCCAGAGTAGAGTATGCACATAAGTCCAAGGTCATCCAAAGGCAAAATGAAGCTTGGATAATGTATTGTTTGCAGGGGCTCATCGAAGATGTTCGCCAAAAAGCATAGGATCGAATCAAAGGTGGGTAGGCCAGTGTTGTCCACCTTATATCCCTGAAGTATTTCCCTCCCAATCGGCATGCCAATTAGATGTTCGTTATCAAACTTTGCAAATCCGGAGACTGAAGGTTTGTCCAAGCCCACTGAGGTATTTACACACGTCCATTCCTCTCTATGAGTGTCAAACAAATAGAAGGATTGACACTGCCATAAGTGAACGAACAGAAAATGGCCCCAACTGCAGAATTCATATATGTACCTATTTGCTGAACGATCATCTGATGGGAAAGGTGGGTTTGGGAGAGTTTTCCATATCCCGTTTTCGAGGACCTCAAAAAGAAATGGTTGTTCTTCATTCACAATCCCATAATGCTTGGTGGACAACACATATGTTTTCCCCTCAAGATTGACCACAATGGGATCAATCTTCGGACCCAAAAAATTCAGGGTTTCAGATGGGTAGCAGTGGATTGATTCTTTCTTGGGTTCACATACAAAAACACAAGTGTTACCCCAATCTGTATCCTCCATCCTTTTCAGGCCATTGGCATCTACATAGCACCACCTACCCCCCAACAGATGTAACTTCGAATTTAGTACAACAAGCCTCGAACCAAAGAGTGATTTACCTCCTTTTGTTAAGGGACAATTATCTAGAAATTGAAACTCAGACTTACTACTTTCCAGTATTTTTCTTTTTCTACTTTCCAGTCTTTTACCAATATATAGACGGCATATTTTATCATCAATCTGCATATATAAAAAAGTATCCTTGGGTGGTTGAGAGGGTTCATTATCCATATCCCCAAGGCCGGAGCTTGAACCCACCCTCCCCCCAAACATAGTAACACCACTAACATTACACTTTTTCATCCTAAAATTTCAGGCAAATTGAAGCAAGCTTACCCGTAGATCGGCAACAAAGAGAACTGAGAGGAGACCAAAATAGAGAGGCGATTGAAAGAGGTAGTGGAGGCTGATTGAAGAGTTAGGGTTGTGGAGTCTCTTTTTTTTTTTTATTTGTCTGAGGAGATATTTCTATCCAATGCGGTTCTATTGCGGAGGAAAGGTGCGGGCCGTTAAATTCGGGCCTCTGGGCGGGCCTGGCCTATTTGACCTTACTGATAAATGTGTTGGGCGCCTTGTCATTTAGAAGGTGTAAAGTCACTTTCGGTCCTGCATTTGGGATAAGTCGCATTTTAGTCCCGTCATTTCAATTTGCATATTTGTAGAACCGTGTTTCTATTAATATTACAAACAGATTCAATCTTTCAAATTGAGACGAAAAATGCCGACGTGCCACCACCTGATTGGCTATCAAGTAGATGATTTTGACGGATTGGACCTAATTGTGACATTAATAGAAACACGGTCCTTAAAAAATTTAAATTGAAATGACGGGACCAAAGTGCGACTCATTTATAGTATAGAAACCAAAAACGTCTTTCGGCCTTTAGGGAATTGTTATTTGCTTAAAAATCTCATTAAAATAAAATTAATGGTATAATTTTTACATAAGAGAATCTTTTTGGACAATAACAAAGGATCGAGTTGAAACAATTAGTTGAAGATATCCAAGTGCTTCCCCCATCCCTATCATCTGTGGGTAGCCCTTTGCTGGTCATTATTCTGAAAAAGGATCGAGGTCTTGATACAAGGCATGGCGCAAAGTGTCAATATGAAGAAGGCAGGCTTAAATTTTATCTCCACTCATTTGTATATATAGTGTTACAAAACTATATATACAGTCAACAAACCACATTTAAGACAGGGTGATTTCCCTTTTGCCAAAGTATTTATGCAATACAAGGCATTTGATAATTGACTGTATTTTCCTGCAGGCAGGACAATAATGGCCTTGTGCAGAACAAGAACACTAAGTCCTGATCAGAAATCACAATTTGATGAAGAGCTTGATGATCAAGAAGAAATTAATGCCCATAATGCTTGAAGACACTGAATCCATACTCAATCTTGTGGATGCAAAGATGTCCAAACTTTATACTGCAGAACTACCTATTAACATAAGTTGTCAACATGATATGTTATAATAAAAATGCGTTAAAATTAAGCTTCTTCCACAATTTTATTAAATTTCTTGTAGTGTTATCGATAATTCAATTCTCTCCAATGTAACAAAAAAAAAAAAAGTGAATAAGTTTGAATTAAATTTAAAATGCAGGTTTCTTTAACATTTTAAATTTTGCAGTTTTGGATAATATCTATAAAAGAAATAGTATTAAAAATTAATTATAAATTTATAATTATGTTTTGAATTAAATTTATAATTAATTGTTGATCTTGGAATGATTATATTGTTTCCAAAATTCCAAATGAATCATAAAAAATTTCATTTGAAAATTTCCAATTAAAAATAAAGTAAACAATTTGAATGCTAAAGATAAGAGTAATAAGACTACTAATTAACTTTTTTACTCGAAACACTTGAAGAATCATAGTTCTTGACGCAAAATATCTACTTTTTCATATTATATTTACCTGTGTTTTAAGTTTTAACATGTACAGCCAAGTCAAACAAAATCTACGTTGACAGGGCCTTAAACAAATAAAACCTTAATAAAAGGCATTTGATTCCTCATCAAAGCCATAGGGCCCATAACCACAAGAAAAGTGGTCTTTGGCTCTGTGCCTCTGTCCCTATCTCCTCACCTTTTAGATTCTGTTTGGTACTGCTTATTTAGGGCTAAAATCAATTATTTTGACAATTTTAATTTCAAAGTCCGTTTGGTAATTGAGACAATATTAGATTTTTTCAAAGCTATGGGCCAGCCACAACAATTTTAATAAGAAGTTAGACGGCTGCTTTTAGAATTTACTTTAATGAATTTTTTCAAATATCCAGAATATTCCTGTTGTTTTTCACATTTGACATAAGTCACATAATATATATCCTTTATGTTCGTTCTTTTCAATTCAGCGTTTCTTCTTTTCCCATATACTTCTCTTCTATCTTTTCTCCTTCTATTCTTCTTCTTTATTTTTGTTTAAGTTCTTCCATAATTTATAGATTATGTAAAGCTATAAAGAATTAATAAATAATAAAGAAAACCTTTTCACAATGGAACTGAAGTGGAGAAGAAGAAGAAGAATAGAGAAAGAAATTTGCAGAAGGAAGAATACAAGAGAAAAACGGTTCAAAAAGCGGTTCAAAAAGAAAGAAAGAAGAAAGATATTTGCAGAGGATAGAGATTTGCAATAGACAATGAGGAAGAGAGAATTTTAGATCAAGGTTTGTTTTGTTTTTACTGGAGGATTCTTCTTCCACTGTATGACATTTAAATAACATTCAAATATTTTTAAAAAGATAAAGAAGATTGAACTAGTGCTACTGGTAGTGGTGGTCCTGGTGGATGCAATTGTTGAATTAGTTTTAAAATTTGTGTTAAGAACATGAAATCTATACTATGGTTGATATTTTTTTAAGCTTAATGAAACTTAGTAAAAATATTTAAAAAAAATGTATAAATACAAGTAAAAATGTGTCTTTTGTCAAACAAATGTGTAAAAAAATATTTTTACAACAGCTTCATGTCTATTTTAGTTATTTTACACACCCACATCACTCTAATATTAAAATTTATCAAACACTCTAAAAATATTTTTTACACTTACCATACATTTAAGAATATAATTTATATTTTCACAGCTCAATAATACACACAACTAAGCTAGGATATAAAAACTTCAAAAACAGATAGGGGGAATGAAAGCCTCACTGAAGAAAACAAGCATAAAATTATAAAACAATGCGCCACAAATTTCACCTACAAAAAGAACAATAAAAGCTGATAAGAGCAAACCGATTGGAAGAATTGATTAATGAGCCCCATGCCATTTTTGACCTTCCCTTCTCCAAACGCAAACCAAAACCGACTCAGTGACTCCCACTAGCCCATATTTTCTTCTCACTTTCTTCGTGTCCTTCTTCTCTTGCTTCCACGTTTTCTAATGGCTTCCATGTCACACTTTCTTCTTGTTAAGCATCAACAACAACACCCCATTTCTCCAACTCTTAAACGCACTCAAACCCACTTCTATTTAGGACCCTTCTCTGTCTTTTTGCTCAGAAACTGTGGAGAGGATTAGTTCTGTAGCTTTAGCTATGAGGCTTTATGTGTATGTGATGGAAGCTCAGGATTTGCTTATGAAGGAGTCCTATGTGAAGCTTCAGGTTGGGAAGCACAAGTCCAAGACTAGGATTTTGAGGAATACCACCAACCCAGTTTGGAATGAAGAGTTTGTTTTCAGGGTCCATGATATGAATGAGGAGCTTGCTGTGTCTGTCTTTTACCATGATGATGATTCCGGGTTGTTCAATGGCTCTGACTTAATGGGTCGGGTTCGAATTCCGGTCGGGTCTGTTGCTTCTGAGAAAAATTGCACCTTGCCGCCCGCATGGTACTCTCTTGAAAAACCCAAGAGTGGCAAGTTCATCAATAGAGATTGTGGTCAGTGCTTCTATGTCTTGTTTTGTTTAGTTGTCTTTCAACAATGGTTTTCAAGATTGTGTTTTTGTTGGCTTTGGTCGTAGATTAATATTTTAGTTGATGATTCATACAATTAATTAGAAATCTAGAACTTGGATTTACATTGATGTTTCTGCATTCTGTATTTTATTAATCTTCCAATTAAAAGATTAGAAGGGTCATTTTCTTATGCAATAAGATGCACATCCATTAACATGGAATTACTATGAACATGATGAGAGATGCTGGTTTGCTTGCCAATAACTGTTTCACATGTTTTAGTGGATAATGGTTTGGAAAAAGTATAAGCACAAATTGCACAATGAGTTATGGTGAATTTATTTATGCAGGTGCATTTGAAGATCCCATGAAAATTGGGCCAGTTTGACCCTTTTAGTGGGGTTGTTGTCTTCTCATAGCTTTTAGACATTAGTTTTCTTATGTACATTAGTTTGTCTCAAGGGTGATGATCATGTAAGCTTTGGAATTCTCTTTGTTGTTCTCAATTCAATCAGGTGATAAAAGTATGTGTTATTTATTTTTTAAAAAGTTATGGTGTCATTTTCCCGTACTATCTCAGTAGCGGTGCGGCAAGTATAGTTTTCTGCCTCTTAAATGTTGAGTGGTAGTCTGCAGTTTATCACCTTTGGTTCTTGAGTTGACTGGCATTGTGAAATGAAGTTGTTGGCTCAGCCATTTATGTGGTGCATTATTGTCAATTTAGCATATTTAGCATCAACAGAGATCTCTATGTTGATTACCTAGAATCTTTGCACTGCGTGTGCAGGGAAAATTTTTCTCACTCTTTCTCTGCATGAGAAAGGCCATGATGCTGCCACTAATCACGTCCTTTCTTCCAATTCAAATATAAGCATTGAGGAGCCTAAAGAGTTGGACAGTCCATTTGTGTCATATCATGGTGTATTTTGCTCCAAATCTCCATGTGGAAAGATACCAGAAGGGAAACAATTAATGAAGGCTATTGTTAGACGTTTGGACAAGCTTTTCAATAAGAATGATGAAGCTTCAAGAGCAGATGATTCTTCAGAGTTGTCTAGTATGGTATCTGACTATCATGAGGAGGAACATCATTCTAGTTGTAGCTTTGAAGAGTCTCTTGAGATGATGCAGTCAAGAGTAAGTGAACAAAAAATGCCAGTGAATCTGCAAGGGGGCATTCTTATTGATCAGGCATATGTTGTCTCCCAAAATGATCTTAATGCATCTCTTTTTACCCCAAACTCACAATTTAGGAGAGATCTAGCAGAACTTCAGGGGACAACAGATGTACAGGAGGGGCCTTGGACATGGAAATCAGGAGAGGTGACATGTTTGACACGAGTTGTTACCTACATAAAGGCCGCATCAAAGTTAGTTAAGGCTGTTAAAGCCACAGAGGAGCAAACGTATATCATGGCAAATGGAAGGGAATTTGCTGTATTGGTAAGTGTGAATACACCTGAAGTTCCGTATGGAAATTCATTCAGGCTTGAGTTGCTTTACAAGATAATGCCTGGACCAGAGCTACCTTCAGGGGAAGAATCCTCCCATCTTGTGGTATCCTGGGGAATTAACTTTATCCAGAACACACTCATGAGAGGTATGATTGAAGGAGGAGTTCGACAGGGACTAAAGGAGAGTTTCGATCAGTTTTCCAGCTTGCTGGCTCAGAATTTTAAAATGATGGATTCGACAGACTTGTCGGACAAGGATCATGTCCTCGCAAGTATGCAGGCAGGACACCAATCAGATTGGGAATTGGCAACTGAATACTTCTGGAATCTCACTCTAGTTACTACTACTTTTATGGTTCTGTATATCTTGGTGCATATTCTACTTTGTGATCCCAGTAAACTCCAAGGCTTGGAATTTGATGGACTTGATTTGCCAGACAGTGTTGGAGAGCTTATCACATGCGGAATTCTAGTCCTTCAATTGGAGCGCATTTATTACATGGTTCTACACTTTGTACATGCTAGGTTGCAAAGAGGTAAGAACATCATTTTACATCTGAACTTTACTAAACTATTTGAGTCTAAAACACCCTCACACTTGATGCCACATCTTCAACATTGTCCCAGAATTTACTCATGTTGTCCATGTATTTTAACAGGAAGTGATCGTGGAGTCAAATCCCAAGGTGATGGTTGGGTTCTTACTGTTGCTTTGATTGAAGGGAACAGCTTAGCGTCCTTGGATTCAT
Organism: Dryas octopetala; assembly: GCF_963921425.1. Lineage (NCBI taxonomy): Eukaryota > Viridiplantae > Streptophyta > Magnoliopsida > Rosales > Rosaceae > Dryas > Dryas octopetala. Next base: position 15,427,163 of record NC_141374.1, on the reverse strand, counting down.
CAGGGTTTTCTGATCCCTATGTGGTTTTCAGCTGCAATGGTAAAACAAGAACAAGCTCTGTTAAGCTTCAAACTATTGATCCCCAATGGAATGGTGAGGACTTCTCTTCTTTTGTAAATTTCTTTACACCTCTATCGTTACTTATGGCTCTCGGGAAAATGATGCAGAGATACTTGAGTTTGATGCTATGGAAGAACCTCCATCAGTTCTAGATGTGGAAGTTTTTGATTTTGATGGCCCTTTTGATCAAGCTATGCCACTTGGGCATGCTGAGATCAATTTCCTAAAACACTCAGCCACTGAACTCGCGGACATGTGGGTCTCCCTTGAGGGAAAGCTTGCTCAGTCTTCTCAGTCAAAGTTGCACATAAGAATCTTTTTGGACAATAACAAAGGAGTCGAAACAATTAGGGAGTACATGAGCAAAATGGAAAAGGAAGTTGGAAAGAAGGTGAGGACTTTGTCTCACAATTTCTTCTTTCTTTTATATGCTTGAGTTAACTTATGGTAGTCCAGAACTCTCATGCACTGGAGTTTCCCACTTATAGGTTACATTTTGGTTGTTTTGTGGTGCCTTATGCATTCTCTTCAACCTACAATTGAGCCTAGTTTCTACTGTAGATGCTGATCAAACTCTTTTCTTGGTTTTTGACAGTTGAATCTACGATCACCTCATAGGAATTCGACATTTCAGAAATTGTTTGGGCTGCCACCAGAAGAATTTCTTATCAGTGATTTTACATGCTACCTGAAGAGGAAAATGCCTTTACAGGTACCGCCTTTGCTTTGGTTCTATGATGCTATTCCACTGCTTGTAAAAAATAAAAAGAATTTACAATCACAATTCATAGTTCTTGACTCTCAACAAATACACAAGGTGGAAAGAAATGAGTATTTTTGGACATAGAGATATATTATGATGGCTTTTTGGTGCAGGGACGACTCTTTCTATCTGCGAGAATAGTTGGGTTTTATTCAAACTTGTTTGGACACAAGACAAAATTTTTCTTTCTTTGGGAGGATATTGAAGATATCCAAGTGCTTCCCCCATCCCTATCATCTGTGGGTAGCCCTTTGCTGGTCATTATTCTGAAAAAGGATCGAGGTCTTGATGCAGGGCATGGCGCAAAGTGTCAAGATGAAGAAGGCAGGCTTAAATTTTATCTCCAATCATTTGTGTCATTCAGTTCAGCCAGCAGGTACAGTGTTAGAAAACTATATATACAGTCAACAAAACATTTAAGACATGGTGATTTCCCTTTTGCCAAAGTATTTATGCAATAGAAGGCATTTGATAATTGACTGTATTTTCCTGGCAGGACAATAATGGCCTTGTGGAGAACAAGAACACCAAGTCCTGATCAGAAAGCACAATTTGATGAAGAGCTGGATGATCAAGAAGAAATGCCCATAATGCTTGAAGACACTGAATCCTTACTCGTTCTTGAGGATGCAAAGATGTCCAAACTTTATACTGCAGAACTACCTATTAACGTAAGTTGTCAACATGATATGTTATAATGAAAATGCGTTGAAATTAAGCTTCTTCCACAGTCCTATTAAATTTCTTGTAGTGTTATTGAGATCATGTGGACAATGGTGCAGACAAAATCGCTGATGGAAATGTTCGAGGGAAGAAAGTTTGAGCAAAAAATAATGGAGAAATCAGGATGCCTTAACTATACAACTACCCCATGGGAACCTACAAAGCCGGATGTTTTTGAGCGACGTATGTCGTACAGGTTCAATCGCCATGTCTCGATCTTTGGAGGAGAGGTCACATGCAGACAAGAAAAGTCTCCCAGTGCAAACGAAGAAGGATGGATCGTGGACGAAGTTATGGCCCTGCATGGTGTTCCATTTGCGGATCACTTTCGTGTATGTGACATGGAAATGAGAATTGCCAGCCCTGCTCCATTTGTTTTATTCCTTGAGTACTAAAATAGATTTTCTTTTTTCTTCATGCAGGTTCATTTTAGGTACCAGATTGAGAAATCTGCCCTGGCTCACAATGCATGTAAATGCAATGTTTTTATCAGGGTCACCTGGCTTAAAACCACAAAGTTTCAGGAAAGGATCACACACAACATTACTGGGAAATTTGCTCATCGACTGAAGGAAATGTTTGAATTCGTAGAGAGGGAGATTCTCTTTGCAGATCGGCCGGACATTTCACTTTGACACATACTTCAGCTCCAAACATTCAGATAAATTGGATCATAGCAGATTAGCAATGAATTTTTGAAAACAGGACTCGTTAAAAGAAATTTTGCTTTTCTTTTTCTTACATGGTTCAATTTCAGAAAAGAAAAAAAATATACAATACAACATGTTAACTTTTGGACACTATAATTCTTCTTTTAACTCGTAAAAGAAATTTGAAGTCTTTAACTTTCGGAACGTGCAACACTGCAACTGTGCAAGACATTTAATAAAAAGCTTGAATTTTCTTTCGCAGGACTTTAAGAAAGAAAATTAAAGTCTTTTTAACTGTTGGTACATAGGAGACATATAAAAAAGACTCAAAACAGCAGACATTGACGTCCAAAACATTTTTGTCATAATATGTTGCCCACTTTTTTTTCTTTAATAATCAATATAATTTTCACACTTTGCATCAACGAATATTATTATTTTCTCTGGGACCAACAATACTTTCTCACCGCCCAACTATGAAGAAGTATATCTTTTTGCCGTCACGTTTGGTTGGTAATAATGAAATGAGAAAAATAAAAACCACGAAGACTTTGATTCTTTCTGATATACATTGTCATTTTTTCTTTCTCCCAAAACCAGTATTTTCTTGCCGCCAAGTATGGTGGTAAAAAATTTACAAGGGAAAAATCAAAAGCTCAAAGACTAGACTTTAGTCTTTATAAGCTCTGATTGATGTTTGATGGTTTTGAAGGCTTCTTTATAATCTTAGATTAGGGTTTTGTTTCCCTTTTACTTTAGTTTGGATTTGTTGCCGACTGGGACGCTTATTATTCTGATTGATGTGGAGCTATGGCGTCTACTGTGGTTATGAATGTGCGATATTTTGGAACTTCAAAGGTAAGAATTTGATTTCTTTCTTTATTGGGTTTGTTATACTCTGTTTGGCTGCTGAGAAAAGCTTGAATGGGTATAAAGATTGAAGATTTGGTCTTGGGTTTTCTAAGACCGTAATTGTTTGGTTGCTGAGAAAAGTTTGAATGGGTGTAAAGATTGAAGCTTTGGTCTTGGGTTTTCTAAGACTATAAGCTTACGTACCATATATATTTATTTGGTTAATTCTGAATATGTTTCTAATTGTTGTAAAGGTTAAAGCTGCGGATAGAATGAAGCATTTCAAAGCACATGTAGATGAGAATGGGCAACTGGATCTTGACATGGGTAGATTGCAAAAGGAAATTTGTAGTCTTTGCAATCTTCCCCTTGGTGCTGACATTACTATGGTATATATAGATGAAGATGGTGATGTTGTAACTCTTGTTGATGACGATGATCTGCACGAAGCATGGAGGCAACGGCTGAGATGCTTCAGGATTGATGTGCTGATGAACGTTGACCATGGTAAACCTAGTAGAAGTCGTGCTTCTTTAAGGTCTCCCCAAGCCCAATTTCCATTGCCAAGTGGAAGTTATGAGCCAGAGCCTCTTTTGAAGGATGATGATGATAACAAGGAGACCAAGTAGGCTACAAGGTCTGATGTCCCTGCAAGTCATACTCAGGATTACCCAGTTAGTCTTAACCCATGTGTGGTAACGTTTTATGATATGCCACACAGGTGTTTGTTCTGGTGTTGTGATCACGAATCAGCCTAATTAATGATTCGAATTCATAATCATCATACATAATTTTCTTTTTTCTTTTTTTAAATTTTGGTAAGGGAAGAGGCAAAGCACAAATAGGCTAAATAGCACATCTTTTGATATTGCTAAAGCAATTTGGCATTTTGTCAAACACTCATTACCTAGTTTTGTGTAGTTTGTAAGTGAATAAGTGATTGTCTGCATTCTAAATTTTCTGTAGGGACATCAATGAAATGGGTCAATGAGTTTCTCTCATTATCATAAAATAATAAGAATTTACATTTCATTTACTTTTAATCCATTATGTAACAAAAATGCTATTAATTAAGTCACAAAATAAGTGGTGGGGTAGGGGGACTCAGAAAAGGTAACATAATTGAGTTAATTTTAACCGGTTAGATTTGGATTCTCTATTACATAACAAAAATAATACAATTAATCTCAATTGTTTTTTTATTTTTCCTTGGCCAAAAAAAATCTCAATTGTTTTTAATTTTTTGGACTCACGTGAGGCCCATATTATGTGAGCTCCAAGACATGTTCTGTTTGCGTAATAATTCCAATCCAAGTTTTAATATACTTTTCATTTGCGTTCATCCACGCGGCAACTAAAAAACAAATAATACAGAACAAGTGGCAGGCATAAGTCCACGTATGAGGTTCCATATATTTAGGATGATCTCGCAACCAGCAGATAAAGACATCCCCTTGATAAATCCATAGTTATCTTTCGGGCGAAGAAAACCAAAAGTCAATCAGTTTCTTATCGCCTAAGCCAAAAGCATTATATAAATACGCACCGTATCAATTGCTTTTTAGAGAGAGAGAGAGAGAGAGAGAGAGAGAGAGAGAGGCAGCCTGCTATAGGGAGATAATAGCGGCTTACGGGTACGCTTGGGTTTGATTGATTTTCCCGACTTTCTCGTTCTGAACGGTTCTATATAATTTTCTAGGGTTAGGGTTTTAGTTTAAGTTTGGATTTGCGGCTCACTGGACGCTTATTCTTCTTGCAACCTCTGTGTTTCTGCAGCTATGGCGTCTACTATGGTGATCAAGGTGCGATTTTTGGAACTGTTATGGCTCCAATTTGATTTTTTTGTTTGGGTTTGGTTACGTTCTGTTTGCTTACTGATAAAAGCATGGGGAATTTGGGAATTTTGACATAAAACGGAGCTGGGAGCTGGAGTGACTGTGAAGTTTGAAGCTTTTAGTTTTGGCTTGTCTAATTGGAAAGAGACGATAAAACGATAATTTTGAATATGAAAATTTCTGATGCATGGCATCTTTGTTCGATTAAATCTTTTTCTTTTTTCTTTTGTTCTGGGAAAGATTGTTTTTTTTTTTTTTTAATGATCGGAGTGATAACGGGTCTTCTTTTGATGGCGAAAATGGTTAATCTAGCTCACCCTGATTATTTTGGTATAAGTCGGTTGAATTTTTAAAAAATTGTTTTCGGTTTTCAGGATCTATGGACAATTTTTTAATTTTTCCATTTGCACAAAATTTGTGTCAATATGACTATTGTTCGTTATGAGGTTTTATAAAATTACTTGTAAAAGGAGTTATTCAACTTTGATCTCTCTCATCCACTCTCTCTCTCTCTGTGTTCCTGTTCTTGTTTGATGTGTGTGTTTAATAACCTTAATTCAATTCTGAATGGTTAACTCTGGGTGCTTTGGTATTTCGAAGTATTATTTTTGTGTAATCACTGTAATTGCTAAGTATTGAGCCTCTTTTCCCACTATATGATAACAAAATATTATAAATTTGCCAAACCCCCTTAACAGGTGATAAATATTGTATTTAATTTAATATGTACGATTTTTTTGATGTTCTAAATGTTCTAGCCTAATAGCTGAATGTTGCATGGGTAAATTTCTCAATGTATGAACAATAAATTTGCTACTTACATCAAGTCATTCAAAAGCGTGATGTAATCAAATTATATTCTATGTTTATTTGTTTACTTTTGAATGTTTCTAACATGTCACTGGTTGTGCTAAAGGTTAAATATGGGGATACACTGAGGCGTTTCAATGCTTGCCTTGATGAAAAGGATCAACTGGATCTTGACATGAGTGGATTGCGAGCTAAAATCTTCATTCTTTTTAATTTTCCCATTGATGCTGACATTACTATGACATATATTGATGAAGATGGTGATTTGGTAACTCTTGTTGATGATGATGATCTGCGTGATGCGATGAGGCAGCATCTGAAATTCTTGAGGATTGATGTACATATGAAAAATGACAAAGCTGCTCTATCTTATGCCAAATCAAGTGGAAGCTCTACCCCGTTAAGATCCCCCCAAGGCCCATCTCCTTTGTTGAATTTGAACAATGGAGCTGCTGAAGTTTTGAAGTCGTTGCCAGAGCCACTTCGTGAATTACTTTCGAAGTTGCCGATTGACTTGGCTTCAAAAGCTGCATCCTCTAGTCCAGTGTTTGCGGAACTTGTTGACTGCTTTTCAAAGATGGGACTGTCCAATCAGATTCCAGATTCCCAAGTTCAGGTTGGTGGAGATTCAACAACGCAGAGTGGTTCCTCTAAGAGTCCTTTGGCTCCACCTGCTCCTGCTGGCTTAAATGATTCGAAAGATAATGGCATGTCTGAACCCATCTTGAAGTCTACATTTGAGGAATCACGCTCCAAAAAAAGTCAGGTGTCAGATGCTGTAAATGTGGCCAAGGTTGTGGGGGTGTCAGCTCCACTGTACCCTAGTGTTGATCTCAATTTCCTTCCTGCTGATTCAAATCCATCTGGACCCACACCCATGAATTTTGCACCAGTTGGATCAAGGAAGGAGTCCAAGAAGGTTACCAATAATCTTCTCAATGGGAAGTCTCTTGGTTGTGGTGCGTCCACAAGTTCTGCTGACCCTGAAAGTCATATTAAGGTTTCGAGTATTAAACATTTCAACAAATGCCCATTTACAGGGATTCCTATGGAAAATGACTCAGCTGCTGACCCTGCTGCTCCTGTTGCATATCAGCCATGTATGCAACGAATGCATTCTGCTAAAAGAAATCACTCTGAATCAATGGGTGGAATGTTCCACACTGGCGTTCGCTGTGATGGCTGTGGTTGTCATCCAATAATTGGTCCTCGGTTCAAGTCCATAGTGTAAGAAAGGAACTTATAAAATCTCTGATTTTAAAACAGTATAGAAACGTTTTTGAACTCTCATTGTTGATGCTATTTGTGGTTTCTTTTCTGCAGGAAAGAAGATTATGACCTCTGTCGTATTTGTTTCTCAAGTTTAAGTATGGGTAATTTGGCGGATTACATTAGAATTGATCATCCTGTGTCTTATCGCCATCCACGGCCTTACAAGGGGTTGTATGAGCAAGTATGTAGATCCCTCTCATATCATTTGTTATCTTCAGATTTTTATGCCAATTTTTTGGGCCATGTATTTGATGTTCCTTTTACCATTAATTACAGCCTCCATGGGTTGGTCCCCCAGTATTGCCGAAAATCTTGAGAGGTTGTAGTATGAAGCCAGGTCGACCTAAGCTTGAAAGCCGTTTCGTTTTGGATGTCAACGTAATGGATGGCACCTTAATATCCCCATCTACTCCATTTACCAAAATATGGCGGATGCGCAACAATGGTGGTTTGGTCTGGCCTCAAGGAACACAACTCATGTGGATTGGCGGAGACCGATTTAGCAAATCAGATTCAGTTGAGATAGAGGTGGCATAACTTTGACATTGTTTTGGAATTGTTTGAGTCATGTTTATTAGCTTCTTATTCTTGCCTTTACATTTTTTATTTTTTATTTTTGTGTTGTAGGTTTTAATTTTTATTCAATTTCATTTTAGATTTTTTATTTGTGGGCTTTTTCTAATTTCTCGATGATTTTCAGATTCCTGCGCATGGTCTACCTGCAGACAGTGAGCTTGATATTGCTGTTGATTTTATTGCACCCGAGTCACCAGGCCGATACATCTCATATTGGAGGATGGCATCTCCATCTGGCCATAAGTTTGGGCAACGCGTTTGGGTTCTTATCCAGGTATTTTCTTCATTACAAAGCAGATAGGACTGTTCTTTTGTGACCTCTACTTCTATTATCCATTCAGGTGGACACTTTCCAGAAGACAAGTCTTACTCATCTTTTATTCTCTTGTGCAGGTTGATCCTTCCCTGAAGGATTCATTCTCTGAGAGCTTTAAAGGTTTGAACCTGAATCTTCCCCCTGAGATCTGTGGCTCTAAAGAACCTGAAAACATGGATGTCAATCTTCAACCAGCTGTGGGCAGTGACTTTCTCCAGCCTAGCAGCTCTAGCTCAGTCAAGGAGCCAGTGAAGCCCATGCCAAATGAGCAGCCCGAAAATGACCAGGACCTCCACTTTCCTATAAATGATAGCTTGCTGGTTGGGCATAATGTTCCTGCCCCTGCTGAGCCAGCGGCTTCTTCAACGGTGTCATATCCCACTGTTGATGTCTTTGAATCAGCTCCACCCTCCCCTAAATCATCCCCTGTTGTCAATGCACCAGCACCATCTGAAAGCACCAGTGCAAATAATGCCGTCTTATCATCCCCTGTTGTTAATGTTCCAGTACCATCTGAAAGCACCAGTGCAAATAATGCCGTGGAAGACACCCTCCTTAAGGAGCTTGAGGAGATGGGGTTTAAGCAGGTCAATCTGAACAAGGAGATTCTGCGTAGGAATGAGTACGACCTGGAGCAGTCTGTGGATGATCTTTGTGAGGTTGCTGACTGGGATCCTATCCTTGAAGAGCTGCAGGAAATGGTAAGTTGTATAAGCCAAACATGATGCCCCCCACCCCACCGTCCCCTCGCATTTAGACATTGTCTTTCCTTTTACAATTTTAGGTGCATGTGAGAATTACAGAGCCCTTGTTTCTGAAAATGATCGTTTTGTGCAGGGTTTCTCGGATACTGAAATGAACAAGAAGCTGCTTGTGAAGAACAATGGGAGTATCAAGCGTGTGGTTCTGGATCTTATCAATGGGGAGGCAACTAAGAAGCTGGTTTAGACGGATGACAGCTAATAAATCTAGTTATTCTATAGTAGTATATATCAGAAATAAATGGACCGGCATTTGCCATGCACTATGATATGCTTTGTTTTGTTTTGGACCTGTACATCTTTTATCTTGGTATGTAATTAGTATTGGTACTGATATCCAAGTTATGGATTTAATATCTAAATCATACGGCTATTGCTCTATTTACTACTATATTTACGAATGTTGCACAGCGTTTTTGTAATTTTGGGCTAGGCAATGCTGAGGCAAAGGTGTCTGGTGCCCTTGTAAATAAAAAGGTGGAGTTACCAGTCTTGCACGGCAATACGAACTGTCCAAGTCACTTGTCCTTTTAATAGTCTCTGTTGCTCTAGTGATTTGTCAGGAAGGGCAAGCCTTGTGCTCTGCTTAGATTGCTCTTTTAGCAACAGGCCAGGTTTCCCTTTATTCTTTTCCACCGCTTCTCTCTCGTCTGTAACCGCCCCCATTCCTCGCGTTAGGGGCCACAGTTTTTTCTTCTTTGTGAGGGCGACATCACAATTCTCTCTTGTGTGTTTTCCCTTCCAGGGTGACCTCACTAGAATTCCTGATTTTATTTTTTGGATTATGAGTTTATGAATGTCATTTTATGCTCCCTCGAAAAGTGTTATGAATATAATTTTACGCTTGTTCCAAAAGTATTGATGAATTTATGAAATATGAGATTTTGCTTTCACTCATAAAATCTTGCAAATTTATTAATGTAATTGTGCTCGCACTAAAAAAATCTTGCGAATTTATGTATGTGATTTGTTCGCACTCAGAAAATCTTGGGAATTTATTAAAGTGATTTCACGAATGCCGAGAAAGTGTTTAGGGAAAAAAACAATTCTCACAACTCTATAGTCTCTATTTCGTTTCCACAGTCGCTTTGTAGTTTGTACACATGTTGTGAATCTATATAAGAACATTTGTGCAGTTTGGAAGGGTCAAAGCTGAAGTCCCATTTCTTCTTCGTTTTCAGTAAAGAGATAGTTCTTCAAAGGCCAAAGGGGGCTACCTCTAGCCTAGCTTTCATTGAAGTGAAATACAAGTAAAACAAAGGTAGGAACTAGAATAAACTATAGTTCAGGCATTTCTTATCAGCGGCTTTACTCCCATGTTGACAAGATCAGTTTCCATGTGCTCTTGATTAGTTTATGGCTCCCACAGACTTTATTACAATATTCACAACTCTCTCTCTCTCTCTCTCTCTCTCACAACACACACACACACACACACGCCAAATTCTTAAATTGAAACATAGACTCAATCCCTTCCCACGATTCCGTCTGCAGATCAAGACTGAAGTTCTGTGCCCACAAAGATTAATTAAACTTATAAACCCATCGACCCCATTTAATTAATCTCAATGATGGGTCATGGAATTTTAATGAAAATACTCTAGCTTTCACTGGGAAGAGCTTGCTTATTGGTTCCCTTTCCCTTGTTTCACTTTCTGAGGGATCCTTCTCTTTTCCCCATAAAAAGTTTTCAAGAAAATCTCTTTGGGCATTGAGCTTTTGTTTTGGGGTTTGCTGTCACAATCTCTCTCTGGTAGAACATGTGGGGTTGCATACTTTTGCCTCCTCTAAGGACATGTAAGTTATCCACTATTTCCTTTGTGAGTTTTGAGCTCTAGCCCTTTTTATTCTTGAGATGTGTTTAGCAGCACAACACACACTGCAACCTGCAGGACATGTCTTTGTGTAGTTTCTCTCTTTCATGTCAGCTTATCCATTCACTGAGTTAATGAATGAGCTTTTCAAAGCTTTTCCCTTTTGGGTTCTGATATATGATTTTGCTATGATATGGATGACCGGTGCTAGAGTTCATTCCCAGATATAGATGTTGAATTTTTTCCTTGTGTAGAAAAGATGGAATCTGGGAGTAGGTTTTACTCAGCTGATGAGTTCAGATTGGATGCAAAATGGCTGATTGATCCTAAGCACCTGTTTGTTGGGCCAAGAATTGGAGAGGGAGCTCATGCCAAAGTGTATGAGGGCAAGTAAGTTGTATTGGTTTACTCAAGTTTCGATTTTTGTCACTTCAATTGTTGGGTCTGTATAAGTGAAAACCTTGCTTGTCTTGATTTCTGGGTAATGCCATTTCTGCGAGTTGCCATTTCTCTTGGTTGAGAGGAATATTGTTTAGATTTGCAAGTTTTGGCTCATCTTTCTATAGATTCTGGAAACCATAAAGTTCTTCTTTTGGGAATTATCAATTTCTTTTTTCCCATTCCTTTGTGGGAATATCAAAATCTTGTCTCTTTTTTTTTTTTTTTGTTTATTTGTTTTGCATGCTAAGCTATGTTCTTGGTGTTTTGCTGTACATTTAATCTGCTTTATGATCATTTTCAAATTTTGATAGGATCATGGAAATGGTTAGGATTTCACTGAATTGTAGTTTAGTAATTGCTTATGAATTTGGTTTGAGTGATTAGATTGCAAGTAATTATAGTTCAATTTTGCATCCTGTTATGCTGCAGTTATCTCACTCCTTTAGGTTTCGGCTTTTTCGATTCCATTCAGATACAAAAACCAGACTGTCGCGATTAAAATTGTTCATAAAGGAGAAACTCCAGAAGAGATCGCCAAGAGAGAAGGACGGTTTGCCAGAGAGGTTGCAATGTTATCTAGAGTTCAACATAAAAATTTAGTGAAGGTTGGGTTTCGTTTGAAAATAATTAGGATTGTGTGGTCATTTGCCTCAGGTCCAGTGTGTAAATCATTGTGGTGACTGGTGACAGTAGTTATACCATGTAGTCATGAATATCAAAATTGTTGCGTCAACATCTGACAATTAATATAGCTACCTTGTCTCTCAACAGTTTATTGGTGCCTGCAAGGAGCCTGTAATGGTGATAGTTACTGAGCTTTTATTGGGAGGGACATTACGTAGATATTGTCTGGACATGAGGCCAAGGTGTTTGGACATACGTGTTGCTGTTGGTTTTGCACTAGATATTGCTCGTGCAATGGAATGCTTGCACTCTCATGGGATCATACACCGTGATTTGAAGCCTGGTAATTTTTCCTTTCCCAGTTTCTTAACCCCTTTGGATTCTACATGGTTAGGTTTTAGAAGGTCTGGATTCATAAACTGTATAAGAGTTCTCTATACATCAAAGTTGAATGTCTTACAATTTATTGTTTTCTGACTTTGTTCAGACTTCTATAGATAGGTTCTTTATACTGAAGCTATTATTCAATATCTTCTGACCTCTGTCTGCCATAACTGCTCAATCACCCAACTTTCTTTTGGTATTAATTACTATTGACCTTGTTTGCATTACCATGCCAGAATTCATCACTGCCAATACTGTCAAGCTGGAATTCATTCTGAAACATAGATGATATGACAAATTAAGAGTAGATACTCATACATTTAAGTTGCCAAATTCTATTTCATAGTACTTTTATTAAGATGGCCCTTTGAGGATAACCATTTATTAGATAGTTTCTGGCTTGGTGAATGATTTCTCTGTATATATCTCTTTAGGTCCTCCTATGCAATGACTGACCTAACATTAGCAGGGTTTAATGGATAGATGTGGATGGAAGATATTTTTTCAAATTGTATGTTATGTCCTCCTATGTTATGTTTTCAAATTGTACATTTTTCTGCGTGATAATTACCTATTTACATGAATTGGGAAAATATATCTAGTAAGCTAATTATTGATGATGGGTTTTCACTCTTCATTTGCTTACTTATTCTTTATAATTTGGGTGCAGAAAACTTACTCTTGACTGCAGACCACAAAACAGTTAAACTGGCAGATTTTGGGTTAGCAAGAGAAGAGTCATTAACAGAGATGATGACTGCAGAAACTGGGACATACCGTTGGATGGCTCCAGAGGTAATACTTGCCACCTCTCTCTCTCTCTCTCTCTCTCTCTCTCTCTCTCTCTCTCTCTGTATCACACTTAAACCTACCTGCTTATTTGAGTTGCTATTGGGGGCAGTTGTACAGTACTGTTACATTAAGGCAGGGAGAGAAGAAGCATTACAATCATAAAGTGGATGCCTATAGTTTTGCAATTGTTTTGTGGGAACTCTTATACAACAAATTGCCTTTTGAAGGCATGTCAAATCTCCAAGCAGCATATGCAGCTGCTTTTAAAGTAAATATATCTTCCCCATCTTAATAATTGATTACATTAATCATTCTCTTAAGTTCTTCCTGGTACTGCTTAATTTTACTGATGATGTAAAGGTACTTTCCATTTCAGAATGTGAGGCCTACTGCTGAGAACCTCCCAGAGGAATTGAATACCATCTTAACTTCGTGCTGGCAGGAGGACCCAAATGCTCGACCTAATTTCAGCCAAATAATTCAAATGCTACTCGATTATCTTTACACCATATCTCCTCCTGAACCCGCGATTCCTTCTCGGATTTTCACTGAGAACACTGTCTTGCCACCAGAGTCTCCTGGGACAAGCTCCTTGATGGCAGTACGTGATGACGGGGAGACGCCCAAAGGGAAAATGGAAAACGAGCCAAAAGGGTTTTTCTTCTGCTTTAACCAGTGTTATTGACTGCTGAATAGTTGAAGAGGAGATCTTCTAAACAATAGAATGTAGTCCCATTAAGTACATTTCGATAACATGGTAAATGTTTTAAGTTGATCAATGTTCATTTTCATTCAGTCCAATTGTCAGATGAATACCCTACTTTGGATCTAGTCAATATGTAGGTACTTAGCTCCCATCAATAATCTTTAACATCTAGTAGCTAATAGTTTGGAGTTGGGTGTCTTTGTGATGTCCGACTTTAACTTTTTGTAAAGAGAGAAAGAATGACACTTATATTGTCATACACCTGCCTCTTGCAATTCGAGTGACTCATCCCTGTCTCTCTATCATCTGATGTTTCTCGTAGATTGTCAGTTTTAATTATATGTAATAATAATAATAATGTTTCTAGTCATAACTTATTAGCAAGTATTCAACCAAAACTGAGGCCCCAACCCAACAAGACAGAAGCTATTTCCACAGTGACATGGCATGGTTGACTGCACCTTTAATTTTATAGATACTTTTTTTCTTCTCCCGTTGTCTTTTTGAACACATGGACATGAAACTACTTTCATACACCTGAGTCATTCAGAATGTAGATTAAGACAGTTCGAGGGCATTTTTCACATCTTAACTAAGAACAAAAATTGGATGTAGTAGTATCCCGACAAATGCCAAAAATTGGCTCAATCAATATCATAAACATCAATTAAATAAAGACTAACTGGCACATTGGTTTTAACTTACAAACATCTGAAATACTGTTGGAATTGCATGTCTGCAAATAAGAATCAACTAGATAATCCTATATAGAATAGATCTCAAATACAAGAGGTTGTACAGTTTACCAATAGTCATTGCAGGAACAAGACCCTTCTTTGAAATGATGGAAGCGGTTCCAATCCCTAACAACAATTTCTCTGCTAAATACCTTCGATATTATCTTTGTTGCATTGTGGCAGTCCGTACAGACTCTAAGATTTTTGGATATTCTAAGTGTAGTGCCAGGAGCTGTCCTAATAAGACCAAAGGCAATGGCCAGCTTCTCACTGTGGTGGGACACTGAAGCTTCTTTATCATCTTCCTCTGCATCTAGTCTTGCATCTGCTGTGTTGGGCACATAACCAGCTGCCTTGATCTGGTTCATCATTTCATGAGTTGCATTGTAAACCTCTTCTGAGTGTGGACATGCATTGTCTTCAGCAAGGAACTCATAAATCACTCCATCCAACTCAATCAGGCTACGTCCGGGAGCCTTCTCTATTCTCTTCTCTTTCATTTGATTTCTCACCCTAAGAGCATCCTCAGACCTTCCTACTGATGCATAGATATTTGATAGAAGTATGTAGTCCCCACTATGAGGGGTCTCCAAACTGCTTATGTGTTTTAATGATTCTTCACCAATTTCAACATTTTTCTGTGCTCTGCATGAAGCCAATAATGTCCTCCAAATAACAGCATTGGGTTGGATAGGCATGTTTTTAATGAACTGATATGCCTCTTCAATCAACCCAGCTCGACCCAGTATATCAACCATAGAACCATAGTGCTCGATTCTCGATTCAATTCCAAAATCTTTACTCATGCTGACAAAAAGATTTCGACCCTCATTAACCAGACCTGCATGACTACAAGCAGAAAGAACAGCAATGAAAGTCACATCATTTGGTTTGACATTCTTCTCCTGCATCAATTTGAAGTATTCAAGAGCCCTTTTCCCCTGTCCATTACTAGCAAGACCTTGAATTATTGCTGTCCAGGAGAAGACGTTGGTTGAAGGCATTCTATTAAATACTTCAATTGAACTATCTATGCACCCACATTTTGCATAGAAATCTATTAGTGCAGTTCCAAGGGTAACAGTGAGCTTCAACTTCTTCTTCTTTATATAAAATTCAACCCATTTACCGGTTTCCAAAGCTCCAAGTACAGCACAGGAGTAAAGCACACTAACCATGGTAACCTCATTGGGTTCCACATTTGCCTTTTGCATGTCATGAAACAGATCAAGCGCCTCCCTGCACCTATTTGCTTGACCATAACCAGAAATCATGGCACTCCACGCAACAACATCTCTTCGATCCATTTGATGAAACAATCTTCTTGCAGTATCCACCTGACCACATTTTGCATACATATCAATCAGAGAAGTCACCAATGCAAGGTTACCCTTTAGTCCATTTGCCTCTATATACTCACCAATCCACTCTCCCAGTTCCAAATTAGCCAATCTCCCACATGCTGTCAAAACACTAATCAAGGTAACCTCGTCAAACCCAACACCCAATTTCAATATTTTAAGAAACAGCTTCACGACCTCATCCCAACACTCGTTCTTCACGTAACCTGCTAACATGGAATTCCATGCCATACGATCCCTTTCGGGCAATCCATCAAACACCCGGCGAGCAACCTCAAGTTCACCACAAATCGCATACATATGAATCAAAGTGTTCTCCACGAACCCATTTGACTTGAAACCACATTTCACAATGTGGGCTTGAATCTGTTCTCCTTCTTTCAATGCTCTTAGTTTAGAGCAAGCTTTCAATGCACTAGAAAAAGTGAATTCGTCGGGTTCGACTGAGTTTTCGTGCATTTTCTTGAACAAAAGAATGGCTTCAAGAGGGTTTTGCTTGTATGTGAGGCTCCTTATCATGATGTTATAAGCCGACGAATCGGGTTGGTCGATATTGTGAAAAATGGAGAGAGCATAGTCCATGGTGTTGGGGAGAAGAATGGCGGCAGATTCGAGGAGGTTTTCGGTGATGGCGGGGTTGAGGAGAAGGCGGGTTTTGATAAGGTGGGCATGGACTTGGTTGAGGTCTCTGGTGGTTTTGCATTGTTGAAGAATTAGGGTTTTAGGATTTTGTGGGAATTGGGGAATGGCAGTTATGGTTTTGGCGGGAGAGACAGGGAGTGTTGTCAATGCCATTTTGTTATGCTTTTGAGTTTTGGCAGTTATGGTCTTAAATGTTACTCTCTCCATAAGACTAATATATCACTGACATAAAAAAACCACACACCAAACCAATGAGTTGGGGTCATTCTAGAATATGGTTCAATGATCTGAATGGTTATTTTGTAAGTTTATTTTTTTAGGTTGGTCCTCTGATTATTTTAGTATTCGTCGTATTCTTTTTAGATGCTCATCAATTATAATTGTTGGGCACTAAAAAGTGATTTGATATTGTATTATTGAGTTAATTATACTTACACCCCATGAAGTTTATCGTCTTTTCACATACATCCCTTGGAGTTTCAACAATTACACATACACCTCATGAGTTTTCAAAACTGTTACATATAACCCCTATAGTGAGACGAAAAATGATGAGAAATTATGTAAAAAGGCATGTTAAAGGATTAAATGGTCTAATAAGATTACTCAAAGTGTAAGGTCCAACTTCAATACAAATATTTTCTTTTTTGTTTATTTATTTTTTTCTCTTGTAGGGGATTATAATGTTATATGTAATAGTTTTGAAACCTCAGGGGTATAAGTATAATTAATTCTTGTATTATTCTAATGTGAAAATCTATTGTGGTCTTGTTCAACCTCTTACCACATGCTTGAAGGTCGCTGAGATCAGTGTTTTTAAAGGCAAGCTTCAGGCGCGCCTCAAGGCGCGAGTCGTGGCGAGGCGGCGGCCGATTGCGCACGACATCGCCGGATTGTGTAAAATGACTGAAAGGCGACGGAAAGGCGTTGAAGGCGTACGCCTCGCGACGGCAAGGCGTTGAAGGCGTACGCCGTCGCGCAAAACCCATGCCGCCAAAATTCAACCCATCGCAGGTGGTGGACGTCTACGTCTGAGTCACCAGAGGCGACGTCGGCGCTGCCAGTTCGCTCACCCCCCCCAATCGGTCCGCGCAGTCTCTCCCCCAAGAAGATCGGAGAAGACATCCCAAAGAGATCGTGAAGGATTGGAAGTGCCTCCTGGTTCCACGCGTGAAGAGGAGGGGGTTGGGTTGGGCTTGGGTGAGGGTGAGGGTGAAGGGGTGATGGGGTGGGGCGGGGGTGGGGGTCGGGGTGGGGGCGAGGAGGGGATAGTGCTGGACTGCTGGGTTGGGGACCTTGGGGTGGGGGATGCGCAGGGTGGGGGGGAAGGGAGGTAGAAGAATTTTTATTTATTTTTTAATTCAAAAACATTTTAAAATATTAATTTTTTTATGTTCTATATATATACTTATATATATATATACTTACCTATTTACCTATATATAACTATTTATATATATGTTTACTCATATATACGCGAGGGTTCAGCCTTGTAATTGGTAACAGAAGTAAACACTTCCTTCTGTCAACCAAGGGACTGAGGGAGAATAGTGAAATCTCACTTAATTAAGATTATATTTAGGGAGCATGATCCATTATCTGCATTCATCAATTACAAGAACAATGTTATGTCTATGGAAGCATTATATATATACTTATATTCTATATATATACTTATAGCATGGGTTTGGTCTTATGTTCTATATATATACTTATATATATTTACCTATTTATATATGTTTATATATATTTATAATTTTTTTTATTATAAAAAATATATCCCAAAAAGCTTACGCCTTAACGCGTTGAGGCTTACGCCTCGCCTTCTACGACTAAAACGCCTCGCGTCATGTTTTTGCGTCTGAAAACACTGGCTGAGATACATGACATATAGCTACCTGAGCATCTAGAAAAGTTTGGGATTCAGCATCAGTAAAATGGAAATTATCCGGAGACCCATTATGTTATATGCCTTGAAGATATTTGTAAAGCTTGAAAAGAACCCAATTTCTGGCTCACCTCCTTTTCCACCATATCATATTCATATGCTTGAATAGTTGAATCAACAGTTTGATAGGGACAAAAAGCTAGAGAATTAGATGCAAGCTAGCCTTATCATTTTAGAATAAAGCAAAACCATATCCAACTATAAATTGAAGCTTCTCCCAACACTTCAACTTGTGGTTGCACAACAATGAGGAGAAGCTACGAGTACCCTGCCAAGCACCAAAATGGGTCAGACTATTACTCCCATATTCAGAGGGTGGCAAGGGCACCTAGTGTCCTCACTGAGGTCCCTCACTACCCACGTGGGCAGGCCATGTTCCACAAAGATGTCACTTTAGAAGAGGAAGAGCGAGGGGGTCAGTACCAACAGTACCACCAGCACCAGCCTGAGGTTCATAAGCGAGTTGAAGTGACTGAGAGAGTCACACAGTGTGACATAAATGGTAATTGTGTGGTTTTTGAAGAGACTATTGATGTGGAAGCAGATAAGTACATCGAGCAGAAGCACAAGGGGTTTGAGTTGTGCAAGTGGAAAACCTTCAAAGCACGTTGAGGTTACTGTTGGTCATGGTTGATTGGCAGGCACATATTTACTCATCATAACCAGTGCTACCTACACCCCCACTTTTATAAATAAAGTGCCTGCATGTCTTTAGATCTTTAATACATGATGTGGAACTTCTTATAGGATGCCATGTCCATATTAAATGCATTTCACTTATTACATAAAAAGTAAATTATTATTATTATTGTTGTTGCTGCTGTTGTTCATAGTTTTGATCTGTTGCCCTCAAACAATCCAAATTTCCATATGAACATCAGAGATGTGGTCTCCCATTTAATTTCACTTCTGCTGTTGAAAGAAATGAATAGCATACCACTAGAGAGACAAGTGAATGCAGTACAATATTGGACTCCAAAAAAGAATCAGGACCCTTCAGACTTTAGGAGTGTTATATTTGGTAGGTCATAAGTACAACAAATTAACTGGCTTGATTGAGCCATCCCTCTGCTTATAGAAAGAGGATCTGGAATTAATCATATGTATGTCATTAGAATCATTAAAACAAGACTGCACCGGCAGAATCAAAACAAATAGCTGTGAATGATCGAATTCCTTAATACTTTGTTTTGAGCACTGAAGCCCATGGCAGGGTATCTGAATCTCCCAGGTTCCAGGTCCACCATAATGTTGCTGGGAATAACATATCATTTTCTACATCAACAAGGCAGGACTATGCATATAAGGAGAATCTAATTAAATTATAGCTCTCCACTTGTTGGGTATTTCATTCCTCCCAAAAGATGTGGTTTAGGCCTTATTTTGATAATGATAAAAGATGGTATATAACTCTGAACATAGTTTTGTAACTTTGGTCATTTTAAAACCCATCATCTATGATTCCCAGTAGAGCACAGACAAAATAAAAACACAAAACTAACAACCAGATTGCGTACAGATATAGCGAGAGTTGTGAGTAAAAAAGAGATAAGAAGGCCATAAAGAACACATAGAGGAATTTGGAAAAGGCATTATAAGCATTATTGATACGGTTGCCAAAGTTACCATGTGCAGCACTACTTTAGTTTCACATGCAGATTGATTTTTTGCATGTTACAACACATCTAAGCAACATTGCAACACAGTGGCCAAAAAAAAACAAAGCAACATTGCAACACAAATTTCTACCCAAAACACCCTAAATTTGCAGGGCAATATCAAGTATATATGATTTTCTTTTTCTATAAGTTCAGAGATATGCAGATTGATGGCAACCTCCAAATGTGCTTGTCCAACAATAAAAGAAAAAAAGTACAATTAGACTTTTCTTTCTTTTGAGGTACTCCTAGTGTCAAAATTTATGTGCACAGTGCACCCAAATAAAAGTTTCCCCTCCCCTCCCTCCTGTTAAAGTAGTAAAATTGAAATGGAATTCACATTAACAAGAATACTTAGGCTACAAAACCCAAGAAGGACCAGCATCAAGTATCATCATCAGTATGTGGAATATCATCCTCACTAAATCTCCTTGAAGACATTTTATCGAACAAGCTTCTAAGGCTGTTCTTGCTATCCCTACGCGTCCTTTGAACTCGAACCGGAACATATTGCTCAGTAAATGGGTTATCAAAGACTAACCCTGTTTCTAACCTTTTGGACACGGTCACAATTTCATAAGCATCCCATAGTGATTGTCCAAAGTCCCATGTTGCATAACCAGTACTCTCACTAGCTGATGATGATTTTCTCATTGCTTCAAGCTTGAACCGAGATGGCTTGCCTTTGAAATTTCTCTGGTGGGCGTCGAATTCAGTCATGGGCCTAGAGCTGCCGGAGTGGCTCTGCCAAGCTTGTGCCACAGCCTTGAGGATTTCAAGTTCTCGGTCATCTTCAGGCTGTAGTAACTTTTTCTTCATGATGATTCTTTTTCTCTAACAAAGTCTTGTATGGGCCATGTTATCTTGGGGAACTTAGAGCCTCACATTGCTGCTATGAAAAGACTAGAGAGAATAAAAGTTGGGAACCATATCCTTTTTGTGACACAAGGATTTTATCTTGGGAAATAATATATGCACCTCAAGATAAGCTTCTAGGCTTGTAGCACACCTTCATGCACTCACATATGAGAAGTTCAAAACTTCAAGAGGTTATTCTAAGGTGCCAATGACATGTCCCTCTATCTCTCATATATATTGATTAAATGAATGTGAGCTGAAAACATATCATTGGGACTACAAAATGGGCTGGGCAATTTCCGATTTCCAAAACATTTGGTGTTATACTTTTCTTTTTTAATAAAAAATAGATAATGAGAGTCAAACTTTAGTTGTAATTATGGACCACAATTAACATGTAACAAAAATTAACCAAATAAGTGTAAAGATTTGATACTAACCTGGATTAGAAATGAATGCATAATTTAATTATACCCTAAACCCTAAGCCCCTTCCCAAAAAAAAAAAAGGCGAATTATAATGTAACAAAACAAATTTCATAATTTTCAGTTGTCTCAAGTGATGGATGCAAATATATCCAAAAACTTGCCATAAAAAAAATTATCCAAAAACTTAAAAAGAAAAAAAAAAAAAAGATGTTATTTGCACACTTTTTTTTTTCTTTTTGCACACACTTTTCTTCTACATATCTCCTACCATCTTTTAAAATGTAAAATTTTTCTTTAACACACCTCTCTCATTACCAAAATACCCCCAATCTCATTAATCTTATCAAATTTCTCTTACATACCCTACCCAATTCATTCAAACAATACACACTCACTTAACCCTTTCAGACAATACCCAACCTCACGCTCACCCAATCCTAGCCAAAAACACACCCCTATATACCAACATCGTCATCGGAGCCGCCACCACTGCCGTCAACTCAACCGTTGAAGTCGCTGTCAACTCGCCACCGTCAATCCGCCGTTGGTGGTCTCACTACCTTACTACAACACCATAGCCATTGTTGTCAACCCATAGGTATGCCTTAAGCTAAATTATTTTGATTCATATGCAAATCTAGGTTTTTTTATCAAATTTAAATTGGTTAATCCATCTTAAGACCTTTTTTTTTTTTTTTTTGAGATAATTTGGAGTACGAGTTTTCTGGGTTTCAAGATTGAAATTTCGGGTTTGAGTTATAGAATTTCTCAGGTCGTTCAACACTGGTCTACTGAACATTTTGATTTCGTTCGGTAGTAAGCTGTCGAACCTTTCAGTTTCGCTCGGCAGCTTACTATCAAACGAAATTGAAAGGTTCAACATCTTACTACCGAACGAAACAGAAATATTCAGCAGACCAGTGCTGAACAACCTGCAAATCAAAAAATAAATAACTAGAAAATTCACTATTGCACTCTAAAAAACCTCAATCCAAATCATCGCAAACTGACGAAAAATGTATTAGAATGAATTAATTAATTGAAATTAGATAAGAAAGCATTAGATTTACATTCATATTCAAAATTTTAGGTTAGGGCATGCCTCCAACTTCCAATGGTTATGGTGGAGAGAACATGCATGGAGGCAATGAAGGCAGGTTGACGGCAGGAGGTGGGTGTCGACAATTTTGGGATAGAGGTGGGGTCACAGGTGGGGTGTGTTTTGGTTGTGGTTGGAGTTGAGATTGAGGTGGGGTGTGTAGTTGTGGTTTAGGAGTGTTGGGTTTGGGGTGTGTAAAGAGAGTTTTTTTTTTTTTTTTTTTCAAATAATGTGAATTGTCCTTTAGATATTTTTTCTTTGTATCAATTAAGTAATTTTATAAAAATAAGTTGGTGAGGGTGTGCAAACAACAGCACTAAAAAAAAAAGTATGCAAATAATAGTACCACTCTTTACTTTTGAAGTATATCTGTATGACTGTATATGCCTATATGAAGTATTAATACAATCAGAAGTATATTAATATATTTTTATAGCATTTTGATAGACACAGACAGACTAGTTCAAATTTTCCCGCTCATTTTGAAGGAAAATTTCCCGGATTTCTCTTGAGCCCTAGGGTTTGGCTCGTCTCTTCCAAAGCTGGTACCGATCCTCTGTCTGATGCGTTCAGCTTCGTAATCCCAAAAATGAGTGTTCCCATGGAGATCTCTCTGCAAAACCCCCCAGACGCCGATATCTCCGACCAGAACGGCGTCGTCACGGTAGACTCAGCTCCTTCTCCTACTCCTCCCCCAGACAAATTCCTCGTTTCAGGTCCGTATGACATCGTCTTCACCTTCACTCCCTCATTGCTCTTAATTTTGAGTTTCATCTTGTTCCAACTTAAGGTTTTTTCGATGATTTAATTGTAAATTTAGTTCCTTTTAAAGAAAAATGATTGTGACTTTCAGTTGAAGTCTGCCTAAAGCCCTCCAGCACAGCTCGGATCGACGATGTACGGTCAGCCGTTGAGAGGTGTGCCGTTAAACTCACTAATTCAATTTATGAATTATGATTTTCATTTGTATCTTAATTGTGCCTTATACATGTTTGTTGCAATGACTGTTTAGGATTAATGTAATTTGCTTTTCTTTTCTTCATAAATGGTTAGAATGCTTGAAAAGAGGAGTTTGAGCTATGTTGATGGACCTGTTCCGGTTCCACTTGATGATCCGTTCCTAACAGAAAATGTGCAGAGAATCTGTGTTTGCGACACAGGTATCTTTTCTTCACCTATGAATTTAGTCCCTGAGGTTAGAAAATCTTGAAGGAAAGGCAAAGGAAAGAAATTTTGAAACTTGATGATAAACCATATTCAATTTTGCAATTTTTCATCTGACAAATGAAATCTGACTGCAAGAATTAGTTTTAGTTCTTTAGTTCTTTACCAACTATGTAAAGGAGGAGGAGGATTTGGTTTACAGGTTTTCACCAGTTCTGATGCTTGAAATGTTTGTTTTTGTAGATGAGTGGGTGCAGAGCCATGATATCCTTTTGTTCTGGCAAGTGAAACCCGTGGTGCATGTTTTTCAGGTGAAATGCAGTGCTCATGTATAGCATGGCAGTAGGTGTATCAATTTTCTTTGCTTTATTTATTTATTTTCAAGTTTCAACTAGTTTTTCTTTGTGGTGTACTTACTTTTAATGCATTCTTAACTGTTTTGAGTGTTAAATAGTCATACTTTCTTTTGCTGGTATTTGCTTCGTCAGCTTAGTGAAGAAGGAGCATGTGAGGAATTAAGTGGGGATGGACAACCTTCTACCTTCAATGAGTGGATTCTTCCTGCAAAGGAATTCGATGGCATGTGGGAAAGGTTAGTTTGCAACTTCTTTAACTTTATCCCCTATTAGTAGTTTGAAATCAACTGATGTTGTGGCATGGTCATCTGCTTTTGCAGCTTAATATATGAATCTGGTCTCAAGCAAAGGTTGCTGCGGTATGCAGCTAGTGCATTGCTTTTTACTGAAAAGGGTGTCAATCCTTTCCTTGTCTCATGGAATCGGTAAGGAAGTGTTTGTTGATTTCATATATATACACACATGTTTATAACCCTATGATTTCTGAGGAATTCTCTTTAGCACCTATAATTGATTTTGTACCTTCGCAGCATTGTTCTTTTACATGGACCTCCAGGCACTGGGAAAACTTCTTTATGTAAAGCATTGGCTCAAAAATTATCTATTCGGTTTAACTCCAGGTTTGTCGATGTATTGTTTTGTTCCAATGAACATATATTACTTAAATAGATGTGTGTAGATTGCCAGACTCATTATTTTATGTTGAACAGATATCCACAGTGCCAATTGGTTGAAGTTAATGCACATTCTTTATTCAGTAAATGGTTCTCTGAAAGTGGCAAGTTGGTATGTAGGTGATACTATAATTCTTGAAAGATGCTTCTGCTCTTGGTAAACAGCAGTTGGATTTGGTACATGTGGTTTACTGTTTTTATGAAAAAAATTCTCAATTTTAGGTTGCAAAGCTTTTCCAAAAAATTCAGGAGATGGTAGAGGAGGAAAACAATCTGGTATTTGTTTTGATTGGTGAGATTTATTATTTTACTGTGATTTTTGATTTAATGCTCAGATCATCTTTCTTCCATCTGGCTTATAATCATAAATATATGGTCATGCTGCAGATGAAGTTGAAAGCCTTGCTGCTGCTAGAAAAGCTGCTTTATCTGGTTCTGAACCTTCAGATTCTATTCGGGTACCATGCTCTCCCCTTTCTCTTCTTCCAGTCAACTCTCTAAGCTTTGTGAACTTTTAGAGTAACATTTTGGATAATGTTCACACTAGCACCCCAAAATTGTCATGCCAGGTAGTGAATGCGCTACTAACTCAGCTGGACAAATTGAAATCAGCACCAAATGTGATAATTCTGACAACATCCAACATAACCGCTGCTATTGGTAAGCCTACAATCAATTTCCTACCCTATGAATTTTACCTTTTAGCCTTGCATGGTGAATTAACTTCTCCTTGGGTTTGCTTTCTATTTGCTATCTTTAACTTGGAGTGGTCATGTATAGTTTGCAAAGATAAATGTACTTTTTTTTTCCCCTATATAAATCAGTTTAGTCTATTTCTGGTTTGCCAATACTATCCCTCATCAGTTGTCAGTCCACTATGGTTCCAAGGAGCTATAGGAACAGATTTATATGGTTTATTAATAAGAATGTGACACGCGAAATTGTGGACCCCTCATCTCAAGTTGCCAACCTATTTTATGGATTCGAATTTTTTAGCTTCATTATTGTTGGTGTTCTTTCTCACTTCATTTGTTTGCTGAGAGCACTTTGTATCTTCCTTGCTCCTTCCCCGCTGATATATTTCATTTGCTATGTGGAAGGAAAGAAAAAAAAAAACTCACTGTCCTAGGACTCCTAGTATGTATGGATTTACCATTTCTTGGGTTGCAGATATCGCATTTGTCGATCGAGCTGATATAAAAGCATATGTTGGTCCCCCAACTCTGCAAGCACGGTATGAAATCCTAAGGTCCTGCTTGGAGGAACTTGTACGAACAGGAATTTTGTCAAATTTTGAGGTGCATATGTCTGTCTCACCTTGTTCAGATAGCATATTTATTAAAGCTTTAATATATCAATCTTCTTCATTGAGTGCTAATGTGGGAAAGTTACAAATTGAAGCCATGCCTAATGAACATCGTAAATTTTAGGATTTTCAAAGCCTCGTGCTTCCTAACTATGCTAGCTTGAAAGAGAAATTGAATATGCCGGAGATTCAGGATGCCCAGACACCACTATACCTGTGCAAACAATTGCTACAAGCTGCAGAATCATGCGAGGTCTGGAACTTATTCTTCAATGCCTTCTAAGTTAAGTCCTTTTTTAGTCTCTTTGATAGTTAATTTTGCTTCTCTGCTTTACTCAGGGATTGAGTGGACGATCTTTAAGAAAGCTTCCGTTCCTAGCGCATGCGGCTCTTGCAAATCCTTACAGTTGTGACCCTAGCAAGTTCTTGTGTACAATGATAGATACAGCTCGGAGGGAGCGTTCTGAGCTACCTGATTGAATCGACTAATTTCATATCTTGTAAACAATGTATTTTTATGCTAACTGCAAAAGATAGACTTTAAATCTAATTAATTGTCGTACATTAGCAGCTTCCCTTTGTGATGATGAATTGATGATGAATATAGGCAAATAATTTATTTTTTGGTCGGATAGTCAAATAGTCATAAGAACAGTCGAGTAGCTACATTATGCCAGAGCCACCATTGGTTATACCACGCTTGAGTTTTTGGATCCAAATATTCAAGCTTCGATAATCTTGTCTGCAAAATTAGTCGATCCATTAGATTTAAAGCATCATAATTTTCCTTTGAACGTAAGACCCTATAAGACAAGTCATGGAAAGCTAGGCATAGACAGAGACAGGAAACATGTCCTCTTCTCATAACACGAACAAATGAGGGGCGTTACATTTAGAATTTCTCCTGTAAACAACTACCAAGTACCAAGTGGCCTAACACTGAAAAAGAATAAAGGCTAATAATTTCCAATTGTGTTCTATAATAAGCATACGTTACAGCTTTCATGTGATTGACCAAGAACACTACAACAAATTTGCAAGTCAAGTGGTAGTCTGGTTGCTTTCTGTAGAACCAAAAAGTTTGCAAATTTCGCCATGCTTTCGAATATGATGAGGGCATTTATAAAGCAGATCTTTGGCCTCAGAGTGTCTACCCTCCTTAAAGAATGACTTAAATAAATGGACATAAGCCGCAGAGGATGGATATTCCTTCACAGACAATGCCTTCAAAAATTCTGCAGCATCCTCCACAGAACCAAACTTTGATATATATTGGACGAAAGGTTCCGGATAAGGTGGATAGTTCTGTTTCTTCATTAAATGAAGAATTTCCAATGCTTCATCAAGTTTTCTGACTCCTAAAAGTTGTTCGATAAGATTTTTGTATGTTGCTTGCCAAGGTCTCAAACGAACATTCTTCACCATTTCGACAAGCAATTTGTAGGCGCCATCTATCTTCCTCTGACTAAGAAATCCTTTTACCAAGACATCCAGCAGATCAGCATCAGCATCACAGGCTTTTTCCATCATCTTTGCAAAACATATCAGTGCCTTGTCGACTTCATTGGCAGCACAATGCCCTTGTATCAAAATGGTCCAAGTCTTGATATCAGGAACACATCCATCTGCTTCCATCTCATCCAGCACTTTACAGGCTTCTTCTAGTCGCTTGGCCTTACAAAGTCCAAAGACCAGTTGGCTGTATGTAATATTGTCTGGCTCATACCCTGCATTTCTCATAACCTTCATAATATTCTCTGCTTCATCAAAACTGCCTGCACTTGTCAAAGACCTATGAATCCCATCATAAACAGCTTTAGGGAGTGTATTCCCCGTAGACTCAAATTTATTTGCAACTCTAAACACCAAATTCAAATCCGGGCTATTACTTACTGAGATTTTCCGTAGAAGCGCGCTGCAATCCTGAACAGAAGGCTTATAAGGGCCATCCATCATGAACTCATAAAGCTTCACCGCATCCTCCATCATCCTGCTCTTCTGAAACCGCCTTGAAATCTTTATGTAAGTGTCCAAATCCAACTCATGACCAGCACCCTTCATTTCCTCAATCACACTCCAAAACTCCTCAATTGAATCAGCCTGTCCAATAACCCTTGCAATTGCATTATATGTAATAGTATTGTGTTCGTAACCAGGACACTGACAGACCCAATGGAAAAACCTCAAAGCTTTTGATGGACACACTCTAAGTTCCTTCAATACCCTTATGACAAAATTATCTGATAACACTACATTGAGCTCCCCCAATTCTTTCTCAATCCCTTCACTCCACTCTGACCCCAAAACAACATCTGCCACCTTCTTCACAACGTTATCCGTACCATTATCTTGAACCATCCTTTCATAAAAATGTTTAAAAGTCACAACATCGCTATCCATCTTTTCCCTTTTAAACTGTTCCAAGATTGCCAAATACGTTTGCACATCAATGTAAAAGCCTTGCTCTTTCATTTCCCTCACAGTGATCCAAAACTGTTTGATTGTATCCTTGTGCACTAAAATCCTAAGCATTAAGCTTAACACTGAAGAGCTTGGGCTGAACCCATTTTTCTCACAGACCCAGCTAAAAAAATCCGACGCCTTTTGTGGGTCTTTATCAAGTTTCTTCAAAACATAGATTACTGCATCGTGGGTCAGTGATGGGTAGGACTCGGATAACTCGTTCTCTAACTCACTGGACCACTGGTTGGCCAAAACGAGTTGCAGAACCGAGTTAGGCGTCGAGGAAAAGAACAGCTTTTGATGGGAATTGAGGAAATGAGAACCGCAAGATTGATTTGAAAGAAAGTGAGAGAGGTGAGAGAACTGAGTCACCTGCGAACAGAGAGGCCGAGTTGTGGTGTAGAACCTACTCAGCACGACCGAGTTGGTGAATCGGAGGGTAGTGAGAAATGCTGCCTTTGCTCGATTCATAGCTGCTCAACTTTTCACTGAAGCTATAGAGCCGGTGATTTCAGTTAGGGGATTTCGAGGGTTTAAGTCTCTGAGGCTTGGATTTTCGGGTTCAGAGTGGTTTGGGCTGACCCGAATACATGTGGGTAAACCTTGGACATCAATTGGGCTTTTGTTCTGAATGGGGCTCTAAACTCAGTATAGCCCAATAAACACTATGGTCGGCCCACCATGGCCGTGGGGGTGGGCGATCTGGGCTCCACCTTGATTGTCCTTCACGCGAAGTTGCATCCAAGTGAACCGGAAAGCCACCCCTTTTCCAAACCGGCGTGCGAGGCAAATGTTACTACACGTGTCAGTTTGTTATAGGAGATGAAGGTAGGTCGGTCCTAAAGTTTACGAATGGAAACGCTTCAGTACAGCTTACGCAACATAACAAGTAACAACGGTGGTCCTTTATTCCCTTTCGATGGGAAACTTACAAAATGGCCGTCGGATTGGAAGAGATTAGCCATTTGATAGATAGAGACATGCATGAGCATGCTGTTGTTCCTTCTGACATTCCTAAGCTAAAGCATGGATAGAGGGACAATGCTGTGTATCCCAAATTTTCATTCCCAACCTAACCTACGTGACATTCTTACAATATTATTATTTTTCTAATGATATGCCACATTAGTTGTTAAAAAAAAAAAAAAAGAAGTTGTACAAGCAGTTGTGGATTCATGAATTTTTTTTCATAGCTTGGAAAAATACAACAAATTGCATAACTTAGTTTTTTTGAATCATTTTATTGAGCATATTATCTTTCTTTAAAATAAAATATGAATGAATAAACTGAATTACTACGGCAAATTAATGAGAATTTTTATGGCGTGGAGAAATTTATATACCCCATGCCTCTACATTATAATTTAGTGGGTTGAAGCAGTATTTTCCTAGATAGGAGGATATATTTTGTTGATAAATGTATACATTTTTGGTGGAAGGGCTTCCACAAATGTCATTGACATATTGCATAGTACGTAGCTGCGGTCTAAATGTCTCTTAATTAATGGGGTTTAGATGTCGTCTTGATGGTCTTGAAGATGTGGTATTATTGTGAAACATAAAACATTTAGACCACAATATATTGTGAAACATAACACATCTAGACCACATCTAGACTACAAGTACATCTTCACCCAATAGGCAATTACCACACATTCACTGCTTGTAGATTCTAGACCTCAATAGGTGTTTTCATCCACAAGTCCATTTACATGGCCATGATATATGTTTCAGGGAAAAGGGAGCCTTTACTGTACGTGATTGTGTTGCAGTTGAAGTCCTCCTCCATATATCATGTACCCGCATATGACTAACATAATGCAGGTACATATATATACATGCATCACTAACATTTCTGATATTTATAATTTGAAAATCACAGTGCAAACCCAAAATCAAACAGTGCACAAAAGCATATGTAAAGCACAACAAAAAGAAAATTATAACCCTTTTGTCACAAGCCATATAGCCGACCAAAAGATAAAAGAGAGCAGAAGAGCCAAAAATTCAAAGGCCGTAGATAAAGACCCTTTTGAAGGGGTTGGCTTTTTATAGGGAGGCCCAGCTTTGGGGCACCATGCTTTGCCTTCAAAGATATACAACAACCCCCCAGAATCCAAATGCCTCTTTCTTTGTTGCCTTTCCTTTTCCTGTGGAAACGTGCCCTTTTGCACTGTTCATTAAAGAGAAGAAACCTGCATGCGGGAATATAAGATTAGCCCTCTACAGTATGCGTGTATTGCAATATTTCATCTGTCTGCACATTAAAGCTTTCCTATATATATACATTTTGCTTTGCCCATGTATAAACTTATGTGTTTGCTTGTTCTGTTTCTATGAGCCTCCCCTTTCTCTCACTCAACTAAATTTTATTACACAAACACATCTCTCTTTTGTTTCTCATCAGTTAATCACCATGTTTGTTGCTGATTTTGAATTTGGCATGGCAGTCATGCACCTGTTCATTATGGCAGTCCAGTTGAAGCAATTCAGGCTTCTCTGTCACTTTCCTGATATGGGTTTTTCTTGGAACTTCCATTTGAAGAACTCTGAGGTCTCTCTTCCAAGCCAAGAATAATAGATGGATAGCATCCATTTATGGGGAATCAAGCTTGCCTGGTCCGATCACTTTTTTATTGTTTGTTCCTTTCAGTTTTATATCTTTTTGGTTTTTGAGTATATGCAGCAAATATCATGTTGCTGATTGTCCTGCTCTCATTATCAGCTTTGTAAGATTTGGTGTAGTATGTGTATTAATAGAGTCCATTAATTACATGTTTTCTTGTAGTTGATGTATTAGATTTAGAGTTGGATTGAGATTGAACTTATATAATTGGTGTAGTTTATCTATATATAT
Organism: Dryas octopetala; assembly: GCF_963921425.1. Classification (NCBI taxonomy): domain Eukaryota; kingdom Viridiplantae; phylum Streptophyta; class Magnoliopsida; order Rosales; family Rosaceae; genus Dryas; species Dryas octopetala. Next base: position 15,396,233 of record NC_141374.1, on the reverse strand, counting down.
ATATATATTTATGTTACAAACAAGTATATTGTTATGGCTACTGTAATGTACTTCCAAGGTTCATAATTTTTGGATTCATAATGCTTCTGTGAATATGTATGTATCCCAAAAATATGAAACGAAATTAATGTTGTTGATAGTATAATTAATGTTCCTTTTATTAGTTGGCACATTAATTCTCAGTGTCTGTGGCTCAAAGCATTGGAATAATTTATTTGCCAGACCCTACAATAGTAGTTCTGACATTGATTTCCATTTACATTTGTAATAGTACAGACTGTACAGTGAAGAGTACCCAGTAGTCCATAAGCCATTAATTATGAAGCTGTCTGGTTTTGAATGGCTTGCATATATGACTCATATATATGTATCATGCAGTTCTGACTTAATTAGATAGACTTGAATTGGGTTAGTTCACATTTCTGACAAATTAACATGCCTAGCTAGCTTATACTTATAGATCTCCATGTTGTCATTCTTGATCTTATTCTTATTGTTTTTGTTATTATTCTGTTGATCAGTGGTCAAATTATGATTCAAATTAAAGAGCCTCCCAAAGGAAAGGGACACTGAGCTGTGGTTTTCTGCCATTGCTAGGTGGAACTGCTACTCTGATTAAGTTTGGGGACCAATATTTATATTTGGTGCTGGTTTTCTGTCTCTGCAGAAAGCTTGACCAACTGTTGAAATATTTTTCCTTTAATTTAACACAAACAGATTGACTATTGCACAAAGACTGGCTGACATATCCCTATATATGATGATGAGCACATTTTTCTTTTCTTTTCTTTCAGTGTATTTAATGATCATGAAAAGCATAAATAGGTTGACTATGGGTTTGTGTTGTGCCTACTGATCTCTGGACATAATATATTTATTCCAGCTATGAGATCTGCATTGCTTAAAACATATTAAAGCTTTTTCTTGGGTACTGTAATCATTCATATTTCTCTACTTTTTTTATTTACTGGATGATGGTAAATGATAGATAAATAAAGTGCCAATTTGGGCCATAGCTAGTAGTAGGTACAAGGGAATAAGGATACATATATATGATGGTCTGTCTATTGGGTGCTTCTGCTTCATGATATAGACTTAGTAGTGCCAATGATAACATGACATGTGGCACCAATGCTATTGCATTTCTTCCCTACCAATATTAAACAAAGTGCAAAGTTTCACTTTGCTTCCAGCCTTAAATTTCAAGCCATACATATCTACCTGGGTCTAAACTCATCAAAGGTCAATTGTTAGAATGACTTTAGCCCTGTCAGTGCTCCCACTCTCTTTCTGTCTTAAAGTTTGAACATGGAGGCAGAACAAGGGACAATCAATATATACATCTTTATTGGTCCATGCAAAAATTTATCTTTATGAAAGCATAGTGTTTACTGTTTAGTGTTAACAAATCAACAGACATAAATGCCAAAAGGCCAGTGACTTCTCCTTCATGATTTTTCAGTTGTCCCTACTGATCCTTTGATTCCATTTCAAACAGACATAGTTGCCAAAAAGTCCATTACTTCTCTCTCAAGCTATTGATGGCCCATGAACACCTTTGGCCCAGTCTAAGATTGGGCCTGTCCATTTCTCAAATGTTGGGGTGAGTCCTTCCTAAGTGCCAAACATTCTTTTGGACTAGTTGTGGCTAACCTCTAAAGGGATCATGTGGAGCCCAATAGCCCAGAATACTAATGGGACCCACTTCTAGTCTGATTCCATCAGTCCCTTTTCTTTCATCTCTTTAGGTTTGGCCTTCTTGGGGAAGTTCCTTTCATGGCAAGCAACAGAACCCAAAACTAAATTAATTAATGGTAACACTAGTCTCTAAGAATGATTATTTTTTAAACCCTTTTCAGAAATTAGACTCAGTATGATATTGAGCTTGAGGTCCTCTTTATAAGAGAATGTCCCACCACAATCTTTTAGCCTTTGTTGTTTGGCCCTTTTTCTAGGTGTAATGCACTGCCCTAAGTTCAAGTCCATGCACTCATCACTCGCTCACCAGACCAAAGCAACTTTTTGTCCAACATGTTAGCGCATGCCTGCCTATGTCCTTGACACCTTGTTAGGTTGTCTGGTCTCAAACTACTTCTCGTCACTCCGATTTGTAATTAAAATTAATCATGTAATTAATTAATTTCTATATTTTGTTAGAGCACGAGTTCGAAAAACCTGGAAAATTAGAAGTTAATTAAGATGAAAGTAATCTACGCTGCTATTTTTAAGAAAGCACATGCCCGTCTGGGTCCGAAACGTTATCAAACACGGTCCTAATAAACATATATGTTATGGTCAAATTAGGTCACAAATGAAATAAATTGATATCTTAATGAAAGTTTCTTTTAATGAACATTTTCTAAATCTTGGGTGACAGAATTGGTGTCTAAGAGGCACATTGGCTTTGCACACAGAAACATTAATGAAGGGCAACAGTCAGCAGACTTCTTTCTTTGCTTCTTCTTTAATTAAAAAAATACAAAAACTCAAATCAAACAAAAATACTCGTGTCATTCACACTAAGATAAAGTACCCAAAAAAAATATTTTAACATCCACATCTTTAGCTTCCTTCAAGAGAGCCAAAAGGTTCCATGTGAAAAATAGTATTTCACACGAGTCATATACACCAAATCTTTTTTCTCTTTTCTTCTTCTGTGGTCATTAAAAATGTCATTAATTAATTATTTATATTCATATGCTGCTTCAATACATGTCAATTTATACATAAATATATAATAATAAAACTAAAAATAGAATAAAATCATGGTGTTCACTGAATCTGTGTAGTACTTTATATGCTAAAAGATGACAACTTGATAAAGAAGTACTGCAGCTCTGCAATTAAACATGTACAATTATTTAACTGAACAAAGAAAAGCCTGATTTAATTTACTGAATAATATTCCACGTGTCAGATATCCATGGCCAAGCTTTTCTGTGTCAGGAAAGCTTTCAGTGTACTCAGAGCTATATATGAAGTGAGTGAGTAAGCAGAACATCACCACACCCCAAAATCTGAAGGATAAAAAAAGTTGCTTTGATCCAAAAACCCATTTCTCATAAGACGGTTTCCAACACTTTCTCGCCGGAAAAAAGCTGACTTGGGTCGCCGGGAAGTCGACTCCATGGACGTTGACTCGTGGGCTTCCAGGGTTCAAGCTGCTAAGAGCCTCTCTGCTGCTCATGCTGCTAGGCTTCACTATGGTACTTGGGATTTTCTTCATTTTTGTTTTTGCTTCCATGTGGTTCTTCTTCTTCTTCTTCTTCTTCTTCTTCAACATTTCTGTTTTTGATTTCTTTGTTTCCTTTTTCGGAAATTGAAGTAGGGTACTTAGCTAGCTGATGTCAGCAGCTTCGTTTGGTTCATGTTTGATAAAGTAATGTCTTGTTTGAGAGTTATCAAGAACTGGGTTGGGCTTGAAGTTGAAGACTTTTTAGTTGATTTTATTCACATGATGATTTACTGGTTGGTTGGATTTAGGAAATTTCAATTTTTTTAGTTTCCCTTTAGTTTCTTGTTTAAGCACCGCCTACATTAACTTGCGCATTGGGTTTGGATATATATATATATATATATTTTTTTTTAACTAATTGTTTTGTTAAAGAATGTTTTGAAAGAACTACTTTGCTTGAATTTTCACAAGAACAATGTTATTCACTTATTCATGAATATATGGGTATTTTTCTTGTGGGACTAGATGGAAATCTATCAGTTTTTATTATTGAAAAATCGAAAGGACCAAAAAATCTGAGATTTCATTCTATCTTTTAGGGAATCCTATTAATTTTCTATATTTGTTATATAATTAAAAACTTTCTATGTATATAATATTACAGAAGAGATATAGGGTTGGCCAGATGGTATTTCCTATAACAAGCGGCCATAGATTAGAAGACTCTAGTAATAATTTGGGCTGCCAATCTTATATAATTAGAGGCTAATCGACCCCCAAAAAAGAGATTAAGGGGATCTATCAGCATGACAAATTACACTGGAGATGAAGAAGATATGAGCAACGAGGAAGGTGAAGTGGTGGAGGAAGAGCTTAATATGGAGGAAAGGCTTCTTGATTTGGATTTAAAAATGCTAGCAATTCAGCATTCTCTGAATGCTGTTGAGAGGCTGAGAGTGCAGTTAATGAGGGAACAAGAAAATATTCCATCCCAGACATCAGATTCGAGTTCCTTCATGCTTGATAGTAAGTGGGAGGGTGAGGAAAAACCTGGGGTTGATGCTTCTAGGGTTATTGTTCTTGAAGGTGAAGATGATGCTGAGGACCCAACTTCCAAAATTGGTTTGAATGAAGGTGAGAAATTGGAGGTTTGATTGAAAAAACCAATAAACCACTGAGTAAAATGAAAATCCGTTTACAGATTGTAGTTTAGACTGGTTAAAGCTTATACAGCTTATAGATAAGGAGATTCATGCATATTTGTTTAGCTCTGTCGGTTGTCTCCTTGGGAAGAGTCAAGTAGTGTTTGTTTTAAGAATTGCCATATTTAATCACCAAATGTGAGCTGAAAGTGTTCGATTCAGTAGTTTCTTTTAGACTGAGTAAAATCTGCATTTTGGAGATAGTTCGGGTTCTATTGTTCTAATATATTTATTTACGTGTCTGTGTGAGTGTTCATGCATGTGTGCGTGTATGCATGTGTTTGATCCTGTGATTAAATGCTTGAATATTTGAGATGTTGTTGTTTTGGGACGACCTATGTAGTGTTTAATGTCTTTGTGCTTATAAAATATTAGGATTCTGAAATGCCTCTTAATACCCTAAAAATGTGTGATTAGACCAATCTTTTCAAAGCTTTTGGTCTCTTGTTGGTAAACCCATTTTTTATTATTATTGAAGTTATTGTTTTGTACCGGTGAAATTGAGTTTCTTTTTCCTCCGTTCAAAAGCCCTGGTGCACTTATCATGACTGTTCATGTTTAATTGTTGAATGTTGAGAAACTTAGGTTTGATTAAAAAAACCATAGACTAAATGAAAATCTGTTTACGGATGGTTGTTGAGACTGGTTAATCACTTCATAGCTTTTACAGTTTATAGATAAGGAGATTTACGCATATTGATTAGGCTCTGCACTTTGTCTCCTTGGGAATGAAGGTGAGAAATTTAAGGTTTGATTTAAACAAACCCATAGACGAAAATGAAAGTCCATTTACAGATGGTAGTTGAGACTGATTCATCACTTTATAGCTTATGCACTTTATACTCTGCCCCGATATCTCCTTGGGAAGAGTCAAGTAGTGTTTGTTTTAAGAATTAGAATTTCCATATTTATCTATGTGTCCTTGTGTTTGTGCATGTGTGTGTTTGCATGTGTTTGATCCTCTGATTAAATGCCTGACCATTTGCGATATTGTTTTAATGAGTATGACTTAAGTAGTGTTTACTGTCTTTGTGCTTATAAAAGATTAGGATTGCCAAGTGCATCTACATACCCTAAAAATATGAGAGGAGAGCAATCTTTTCAAAGCTTTTGATCTCTTGCTGCTAAATCCATTTTCTTTGATTATTGAAGTTATTGTTTTGTATTGGTGAAATTGAGGTTTTTTCCTCCCTTCAAAACCCTGGTGCACTCAAACTCAACATGAATGCGGTTGTCACTTAATTGTTCAATGCTGGATCCACATAACAACTCTCTCTCTCTCTCTCTCTCTCTCTCACCTCTCCTATTTATCCATCTTCTGTCTTCTATGTATATGTTAAACAGATAATCATATGGCCTTGGATGATTCCGAAGGAGATGACGATGCCAAGTCTTGTTTTCCGTGCCCTTTCTGTTATGTGGATATTGAGGTCCCATTGCTCTGCATCCACTTGGAGGAAGAACACTGCTTTGACTTTAAAAATGCAGTATGTGCTCTTCTTTACCTGATCTTTTATTGTGTATGATTTTATAAAGGAGATTTAGTGTTATCAATTATTTAGTCATTAATGAACTATCTACTGAAGAGTGGTGAACATCTCAATTACAAACAAGATATTGCTTGGAACTGATGGACTTAATTGGTAAAGTACATAGCATCATTTATTGTAATGGAAAATGGAAAGGCTTCCAGCATTTATAAAAATTTCAAACAAGGGAAGATGCAAGTGAACATTATAAATATCTGCATTCATTTTGTAATGTTTCGGTGAGAATTTGAAGCTGATGGCTGCTTTAATCTCGCTATTCCAGGTTTGTCCACTTTGTGCAGCGAATCTAGGGAAAGATGTAATTGGACATTTTATGGTGCAGCATGCAAGCTCCTTCAAGGTATTATAAGCAATATTAGATCATAATATAGTTGCTTTAGTGTATAAGCTTGCTGAGCAATGTTGGAACCTGAAAGGATTCATCTGTGCTTTTCAGCATAGGAGAAAATCTCAAAAATCCGGCTTGTGGACTGGTAGTTCAGCAATGCTTGGGAAGGCGCTGCTAAAAAATGGAAGGGGATACGCACATGAATCCGCACCCGATCCTCTCCTCTCACCATTTATCTGCAATATGTCCTTTTCAGACCCTAAAGGTATTCAGCAAGATGTCTGTTCCGATATCGATTCCCCTATCACTTCTGCTATGAAAAGGTATACTCCTCTTTTTCTTTTATGGAATTAATTTATAGCATATTAGTGGTTGTGAGATTTTACTGGGATTGCAAACTTAAGAAATCTTTTTATAAGCATCCACCATATATTATAAATTAGTAAGTTGTGATATAAAGGCAAATGGGGAAAAACCCAGGGATTTCATGATTTTATGAGGCAGAAACTATATAGGAAGTGCTTGAACATCATACCTAATAACTCTTATGTTCCAATGATACGAAAGGGTTTTTTTATATAATATTTAAAGATTTGTTGTTTACTCAGATTTCCTAACCCTAATATCTGTTTGCAAGTATTTAAGTAAGGCGTACATTGCTTCCAACTCAGCTCTTCATTGAGAGTTCCAAATTTGTTAAGTTATCTATTTTTCCCGTGTAGAGTATTATATTATTTGTTTATGTTAGGGCTAAGTTATCCAAAATATAAGTGCATCTCTTTCGTTTGTTGCCTGCGTTTGTCCCTCAACCTCTCATTTAATCTTTTATTTTCACTCATTGGAACATTTACTTATGAATTTGCTGTCATTCTAAATATTTGGTTGATTCCTCTTAACTGCAAAAATGTGAAAAGTTTCCTAATCTTCTGAGAATTATGGGATAGTGCTTCTTGTTACCTCGGCTCTGTACTTATGAATTATGATGCTATCTTCTCTTCCAACCAACTTCTAACTGCACATTTTCCCTCAAGAGTTAAGGACAGTCAGAAGGCCATTGTACCAGTTAGGCAGTTTTCCAGGAGAGAGAAAAATAGGAAACCCTGCCAATATCTGCATATCTTTGTCCCCGATATGACATGCAAAAAATGTGTCGATTTCCGTCAACTCTCATGTCATCCAATAGATTGAAGAGTGCTCTTTCCCATCCGTTTCAAATAAATGGAGTATTAAGTTGTTTAGTTTAAGCCACAATCATTTCACTTGTTTCACTTTGATGTTTGTCATTAAGTGGTTCATTATACTATTTGTTATTAATGCCCCTTTGGTTGGACAAGGAATGTGAATGAACCATACGTGTTATGTAATTCATTCCCTTTATTACTCTTGCATTTCCATTGATTTGTTTTGTTGGGTAGAGTCCTAACTGATATGAACTAGCTGCAAGTTCTACCGGTTTCAGCAAACTAATCTTTTCTTTTTGTCAGAAGCAAACTAATCTCAACATATGTGATAATGTCAAATAAAATATCTTGGTGAGGGTAATGCAAAAGTACATGCTTTATGAGAATAGGCCTGTTGATGCCCTCTTGCTGATGCATTTTGTCTGTGTAGCACTGAGCCATCTTCACTAGATGAAAGTTGTGGGAAGGATAAAGAAGAGAGAAGGCAGCGAGCGGCATTCGTGCAACAGTTGATCGCATCCACCATATTCTTGGATCTATGAATTCTTTCGGAGTACAAAACTTTCTGGAAGATGCGGAAGAGTGAGTCTCTCATCAGTCACCAAGGATGCTCTATAATCAGGCACTGAATTTACACAGTGGAGCATGGTTTTAGGAAGTCATATAGTTTCTATATTAGGTAATACACAGAAGTTGTCTCTGGATGGACAATGCTCGTCTACAATAAGACAATATGTATACATTGTGTACTCTATCCTTGTGTCTATTTATTTTGGTAGCCTCGGCCTATCTTGAAGGCCAACTTTCCATAATGAGCAGAGTACAACAGGGTTAGTGGATTCATTTCTATGCATGAGTATCAAATTTTGGTTGACCTAGGGTTAGCGGATTCGTTATCCATGCATGTGCATCGAATTTTGGTTGACCTACTTTTAGGCTATCGCATGGCCAAACTTTTAAGTTCACACACACATGGCATGCCAAATCTGCTAGAAAATTTTATTTTGACACACGTAATAATTTGATTGAGCCGTCTCAAAATGTAAAGATGATAACGTTCTGACCGGTGAGAACCTAAGTATTGCATAATTAAACTAGCTCTTGATGATTGCTGGGAGTAGTAATGCGAACAATTTGGGATCAAATATGGAATGCAAAATCTTTTTTATATTTTCCTAGCAAGTCCAACTGGGAGTTGCAATTCATCTAATTTTTTGGTTTTTTTTGGTAATAAAAGCTCTTGTATTTTGGTCAGTTCCCTCTTGCCATATGCAAGCATACACTACGTTTACCATTAATTAAGAGATAGAGGAAAGAAGATCAGAAAGAGACGAGGCTTTTCAGACACTGCTGAAACCCAGCATAAACTAATAAGTTGAAAGAAAAGAATGGATCGATGTCGTAATTTCAAATTCAAAATGTCTTGTTTTCAACCAATCTCACCACCAAGGGAAGAGTGGCACCTAAGCATCTGGCAATTGACTAATGCCTTAATGGTCTTAAATATCCTATGTTCTTCATGAGATGCTTCCTCTTCTGTTGTATTAATACATATGCTGACGGATATGACATATAATACAGGACCGAATATGATTCTTTAGATTTATCGTATACATCATATTACAAGAAAAAGCCATTTCATCCCCCTCACTCCTGAGTTTTGTGCTTTACCAGCTCAACATGCTTATACTACTTTCAGCCACCAAATTTTCCGGCCTACAGTGTACTGGACAACTATTCATTGGGTCATATTCATGCATATGCAATGCAGGATGTGTACTTTCACTTGCTTGAGACCTACTACAGGCATATTGAGTCCTATGGCTCCTTAAGCTTTTCATTTGGAAAAAGAAAAATTATTATTTACTGCAACCTCTACAGATTTGCAGCGCATATTTTCTTTTCAAATGGAAATATTTACCTTGGAAGAGGATGCAAGTACAAAGAAAACCTCCAAAAGAAAACAGATAAAAGAATGATAAACCAAGCCAAATATGAGCACTTCAGGAATCTGATATGAAAATTCAAATAACACAAGTGGTCATATGTTAGCTTTGGAAAACATTTTACCAATGTAGGTGAACCTACAAAGATCAGTATACGTATTTGAGGGCATATGCCAGGTTTGTTTCTCAATATCTTGATTTCACAAGAAATGACTTGTGTAAATGAAGAGCATCTCAAGTGCAATGTATCTGTATTGAATGATGATCCTCAAATTAACCAATCCAAGAATCGCAGCTTCTGTTTCATGAGCACAAACCAAATGAATGTAGCAACTTGATTAAAAGGAGACTTGTGTCTGCTGCCAGTGCACCATCTCATTTTTTATGCCAATAAAAAGTTTCTGGTAATTTGTTTAATCAAAGTCATTGAATCATCACAAAAATATTATTCAACTAGAGTAGAAACCAAAGCAGAGCGAATGGCGAATGAACCTACAAAATATATAACATTTGATTGTGCAAATTGCAGAACATGTCAAAACTAAATAAATTAAGTTGAGAATTCGAGTTTGACACCACTAAAAAAAAGTGAAGAGCAATTACTGCCAAGCCAGCCCTTCTTTTTATCACTCAATTATGGATTGAATAACACCAGCTCCGACAGTCTTCCCTCCTTCTCTGATAGCAAACCTCATTCCTTGCTCACAAGCCACAGGAACTATGAGTTCGACAACAATCTTGACACGGTCGCCAGGCATGACCATCTTGGACTCTTCATCCTTATCATTCATAATCGAAGTCACCTTGCCAGTGACATCAGTAGTCCTCATGTAAAACTGTGGCCTATAACCTGAGAAAAAGGGCGAATGCCTACCACCCTCTTCCTTCTTCAACACATACACAATTGCTTCGAACTTGGTATGCGGGGTAATGGTGCCAGGCTTAGCCAAAACCATCCCTCTCTGAATATCAATCTTCTGAATACCTCTAAGCAACAACCCCACATTATCCCCAGCCATGGCATCATCAAGAATTTTCTGAAACATTTCGACACCAGTCACAGTAGTGCTCCTTGTGTCCTTCAAACCAACAATATCCACGGTATCTCCAACCTTAATAGTACCCCTCTCAACCCTGCCAGTGGCCACAGTCCCACGACCAGTAATCGAAAACACATCTTCAATAGCTAACAAAAATGGCAACTCAGTTTGGCGTACGGGAATCGGTATATAGCTATCAACAGAGTCCATAAGCTCATAAATCTTATCTACCCATTGGTTTTCACCACGAGAAATACTCGGATTGGCCATTAAAGCCTCCAAAGCTAGCAAAGCAGAACCAGAAATAATGGGCACATCATCACCAGGGAATTCATAGGAAGAAAGTAACTCACGCACCTCCAATTCCACAAGCTGCAAAAGCTCCTCATCATCAACCTGGTCTTGTTTGTTCAAGAACACAACCATGTTGGGCACACCCACTTGCTTAGCCAGCAAGATGTGCTCTTTGGTCTGCGGCATTGGCCCGTCGGCGCCGGAGACCACAAGAATGGCTCCGTCCATCTGGGCAGCGCCGGTGATCATGTTCTTGACGTAGTCGGCGTGGCCGGGGCAGTCCACGTGGGCGTAGTGGCGGTTCTCGGTCTCGTACTCGACGGTGGCGGTGTTGATGGTGATTCCACGTGCACGCTCTTCCGGGGCGGCGTCGATTTCGTCGTACTTCTTGGACACGCTGTTGCCGATGGAGGCGAGGGCCATGGTTAGGGCGGCGGTCAGTGTGGTCTTTCCGTGGTCCACGTGGCCGATGGTGCCGATGTTCACGTGGGGCTTCTTGCGCTCGAACTTGCCGCGAGCGGCTCTCACTGTGAAGGAGCGGCGGCGGTGGTGCTGGTGGTGGCGCGTGGTGGGTGTGAGGTGGAGAATGGTGGAGGGGTTGATGAAGGAGGAGGAGAGGTGGGTTAGTTTGGAAGAGGGTCTGATGGAGAAAGAGGTGGGGGTTGAAGAGGGTGGTGGTGGAGAGGCATGCGGGTATGTGAGCTTTGAGGAAGCTGAGGCTGCAGCTGCCGATGAGATTGCCATGGAGGATTTTGGGTCCTCAGAAAGAGAGAGAGAGATGGAATTGGTTGATTTGGGGTTTTGGGATATTGAAGATGGAGGAGAGAAGTGAGAGCTCAAGAGGGAGTGATATGTTATCCTTTTAGGAAGACAAAACAGGGCCTCATATGGCTGTTCTATCCATTTCTCTGCCTCAGTTTTGGAGGGATTAGTCTTGTGGGTCACTGCTGGTAATTCACTGCTTCTGTGCAACTAGGGCTAGATGCTCACACGTGTAAAACCCCTGATCCTAATTTTTCTTTTCTTTGATGCGATTTTTATTTTTTTTAAGACAAAAAATTTCACCCGGAATCTTTGTTAATGATCATTTGGTTTAATAGATAGACACTTTGTCTTCCTTTATTCCAGTAGGTCTTAAGTTCAATAGCTAATTGGTAAAAATTTCGTGAATTACCAATCTTGCCATGTATTGATATATATGAGTATAAATTTATAATAAAACCCATTTCCTCTAAAGAAAATTATCCTTTTCCGTAAATTGGACAAGAAGGTTGTACACTTGTACGTTTTCTTTCATTTATTTGAGCAATGAAGACTGATAAATTTAAAACTCAAGCCTACTAATTTATGTGAGAATTCATAACATAACAACAGCACAAGTCAAGAAACTTGCTTGAAAACCTTGCTCTGCTCTGCCAGCTTCAAATGGTTTTCAGGAGTCCATCAAGCCAAGGAATCACTATTTTTCCGATGTTAGTGAGAGACTGGTCAAAACTCAAAAGAGCCCAATAGAGGCTCTAAAACTCATTTGAGGCTCGAGATCTCCGAGAGGTTAAGTATGGATCTGGTGGGGTTGTGGCTCACAAAAAAGAAAAAGTGCTGCTATATACAATTATACACACTTATTTCTTTCTCTTTACACACCCTCTCTATTCAATTTGTGAAATTACCAATCTCACCAAATTTCAAAAGACAATAAAGGACAACAATTTTTTGTTTTTTTAAAGACTTTTTTGAATGAAAAAAAAAAAAAAAAACTCAAAAGCAAGAACCAACCACCCCCTTGCCGGCCTCCTACCACCGCCCTCATCGCCACCGGTCGAGCCCCATGCTGCCGGCACCCTCCTCTCTCTCTCTCTCTCTCTCTCTCTTTCACTTTCCCTCCTAACTGAATGGAAAGGGAGGCCGTCGATCCTTTCAGTCTACCAGTGAGAGCGCGAAGAGAGAGAGAGAGAGAGAGAGAGAGAGAGAGAGAGAGAGAGAGAGAGAGAGAGAGAGAGAGAGAGAGAGAGAGAGAGGCTTAGCAGTGCCGGCAACGAGGACGGCGGAGTCCAGCAGTGTGTGGGAGGCTACAGACGGGGTAGGTTATAGTATTGGGTTTTTTTTTTTTTTAATGCAGTGTGGGTTTTTTGGAAATATTATGGTGGGCGTTGAGAAAATATAGAAGAAATAGGGGTGTAACCGTGTAAATGAGAAGGAAAATGTGTACAAATAGTAGCAGTCAAAAGAAATGGACTGATGGTGATTTATGTTCATGGTGGCAACCCAAAAAGCCAGACTCCCTTTATGCCACGTAATTGGTTCAAACACCTCAACTTTTGGGAACACCGCGGAGTCAAAATCTACGACAGAAAATGTGTCATGAGCACCTATAACCTACCTCAAATTTGGCCGGTGAAAAAAATTTGGAATGCAGAGAAAACAAAGCTCAATTTTGAATGTTATGATATGATTATACATGAGAAATATGCAATACAACAATATAACCCAGGCAGGATAATTACCAGATTCAATTCTGATTATCAACAAGATACAGTGACAAAGACACATCAAAAGTAAGCTTCCCACAACAATAATTTAACATCCAGTTAATCAATCCTCACAATTTTTAAGAAGCACAAATGAGTAACACCAAAAAGTTTAAAATTTAAAAATCACATTTGCTCAACAAACAGTGAGACAAAAAAAAAAAGTAAATGAATTATCTGTACAAGTATACACTCCAAATATTAATGACCCGTACGGCCGTATTACACTAAGTAGGACAGCATGTTGATCTTTAGGCATAGGAAAACTAGTATTACACAGGTATGTGACTTATCAGACCGATGTCTTACCTCAGCCGAATCACATAATTTGTGGGAATTGAATCCTTAGGGCTTCAGGGGTGGCTCTCAAAGCTGACCTAGATAACAAGAATGATTGTCCTCCCGGCTATGAATTGGCTAGATCCAGATTACCACCAATGTCTCTCATTCGCACCCAGCAGCATAAACTACAGCTACTAGCTCATGCTTCCCAACTTTACTGATGTATAAAACATCTGTGAGATTTCTACAATCTGTTACTGGCAAAACTAGAGAATAATCCATATATCCAATCACTGGAATTGGGGACATGACACCGCAAAGAAAAGCTGAATCTGCAAATTGCTTGGCTTAGCAGGGTGCCTCATTGCACATTTTAAAGTCTGGAATCTTCTTCTTACATATATCTAAAACCTTTTGATACAAAACTGGAGGTAGTTCCTTCAAGACGTCTGATATTGCTAATTCATGTTTCCTCTTGAGTTCAATGAGCTCCTTTTTCTGTTCTACCAATAGGTTCTCAAGTTTCTCGGCAATGATTTTGACTTCTTCTGATTCAAATGGATAAGCTCCATTTCTAAGATGTAGATCAGTAGCAGCATCATGAATACCACCATTTGGTGAATCAGAATCACCAGCACCATTCGGATCATCTTCCTCTCCATCGCTACCAAGAGAATTTTCATTATCTTCAGTACCTCCAGCAGTGGCCAAATCCGAATCTGCTGGAGAATACAAGTTAGAAAGGCCAGGCCTCACTGGAGAGTTTCCAGCCTTGGGTGAGTCAGACCAGTACTTGCGGCCTGAAGGCAATCTTTCCAATAAAAGACTACTTAAAGGCATGGACTCATTTACCAAGGGAGAAGCATCACCCTTAAAATCAGAAGCATGACTATCAGAAGTTGAGATATCACCATCAATATTATCTCCAGAAATTTCTGGCCAATCTGGAATGTGGGATCGAATTTCAGATTCAATAATTTCAGCAATTGTTGAAACATCTTGATCTGTCAGGTCTAACTCTTCAACCATTTCACTAGCAACAGCAATTGCAGTGTCTTCCCCAATATCAAACGGGAAGTGGATATTTCGAAAATGACCTGGGCCATGTGGAAACTTTCTCAATTTAAGAGAAGTACATCATAATAAAAAATATTATTTTTGACTGAAAATTAAATAAACTAGAAAATTGAGAAAGAAAGAAAAGATAACCTGTAGAATCTGCTATTCGTAGTTTGAGAAATATTGTGTCGTCTTTCCTCTGGCCTTGCACCGTGAAGTCTCTATTCGTCTCAGGAGAAGGATCCACATCCTTTGTTCCAAAATCATTCTGATCAGAACTGCCTTCTGCATCTAACAGGTCCCAATGTGAGGAGAATAAGACAAAAATCCTTTGAGCTCTAGAGAAACAACTCAAGTTTACCTGAATAATGAGTTTTGGGTCGTAGAGAGCGAGATACACTTTCACGATCCTCATCTGATTGGAGAAAAGGATCCATTAAAAGTGCCTTAGCAGGCAAACGTTCAGAGACTTTCACAATGCATTTTTCTATAAATGCTTTAACTCCAGGATCTGTCACCTTTGCCAATGATGCTGGCTTTATTCCCTACCCAAAAAAAAAAAAAAAACTGATATATTGCTAGAATGTAAATAATTGTCAGCCAGCATCTAACAACTTAAGCTTAGGGAACAGTGGAAAACTAACAAACTGTATCTTGGTACCAGAATAATAGATCTTGAGTTTGAATCCCTATAACGGTAACCTCTTAATTTATCTAGAATTTTAAGTATTAAGCTTTCAAGTCGTGGGAAAAGATACAAATGTGAGGGGAAGTGTTAACAGTATAAATTAAATGTTGACCAACATCCTAACATCTTAAACTTTAGAGAACAGTGATAAGTCAACAGAATTACTCATATCAAAAGCCTAACAGGCAATTACATATGATTTCAGCAGAAATGTTGCTGAAATTTGACAAGCACTAGTATAGAAAAATTGACATAGACTGAATGTACATGTATGAAGAAGCTAACCAATATTTTAAATATTTAGAAATTTCCAATACTGCAACAATTTTCAATCTCATGCCCTTCAAAATCCACCACAGTTTAAGCAAGAGGAAAAAAAATAGTAGCTCTAGCGAGATTAGTAAAAGAAATGATCATGCATCACAATCAGGAGAAATGAATCATGCATCACATTCAAAACAAATAAATCATGCATCAGAATCAAAATAAATGAATCATGCATCACATTTGGCTAAATGAAATTATCTAAGGCACTCGAAAGCCTAACAGATCTGGTGATAGTGACATGTTGACACTTTCTTTATCATATAACTTTCAAGGACAAGAAATGCTCTCAATCATGATAACGAAAACAAACAAACAAATTTAACAGAACAATACAAACTGTGTATCAATTTAAATAGGGTAGAGGTCAAGAAAGTGCTTACTGATGTCACTTTCTTGAATATTTGAGCAGCATTGGTGCATTCAACATATGGGTACTCAAAGGTTACCAACTCTAACAAGCACATGCCAAAGGCATAAATGTCTACAAGCTCATTGTACTCCTCTTCATAAAGCTCTGGCGCCATAAACTCTGGAGTACCTAAAGTACAGAAACAATTACATTGTTGGTTCTGATACCAAAGATTGTGCACTAGTACCATTGCGTAAGGAAACAGATAATGATGATATTTATAATCCTCACCAATAACACTGTGAGCTGAACGAGCCTGGCGAAGGATAGCAGCCAATCCTAAGTCACCAATTTTCACCTCACCTTGGTTCCCATTGACAAAAATGTTGTCACACTTCAAATCTCGGTGAATAACTGGCGGGTCATGACTATGAAGATACCAAAGGCCTTCTAAGATCTGCCTAGACCATTTCTTCAACGCCCTTAAATCAACATGCTTATGTTTCCTCCGGTATCTACATAATATTCAACGCTAACACACTGAATAAAAGCTAGAAGAAATTACAGACATCAAAAACTAAAGGCCAATAGATCATAGAGAACTCACTGCCTTAATGTTCCTGAAGTGAAAATCTCCGTAATAAAGTTAATATTCTCATGCTTGGTATCAACCCAGGAATTGTAAAACTTGATTATGCTCTTGTGCTTTAACGTCTTAAGCAAATGGACTTCGGAATAAAGGCGCTCTAAATCTTCGGAGTTGCGTAATAGATCTGCCACCTTAACCTGGTTCCAAGCTACTTCTATTCCTTCCAATTCATCAAATGCTCGATATCTAAATTCCCACATACCGATCAAGGACACACAAAAATTCTACAAAGAATTGGGCCTCAAAATGATATTAATGTAACAATGGTGCATACAGCATTAAATATCCAACTAAAAATCAACAAATTCACATTAACAAAAAGTAACCAATATTAAAAAAGAGCATCAGGATACACTTTCTTGAAAGCCCCTTTTCCTAGAACCTCTTTATACTGCAAAATCAGCAAAATAACAGAGAAACCAGTGCTCACAGCGTCAAATTAAATCAACCCAAATCACAACTTTATTAAAGTATTAGACTTGAAAGCATTGAGTCATTTCCAAATACGTGATAAGTGAAGCAGCTAAATCAAATAATGAAAATGGAAAGTAAATGAGTGGCGAGTACTGACCCGACCATAGCGACCAGTGGGATCGACCTCAACGAACTCAGCATCCGCATCGTCCGTGTCTTGGTCCGAAGACAAATCCTGTGGCATTGTTTCGCCTTTCGAATCAAACTCAAAACACAAAACGAATGGATTTAGATCGAACCCGAAACACCTCAATTTCGTTGTTGGGGTCGGAATCAAATTCTAAGCCGAACCGAATTCGAACCCGAGAAAAAAAAAAAAAAAAAAAGCCGGAGTCAGCGGTTGAAGTACAACGACCCGAATGGAATACGAAGAAGAAGAAGAAGAAGAAGAAGAAGACGAAGAAGCGTGGGGGTGAGAAAGAGAAGCCTTTGGATGGGCAGAGAGAGAGAGAGCGAATGAACCAACAACAACTGACTGTGTCACCCTTCAATCCTTTTAAATCCTCTGTTTATTTCTTTGTTTATTTGGAAATTGGATCTCTGATTTTTGATGTAAAGGTCGGCTTTGTGGTCATGTGCGACTACTGTGCCACCAATGTGCTACGCCTACGCGCCTTCTTTACGCGCCTTTTATTTTCTTAGAGGGATTTTAATCCGGGCTAACAAAATTTTATTTTTAATTTGTATATGTTACACACCAATCGTTAGAGTTGTGTTGCTCAGTATAAATTATGAGTGTGAATGAAGTTAATTTTTATATCGAAAATGTGACCAACAATTTACAATGTATAATTGAATGATTTATTATTAATAACATCGAGGTCTCTTAAAGATAAAACGCATGCTTAAATAAGTATACTGAACATGTTCCTATTGGGTGATTCACTAGAATCACTACTAATAATTACAATTTTTTATTGGAAAAATTAGACTTTAGTCCTTCCAATATTTCTGATTTAGAAAAAAAAATTTATGGCTTTTTTTTTTTTTTTTCTAAATAAAGCTCTTTGACCATTGTCTTGTCAAATAAATATGTCTTTTGTTTTTTTTTTAGGGTATAGGGTACGAGTTTACCTTATACATTCTTAGGATATAGAATATAGTTTGTGGAGGCTGCATATTAGGTTTTAACTCTGGAATTTTGGGCGGAGCCCAAAATCTTAAAGTTAAAACCTAATATAAAACCGACAAACCAGAGCTTGAGGAATAAGTAAAAATGCATTGCCGAACACTCACCGTCTAATATGTGTGAAAAAATTAGAAACTAATACACAAATATTATGTAACATAAAATCGTTACAATATTATTGGGCTTTAATTAAAAATTTAAAAGTCATAAGACTTTAGTGAGTATATTATAAAACTAAAAAATCTAAATAGAAATCTCTCTTTTTTATTTCCCAAAAGATCAATTTTGATCAACATTGGGGAATATTTGTATGGAATATTATTACCAAATAGTATGATGCTCCAAGATAGAACACTTCAATTTCTTAGCAAAAGATCTAACGAAAGGCATCATACACGTTCGTGTTGCATACGTTAGACGTTTCTCTACTATATATCTTATTCATTACGTGTATGGTTTCTCAACCAAAAAATATTTATATGGTTTTCTTGGGTTGATTGGATAGTTATACACTCAACCCAATAAAACTATTAATGAAGGGATCTAATTTTTTTTTTCAAAAAAACAAATCACAAAATTTATCGAAATAAATATTGTTTGTTAACTACATGAACCTAATTAAAGTGGTTTCTTATAGCATGTTTGAACAACACTGCTCAAAGAGCGAGTTCCTTTGACTTCTGGCCACACCAAAAAGGGACCTACCATACTTAAGTAGGATATGACCCAAGTGGATATAGTATTAAAACAGAGGATATTAAAGTGGGAATGTGACGTTGATTAATATGTCAAATAATAAATAGTTGAGAGTTAAGACTAAGAGTTAATCAAGGAAAATTCTGTATAATACAACCAGATGTTAGCCAACCTATAAACCAAACATGTGCAAAGAGATAAGGTCCATATTGAAGGAAATACATCAACTTGTGTAACAATCACATTTATGCCAACTTGAAAACATAATCTTCAACCTGAGTACAGAGTTTTAACATCGCAAAGTAAACAATTCTAGTAACTTGTCTCAAAAGAAAGAACAATATGAGGAAAACAAAAACACCAAAACTTTGCTACATTTCTGACCTATAAGTCATACATGGAGACCATCTTTGCCAGGGAACATCTTTTTTATCTCCAACTAAGCCATAGAGATCGCTATTGCTTCTTGAGTGCATTCATTTTGTCCCTAAGATAATAAAGCTTGGCCCTCCGCACTTTCTTCTTGTCCAGCACCTTTATTTCCTTTATGTTAGGTGAATACCTATCATGCATTGTGTAGAGACTTAGAGCATTATATACTTACTATGAAACCGATGATAAGAACAGGCAGCCCAGCACATCTCATGTGCCAACTCCTCTAAAATAACCAGAAATTAGTATAAATAAAAGAAAAAAGGAAAAAAAAAAAAAATAGTACCCAGTAAGCATACAAAATAATCATGTCTTAAAATCTAGAATTTGAGTTGAAGTCTTTCACAAATCAATGTCACAGGCTTGAACACCAGAGCTTGTAATTAGCAATGTTTTTCTTGAACACCAGAACAAAATTTGCATCTACTACTGACCATGTTTAGTTCTTATTTTTCGATGTGAGTACATTAATCAGCAGGAAGATAATCCTAATGTGGAACAAAATTTTAAATGATACACAATTTTAATTAGATAATTCTATACTATTACCTTTCTACAAGCTCCAAACTTTTTAAGAACCATTTTGTTAAACAATCAACAAAAAACTATTCTTTATTTATTTAAGCTATAAATCCACAATGGAAAATTGGAAAGTGATAAAGAGAATGGTTCCAACAAAATATAATCAAAATTGTATGCATAATGTCGTACAAGCATCCAATAACCGTATAATCCGAGTTGAGAATTAACAACTTATTAGGTTAACAATTCGATACACTTCCAGGACATCCAGTTAACAAAAATCACAAGTTTTCAAGGCAGCAAGTCAAAGATAATACAGATTAGGGGCCATATATAGTTAAGAAAAAAAAACACCAGAATTCTTACAGTGGAAAGAGAGATTCAACCCCGACACCAGCCACTAGCCTCCTGATTCTAAATGTAGAGTTTAGACCAGCATTACGCCGTGCTATCACAATGCCTTTCAAGACTGAAACACGTCGCTTATTCTCAGGTACTTCCTGTTCACATATGGAGGATCATTGAATAGAATAAAGTCGACTTAATCTCCTAAAAAACTCCCTCTACAACAAAAAGAACATTATAGCACTATCTCTTCAACAAGAACACATCGTACCACTCTGAGTTGCACAATATAACCAGGCTTTATATCTGGTATTTCTCTTTTCACTTTCACTTCCTCTAGAGCTTCCTTATCTAGAATCTGTGAAGTATAAAATCAACAAATATAGCAGCAGGAAGAGAACATGTGTTATTTGTTATTATCAATAGCAACTGATAGATGCATGCCTGCATTATGTGCTTGGCAGTTTTATCGAGCCTCTTGAATTTGATGCGGGGAGCTACATCAGACTCAGACTGTGTTGAATCTTGAGTAGCCGATTCAACAGGATTTCTCGCTGTTGTAATGCACCTGCTTGGGAAAGGAGGCGAAACTGCTGCCCGTTGAAAGCCTGGTCGAGGGCTCTTGAATAACAAGGAATTACTAGAGGATGTTAATGTCTCAGTTTGAGAGCCCATTTTGTCTGGTAGAGTACTACTAAAAGCATCATAAAAAGTTTCTACGTTTGGGGGAAAAAAACATATTGCTCTTCAAATGAATTCAACTATATTACATGAAAAAGGTTATTACTTATGATCTCGGTGTACATTGACGAGTGATAATGCAAATTATGTAATACCTCAAAATAAAAATAAAAATAAAAACCTTTTTTCTTTATTGAACCAGCACCCAACTACTCATTCATATACAATGGTTCTAATATTCAAATGCAACCCACTATAACTATGCTCAATAGAACACAAGGAACATTAAGTGTTTTTAAACAGAAAACTAAGCTAAAATTCACAACTATACTGTATTCTTCAAAGTAAATAACTCCTAAACATGTTAAAATGCAATTAGAGAGGCTAAAATGAGTCGAAAACATACGAATTCGGCCGAAGATCGATAAGCAAACTTGGAGAGAGACTGAAATAAGGAACCCTTGGAAGACCCAAACCCCAATGAATTCCCAAATATCTTGGCAGAGACCGAACCATCAGAAGCCAACGAGCTAAACCCAGCACCACCGCTAGGTGGATTAGCCATAATTGATCTGAAATGGGCAATTCTAGAGCTGTCGATTCTCTGCCTTTGGACCAATCGGATGCTCGCACTTAAAGATTGCATTTTTACAAAGTGAGTCTGCATTCAAATGTTCTGTTTGGTTACTAAGAAAATGAAGTGAGGGGACAAGAAAATAGGGTCAAAATTTTCTTTTGGGTTCCTAGGGATCCAAACGGAGAGGGATGATCCTTACCGAGTTCGTCCTCAGTAGCAATACCAAAAACCCGCGGTCGTTTGGAATTGGGGTTTATGTTCAGGGTAGATGGACGAAAATGCCCTCAGTATTTTCAACGACCTAAGGCCTCCCATTTGAGCCCAATGGTTGTATAATGCCTCTGTAAAATTTGGATCAACAATTTGATCTGCCCCAGTACAAGACTCTGGGCCTAAACCCTTTTCTTTTTGCCCTTTTAATTACATACCAAATTAAATGTTTTTTTTTTTACATATACATACCAAAGTAAATGTTTTTTTTTTATAACCCATACCAAATTAAATGTTAATAGTAAAATTTCTTCCATTCCTTATTTCTATTTATTGTTTTTGTTTGTACTTTTAATTTATTAATAGTTAAGTTTTGCCGATTTTACTGAGATGATTTAATATATTGTGTTATTAGAAGGTCTAGCAATATACACTTTCCTTAACATCAAAAGAGTGAGAGTAATTCTTCTACCGAGGCTTATAACTCTAATAGTTACGAG
Source organism: Dryas octopetala (assembly GCF_963921425.1). NCBI lineage: Eukaryota > Viridiplantae > Streptophyta > Magnoliopsida > Rosales > Rosaceae > Dryas > Dryas octopetala. The sequence continues at coordinate 15,374,069 of NC_141374.1, read as the reverse complement.
AATGAGTTAATTACACTTACACCCCCTGAGGTTTATCGTCTTTTCACATACACCCCCTGGGGTTTCAATAATTACACATACACCCCCTGAGGTTTCAAAACTGTTGCATATAACCCCCTATAGTGAGATAAAAAATGATGAAAAATTATACAAAAAGGCATACTAAGGGATAAAATGACCTAATAAGATTACTCAAGGTGTAAGGTTCAACCTCAATACAAATATTTTCTTTTTTGTTTATTTATTTTTTTCTCTTGTAGGGGGTTATATGCAATAGTTTTGAAACCTCAGGGGGTGTATGTGTAATTATTGAAACCCTAGGGGGTGTATGTGAAAAGACGATAAACCTCAGGGGGTGTAAGTGTAATTAACTCTTACGAGAATTTATCTCTGCACTTGAAATTTGAAGTATAAATCTCACATAACAATGCGTCTGAATTTTAATATATTAGAAGTCCGTGTATTAAACCAATAGTAACAAAAAGTAAAAATCCCATCAAAATGTTGAACTAAGTTAGAGTCCATCATAATGTTGAAGATGAAAATAAAAGAATCCCCATTTTACTTATTTATTATTATCCATTGTTGGGGGAATTTCTTCAATTATTGATGTGAATGTGAAAGAAAAAGAAGAAGAGAAGAAATAGACACATGAAACTTAAAGGTGAATGATCAACATCAATCATAGGTTGTAGCAAGTTGATAGAATAACAGCACATAAATTCTTGCCCCATAAATCTTGTATGTTTGTTTGATTTTATTTTTTTCTCATTATCCAGCATTTATATATGCAAGCATTAGTGGGCACCTATGGTGCTGCATGACACAGAGAGAGGCTGGACCAGATCTACAGCTACAAGCAATAGATTCCTAAAGACTTTTTCCTCCTCAGCAATTGTCGCCACCCCCTAGATTCCTCTCCCTACACATCTTTGTACACAAAGGGAAGGAAGAAAGTTGAAAAGTTACACATCTCCCACATCCAAACTTTACCAACATATTCAAACAATAAACAATCAACACCCACATGGGAAAACCCAATTCACCATATTATTATAGTTTTGACTGGTCATCTGAACCCCAAATCTGGTGATTAAGTGGCCTTTCTGCTTTTAACCATGCATGGAAATAAGTACTTTTAAGTGAAGCAGAAGCAAAACCACCTCGGATTCAATAAAGTTTATGTTTTTTAAAGACAAATAAAATATAGAGTCCAGGTAACAGGGGTTAGGAGAGGTGCAGATAATTGAATATATAAAAAGGGTTGGTTCTACACTCACTCTCACTCATTGCCAGTCCATCTGCCAGTTTGGAATTCATTTTTTTATCCCATTAATGCAGCCAAACAACACCTCTGGCAGCATCTGTGAGTCATTCATCTTGTGACTAAGATCTCTCTCTCTCTCTCTCTCTCTCTCTCTCTCTCTCTCTCTCTCTCTCTCTCCCCCCCATGTTAAAATTCGCCCCTTTCACAATTCAACTCTCTCCAATTTGTTCCTCTCATCTTGTTGTTCCAAATTGGCCTTTGCAACCAGCTACTGATATTTTGATCATCTGCAACAACTATGCAAGACCATATTGGCATTCCTGCTTGCTTTTCATCAAGTGAGAAGCTGATTGATGATGCATCAGCTGTGACCAGGTCAGGCCACAGTGTCTACATGTCTGTGTACAGAGCCAAGGTTGCTGATCAGTGCCGCTTGATCACAATCACCTGGTGCAAGAACTTGTTGCTCCATGGCCTGTCAGTATCTGTGGAAGGCCCAGATGGAGAAAGCCAGCATAGCTGCAAAGTTGAGCTCAAGCCATGGTACTTCTGGAGGAAGCAAGGCTCCAAGCGCTTTGTAGTGGATGACAAAGCAGTTGACATCTTCTGGGACCTCAAGGCTGCAAAATTCAATGGTGGGACAGAGCCAAAGTCAGAGTACTATGTTGCAGTGGTTTGTGATGAAGAGGTTGTGTTGCTTCTTGGTGATCTCAAAAAAGATGCATATAGGAAAACAGGTTATAGGCCTGCTCTGGTTGATCCCATTTTGGTTTCCAAGAAAGAACACATCTTTGGCAAGAAAAAGTTCTCCACAAAAGCTAAGTTTTATGAGAAGGGTAGGTTCCATGAAATCTCAATTGAATGCAAGAACAGAGCAGCTGCTGGTGTGAACATGAGCAACAATGGCAATTGCTTAAATGGGGTTGAGCCAGAATTGGAGATTAGAGTAGATGGGCATTTGGTGGTTCATGTTAAGCACCTTCAATGGAAATTCAGAGGTAATGAGTCCATTCATATCAATAAGTTAAGAATAGAAGTGTATTGGGATGTCCATGACTGGCTCTTTAGTCCTGGTTTAAGGCATGCATTGTTTATTTTCAAGCCAGTTTTGTCTTCCACATCTCTGTCACCACTGTCCAGGTCCTCATCGTCATCCCCACCTTTCTCTTCCTTGGCATCAACTCCACTGTCATCTCAGAAAGGGAGCTCTGGGTCAGTAGAAGGGCTTAGTGCAAGTGGGTCATCTGAGTTTTCCTTGTTTCTTTATGCCTGGAAGGTTGAATAAAAGGAATATATCATTTTCAGTTATCACCCTTATGGGCCTTATGGTAGATTGATAGTATCATTATCTTCTTCACCACCACCAGAAGAATGAGGCTGGGAAATTAAAAGGGTCTTCAAGCAAAGGGACATGAGAAAAACTTCTATAGGACCATCCTATATGCCCAATGTGTCTATCTCTCTCAACTTGTCATGATCAGAGAGATGGACGCATAAAACAAATACGACCGTTCCATTGAAGTTTTCTCAAGGACACGGGACAACATGGAAAGGTGAAGATGCAGATTGGATTGTGAGTGGCAGGATTGGATTGAGAAGGAAGAGGTGGGGACCAAGATAGGAGTTGGGAGTCAGTTCCAGCTGGGATTGAGCAAATGGGCATAACTGGCTAAGACAGATTGTATCACACACATGCCCAATAATTCCCCATCTAGAGGCATCTCCACCTATTTTTATGCAAATTCTCTTTCCTCTCTCTCTCTCTTGATCTGATCTTGATAATTGAGCAATATTTCATTCAAACTTTTTTCTACCAACATGTATGTCTCCAAAGTTTTATATAAAGAAATGTAAATAATATGTTCAAAGGTTACTGAATGTCTGCATCTGGCATAGAACGCTGATACATTTGACAGAAGTGTGGCTGTTGATGATGAATGATGATTGAATCACTAATTGCAAGAGTTTGCTTATCTGCACCGTCTATGGATATGTATATATATCCGTATACACATATATACATATATATATATATATATAGTTTTATCTATTTCTTTCTTTTTCTTTTTCCACTGTCCTTACGCTTGATATTAATGTTTTTGACCTGAACTAGTTAACACCTCCCCTTTCCCATTACCCCAAAAAAAAAAAAAAGACAAAAAATGGAATAAACACAAAGATGCCCAACTCATTGAGGCTACTAGGCTAGGGAGGAGGACACATTTAGATTGAAGAGGAAAAGAAATGAAGTTAAAAGACAAAAACTTACTTTCCACCCTGGGAAATGATTGGACTTCATCAACTATTCAAGTTATGCTATTTTGACTGTCTTGCCTTCCATTAGAAATATTTGCTTTTTATCAAAGAAGATATCATTTCATTGCTTTTCATAGCATATGAAGGAGCATATTCACACTCAACTTTCAAATGGCACTATTACAAAACAAGACTGAGAGCAAATAATGATTTTCCCTTTTACTTGGAGAATTTAGAATGACAATTCATTGGACTCAACATCAATATCCACTTTAACCAAACATCGACAGTAGATATATTCTTTGTGTAGGGACAAGCAAAGCATTTGTTCGAAGAAAACAAGATAACACAAGATGCATGTCAGCATCATCATGAACAAGAACAACAATGACATCAAAATTAGTTAAGCAGGGTTGAATAATAGCACAAGCTGATGTTACCAATAATACATATTAAAACTTTTAACAACTCCCACCATTATTGTCTGATACAAAAATAATAACAGAATAGGCACAGCTACAAAGACATTTTACATTCTCACTTGCTAAACTCTGTGATGTAGTTTCAAATCTTCCTCTTCCTAGAACAAACAATATAGGACCAAATTATAACTTTCCCTTTTGATGAAAACTAGCAGATACCTAAGAAATCATTTTCATCTTTTCTTCTGGTGTGATCAAAATTCATGTTCTTCTATGAAATTTACAATTAACAAAATGCCACTGATGTTTGTCCTCATTTTGATCCAAAACCAAACCACTTTGCAAGGAAGAACTTGTTCTTTCCACGGGAGGCGTCAGGTGCTGCTTGTGCAGGTGCAGCTGAAGGGGATTGGGTTGGTGCAGAACTTGGTTTAGCTACAAGGGAAAGATGTCAAAGCCTTGGGGATGAAAGGAAAAATAACAGTTAAGAAAGTATAGTAAATGAGCATTTAAATGTAGTGTAACCTGATTTTGGTGAAACCCTTTTTGCATTTCTTGCATCATTAGAATTCTTGTCTGAATTTTGGATGATGGCTTCATGGTGAGAAATAGGGACTGTTTTCCCCTCTGAAACCTTCTTCTCCACTTGTTCCCTGCTGTCACTGCCACCTGTAGTCATCCAAAAATATAAAGAAAAAAAAAGGATCAAACATCCAACAATGCAAGAACAAGCGAACAAGCAAGGGGTTTCAATGACCATGCTCATTTTATCATGCAAGTAAAAGAGTCCCATAACAGTTCAGGAGCTGTACGTATAAAATTATCAATAGCTTACTTTCATTAGGAGGCTTCCCATAGTTTTGCCGCAAAGCTTCAAGAAAGGAATTGCCTCTTTGTATTTGTGTCACTGATAGAGAAACACAGAAATTGGATTGTAGTAATTTCAAGATACACATTTTTAATTGATGATCTATAGAGAAGCAAACAAAGCTTACATTGATCAAAAAGGGAATTCCTGTAATTGGAGGCTAAGCCAACTAATAGCAACTGAACTGCCTCTGCGTCTCTTGTCATAGACGAATGAGTAGATGCATTCAAATTCTGAGTGTCTAACAATATACCTGCAAGCTGCAACACAGGAACTCACTCATGAAACCCCTAATCAAATGGAGACCAGTCCTTTGTGATTGCATTAGAAAAGGGAAATAAAAAGAAAAATGCTTCTTTTTTAAGAAAGAGCTTATCTAAGTTACCAAAAGCTTCTTGAGCAGAGGGTTTTGAAGTAGATCATAGGCATCTTCACAGTAATTATCTGTCAAAATGGTGCACTGAGATCCAACCTCGCCATTGTTTCTTAGGACGTCTTGCCCGACGACAAGGATGTTTAACTTCCCAACCATCATTAGACTGTCCAAGTCCACCTGCAACCAAATTGCATCAACAAAATCAACTATTCTCATTGCATTTAGCAACAATGCCAAAAGAAGATAAAACATATATAGCCAGAATGAAGCCCAAAAGAGTATGCATAATATTTTGTCAATTGGCTATGTTGTGTGTATGTGGCATTGTAAAGCAAAGCATACATAGAAGAGTACCTCATCAGCAAAGAGCAATGAAGTGGCATCAAGGCCAACATGGTAAAACAGCCAAGCAGCCTCTCTTTGCTTCCACATCCTCCCTCTCTTCACATTCATCACAGGAACCACCACATACTCCTCATCCTCTCCGTTCCCTTTGCTCTTATTCTCCCTCCTCACCCTGTTCTCCAGTAGCCATGCATAGCATATTGCTGCCACCATTGTACTCGTACCTGCATTTCCAATACAACATATAGTAACACATTATTCCTGTAATGTTGATTTATGTACCCACATTTGATTTATGACTACATTGATTCACCACTTAATGTGACATATGTACTTATTACATGAATTAGAGTAATATTAGAGGAGGGATCACATTTTAGTTAAAAATTGGCAATTGATGTGTCTATTAACAACTGGTCATAATAATTTATGTACCAAGTAGACTCCACTTAACACATAATCTAATTAGTTAATTTGATTTGAACACATAATTTGTTTAACCGTATGCTGATTATTATGACAAATTGTTAATTAACACGTTAATATTAAATTGTATAGTCAATGAATGTGGTCTAAACTTAAAGAATATGATGTTGCTTCTCTTATCCTCTAGTGTGTTACCCATTTTATAAAGATTTGTGATATTAAAAAAACTACTTACTATTGGAGGGGTCGGAAAGTACGATTCTAGCCTTGGCATTCGCTTGGCCATCCAAAACCTTCTCAATTTTGTCCCTTTGCTGTTTGAGAAACCCATTAGGATCAAGCCCTTGGTCTTGGGCCTGGGCTTCATCCTTAGGCCACCCAATTACATCGGGCTTTAACCCAACCTTCTCAACCGAACAAGTAGACGACAATATGGACCTTCGCTGGGCCGAGGGTACGAGGTTTTTGGGCGGAGAAAGCACCTGCATGTCGGCCGACGTTTTTGGGCTTTGAAACGACCGTCGTGAAGGGACAGGAATCCCCTGCGGGCGAGGCGACGAAGGATCGTTCTGGAATCGCGACCTGCGCTGCACCGGTTGGCGAGGAGGAACCAAAGTTTGGGGGGTAGAATCGGAATTTTGGTGGTTTGGCTGAGAGGGATTGGAGGGCTTGAGGATGTTAGAGAACCACTTGTGGACCGCGGAAGCAGGGGAAGAATCCGATGCGGGCGATCCAGAGCTTGGCGTGGACTCGAGTACTTGGGAATTGTTCCGGCTGTGCTTATTGGCTGACTTGGATAGAATCTCTCCGCTGAAGCTCTCGGCTGCTCTGTACCTTCTGGCGGAGCGAGAGAGTGGGTCCCTCCGATCGAGCGCGCTGGACGAGGAGACTGATAGTCTCCCCTGGCTGTGAGGCGGAACCGCGAACCGCGGTGAGCCAGCAGCTAGGCGCGAGGGTGAGTCACAGCCGCCGCCGCGCGTAGGGGACGAGGCCACAATGCGGCGAGCCTCTTCTAACCACTCCTGAGTCATTTTGCTGTTTGTGGGGAGACTACTAGTCCGAGGACTGTCGTCGTCGACGACGTCAAAGTCTTCGTCGTTTACGGCGCTGCCCGTTAAGTTATAAGCTTTACTCTCGGTGCTGACGGTGCCGAAGAACATGTCGTTCATAAAGTCTGTGAGGTCGGCCACTGGCGGGGCGACGTGTTGCTGCGGTTTATTAGTACGACGGAGCTCTGGCTGCATGGTGAGTAGTGTGGGCCCCCCTTTGCTTTCTCTGCTGAATCTCCTTTCCATTGTTAGCTCAGTCCGCAATAGAATTCCGAGTTTCAGATATATATTACGTGGATAGAGAGAGAGAGAGAGAGTACTTAGGAAAGCTGGGAACTTTGGCCGGCATTTTTCGGCGGGTGTCTTTTTCTGTGTGTGTTTGTGACTGTATATATCGTTACTATGCCAAAACCATGCGGGCAAAGATAACATGTATTTCGTCTGCACTTCGCTTTTCGTACATTATATTAATGATTAATTTCATTCTCGTCTTTCAATGGTGATATTGATTACGGACCAAAACAAAAATTGGTGATATTGATTTGCTCCGTAAATACAATAGATATGAGTAGTTATCAAAACAATGCTTGTACTGAACAATTGAACATGGTGTTTCTTATGAGTTATGGGCCTTTGGGTTTTAGTCTTAATCATTCTTAGGGGCTTTACTTGAAACTCATGCATAATGACAACGTAGGGACCTGCATGATTTGGGTTTAGCCCAAAAAGACTCGAGTCCACTATTCTTATTTTGGTAGGTCCAATTCCAAAGACATGTATATACAACTCCAGCTCAAAAGGGTATCTTGAAAAATCAAAAATACGATTGAAATTATTGGTCAGTTCACATGTGCTTGCAACTGTCCAACAATTTTATTGGATTTTTGAACACCCGATCATTAGATTGAGCATTAGAATGATAGTGGAAAACTGACCCAAGAGAACGAGAAATTCTAAATGAGCATTCAAAATCCCATATATATGCACTATAGTTTTCTTTCTAAAACTTCTTACGTGGGGTTTAAAAAGCAAACAACGTCCTTTTAGCATTTCCCCAAGAGAACACAGCCCAGTTTCATAATCCACATTTAATACCCAACAAAACACATGATACAAAACCCAAATAAAGCCCAACCTCCAAACAAAACCACCCATCTCAACACCCATAACATTTATCAAAGACATCGCGTTAGCTAAAAAGTTTGACTCTCACAAACACCTAAACATATCCCAATTGCATAAGATTTCTCAAATCCCAAGTGGGTGTTCTGATCTGATGCTATGATAAAATTGGAGCAAAGATATTTTTTTCTTAGTTTACTTTAGGAAATTCATCTTGCCTTGACCACTTGTTTATAAAATTCAGTGTACTACTTCTTTGTTTTTCTTTCGCTCTTAAAATTAATTTGGAGTTCGCGTTTGGTCACTCAAGTTGCTGTTCACTTGACAACTCTGCTTAGTATGACTTTTTAATATCTGCTCAACATTATATCAGCCAAGGCTTTCTATAATTGTAAACCTTCTTGGTCCCCCAAATCCTTGGCTTCTCGTTTGTTTGCCCTTTCCAAGACATTAGAGGACAAAAATAGAAATTTAATAAGCATTGACATCAATATATTGAACAAACAAGAATGAATATGAGGCCAGGCCACCATGTACATGTCTTCTCATCCACCGCATAATTTGAACACATTAAACAAATTGAAAGTACTCCAAGTCAATCTATAAACAAAAACCCAAACACATCCAACCCAAAAACCTTGTGTCATTAAAACTCTAATCTAATAGACCAAACCCTTCATAACCCAACCCTTCAGTGCACTTTAGAGCCACTTTCAGCATATTATAATATTATGTTTTGCTCCTTAATCTCACATGATCTAGCACATACTTTGGGCGTTTTGACCTTTTCTGCATACGTTGGAGAAACCCAATTGTCAGATTTTTCTAATATTTCATTTTTGGGCCTTAATTGTACTTTCGTATAAATAGAACCCCAAGTACCAGTTGATCATCATCACTTTTAGGATCATATTCTGTACTCTTTCTCTCTCTACCTTTGGTGATTTGCTAGAGAGCTGAAAGCAATTAAAAACCAGCGAAGTCTGAGATGGCAGCACCTGGGGTTCTCTTGGCTTCACTTCTTCTTCTCTCTTGCTTAGCAGAAACCTCTCATGGGGTTCTCTTAACTACTCTGAAACAAACTCTCATAGTCACTGCTTCACACTTTGAAGGACAAGGTATATATATATATAAATATGTATATGTATATAACACCCACATGAAAATTCTCCAACTTTCTGACCCTAAACCATATTTTTCTACTGGGTTTCCTTAAATTTTGATTCTTTTACTAAATTTAATTGTAATTCATGAATTTTTGCAGTTCTGAAAACAGGGGAAGACAAACTCAGCGTTTCATGGGGTCTAAACCAGAGCTTCCCAGCTGGAACAGACTCGGCCTACAAGACCATCAAGGTCAAGTTTTGCTACGCGCCCAAGAGCCAAGTCGACCGCGCGTGGAGGAAGACGGTGGACAACCTCTCCAAGGACAAGACCTGCCAGTTCAAGATCGTCGACAGGCCGTACAGCGGCGCCTCCAACGAGAGCTTCGAGTGGACCATCGAGCGCGACGTGCCCTCCGCCACGTACTTCATACGCGCCTACGCCTTCGACGCCGCGGGTGCTGAGGTGGCTTACGGTCAAACAACGAGCGCTGGCATAGACTCCAACTTGTTTGAGGTCCAGGCAATCACCGGACGCCACGTGTCTCTGGATATTGCGTCGGTTTGCTTCAGTGCTTTCTCCGTTGTGTCCTTGGTTGGGTTCTTTGTTGCTGAGAAGAGAAGGACAAAGTCGTCCAAGTGAAAAGGAAAAGTATATGTAATGGTCAATGTTCAGACTTCAAACTTTGGGTTGTAGTGATGGCCAAAAAAAAGACTTTAGGTTGTTACTTGTAGAGGCTTGCATGATTTATATTTTGTCCTTTTTTTTTTTTTTTTTGACTGAATTTATATCTTGTCCTTGTTATATAAAAGAGTGATCAAATGGTGGGGTCTGAATGTGGTTTGGATTGTTGACCTACTAGTTAAGAAAGTGATTGACCAGAGATGGTAATGAGGAAAAGATTACACCGGTCACCGGGTATGGTGAAATTGGTCTTTCGAAAAAACAAAGATAATATCAATAAAGCCTTTTGTCAAATTTGCAATGTTGGTGAATGTCATTGTTAGTGTGGGTTTCGCATTCATAAAAAATTGACGATTATTTAAAATAACAGTCATTTACGCGCATAAGTAAATATTATAAAATCGTGAATAACATAATGAGCATATAAAATTAAATCGGCCGATTAAACTTGCATTTTCTTTATATTTAGTATTCCATGAAGAGTATATAAATCTATATGAAACCATTAAGTCAAATGTCAGCTCCCCACTTGTATGGGACTTCTCTTCTGTCGCAAAATGGTTTCAGAAACATTTCATGAAGATAAATTTGCTTCTTAGACGGGAACTTCAGAAACTGCAACAAAAACCAAATTGGTCACCAAAGCTTTATGCTAAATGAGGCTTTTTTTTTTACCAAATTAACGGTCAGCTCATTTAGTAGCCACCATTGTATTTGTCACTCTCACTTGCAAAGAATCTGAGAACATTAATTACTTCCTCATTCACAAAAAGGAAGTGAATAACTTAAATGGTTAATCAACATCTTCCACATCAAGCAAGGGTTAACCTTCAGTGCAAGCATTCATCCAAGTGGTAATTAAAAAAGGTTCTAAATTGAACCTGAAAGACAGTTCTATAATTACTTGTTCACGTGCTGTTCAAGCTGCAATTGCCTTTTCACAACTTGATGATTGCTTAGAGACTTAGAGTTATATCTTCTGAAAGTAGCAAACATACAGAACCTCTTACGGGAATCAGTATTAAGACCAAAAAAAGTATATGTGTATATATAAAGTACAAAAAGTTACATTACATGGCTCATGGGCGCAAATTTTATTTTAGCACCTTTCAGGCGCATAAATGTTCAATCACAAATGCTCATGGATTGTGGTGTTCAGAGAGCAGACTAAATCTTGCAAAACACACATGCAAACTGGTGATGGCAGTCAAATACAGAACACGGGAATCTTGTCTACTCTCCCAAATATATGCAGGCAACCATTTAATCCCACGCCCTTAGCAGCCTTATGCTAAACATACACTCTGCACCAAGAGAATTAATTACAAACTTATTGATGCTGTTTCTCACATAAGTCTTCTCAGGGATTGAATCGCATATCAGTGCTCGCCATTCGGTCAATACCAGTAAGTGATAGCCTATCATCATAAACATCTATGCATCCAAATGCATCTGTCCCAGGAGGGGACTCAAGGGCAGCTTCAAGAACTCTATGGTGTATTCCATGGGAATCGATTGAGTGGCCACCTTTGTGATCGTGCCCAGAAATGCAAGCCTTCACACAATTGTACCTGTGTATCACACTCATGACTTCATCATAATTCCACAAAAGTGCTTCTTTGGATGATGCCCCAGGATCTAAAGGCAGATGGCAACAAATCACTACTTTCTGTTTCAACTTCGTTGCTTCTTGAAGGATGCCATCTAACCATTCCAATTGTTCCTTTCCAACAGCTCCATTGAACATAAGGAACCTTCTCTCAAGGCCTACCAGTCCTGCTGGACTGTTCTTTTCTGAATTCGGATTCCTCTCTTGAAGGAATTTCAAAGCCTCAGTTGTCTTTGGATGATTATGCGGCCAACCAATGGCACTGATATCATAGCCATCCAAAACCACAAATCTGAATTCTGGGATTGGTGAAAAGTCATAGTAGGCACGACCATCACTACTTGGGATCTTCAACAATGGAAGTAATTTGTCGCGGGGAAGATTATAGAGGCAGTGATTACCAATCATATGATAGATGGGGCCACTGAAGTTCCCAAATTCTTCAATAACTTTCCTTACAGCATTCAAGGATTGGTCTTTTGGGCAAAACCCATCAACAATATCCCCAAAATTGATCACAAACTTATGCTTCTTGTGATCATTCCATCTTTGGACTGCCCTTTGCAGTAAAACAATGCTATTTCGATAGTATCGTGGAACACCAAGAAAAGAACGGCCATCAGGAATATCCGCATACTGGACGTCCGAGATTACCCCAAAAGAAAATAGAGGTTGCTTCCCCTGTGCACTAGCTAAACCATTTGAAGGGCCCATTGTGTAGCTTGCAGCACAATCCTATGAGACATCATGAACAAATTGTTCAAGCTCGTTGCAGTGTGAGTACTTCGGATGTGCATACAATATACGAGATTAACTAGCTATTATCCTGCCAACTAATGACTAAATTCAGTATCAACCATCATTGTTTCAAGTTATTTTATGGGGCCACAATCATCAGCAGAATCAAAATATGCAGGAAACATCTACCAGGCAAGTTTTAATGTTTTCTTCTAAAAACATATAGCAGAACATACTGAATTATTATTTAGTATCCCACTAAAGAATTTGAAAACTAGATATTATCTTTGCAAAATCAAGCATGTGAGTTAAACCTTACTATAATAAACCTCAGAATTTCTCTTGAATTCAAAATTCATTCTCTTTGTTGTTCAATTTCCAGAATTTGGATGTACCCATGACAAAATATATAGTTTTCAGAAAAAACCAAGAACAATTCAGACCAAAATTACATAACCACAGAAAAATAACAGAAACTATCAACATACACACATTGCCAACAACTACAACCCAAAACAAACCCAAGCCCTTTATACATTGCCCACAACAGCTCCTTTAAAAATTTGAAAAAATTTACAATAAAAAAAAATAATAATAATAGAGATGTAGGAGCGTACCACGTGCGAGCGACTGTGTGCTGTGTGAAAAGGTGGTGTCTTCTTCGTTTGTTTGAGAGACGAGGAAGGAAAGCGATTATCGTAGTCTCAGAATCTAAGAGATGATGTATAAAACTTAGAGGCTGTAAGTTAACGACAGGGCCAGTACGACGCCGTGTTGATCCAGACGACACGAGGAAAGCAAGTTCGAATAAGAAATTAAATTGGAGTCGGACTCAAACTTTGTTGTCGCCTACGCAATTGACAATCACACATTCACACCCCACTTTTCTCTTTGTACACTCAATATTTATTTTTCATTTATTCATTGACGGCCACGACTCACGAGGGTCAAGCGCGGCAAACCGCGGTGGAATTTACCAGATTGCCATTTCGATCTCACCGACAATTTTTGGTTTAGCCGTTGGGGAGATGTGACGTGGCGCAATATGAGCCCCTTATTGCTGTTCTTCTGGTGAGCCAATCCAACAAAAACCAATTATATAGTTTGTACGGAGCACAGATTACTTGAGTTGAATCAGATAGTTAACCAATTATTTGTTGTTTTATTTAAAGTCAACTAACTACTGTAGATGAAAAAGGAATCTGTATATTTGATACGGATTAATACTTCAATATCATGGGCTTGGCTCATATTATTACCCATCTTTTTGGGGAGGTGAGGGCCCGACCTTTGACAGAGATTGGGCCCATAGGCCTCCTTTGCGTTATTGGACCATGGCCCATGGGCCCCTTTGCTAAATGTTAGGAGGTGTTTCAACAACAAAGAATGTCAATCAAAAACTAAAAAGGAATATTGAATTGGGTTCTCAAGCAAAGTGACGAGTTTGGTAAATACTAGAAACTCAATCAATAAAGAATGTCACTGTTCTGAGAGCCATACACTTGCAAATATAAATAAATATCACTGTTATTATAACTTTTTTTTTAGGTGGAAACAGAACTATGCTGTGAGCAATTGAATTGGATAAACTACATGACCCTTGTATGAAAAAGAAGAGAAAAAAAAAACAATACAACAAAGAAACTTTGCTTGAAGGAAACCTTCCTCTTATTCAGAAAAAGCTTGCAATTCAGGCTGTTCTTATGTGCCATGTGGGCTAGCTTCACTCAATTTAACGACGACAATGACTTCCCATTACTAGACGGATGAAGGATCTCAAAAACAAGCTTCTCTGGCAGTTTTTTAGAGGCCTGCAAAAGAAGAGATCAAGGAGGTGAATCTAAGAACTCAAGAAGGTCCTTATATATAAATGTAAGGTATTTAAAGTCCAGAGAAACTAACTTGGAAGTGTCTCATGTGCAAAATTGGTTCACACCCAACATCCGCAACTGATTTTCCATTGGGAGTTTGCAGTTTGAATCGCCCAGCTTCGTATGCGGAAAGGATATTATTTGCCTCATCAGGCAGCTGGTGGCAAACTTTCAGGAGGGAGCTGAGAGAATTCATCTGGCAGATCACATTACAAACACTAAACTTAGGAGGGCATTTTCTTGAAAACATCCTACGCATAATTTTCAAAAATGTTTTGGGATATCTTCCAATCAAATCATTTACAGGTCATGTCATTCTACAACAAACCAAGCATGCATCTCAAGGAAAAGAGACCCTGACTTGAACCATGTCCCGCTATGTGGGATCTGAAAAACATGCTAGGGCAGGTGTTAAGGTGTTACTTTGAGATGAAATGCAGTCTGCAGATACCATATCCCATTTAACATACATGCATGCATGCACACAGATATGAGAGTATGAGACAGTGTAGACTAGTTATTTTCAAAAAGGTAACGTGTTGACCTTCAAGAACTTATTAATAAAACAAATTTTAAAAAAGAAAATGCTAACCTTCATGTATGGACAGGATGCACATCCACCATTAATTGAACATCCCTCCCCACTAGCAACTCCCGGTATAACAGGTAGTATGACATCACCCACTTTAATGGGGTTAAGGCCTGGGGAAGAATTTGATGATGTTCTTGTCATCGAGTCTGATGAAACTGGAAATACAATTTCAACTTTAAGTTTTGCTCCCGCAGACTCTGCAGAACCTAACAAATTGCGAACTACGGCAACAATTGAAGTCACCATTCCAGATTCCGTTCCTAACACAAACTGAAGGTGGTCATTGACATTTCTATCTAAAGACTCTTGAACCCTCTGTTTTATGAAATCTAGTATGTTTTGGGTGGAACCCACGACCCCCATTCCTCTTCTCTTTGCTTCCATTGCCAAAGAAAACATTTCTCCAGGGACCTCAAAATGAGCAGTTAGAAATGCATCACAGTACATTTCGTTTATCCTGTCCACAACTTCATTTCCAAATAGATGATGTACTATGCATGTCCCATCCTAACACAAGAAAATCGCTTTGTCAGCAGATTATATAAATGGTAAGAGAAGAGAACCATAATCAGAAAATGCAAGGTAAACAGTTCTGCACAAAGTCAAAATGCAGAGGCAGGACTCAAGCATCAAACCATATATAACATCTTAAAAACATTCCCTCAAGTCAAAATTGAAATGTATTATGCATAGCTCTGCAACAGCCCATGAAAATATACATACCTGAAAATAATGCAGGCGAGATAGCAAAGATCTGATTGAGTCTTTATTGTGTTCTGGGTGAATCTCAGCAATTTCTTCATCAGTCATCTTAGTCATCTGCTGGAGTAATTCTCTAATATTTGCACCCATGTAAGAATCAGGCCCGTACCATACGCTTAAATCTGGCACTTGAGCAAAAGCCTACAGAGAGAAGTGACTTGGTATTACAGAAAGTACAATAGCAAGAATTGAAAATGAGCATTATTTAATCTACTAATAAGAAACATTACAGAATTCAAATATGATTGAGATTTGAGATGAAGGTTGTAATACCACCAACCTGCAAAATGGTCTGGACCACATTTGAAGAAGTACAGGTAATTGTTGGCACAAGCTCATGAGCATATGCTTTTGTCTCTAGAGAAGTATTAATGTAGACAACATGCAAAGAATGAGGGGACCTAGAAGCTGCCTCAAGATAACTCATATAAGAAGGGGAAGATGCAGCATCGGCCAACGAACAACCAATGCGTTCATTTGACATCCTGTACACACCAACCTGCATCAAAGGAACAAACTCATTAACTGCTTCACTAATATGCAGCACCAATTCAAGGTCCAGTTAACTCTACAATAAATAAAGCACACCACATCTGGTCCATGCAGTAAGATAAATATACAGCAGTAAACTGAAGACCCATTGAACCTTTCAGTCCATAAAAACTTAACAAGTACAGTACATGCTTTGCATTTCCTAATGACTAACACATGAACAAAAACAAGGAAGTACCTTTCCAAAGCCAGCCTGATCAAGTATTGCCCGGACATTTTCTGACATAAAATCAACACCCAAAACTGTAATGAATTGGCATCCATCTTTAGCCATCTTCACAGCTGAATCCGCCATTACTAACGAATCCGATATATGAATGTGAGGCCAATGCTTCTGTGCAGCAGTTAAAATACCCTGAACTTCTGGGTCCATGTAAAAATGTGCAACAACCCCAATTTTCTTCTCCTTCAACACATTAACAAGCTCCTCAACCTTAGACTCATCTGGGTTCAAATACCTCGCCTGCAATGAAAACAGAGTTCAAACAATAGCACAAAGAAGAAATGAAATTTTAGGACCCAAAAAGAACCACATGCTGACCTGGGCTTCGGCGAAGCTACCCTTTGCTTGAATCCCATCGGCGGTGATAACAAGCGAAGGGAACGGTTCGAACGGCGGCCTCCCCTGTCGCTCGGAGACCAAAGCCTTAGTCTTTTTCTGCATACTGAGCAACACATTATGCCAAGTGTTAACCCTAGACCTCTGCGCACCGGGCAAGCCCACATTGAGCGACCCCAAGTCGTCAGTCTTGACCGTCAATACCTCCTCCGGCGTCGCGCCGTCGAGCACCGAAATCAAGCACGAGCAGAACCCTTTGGTGATCTCGGAATCGCTGTCCGCCGAGAACCTCATCTTGCCCTCTTTGTCCATATGGGTCTCCAGCCACACCTGGGCCGTGCAGCCCATGACGCGGTTGGAGTCGACCCGACCCGAATCGGGAAACGGAGGGAGTAGAGCCGCGTAGTGTAATAGGCGCTTGACTCTGTCGACCGGGTCGGGTAGGGACTGGAACTCGGAGATGAGGAGGTGGAGCTTGAGTGGGACGAGCTCGGTGGTTTGTGAGGAGGGTGAGAGGGTGGCGGCGGAGCAGGAGAAGGGGGAGTTAGGTTTTTTGGGCGGGTGGGTTAATGGGTTCGGGTCGGGCGGTGGGGACTGCACACATTTGAGGGATTTGTAAAAGCGTGGTTGGCGGGGTTTGAAAGATTGGAGCTTGAAAGGGAGTGACTTGGGCTTGTTATGGTTTGGGGAGATGGAGAAAAATGAAGAAGAAGAAGATGAAGACGATGAAGAAGAGGAGGTGG
This sequence comes from Dryas octopetala, assembly GCF_963921425.1. Taxonomy (NCBI): domain Eukaryota; kingdom Viridiplantae; phylum Streptophyta; class Magnoliopsida; order Rosales; family Rosaceae; genus Dryas; species Dryas octopetala. The sequence goes on along the minus strand of NC_141374.1, from coordinate 15,356,724 downwards.
CTCTCAAGGCCATGGTTGTTGCAGAAGAAGAATCCATGAGAGAGAGAGAGCGAGAGTATGGGGAGCCTTAAAGTGCGAGGCTTTGAGTGGGGGAGGCAGAAGCAAAGAAGCAGAGCATTTATATATGTATATGTGTGGTTTTACGAGGTGGGCAACTGGGCATAAAATCGAAATTGAAGGTATGGCCCCGAACTCCCGAAGGCATTAGCCAGCCACCCATACCAAACTGCGCGCCAATTTTATTAAAATAAACCAAAAGTCCCAATATTTGGAATATTTGGGCATTTTGGACCCACTTCCCTTTCTCTCTTTAGCATGTTGTAGTGTGATGTGACAATCCATTTCCTAGAGATTCCTGCCGATACACTTGGTCATCCACATCTAAAGATTCTAAACCAGCCGAAATTATATATGAAAATTTTTTATATTAATTTTATACAAAAATTTTTTCTAAACAGAATCTTATAGGAGAATTCTCTACATATAAAAAGATTCTTATATAAAATTAACATAAAAGATTTCTGTATAAAATTCCTTCAAGATCAAGTATAAATGCAAAAAATCAAAAATCATCTCTCGACATTAACCATTCAGTTTGGTAATTAATAAATTAATTAATGATGTGCATAGTACTTGACAAACTTGGAATTAAATTCAGCCATTGATGCATTGTTTTTCACTTCGAACTAAATTCAACCATTTGGTATTTTGTTTCTCACTTGCTCCTAAGTTTTTTAGGTGCACTTTTGTGCATATTAATATAAAATGGTTCTAAATGGATTAAGCGTTCTGATATCAACAAGTCAAATTGAATTTAAATTCTTTGCTAATTTTGTTTCTACTAATTTATACTAGAATTTGGAATAGATATAGCTCAACTACAAAAAATTATAAGGTATAACTGATATATCGCCATGTAGTATAACTAATCCAACGTGTAAGGGTATTATTGGATGATGTGTTTATATTAGTAGGGTATAGTATTAATAACATTCATTCATATTATAACACATAAATTGGTTATACCACGTGTCAATATATCGGTTATACAAAATAACTTATCCTTAACTACAAGGAAGGTATAGTAAAGAGCATGAAAACAGTTTAAAAGTTGGGGGCTTTGATAGATACTTGTTGGGATACCTAGTCCACATGTGGTTTGGTAACGTGGAGGGAAAGCTTTGGAAGTTTAGACAACATGCATGACTAGTACACGAACAGTCAATTGGTATGACATGTATTGTGAGGTTTACGTTAATCTTGTTTTCTTTTCTTTCTGTTTTATTGTTGAAGAAAGAAAAATTCGAATTTACCATTACACCAAATAAGTAATTGGTCTATCAATTATTTATATGAGCCGGGACAAACTTAAAAGGAAACTATAGCCACAAAAAGGAGAGAACAGTTGAAAAATAAAATAAAATGGGGCACTACATATGCACAATTGTCGCATTGTAATGGGTGCAACGTTTGCTATCATTGACCACCAAATCATGAATCATTTCCACCAAACATTTTACAATTGAATGTTGATTTATGTCATCATCTTATTTCCACTAAATATAGAATTTTCAATTTTGTGGCTTGCATGCAATTTCCTAGCACATGAGACAATGAAAGAGCAGTGCATACGTAGCCTAGAGTTGGAAGAAGAAAAGTTGATCACGTAGAAGTTCTGAAAGTCTCCTCGTGCCTTCCATAACAAAAGTGCATGAACGAGTATATGTTCATGCACTCTTCTTTGATTCTTACCCTTTGCATTTAAAAAAGGGGTAAAGTCTACTACACTAATAGCAGTCTAGGAGACTGAGTGAGAGAAGCATAGAAGACTTTATTGAGATAGTGGTGGGTAGATTTTGCCATTTTGGTTCTTCCCTCTTAGTCTAAAAAGGAGATATATAGCAGGAACATAGGTCTGACTAATGACTATGGGCCAATTCTCAACTTTATTTGAAGAAAATATGAACAAATAAATTAAGTTGTTGAGGGATAATTGATAAATTAACAAAAAAAAAAATTATATTATATGACATAGACCATTCGCCTTTACTTAAATTTATCTTTAGAAATAATGTAAATAATTTATGAAAATTTGAACTCACTCGGAATCTTATTTTCTAACAAATAAGATATTAAAATATATGGATCAGGTTCATGAACCACACCATTTTACATATTATTTTTACATTTATTCGGCATGATGATGAAACAATGTTGCAGTCGATATTTGCTGCAGTCAATTGGAATCCACACAGTGCCGGCATGATGATTGAAAATTGATATTTGTTGGAATTTCGTGTGCTAACATCGTGCTTGCACTGTGTTGTCGCCCTATCAAAGGGGTGTAAAAATGGTATGTAAAATAGTGTGGCGTATGAAGCTGACCCAAAATATATATACTAATAAATTATTTAATAAAATATTGGAAGATATCGAGTCCATTGTTTTCTAGCAAGTGGTTTCTTCTTGCTCGCATGGTTTGTGGTTGCGAATCATGACGACATGCTTTGTTGGGATATATTTTGTTCACAATATAGGCTACATGATATATTTTGTTCACAATTGTGGATGGACAAAGTTAGTTATCTACTTTTATTGAGTAGTTTGTAATTGGCATTATAGTGCTAGACAAGATGCATGGATAACCCTCAAAGCTTTTGATTTAGTCTATGTAAGTATGTGTGAGTCATGACAGTACAATGGGACACATTACTTGTTTGGCCCAAAAGAAAATGAGATATTACGTGTAATGCTATGATTTCAAAAAAAAAAAAAAAAAAGAAGATTGTGATGTTTATTATAATGTCGGCTGAAGGATATTTTGATTTTCTTATATCTTAATGGAGGGGAATCCAAATTTGTAATCTCTCTAATATTATTGAAAGAAATAATATTAAATCAATAATGAATTGGTGTCGAAAAATTTAAGATGTGCTATTTCATATTTGAGCTTTTAATCTAAATTACTTCATAATTTCAGAAAAACAAAATCTAGATTGCTTCATTGTAACTTTAAAAATTTTAATTTTAAAAAATTTACACTAAACCCTCAAATCAAATCCCTGTTGTAGAAAACTTGCATCCAATTGGACTCATTGTCTGTATTGGCTTTAATCGAACTGTGATTTATGGCATCAATCCATTCTATATGTCTTTTTGGAGGATTGTAGTATTGGAATTCCTTTTCACATGGGCCTTGTACCAACTAGGACTCGTGGGCCGGGGCAACTATATGTTACTGCTTAAGGCCCATCTAAATTCGCTTCAAGCCCAAGTATAACTTTCCGTAATGACCCAAAATAGATTGTCTTCTCTTTTGAAAATAAGAAACCAAGGTCAAAATTAATTTATTTTGCCCTAAAATATTAGCAGCTATACCCTATACGGCTATACCCTAAAAAACTATTATCCTAATTTCTTATAACTCGACTTATGAGGGACACTATTTTATTTGTTAATAGTTAAACTAAAATCTAGACCTTTTATATTAATTTACAGCAAATAAGAAATTGTCACATAGAGATCTTGGTTCAACATCTTTGATATAGCAAATCAGGATCAACATCCTTACATAGTTACATGTTGATTTATGTAGTAGATATTTGCAGAATCTCCAACTTATTTTAATTTCTCTAATGTATATAGCTTTGGTTAATTAGTCCCATAATTTTCTGGATAACAAGTCCTACTCTACTCATGCCTACCAATCCCTCATATATGGCGCCCATCATCATTCTCTCAAGTGATGAATCAATGAGTATGGTACTGGAACAAGAAGAAGAGGAACTTTCTTATGAACAGTAAGGCCATTGACTTCACTCATGTCCAACTCTCTCCCCATTTTGCCATCTGGGACCTTCCAATCAAACCAGTACAAGAGGTTGGCAATCACATATTCCAATCCTAAATGTCAAACCAGGACAAGCCCTTCTTCCTCCACCAAATGGGATATACTGGAACTGGTCTTGTCCTTTGAAATCAATCAGGCTGTTCACAAACCTCTCTGGAACAAACTCCTCTGGCCTCTCCCAAAACTTGGGGTCTCTTTGGATTGCCCATGCATTGACATAAACTCTAGTTTTTGGAAGAATGTCATAACCTTGCAATTTTACAGAGACAGATGATTCTCTAGGTAACAAAAGAGGAGCGGGTGGGTGAAGTCTTAGAGTTTCTTTGATGATTCTCTAGATAGAGGGAATGTTCTATCAAACACTTTGGTACGTTATGTTATGTTCCCAGACCGACAATTTGAGTAGATTTTGGTTTGAATACATAGTCCAAATTTACAGTCTAGCTTGCAACGTGCCGGATATTTGACAAAAAAAATAATTTCTTTATCTAGATATATAGAGATAGAGAGGGAAAGAGAGAGGGACCATCAGAATTGCTTTGAGGTTTTCTTGAGTGAGCTCAAAACCATCCATGCCATGCTTTTGGGGTTGGAGGAGAATATCCACAAAGTCTTTCTTGAAAGAGTACTGGTGGTTATGCCCTTTTGCTTTCACTGCCCTATGTTCTTCAACCACCTGATTCAAAAAACAGTCCAATGCTCTAAAGGTTGCGTTAAGGCGCACAATTAATCCTGTAAGGAGGTCAAGCCATCCCAGATAAGGGAAATAATCTCCCAAACTGAAAGCTGTGAGTTGTTCCATCACCTTCCTTGAGAGTTCTCCAAATCTGCTCTTACCATTTTTCTCCTCAAAACTTTCTCCCAATCACACATCTAAAAACTATGTTGTTTGAGGTTGCAACCAGCATCTCACTCAGATTGACATGAGCTCCAGCAAGCCTTGCCTTTCTTATCTTACTGACCAACACTGCAACTTCTTCCTCCCTCACAAACTGAAATGCCTGCACTCTCTTCTGGCTCAAAAGCTCAAGAACACATATTTTCCTAGCTTGTCTCCAGTAGTCACCATAGGGTGCAAACCCAATGTCTGTGCAGCCATAATACAAAATGTCTTCAGCGGTAGTTTTCGGCCAGTTGGAGAAAACAATGTCATGGGTCCTCATAATTTCTTTGGCAAATTTTGCAGATGAGACCACTAAAGTTGGGGCATGGCCTAATTGCATGAGAAGCAGAGGACCATATTTATCTGAGAGAGCTCGAAGAGTGCGGTGTGGCTGTGTGCCTAGCTGGTGAAGGTTACTAATTATTGGTAAGTTTGGTGGGGATGGTGGTAAGTTAAGTTTGGCACTTGATTTAGTGAACATGAGAAAAATGAAAAAATAAAAAAGGAGGAGGTGGAAGGTGTTGAAGGTTAAGCTTCTGTGTAGCTCTAGCCACAGTTGGTGCAAATGTGGTAGTACGCCCATTTCCTCTGCTTGAAATTAAGTACATAAAATTATCAACACCCTCTGCTCCTCAGTCATATATAGCAGCAGCTAACCTTTGAAGTATTGGATGCATGCGTTTATGTATGGAGGTATGTATATATGTCTGACCTTTAAACAGCTATTAGAGGTATTGTATTGTTATCTGAATATAGAAATGCTTAAAGTGCCTGCTACAACAAGTACATTTATATCCATCAAGCATAGGGTCAATTTCATGTTGGTCCACGAATTATAAAATATTTCAAATTTCCCCATTAACTATAGAGTTCATTTCAAGTTGGTCCACGAACTAACAAAAAAAATACAGAATGGTAGACAAAACCGGATTGACAAAAAAACTGAACCGAACCGGATTATTTATATATATTTTTTTATTTATTAAATAAAAGTTATATATTTTGAATAAAAAAGGTATAAGGTGTTTTTGGAACATGCTGGGTTCGAACCCATGACCACTTGAGAAGAGTGAAAATGTGAATTCTCACTACACCATTTAGTCACTTATGATGTTTAAGTATATGCAATATATTTATAGACATACTGATACTTGAAATATAATAATTTATAAAATTATAATTCGTATTCTATACCATAACCTTATACACTAAACCATAAAGTCTGAAACCTTATACCCTAAAAATTAACCCTATACTCTGACGACGCTTCTCGGGATAACGCTGTTTTTTAACACTGTCCCGTTGCAGAACAAGCCAGCTTGTCTCTCTTTAGAGATAGAGGTGTCGCGGGTGCAGAAAGTATGTTCAATCCTCCCGAACGGGAATAATTTTAGTATATAAATTATAAATTATAGTTTTGGACTTTTAGTAATATGTTTACAATATAGAAACTATAAATTATATAAAATATAAACTATTAAAATTTTTAGACTTTTTGCAATGATAATATTTAAATAGAGATCTAAAATAATATCTTTAAAAAAAGGAATGATATATAAACTATATTTAATTTTATAAATTATTATATTTCAAGTATCAGTATGCCTATAAATATATTGCATGTACTTGAATTTCATAAGTGGTTAAGTGGTGTAGTGGGAATTCATACTTTGACTCTCCTCACAAGGTCATGGGTTCAAATCCCAACATGTGCAAAAAACAACTTACATCTTTTTTATTCAATATATATAACTTTTATATAATATAAAATATATAAATATATATAAATAATCTGGTTCGGTTCAGTTTTTTTGTCAACCCGATTTTGTCTACCATTCTGTATGTTTTTTGTTACTTCGTGGACCAACTTAAAATGAACTCTATAGTTAATGGGGAAATTTGAAATGTTTTATAGTTCGTGGAGCAACTTGAAATGAACTCTATAGTTAATGAGAAAATTTGAAATATTTTATAGTTCGTGGACCAATTTGAAATGGACCTTATAGTTGGTGGATGTAAATGTACTTAAGCCATATTAATTAAACTTTGGCCATGAGACAAGCAATTGACATCAGAGAATACTAAAATACATAGAACTATCAATCAACAAAATTAGCTTATTAGGAGAGTTTCAAGAGGTACAACTTAGAACCCAAAAAAGAAAAGACAAAGAAAAAGGTTAAATTAAAGAGTTACTGATAGGGGTGGGCACAGTCCAGTACAGTCTAGTGCTCACCCCAAACTGTACATTGGACTGTATAACTAATCCAGTCCAGTCCAGTACTATAGAATTGAAAATTTTGGCTCAGAACTGGACCAAACTGAACTGGAACAGTTCCAGTTCAGTCCAGTTTACTGTTTGGGACTGGGCCTCACTATTGGGCCAAAAAAAATTTTAAAATCCCCATCAACATGGTAGCACACATTGGGCCACACTCCTCTCTGTCCTTGCATTCACCGGCCCAAAGGCAACCCTCTACGCTCCCATCTTTTGGGTTCAATCCATTGTCCAAATCAGACTCGTCGTCGAAATTACAAAGATTGCTTTCTGCAATATCACAAAAACACATACCATGTTTAGAATATTACCATACTAAGACATGCTAGCCAGTAACCAGGAAGGTGATAGAAAGATACAGATATTACCACTTTAATACAGAGTTCAGCCTAAACCCTTAAAGAACATAATGGCCATCATTTTGAAAAGGAAAAAGAATCATTTCAGTCTAAGCGTTAAGAACACATTTCCTCTGAAAGATCGATCAACCCAGATGAGCATTTCGTTTTTTTTCCTCTTAGAGTAATAATCATAGGCTTAATATCTCAGTTAACCATCAAATACACTATAAAAGCTTGACCCAAAGTTTGTTTAACTTAATTTTGAGCTACAATGCTCAGATTCTTAAACCCCAAATAAGAAAACAGAAGAAAAATCAGTAAATCTAGTAAATCAGAAAATCAAACCCGAAATCCCCAAATCAAACCCTAAACCTAACCCTAAATCTAACCCAAAATCTAACCCGAGATACTGAGATATGAGTGATGAGTGATGAGAGAACTTACCCACGGGTCGAGAGGCGAGATCAAGAGACGAGTCGACGGACTGGTCGTGAGAGGAAGATCGCCACGGCGACGGCGACGGCGACGGGAAAAGAGGTAAGGGCTGTCTGCAAGAGGAAGATCGCGACGGCGTGACTGCGTGAGGAAGACCGCGACGGCGTGACTGAGGGGTGACTGCGGTCTGCGTGACTGTGGGCTGCGGCGTGATGTATGCGGGCTTGCAGGCTGCTGTCTGAAGTCTGAGTCGCCGAGTTGGGGGTTTGAGTGAGTGAGTGACTGCGGGCTCGGGCTGCGGCGTGAGGGACCTGAGGGTTTCAGTCTTTCACTCTTTCAGACTTCGAGTCTTTGAATTGAGTTTGAAGTTTTCGAGTCAGTCAAAATGAAACAGTTTGACCGTTTACTTGTTTAGTGACTTCAGTCTGTTTGAGTTTTGTAATTAAATTGGGGTTTTAATTTTCATTGGGGTTTCAATTGTGGTTATATAGTTATACTTATATAGTTAATTAGTTATATATGTTATATATGTATAGAGTAATTAATATAATTTAGGGTATATGGTTATAGTTGACTATAAGTCTAATTGGGGTTTCAATTGGGTTTATATACTTATATAATTATATATGTTATATACTTATATACTTATTACTTATATATAATATATGTATAGAGACTATAGAGTAATTAACTAATTAATATAGTTTAGGGTATATAGTTATAATTTTATTAGGGTATAGGGTTATAGTTGACTATGAGTCTAATTGGGGTTTCAATTGGTTTTATATACTTATATAATTATATATGTTATATACTTATTACTTATATAATATATATATATATATATAGAGTAATTAACTAATTAATATAGTTTAGGGTATATCAAGGAGTAAAATTTCGGTTTCGAGGAAATTTTCGATGGAAATTTCGACGGAAATTTTCGTGGAAATTTCGATAAAAATTTCGATTTCGACAAAATTAGACAAAAACGACGAAAATTTCTATCAAAATACGGAAATTTTGAATGAAACTTGACCATATGTTTATTTAACATATTATCTAATATATTGATAAAAAATATTGAAGAAATCAAATTATATAATAGATTTCATGTGATATAGGATGAATATAATACGCGCTGGAAGTAAATATTGTTATATGAAATTAGTATAATGAATAAATGAAATTAGTATATTCTATATTATCTATGCACTAAACCTTATATACTCTATATTATTTATGATATGATATAAGATATTATAATTTAAGCCTTTTAGGGCATTTTTAATTATTTTTTATATAAAAATGTATTGGGGTTTAGGATTTAAAAACAACTAAGAGAAACTTCAAAAGAGCCAAACCAAACCTCAAACGAAATCTCAAACTTTTTTTTTTCTTTCCAATTGCCCAAAGGCTTCAAACCCCAATCAAACCTAAAGCCTTTTCTTTCTTTCTTTTTCCTTTTTTTTTTTTTCTTTCCTTCATGAAGATGAGTAATTTTTGTTTTTTTTTTTAAAATCCAGCGTGATCAAATAGATACAAGTATGAATGTGTCATTCATCTTGATTGAGAAACATAATTTAAGTTACATATATTTTGAATAGTCAATGATAAACTAGAGTGCCTACTATTGTGTAGTCAAAAGCTATAATGTATTTGGTCAAAAAATAAAAAAACAAAAAGCTATAATGTATAACATTGACTAGTCTTAGACTTATGATCTTTATCTAGTGCAGTAGTGCGTAATCAAAATGTTTTTTTTCGGCCATGAATTCCTTTTTTTTTTTTTTTTTTTTTTCTTTCTTTTTTTCTCTTTCCTTTCCTTTCCTTTTCTTTTTTCTTCTTTCTTTCCTTCCCTCCTTGCCCGTGACTTTTTCCACCTTGCAGAGTTGCAGTGACTTCCTCTTCCCTCATTTCTCTCTCCCAGACCTGCGCAGTCTTCTCTCCTCCCTTTCCCTCCATGATTTCTTCCTTCCTCCTTCCTCCTCTCCCTCCCCGATATCCTCTCCTTCCCCAATCTCTTCTCTCTCTTCCCTCCTCAATCACCCTCCGATCTGCCGCCTCCGACGACATTTGGCGACGAGGCCAGCTCGCCTTTCCTCTCCTCTCTTCCTCTGGTGGCTGCTGCTAGAGTGTTAGACTGTTAGTGAAGATTGGGCTTTGTGACTTCGGTAAGTTACAGCGAAATTTCGCTAAATTTCGCCCAAATTTCGTCAAATTTCGGCGAAATTTCGATGAAATTTGGAGAAATTTTACAAAAACATACCAGTTCTATAATCGAAATTTCGGGCAAAATTTAAGCGAAATTTTGGCGAAATTACCAAAATTTCGTCGAAATTTTTACGAAAAATAAGGGATATGTGATAAAATTTCGGTATCCCAAAAAAACGAAAATTTCGGCGAAATTTCGCCGAAATTTTCGAAATTTCATTCCTTGGTTATAATGTATTAGGATATAGGGTTATAGTTGACTATGAGTCTAATTGAGATTTCAATTGGGTATATAGTTATATATGTTATATACTTATATACTTATTACTTATATATAATATATGTATAGAGTAATTAACTAATTAATATAGTTTACGGTATATGGTTATAATTGTATTAGGGTATAGGGTTATAGACTTATAGTTGACTATGAGTCTAATTGGGTTTATATACTTATATAGTTATTAGTAGGGGTGGGCATTTTAACCGCGCACCGCCAAAACTGGCCGAACCGCACCGCCAAAAAACTGCATTGACAAAAAAAGTGAACACCGCAAAAAAAAACCGAACCGCACCGGTTCTCTCCGGTTCCGGTTCTACACCTTATTTAACCGCACCGAACCGAACCGCACCGCATACTTGCAAAAAATATATTTATATATATATATATACACCATTTTATATATATTTATACCATTATTATATACTTTTTATACACTTTTTGTACACATTTTTATACATTTTAGACCATAAACCCTAAACCCTAATAAAATATTATAATTAATATTAACATAGCTATATTTTGGGTTTAGACCCTAAAATATATTTTATATAACCGTATGACCTATTTTCTAGATATATAATATAATAATAAATTAATAATGTTTTAGTATATAATTTTAGTTAGTAACTTTGTTTTAAACAGGTTCTTAACTTGTAGTTGTAGTCATTGGTTGTATACTTATATAATTGATTTTGTTTTTAACTTTTAAGTTTTAAGTACTAAGCAGGTTAAGCAAAGTTTAGTGTGTGAGTCTTTTTGGTTAAGTTCATTGAATTAACTTGTAAATTTGTTTTTTTGTTGCCAAAACTTGTTAATTAGGATGAGTTTGCATCATTAAATAATTGGGCTTAGGCTTAAAAAAATAAATGTGAGGCCCAAAAGTGCTAATCTGAATAATAGCCCATTAGGCCCAGAACCGCGGTGGAGAACTGCACCGCACTGCACCTTGAATGGTTTGGTTTTTTTATTTCTTTCACGGGTTTAAGCACCGAACCGCACCGTGTATTAATGTCTGGCGCGGCGCACGGTTCCTGGGGAAAAGTGAGTTGAACTGCACCGCGCCCACCCCTAGTTATTAATGTTATATACTCATTACTTTTAGAGTTTACGGTATATATTATTAGATTATAGGGTTTCTTTTAAACTTTAAACCCTAAACCATAATACATAATTTCCTCTATTAGAAGTTTATAACTAATTAACTATATACTATATCCTATAACTATAATAATTTTAGTATATACTATATATGGTTTAGTATATAGATTATAGAGTATAAAAAATATACTAATTTTATTATAAAAAGTATAACTAAAATTATATACTAAAACATTATTATATATATAGAATAATATGCCATATGGTTATATAAAATATATTTTAGGGTCTAAAATATAGCTAAGTTAATATTAATTTTATTATCTAAAATGTGTAAAATATGTGTAAAAATGTATGTAAAAATGCGTGTAAAAATGTGTATAAAAATTAAATATATATAAAAATAAAAAATACATATTAATTAAACGGTCAAAATATATTCTGGGAAGTGAAAAACCGGACCGGAACTGGATTGGACCGGTCCAGTCCAGTTTTGACCCGGTGTTGACCAGTTTTGGTCAAAGCGGTTTTTTACGGTTTTTTCCCCCCGGTTCGATTCGGTGCACTCGGTTTCCGGTTTAAACGTCCACCCCTAGTTACTGAAGGTATGACCATTATTATTCTCTAAAACTCCCAACAAATTAATTAATTACAGGTAATTAAATATCAAAATGAACTTTTGGAAGATTTCATGGATCATTCATAGCCTATGACCAATTAAAGGGACCAATCAACACAAGATAAGAGTGATGTAATTTGTACTACTTCATCTCTCCTTCCATTTCTATATACCCATTTATTCTTAGTGTTCAACAGATACTACACTTACATGCATCAATTATGCTATTTCTTGTACTTCTCATGCCACCAGTGGAAAACCACAGTCATTCTGAGTTTTATTTATTTATTTTTTATTTCAATCAGAATCATACATTATCACAACAACTGCTTCTTATTGAAAAATAAAGAACAACATGAAACCTCTGGATGAAGGGGATTATGCGGAGTATGGTATTGGCACCAAATAAAGAGGAGATTTCTTACGGACAGTGAGTCCAGACGCTTCAGTCATATCCAAGGCCTCAGCCAATTCACTACCACCACTAGGCAACTTCCAATCAAACCAATATAGAAGGTTGGCAACCAAATATTCAGCTGAAGCAAGTGCAAAGGTGATTCCAGGACACCCTCTTCTCCCTCCACCAAATGGAATGAACTGGAAGTCCTGGCCTTTGAAATCAATTGGGTTGCCCTCAAACCTCTCTGGGACAAACTCCTCTGGCCTGTCCCAGAATCTGGGGTCCCTTTGGATTGCAAATGCATTGACAAACACTCTTGTTTTCGCAGGGATATAGTAACCTCCCAATTCTACACCAGCAGTTGTTTCTCGAGGAATCAAAAGTGGACCAGGAGGATGAAGTCTTAGATTTTCTTTGATGACACATTTCATGTACCCCATTTCATTGGTATCACTCATTTCCACCTTTGTTTGTTTCCCCACCACTCTTCTTACTTCTTCTTGGACTTTCTCCATCACACTTGGATTCCTCACAAGTTCTGTCATTAACCATTCCATCACTGTTGAAGTTGTATCACTTCCTCCCACAAACAAGTCCTAAAATCACCATAAAGACCACAAATATTTCAGCTAATATACATCATTGTGTGCGCGCGTGTGTATAGAAACATGACCAACAAAAAAGTGCTTTGTATAGAAGCACGAACAGGCATTGAATATGTGAGTGACAGATACATATATATATATATAGAGAGAGAGAGAGAGAGAGAGAGAGAGAGAGAGAGAGAGAGAGAGAGAGAGAGAGAGAGAGAGAGAGAGAGAGAGAGAGAGAGAGAGAGAGAGAGAGAGACCTGTAGGATTGCTTTCAGGTCGTCTGAAGTGAGCTCAAATTCAGGCATGCCATCAACAAGTTGGAGGAGAATATCCATAAAATCCTTAGGCTGATCACCATCTCCCTTTGATGTCTTATGTTCTTCAATCAACTGATCAAAGAATCCATCTAATTCTGTAGCAGTTGCTTTCAAACCTGCAATGAAGCCTCTAAGACTGTCAACCCATCTCAAATAAGGGAAGAAATCTCCAACACAGAAAGCCCCTAATTGCATTGCCAACCTTCTTGATAACTCTCCAAACCTGCTATTACCATCTTCTTCCTCAAATTTCTGTCCAATAATACACCTAGACAGTATGTTGTTGGTGGTTCCTATCAGCATCTCACTTAGATTAACGGGAGACTCACTGAGGCACGCTTTGCGTATCCTGCTGACCAATTGTTGCACCTCTTCTTCCCTTGCATACTGAAATTGTTGCACCCTTTTAAGGGTCAGAAGTTCGAGAACACAGATTTTCCGAACTTGTCTCCAGTACTCCCCATAAGGAGCAAACCCCACATCTTGGCATCCGTAGAATAACATCTTTGCTGCCGTAGACTGGGCCCGGCTGGAGAAAACAATGTCATGAGTCTTCATAATTTCCTTGGTCATTTCTGCAGATGAAACTACCAGGGTTGGAACTTGGCCTAAATGTAGTAGCATTAGAGGGCCATACTTGTTAGAGAGAGCACGAAGAGAGCGATGTGGGAGTGTGCCTAGTTGATGAAGGTTTCCAATTATAGGTAACCTTGTTGGGGATGGAGGTAATTTGAGTTTCCCACCTGATCTAGTCAGTGAAAACAAAATGAGTATGGAAAGAAAGAGAAGAGAAACCAGGAAAAGATTGAAGAGAGTGCTCCGTTGTAGCTCTTGCCACAATTGACTCAACAGTGGTAATAGAGCCATTCCCATATTTTTGACAGGCCACTTGAAATCTTAGTCTTCTTAATTATAGAGCAGTTCTAGTTAGGATTTATAGGTGCAATTAAAAACTGAGATTCAAATAAGAAATCACACCACACAACAATACACAGTGTCTTCTCGGATGCACACTGATGCTTCTATAGAAACTCTCACCATATATATAATAATTCTCACCAATCCCATTCCCAGCAAGTTAACATGTACATATCGTGCAGAAAAATCACATTACCTAATTGATGTATACCTTATGATTATAAAATCAGCAATTATTTTTGTACATGAAGACAAACTAGGGTAAGGATAACCTGCCATCCAATGCACAAGACAGCATAGAAGTCAACTTGTTTCTCATCATTTATTTATTTATTTATTCCAACTCTGTTACATTATAAAAAGATGGATTCTAAACATTAACTAATTGATGTATACCTTATGATTATAATAGCAGCAATTATTTTGTACATGAAGACAAACTAGGGAAAGCAAAACCTGCCATCCAATGCCATTCAACTTGTTTCTCATCATTTATTTATTTATTCCAATTGTCACATTAGAAAAAAAATGGAATCTTAGCATTTTGCATACTTATAAATATAATTTAAAAGTGATTCTCGCATTCACACTTGGTTTGTATGAGATTGCATACAAAAATTCTTTATGCCAATAGAAGTATATTGGGATAAAAATTCTTACACATAAATAATTCGTAATATAAAATTAGTCCGGACAAGTGTGGATGATAAAATTAGTTCGGACAAGTGTGGATGACCGAGTGTGATGCAAAATTACCCTATAACTTAATTTTTGACTTAAAAAAAAAAAAAAGAAAACCAAATAAGCCTAGATCAGGATGGGCCCAAACCTAAGGTAAGTACAACGCTTGCCTTGGGCTCTCTTTAGAGTAAAGGCCCAAACAAATAAAAACAAAATGAAAGTCCAAATTTAATTTGACCAAAAACAAGTCCAATTTTAATTAGGTACTCTCTCTCTCTCTCTCTCTCTCTAATCTCCTCTATTCTGGGCAAAAAAAAAAAAAAAAAAACAGATCTCCTTCTTTGTTCTCTAACTATGAGCTTTACCCTGTGCAGCTGCGAAGGAGTGGAGGTAAGAATAATAAGCAATCCTTTCTTTTCTCTTTGGATTCTGAGATTGAAAAGGAATTCTCAATCTCATTTTCTGGGTTTGTTCTCTGGATGAAGGGGATTATGCGGAGTATAGTATTGGCACCAAATAAAGAGGAGATTTCTTATGAACAGTGAGTCCAGAAACTTCAGTCATATCCAAGGCCTCAGCCAATTCACTACCACCACTAGGCACCTTCCAATCAAACCAATATAGAACGTTGGCAAGCACATATTCAGCTGAAGCAACTGCAAAGGTGAGTCCAGGACACCCTCTTCTCCCTCCACCAAATGGAATGAACTGGAAGTCCTGGCCTTCGAAATCAATTGGGTTGCCCTCAAACCTCTCTGGGACAAACTCCTCTGGCCTGTCCCAGAATCTGGGGTCCCTTTGGATTGCAAATGCATTGACAAACACTCTTGTTTTCACAGGGATATAGTAACCTCCCAATTCTACACCAGCAGTTGTTTCTCGAGGAATCAAAAGTGGACCTGGAGGATGAAGTCTTAGATTTTCTTTGATGACACATTTCATGTACCCCATTTCATTGGTATCACTCATTTCCACCTTTGTTTGTTTCCCCACCACTCTTCTTACTTCTTCTTGGACTTTCTCCATCACACTTGGATTCCTCACAAATTCTGTCATTAACCATTCCAACCCTGTTGAAGTTGTATCACTTCCTCCCGCAAACATGTCCTAAAATCAACACCCAAAACTGTGATGAATTGGCATCCATCTTTAGCCATCTTCACAGCTGAATCCGCCATTACTAACGAATCCGATATATGAATGTGAGGCCAATGCTTCTGTGCAGCAGTTTAAATACCCTGAACTTCTGGGTCCATGTAAAAATGTGCAACAACCCCAATTTTCTTCTCCTTCAACACATTAACAAGCTCCTCAACCTTAGACTCATCTGGGTTCAAATACCTCGCCTGCAATGAAAACAGAGTTCAAACAATAGCACAAAGAAGAAATGAAATTTTAGGACCCAAAAAGAACCACATGCTGACCTGGGCTTCGGCGAAGCTACCCTTTGCTTGAATCCCATCGGCGGTGATAACAAGCGAAGGGAACGGTTCGAACGGCGGCCTCCCCAGTCGCTCGGAGACCAAAGCCTTAGTCTTTTTCTGCATACTGAGCAACACATTATGCCAAGTGTTAACCCTAGACCTCTGCGCACCGGGCAAGCCCACATTGAGCGACCCCAAGTCGTCAGTCTTGACCGTCAATACCTCCTCCGGCGTCGCGCCGTCGAGCACCGAAATCAAGCACGAGCAGAACCCTTTGGTGATCTCGGAATCGCTGTCCGCCGAGAACCTCATCTTGCCCTCTTTGTCCATATGGGTCTCCAGCCACACCTGGGCCGTGCAGCCCATGACGCGGTTGGAGTCGACCCGACCCGAATCGGGAAACGGAGGGAGTAGAGCCGCGTAGTGTAATAGGCGCTTGACTCTGTCGACCGGGTCGGGTAGGGACTGGAACTCGGAGATGAGGAGGTGGAGCTTGAGTGGGACGAGCTCGGTGGTTTGTGAGGAGGGTGAGAGGGTGGCGGCAGAGCAGGAGAAGGGGGAGTTAGGGTTTTTGGGCGGGTGGGTTAATGGGTTTGGGTCGGGCGGTGGGGACTGCACACATTTGAGGGATTTGTAAAAGGGTGGTTGGCGGGGTTTGAAAGATTGGAGCTTGAAAGGGAGTGACTTGGGCTTGTTATGGTTTGGGGAGATGGAGAAAAATGAAGAAGAAGAAGATGAAGACGATGAAGAAGAGGAGGTGGCTCTCAAGGCCATGGTTGTTGCAGAAGAAGAATCCATCAGAGAGAGAGAGAGAGTATGGGGAGCCTTAAAGTGCGAGGCTTTGAGTGGGGGAGGCAGAAGCAAAGAAGCAGAGCATTTATATATGTATATGTGTGGGTTTCCGAGGTGGGCATAAAATCGAAATTGAAGGTATGGCCCCGAACACCCGAAGGCATTAGCCAGCCACCCATACCAAACTGCGCGCCAATTTTATAAAAATAAACCAAAAGTCCCAATATTTGGAATATTTGGGCATTTTGGACCCACTTCCCTCTCTCTCTTTAGCATGTTGTAGTGTGATGTGACTAGGGGTGGATTCGGTCCAGTTACCGAGCCGAAAAGCCCAAACCGAAGACCGGACCAAACCCTCTCGGTTGGCCCTTTTGTCTATCGGGACCGGGACTGGATTGCCGGTAAACCGGCACTCGGGTAGACCGGCATTTTGGCTCGGCTCGGCTCGGCTCAGAATGGGCCTTGACCGGTGGTGGGTTGAGCAAGAAGGTGGCGAGACAGAAGGGCAATTAAAAGAAGCAAAATTAAACCACAAAGATGAAATATTTCCCAAACAACATAATTTCACATTCAGCCCAAACAACAAAATTTCCTAAAAATTTCCCAGCAAGACGTCGTCCATGGCCAAACCGATCATTGAAGACAGCATTTTCGTGAGTTTTGTGTCGGGTGGGATGGGGAATGGATTTGGGTTTGAGTACCTGCAAATGGGTTGAGACTTGAGAGTTGAGAGAGTGTTTGGAGATTGGGGAAGTTGAGGGTTTGCAGAGGAGAGGAGAGGAGAGGAGAGGAGAGGAAAGAGAGAGAGAGAGAGAGAGAGAGAGAGAGAGAGAGAGAGAGAGAGAGAGAGAGAGAGAGAGAGAGAATAATAGTGGCGGCGGCGCAAATGTGAAAAAGAAGAAGACATTAGTAGGTTAAACACTTACTGACTTATACATAATGTGTGAATTGTATATTAATTTTAGGCTTTTTTACCTAAATAGCACCTGAACTATAGGGGGTGTGCTCAAATACCACTCATACTTTTTTTCTTGCCAATTTACCACTTGAAATTATTAATATGTGCTAATTTGCCACCTAACATCCATTTTTCTGTTAAATCATCAAAAAATTTCTCAAACTTCCCATTTTGCCCTTGAATACAATAAAAAAATATTATTATTTTAAAAACTTTTTTTAAAATATAATTAGAAAAAAAATTAAAAACTAAAAAAATAGAAAATGGAAATACCCTTTTTTTTTTTAGGGGGTTTAATTAGATTTTTTTTTTAATATTTAAAATGCTTTTTTTTTTAATATAAATGACGAAAATACCCTTGAAATAAACAGAAAATTTAACTAAAATGACGGTAGGTGGTAAATTGGCCAATATGTGAAAGTTCAGGTGGTAAATTGGCAAGAAAAAAAGTTTGGGTGGTATTTGAGCACACCCTTTATAGTTCAGGTGGTATTTGAGTAAAAAAGCCTTAATTTTATTATCTAACATATGTATAAATAAATATATTGGAAGAACATAAGTATAAAAAGTTTGTGGTCTGGTGGATAAGGCACCAGCATTTCCCTTGTGGTCTTGAGGTCGAACCATCACTAAGCCAAATTTCATTTTTTTACTTTTATTTTTAGTTTGTAGAGTTTTAGGCTTTTAGCAATTTAGAGTATGAAAATTTTAATTACACAAATTAAAAGTTAAAACACATATAAACTATTTTAATTGAAAACCTAATACTAGTTTAAACTATTTTGTATATGGTATATTGGTATAGGATATAATAAGCCTTATAAGGTATAAGATTTAAAATTTTTAAAATACACAATAGGGTTTAGGGTTTAGGGTATGAGATATATGAATATGATATAGGGTTTAGTATTTAGTTTATACTTATATGGTATAAATTGTTTAGGATATGATATAATAGTAGGGTTTAGGGTATTTTTAATTAGTTTTTATATAGAAATGTATTATATAAATTAAAAAACATAGAAATTATTAATTATAGGGTTTAGGGTTTATAAATTTATTTATTTGTTATATAAATTATAAAAATGTATTATAGAAAGGTATTTTAGGGTATAGAAATGTATAAAAATGTAATATTTAAATTAAATGTTATATATATTCGGTTCGGTTTGGTTCGGTAAATCGACAGTTCTAGGATCTGAGAATCGGAACCGAAACCGAATATACCGGTTCGGTTGGCAAACCGATAACTTGGTACGGTTCTTTTCCGGTACGGTTATTCTCGGCATCGGTTGGAGCGGTTTCGGGTGCAGTCTCGGTTTTTCGGTCAAACCAACCCAGCCCTAGATGTGACTATCCATATCCCAGAGATTCCTGCCGATACACTTGGTCATCCACATCTAAAGATTCTAAACCAGCCGAAATTATATATGAAAATTTTTTATATTAATTTTATACAAAATATTTATCTTAACAGAATTTTATAGGAGAATTCTCTACATATAAAAAGATTCTTAATTATATAAAATTAACATAAAAGATTCCTATATAAAATTCGTTCAAGATCAAATATAGATGCAAAAATCATCTCTCGACATTAACCATTCAGTTTGGTAATTAATAAATTAATTAATGATGTGCATATGCACTTACTTGATAAACTTGGAATTAAATTCAGCCATTATTGATGCATTGTTTTTCACTTGGAACTAAATTCAACCATTTGGTATTTTGTTTCTCACTTGCTCCTAAGTTTTTTAGGTGAACACTTTTGTGCATATTAATGTACAATGGTTCTAAATGGATTAAGCGTTCTGATATTACCAAGTCAAATTGAATTTAAATTCTTTGCTAATTTTGTTTCTACTAATTTGTACTAGAATCCGGAATAGATTTAGCTCAACTACAAGTCTACAACGAAGGTATATATAGTGAAGAGCATAAAAATAGTTTAGAAGTTGGGGGCTTTGATAGATACTTGTTGGGATACCTAGTCCACATGTGGTTTGGTAACATGGAGGGAAAGCTTTGGAAGTTTAGACAACATGCATGACTAGTACACGAACAATCAATTGGTATGACATATATGTATTGTGGGGTTTACGTTAATCTTGTTTTCTTTTCTTTCTGTTTTATTGTTGAAGAAAGAAAAATTCGAATTTACCATTACACCGAATAAGTAATTGGTCCATCAATTATTTATATGAGCCGGGACAAACTTAAAGGAAACTATAGCCACAAAAAGGAGAGAACAGTCAAAAAATAAAATAAAAATGGGGCACTATATATGCACAATTGTCGCATTGTAATGGGTGCAACGTTTGCTATCATTGACCACCAAATCATGAATCATTTCCACCAAACATTTTAGAATTGAATGTTGATTTATGTCATCATCTTATTTCCCCTAAATATAGAATTTTCAATTTTGTGGCTTGCATGCAATTTCTTAGCACATGAGACAATGAAAGAGCAGTGCATACGTAGCCTAGAGGTGGAAGAAGAAAAGTTGATCATGTAGACGTTCTGAAAGTCTCCTCGTGCCTTCCATAACAGAAGTGCATGAACGAGTATATGTTCATGCACTTCGAACATGCACTTTTCTTTGATTCTTACCCTTTGCATTTAAAAAAGGGGTCAAGTCTACCCTTTGCACTAATGGCAGTCTAGGAGACTGAGTGAAAGAAGCATGGAAGACTTTATTGAGATAGTGGTGGGTAGATTTTGCCATTTGGGTTCTTCCCTCTTAGTCTAAAAAGCAGAAAAATAGGAAGATATATAGTAGGATCATAGGTCTGACTAATGACTATGGGCCAATTCTCAACTTTATTTGAAGAAAATGTGAATAAATAAATAGATTAATTATTGATTTACCACCCAAAATTGTAACTTATTCTCATATTCTCAAAACTTTCTCCCAATCACACTTCTAAAAACTATGTTGTTTGAGGTTGCAACCAGCATCTCACTCAGATTGACATGAGCCCCAGCAAGCCTTGCCTTTCTTATCTTACTGACCAACACTGCAACTTCTTCTTCCCTCACAAACTGAAATGCCTGCACTCTCTTCTGGCTCAAAAGCTCAAGAACACATATTTTCCTAGCTTGTCTCCAGTAGTCACCATAGGGTGCAAACCCAATGTCTGTGCAGCCATAATACAAAATGTCTTCAGCGGTAGTTTTCGGCCGGTTGGA
Source organism: Dryas octopetala (assembly GCF_963921425.1). Classification (NCBI taxonomy): domain Eukaryota; kingdom Viridiplantae; phylum Streptophyta; class Magnoliopsida; order Rosales; family Rosaceae; genus Dryas; species Dryas octopetala. Next base: position 15,335,448 of record NC_141374.1, on the reverse strand, counting down.
GAAAACAATGTCATGGGTCCTCATAATTTCTTTGGCAAATTTTGCAGATGAGACCACTAAAGTTGGGGCATGGCCTAATTGCATGAGCAGCAGAGGACCGTATTTATCTGAGAGAGCTCGAAGAGTGCGGTTTGGCTGTGTGCCTAGCTGGTGAAGGTTACCAATTATTGGTAGCTTTGGTAATTAAGTTAAGTTTGGCACTTGATTTAGTGAACATGAGAAAAATGAAAAAATAAAAAAGGAGGAGGAGGAGGAAGGTGTTGAAGGTTAAGCTTCTGTGTAGCTCTAGCCACAGTTGGTGCAAATGTGGTAGTACGCCCATTCCTCTGCTTGAAATTAAGTACATAAAATGTTCAACACCCTCTGCTCCTCAGTCATATAAAGCAGCAGCTCACCTTTGAAGTATTGGATGCATGCGTTTATGTATGGAGGTATGTATATATGTCTGACCTTTAAACAGCTATTAGAGGTATTGTATTGTTATCTGAATATAGAAATGCTTAAAGTGCCTGTTGCAACGAGTGCATTTATATCCACCAATTATAGGGTCAATTTTAAGTTGGTTCACGAACTATAAAATATTTCAAATTTCCCCATTAACTATAGGGTTCATTTCAAGTTGGTCCACGAACTATAAAACATTTCAAATTTTCCCATTAACTATAGGGTTCATTTCAAGTTGGTTCACGAATTAACAAAAAACATACAAAATGGTAGACAAAAACGGATTGACAAAACAACCGAACTGAACCGGATTATTTATATATATTTATTTATTTATTAAATAAAAGTTATATATTTTGAATAAAAAAGGTATAAGGTGTTTTTGGAACATGCTGGGTTCGAACCATGACCACTTGATGAGAGTGAAAGTGTGAATTCTCACTACATCATTTAATCACTTATGATATTTAAGTATATGCAATATATTTATAGGCATACTGATACTTGAAATATAATAATTTATAAAATTATACTTCGTATTCTATACCATAACCTTATACACTAAACCATAAAGTCTGAAACCTTATACCTTAAAAATTAACCCTATACTCTAATAATTTTAGTATATAAATTATAAATTATAGTTTTGGACTTTTAGTAATATGTTTACAATATAGAAACTATAAATTATATAAAATATAAACTAGTAAAATTTTTAGACTTTTTGCAATGATAATATTTAAATAGAGATCTAAATTAATATCTTAAAAAAAAGGAATGATATATAAACTATATTTAATTTTATAAATTATTATATTTCAAGTATCAGTATGCCTATAAATATATTGCATGTACTTGAATTTCATAAGTGTTTAAGTGGTGTAGTGGGAATTCATACTTTGACTCTCTTAATAAGGTCATGGGTTCAAATTCTAACATGTGCAAAAAAAAACTTACATCTTTTTTATTCAATATATATAACTTTTATATAATATAAAATATATAAATATATATAAATAATCTGGTTCGGTTCAGTTTTTTTGTCAACCCGATTTTATCTACCATTCTGTATGTTTTTGTTAGTTCGTGGACCAACTTGAAATGAACTCTATAGTTAATGGGGAAATTTGAAATATTTTATAGTTCATGGACTAACTTGAAATGAACCCTATAGTTAATGAGAAAATTTAAAATATTTTATAGTTCGTAGACCAATTTGAAATGGACCCTATAGTTGGTGAATGTAAATGTACTTGAGCCATATTAATTAAACTTTGGCCATGAGACAAGCAATTGACATAAGAGAATACTGAAATACATAGAACTATCAATCAACAAAATTAGCTTATTAGGAGAGTTTCAAGAGGTACAACTTAGAACCCAAAAAAGAAAAGACAAAGAAAAAGGTTAAATTAAAGAGTTGCTGAAGGTATGACCAAGGAATGAAATTTCGAAAATTTTGCCGAAATTTTCGATTTTGGGGAGCCCTGAAATTTTATAACATACCCATTAATTTTCGATAATTTTTCTGCGAAATTTTGCTTAAATTTCGGCCGAAATTTCGAAGCTGCCACACGTGAATTTTTGTAAACTTTCGACGAAATTTCACCTAAATTTCAGCGAAATTTGGCGAAATTTCACCCAAATTTCGTAGAAATTTCGAATTCATCCCGCCGCTAAAGTTTCTGGAATCGGACAGAGAAGGTCGCGGGTTTTCCAGCTTCAAAACTCCACTTGCGTGGTTTTCGAGGCAAAGGGAGGCCATGGATCAACTCAGCTCGAAGAGAGGAACCCATTGAGCTCGGAGTTGGGCCGCGAAGCCGCTGGGATTAGGAGATCGCATGAGTAGACCTTCGGCTCTGCCTGGGTTAGGTTGGGGTCGGGAAAGGAAAGAAGAAGGAAGAGATGGCCGGTGGTCTCGCCTACCATCGCCGCCGGACGGTGGCAGTTCGATTGGTGAGGAGGCACGGTGAGGAAAGTGAGAGAGAGCTCGGGTCTAAAGGCTGAAGGTGAGTGAGTGAGGGACTGAGGGTACACACTTGTGAGGACTTTGAATAATTGCAAGATTGAAGAACACGTAAAAGAGGGCTTGTATTTGGGCCATACACAACCACAAACTCCTGTGTCTGCATCCTTAGCTAAGCTAGCTAGTCACTTTCAAGTCGAACGTGTCATTTTCATGTTGCCTTGCCGGTGATCAAATGTCAGGCTCATAATTCATGCCTAAGATTACTCACCACACCTAGCTAGCTAGTTTTTGTTTTTTCGGCCACGACCTAGCTAGCTAGTTTAAATTGTTTAATTAAACTTCTTTTCTTTAATTTCATATATTGATCATCTCCAAGCCAAAATTGCATGTGTGCCTGTGTGGAGTGTGCACTCTCTTCCACAAACAAATAATAAAAAATCTGGATTAATACTTGTGCTTTATAAATGAGAAGTTTTTAAAAATTTGGATGCTAAGAAATGGGTATTAAGTGGCACCAAAAAAAAAATTTAAGTTTGGAGGAAAAAGAACCAGTTCTTTCGTTTTTGTGCCTACCTATAAATATGTTTTTTTGTTAGACACTAGGGTATTAAAAATGTAATAAAACCTAATTAAAAGTTTAAAACAATTTAAACTATAAATTTTTTTTTTTTTTTAGAAAAACTATAATATGGGTTTAGTAATTTTATATAAGTTTATAAACTAAATATCACTATGGAGTATTTAAGTTTATAATTTTATATAAGTTTGTAAGTATATAAGTTTAATATAATTTAGGGTTTAGGGAGTGATTTATTGTTGATGGTTTATGGTTTAGAAGGTAGAGTTGAGTAAATTTAATAATATATGGTATATGGTATATAAAGAGTATAGCCTTATAAGGTATATAGAGGGTATAACCTTACATGGTATAGGGTATATGAAGGGTTATAGCCTTACATGATATATGGTATATAAAGGGTATATAGTTTAGGGTTTAGGGTATGAGGTGTTATTTATATAATTATTAATCAGTGACCCATTTTTCTAATAGTATTTGCATCCAGCGCGCATTATATTTATCTTATATCACATGAAACCTACTATATAATTTGGTTTTTTAAATATTTTTTTATCTATGTAGTAGATAATATGTTAAATAAACATATATATGGTCAAGTTTCATTCAAAATTTCTGTATTTTGATAGTAATTTCCGTCGTTTTTGTCTAATTTTATCGAAATTTTAATCGAAATTTTCACGAAAATTTCCTCGAAATCGAAATTTTCATGAAAATTTCCTCGAAATCGAAATTACACTCCATGGGTATGACCATTATTATTCTCTAAAACTCCCAACAAATTAATTAATTACAAGTAATTAAATATCAAAATGAACTTTTGGAAGATTTCATGGATCATTCATAGCCTATGACCAATTAAAGGGACCAATCAACACAAGATAAGAGTGATGTAATTTGTACTGCTTCATCTCTCCTTCCATTTCTATATACCCATTTATTCTTAGTGTTCAATAGATACTACACTTACGTGCATCAATTATGCATTTTCTTGTACTTCTCATGCCACCAGTGGAAAACCACAGTCAATCAGAATCATACATTATCACAACAACTGCTACTTATTGAAAAATAAAGAACAACATGAAACCTCTGGATGAAGGGGATCATGCGGAATATGGTATTGGCACCAAATAAAGAGGAGATTTCTTATGGACACTGATTCCAGACGCTTCAGTCATATCCAAGGCCTCAGCCAATTCACTACCACCACTAGGCAACTTCCAATCAAACCAATATAAAAGATTGGCAAGCACATATTCAGCTGAAGCAACTGCAAAGGTGAGTCCAGGACACCCTCTTCTCCCTCCACCAAATGGAATGAACTGGAAGTCCTGGCCTTTGAAATCAATTGGGTTGCCCTCAAACCTCTCTGGGACAAACTCCTCTGGCCTGTCCCAGAATCTGGGGTCCCTTTGGATTGCAAATGCATTGACAAACACTCTTGTTTTCGCAGGGATATAGTAACCTCCCAATTCTACACCAGCAGTTGTTTCTCGAGGAACTAAAAGTGGAACTGGAGGATGAAGTCTTAGATTTTCTTTGATGACACATTTCATGTACTCCATTTCATTGGTATCACTCATTTCCACCTTTGTTTGTTTCCCCACCACTCTTCTTACTTCTTCTTGGACTTTCTCCATCACACATGGATTCCTCACAAGTTCTGTCATTAACCATTCCAACCCTGATGAAGTTGTTTCACTTCCTCCCGCAAACATGTCCTAAAATCACCATAAAGACCACAAATATTTCAGCCAATATACATCATTGTGTGCGCGCGTGTGTATAGAAACATGACCAACAAAAAAGTGCTTTGTATAGAAGCACAAACAGGCATTGAATATGTGAGTGACAGATACATATATATATATATATATATAGAGAGAGAGAGAGAGAGAGAGAGAGAGAGAGAGAGAGACCTGTAGGATTGCTTTCAGGTTGTGTGAAGTGAGCTCAAATTCAGCCATGCCATCATTTCCAAGTTGGAGGAGAATATCCACAAAATCCTTAGGCTGATCACTATCTCTCTTTGATGTCTTATGTTCTTCAATCAACTGATCAAAGAATCCATCTAATTCTGTAGCAGTTGCTGTCAAACCTGCAATGAAGCCTCTAAGACTGTCAACCCATCTCAAATAAGGGAAGAAATCTCCAACACAGAAAGCCCCTAATTGCATTGCCAACCTTCTTGATAACTCTCCAAACCTGCTATTACCTTCTTCTTCCTCAAATTTCTGTCCAATAATACACCTAGACATTATGTTGTTGGAGGTTCCTATCAGCATCTCACTTAGATTAACGGGAGACTCACTGAGGCACGCTTTGCGTATCCTGCTGACCAATTCTGCAGTCTCTTCTTCCCTTGCATACTGAAATTGTTGCACCCTTTTAAGGCTCAGAAGTTCGAGAACACAGATTTTCCGAACTTGTCTCCAGTACTCCCCAAAAGGAGCAAACGCCACATCTTGGCATCCGTAGAATAACATCTTTGCTGCCGTAGACTGGGCCCGGCTGCAGAAAACAATGTCATGAGTCTTCATAATTTCCTTGGTCATTTCTGCAGATGAAACTACCAGGGTTGGAACTTGGCCTAAATGTAGTAGCATTAGAGGGCCATACTTGTTAGAGAGAGCACGAAGAGAGCGATGTGGGAGTGTGCCTAGTTGATGAAGGTTTCCAATTATAGGTAACCTTGTTGGGGATGGAGGTAATTTGAGTTTCCCACCTGATCTAGTCAGTGAAAACAAAATGAGTATGGAAAGAAAGAGAAGAGAAACCAGGAAAAGATTGAAGAGAGTGCTCCTTTGTAGCTCTTGCCACATTTGATTCATTGGTGGTAATAGAAATAGAGCCATTGCCATATTTTTGACAGGCCAGTTGAAATCTGAGTCTTCTTAATTATAGAGCAGTTCTAGTTAGGATTTATAGGTGCAATTAAAAACTGAGATTCAAATAAGAAATCACACCACACAACAATACACAGTGTCTTCTCGGATGCACACTGATGCTTCTATAGAAACTCTCACCATATATATAATAATTCTCATCAATCCCATTCCCAGCAAGTTAACATGTACATATCGTGCAGAAAAATCACATTACCTAATTGATGTATACCTTATGATTATAAAATCAGCAATTATTTTTGTACATGAAGACAAACTAGGGTAAGGATAACCTGCCATCCAATGCACAAGACAGCATAGAAGTCAACTTGTTTCTCATCATTTATTTATTTATTTATTTATTTATTTATTCCACCTCTGTTACATTATAAAAAGATGGATTCTAAACATTAACTAATTGATGTATACCTTATGATTATAATAGCAGCAATTATTTTGTACATGAAGACAAACTAGGGAAAGCAAAACCTGCCATCCAATGCCATTCAACTTGTTTCTCATCATTTATTTATTTATTCCAATTGTCACATTAGAAAAAAAATGGAATCTTTGCATTTTGCATAGTTATAAATATAATTTAAGAGTGATTCTCGCATTCACACTTGGTTTGCATGAGATTGTATACAAGAATTCTTTATGCCAATAGAAGTATATTCGGATAAAAATTCTTACACATAAATAATTCGTAATATAAAATTAGTCCGGACAAGTGTGGATGACCGAGTGTGATGCAAAATTACCCTATAACTTAATTTTTGACTTAAAAAAAAAGATTCTCGCATTCACACTTGGTTTGCATGAGATTGTATACAAGAATTCTTTATGCCAATAGAAGTATATTCGGATAAAAATTCTTACACATAAATAATTCGTAATATAAAATTAGTCCGGACAAGTGTGGATGACCGAGTGTGATGCAAAATTACCCTATAACTTAATTTTTGACTTAAAAAAAAAAAAAAAAAAAACCAAATAAGCCTAGATCAGGATGGGCCCAAACCGAAGGTAAGTAGAACGCTTGCCTTGGGCTCTCTTTAGAGTAAAGGCCCAAACAAATAAAAACAAAATGAAAGTCCAAATTTAATTTGACCAAAAACAAGTCCAATTTTAATTAGGTACTCTCTCTCTCTCTCTAATCTCCTTTATTCTAGGCAAAAAAAAAAAAACAGATCTCCTTCTTTGTTCTCTAACTATGAGCTTTACCCTGTGCAGCTGCGAAGGAGTGGAGGTAAGAATAATAAGCAATCCTTTCTTTTCTCTTTGGATTCTGAGATTGAAAAGGAATTCTCAATCTCATTTTCTGGGTTTGTTCTTTGGTTTTTTTTAGCAATACACACTCACCCACGATTTATCACTTTGAGACTTGACTTCATTTGTTGTTGTAGGCTCAAGACCATGATAGAATTAGAGCATCCAATCCAAAACCAATTGGTAATGGGTGGAAAGATGTTTGGGGACCTGCTCCTGTTACTACTTCTTCTGGTTTTCGTTGGTTTGTTTTGTTTGTTGATGATTGCACTCGAATGATGTGGCTCTATTTGATGCGACATAAGAGTGATGTAGCTGCAATATTTCGCACTTTTCACCAAATGATTAAGACACAATTTTCTGCAAATTTACAAGTGCTTCGGTCTGATAATGGTGGGGAATTCGTTAATCAGGAGTTACGCACTTATTTTCAGACTCATGGTATTTTGCATGAAACCACGTGTCCTTACACCCCACAACAAAATGGTGTGGCTGAACGGCGAAATAGACAGATTCTTGAAATTACGCGGGCTGCCCTTATTGGCGCACATATGGGGCCACAGTTTTGGGAGGAAGCCATTACCACGGCTGTTTATCTTCTCAACCGTGTGCCTACTCGAGTTTTGGAATTTCAGACGCTGTTAGATACACTGGCATCCTCTGTACCTCTTCCTTCACATTTTACACTTCCACCCCGGGTTTTTGGTTGCGTCGTGTTTGTGCATTTACAGAAGCATATGCGTACTAAGCTTGATCCATGTGCTCTCAAGTGTGTTTTTGTGGGTTATCATCCCTTACAAAAGGGATACAGATGTTTTCATGCATCCTTCTACTGGTAAGTACTATGTTACCATGGATGTTGTTTTTTCTGAACATGAGATGTTTTTTGCTTCTCCGCTATCCCATTCCTTGCTTCCGAGGGAGAGCACTATGGAAGCTTTGAATTGGACAGAATTATTTCCGGATTCTAAAACCCTAAATTGACTGTATTTGAGTTACTGAGTATTCCATTTTAAACTCAAGTGTTAAAACTTAAAATGCTCAAGTGTTAAAAATATAAAGCTTATATTTTTGGTTGCATGCAATATAATGCCCAGTAGTCAGTTGTGAGCTGTTGTAAATTTGCAATGTTGATTTTTATGAATTGTACTTTATAGTTTTTAACTTTTAATCTCAAAAAGAAAAAGTCTCTCTTTTAATTCAATCATAATGGACAATACAATCACAAAAAACAAAGAACAAATAGTTTAAGAGAATAAATAAACATGAAACCTCTGGATGAAGGGGATTATGCGGAGTATGGTATTGGCACCAAATAAAGAGGAGATTTCTTATGAACAGTGAGTCCAGAAACTTCTTCTTCCCTTTCATACTGAAATTCTTGCACCCTTTTAAGGCTCAGAAGTTCAAGAACACAAATTTTCCGAACTTGTCTCCAGTACTCTCCATAAGGAAAAAACCCCACGTCTTGGCATCCATATATAGAGCAATATCTTTGCAGCCGTAGACTGGGACCGGCTGCAGAAAACAGTATCATGAGTCTTCATGATTTCCTTGGCCATTTCTGCAGATGAAACTACCAGTGTTGGAACTTGGCCTAAGTGTAGTAGCATTAGTGGGCCATACTTGTTAGAGAGAGCATGAAGAGAGCGGTGTGGGAGTGTACCTAGCTGGTGAAGGTTTCCAATTATTGGTAACCTTGAGTAATTTGAGTTTCCCACCTGATCTAGTGAGTGAAAACAAGACGAAAATAGAAAGAAAAAGAAGAGAAACCAGGAAAGGATTGAAGAGAGTGCTCCTTTGTATCTCTTGACACGCTTGATTCAACAGTGGTGATAGAGCCATTGCCATAGTTTTTGCAGGACACCTGAAATCTGAGCCCTTGTAGTTCAGTTTTCTAAATGGCCCACGATTATATAATAACGAAGAATTTTGGTGGTATATGACCAGAGCCGTGTAATGCTTGTGATCAAGTTAATCAAGAAACGAGTTCGTCTATTGGTCTTATGACATACAATCACATTTGATGGTGGAAATATATACTCTAGTAGTGGACCTGTCAAGATTTAATTTGAAATCTGAGTCTTTCTTATAGAGCAATTCTGCATGTTCTAAACAATTATTCATGGTTACATAGTTACATACAATAATTGCTTACAGAGATTGTGATGTTGACACCAACTTTATTTGTTTCCATTTCAATTTCAATCCAAAGAAAATTCAATGAAAGAACAAAATAGGGTCACATTTCAGTCCCTTCAATATCTAACAAACAAACAACCAGTCAGGCAGTATGGCCTATCCTCCCAAATACAAGTAGCGAAGCTCCGGAAAGCAAAACCTGTGGCCATCATTTCTGCAGCTTGATTGCTTTGCCTTGCACCTGATACTTATCCTGAACTATAGGATCCAAACCGCCTTTGCTGGATGTACTATGCATATGTATGCGGTCCAGCAACTTTCTTTCAGTGATTTTTATGTAGTATAAAAATGGTACATGGGTCATATAGTCGTATAATTTCTTTTGACAAAGTCCTAGCATTTGAAATCATTGAAGTTTCCCGAAACCTCTCTCGGACAAAGTCCTCTGGCCTGTCCCACAATTTGGGGTCCCTTTAGATTGCAAATGCTTTCACAGATACTGTTGTTCTTCGCTGGGGATATAGTGGGTGATTCTTGCATACACAATTACACACTTGGGTCATTCACACCTAGTTTGGACGGGATCCTATATATGGATTCCGTTATGCCAACTTCATATAGGTTCCCGGCTTACCATATAGGATCAAGTCTTGACAAGCTTCCTGAATAGGATTGGCACCCCGTATAGGATCCCGTCCAGACCAGGTGTGGATGTCCCACGTATGGATGAGAGTATAGTGTTCTCCCAAATTTACAACTCCAAATGTTTCTTGAGGAACTAAGAGAGGATGTAGTCTTAGTGTTTCTTTGATGAGTGATGACACATTTTAAGTAGTCCATTTGATTGAAAGAGATGAAGAGAGAGACCTGGAGGATTGCTTTCAGGTTGTCTGAAGTGAGCTCAAATTCAAGCATGCCATCCTTTAGAAGTTGGAGGAGAATATCCACAAAGTCCTTCATATCAGGCTCACCTTCTCTCTTTGCTGTCATATGTTCTTCAATCCACTGATCAAAGAATCCATCTAATTCCGTAGTCGTTGCTTTTAAACTTGCAATGAAGCCTCTAAGATGGTCAATCCATCTCAGAGAAGGGAAGAAATCTCCAAAACTGAAAGCCGCAAGGTGCATAGACAACCTTCTTGATAACTCTCCAAACCTGGTAATACCATCTTCTTCCACAAACTTTTGTCCCAGAATACACCTACACATAAGGTTGTAGGAGGTTATTGTCAGAATCTCACTTAGATTAATAGGGGATTCACTGACGCACGCTTTGTGTATCCTGCTGACCAATTCTGCAACTACTTCTTCCCTTGCATACTGAAATTGCTGCACTCTTTTAAGGCTCAGCAGTTCAAGAACACAAATTTTCCGAACCTGTCTTCAGTACTCTCCATAAGGAGAAAAAACCACGTTTTGGCATCCATAGAGCAATATCTTTGCAGCCGTAGAATGGGGCCGGCTGGAGAAAATAGTATCATGAGTCTTCATGATTTCATTGGCCATTTCTGCAGATGAAACTTCCAGGGCTTGAACTTGGCCCAACTGTAATAGCATTAGAGGGCCATACTTTTTAGAGAGAGCTTGAAGAGAGTGGTGTGGGAATGTGCCTAGCTGGTGAAGGTTTCCAATTATAGGTAACCTTGTTGGGGATGGAGGTAATTTGAGTTTCCCACCTGATCTGGGCAGTGAAAACAAAATGAAAACGGAAAAAAAGAGAAGAGAAACCAGGGAAAGATTGAAGAGAGTGTTCATTTGTAGCTCTTGCCATAACTGGTTCAACAGTTGTAATAGAGCCATTGCCATAACTTTGGCAGGCCACTTGAAATCTGAGCCTTTCTTATAGAGCAATTCCCCAGGTTCTAAACAATTATTCATGGTTACATATTTATTGTTTATGTACAATTACTACTTTCGGAGACTGTGATGTTGACACAAAATTTATTTGTTAACATTTCAATTTCAAACCATAGAAACAAAATTGGGGTCCCTTCAAATAACCAGTCAGTGGGGCTATCCTCCCAAATAAAAGAAGACAAGCTACGGAAAGCACAGCCTGCGGCCATCACATGTGCAGCTTGATTGGTTTTCCTTGGATTGAAGAAGAATAAACAAGCTAGGAAGCTAACAATGCTCAAGTGTTAAAAGTTAACACTTACAATGCTCTAGTGTTAAAAATATAAATCTTAAATTTTTGGTTGCATGCAATATAATGCCCAGATGTCACTAGTCAGTTGTGACTTGTGAGCTGTTGTAATGTTGATTTGTATGAATAGTACTTTATAGTTTTTAACTTTTAATCTCAAAAAGAAAAATTCTCTCTTTTATTTAAACAATTTTATAGATTGATAATTGAAGATTAATTTTATATTGCAATCATAATGGACAATACAATCACAAAAAACAAAGAACTAGTTTAAGAGAATATATAAACATGAAACCTCTGGATGGAGTGGGATCAAGGGGAGTATGGTATTGGCACAAGATGAAGAGGAGATTTCTTACGGACAGTGAGTCCAGAAACTTGAGTCATATCCAAGGCCTCAGCCAATTCACTACCACCACTAGGCAACTTCCAATCAAACCAATATAGAAGGTTGGCAACCACATATTCAGCTGAAGCAACTGCAAAGGTGAGTCCAGGACACCCTCTTCTCCCTCCACCAAATGGAATGAACTGGAAGTCCTGGCCTTCGAAATCAATTGGGTTGCCCTCAAACCTCTCTGGGACAAACTCCTCTGGCCTGTCCCAGAATCTGGGGTCCCTTTGGATTGCAAATGCATTGACAAACACTCTTGTTTTCGCAGGGATATAGTAACCTCCCAATTCTACACCAGCAGTTGTTTCTCGAGGAATCAAAAGTGGACCTGGAGGATGAAGTCTTAGATTTTCTTTGATGACACATTTCATGTACCCCATTTCATTGGTATCACTCATTTCCACCTTTGTTTGTTTCCCCACCACTCTTCTTACTTCTTCTTGGACTTTCTCCATCACACTTGGATTCCTTACAAGTTCTGTCATTAACCATTCCAACCCTGTTGAAGTTGTATCACTTCCTCCCACAAACATGTCCTAAAATCAGCATAAGACCACAAGTATTTCAGCCAATATACATCGTTGTGTGCGCGTGTGTGTATAGAAACATGACCACCAAAAAAGTGCTTTGTATAGAAGCACAAATCAGGATCAACATCCTTACATAGTTACATGTTGATTTATGTAGTAGATATTTGCAGAATCTCCAACTTATTTTAATTTCTCTAATGTATATAGCTTTGGTTAAGTAGTACCATAATTTTCTGGATAACAAGTCCTACTCTACTCATGCCTACCAATCCCTAATATATGCCCATCATCATTCTCTCAAGTGATGAATCAATGAATATGGTACTGGAACAAGAAGAAGAGGAACTTTCTTATAAAAAGTAAGGCCATTGACTTCACTCATGTCCAACTCTCTCCCCATTTTGCCATCTGGGACCTTCCAATCAAACCAGTACAAGAGGTTGGCAATCACATATTCCAATCCTAAATGTCAAACCAGGACAAGCCCTTCTTCCTCCACCAAATGGGATATACTGGAACTGGTCTTGTCCTTTGAAATCAATCAGGCTGTTCACAAACCTCTCTGGAACAAACTCCTCTGGAACAAACTCCTCTGGCCTCTCCCAAAACTTGGGGTCTCTTTGGATTGCCCATGCATTGACATAAACTCTAGTTTTTGGAAGAATGTCATAACCTTGCAATTTTACAGAGACAGATGATTCTCTAGGTAACAAAAGAGGAGCGGGTGGGTGAAGTCTTAGAGTTTCTTTGATGATTCTCTAGATAGAGGGAATGTTCTATCAAACACTTTGGTACGTTATGTTATGTTCCCAGACCGACAATTTGAGTAGATTTTGGTTTGAATACATAGTCCAAATTTACAGTCTAGCTTGCAACGTGCCGGATATTTGACAAAAAAAATAATTTCTTTATCTAGATATATAGAGATAGAGAGGGAAAGAGAGAGGGACCATCAGAATTGCTTTGAGGTTTTCTTGAGTGAGCTCAAAACCATCCATGCCATGCTTTTGGGGTTGGAGGAGAATATCCACAAAGTCTTTCTTGAAAGAGTACTGGTGGTTATGCCCTTTTGCTTTCACTGCCCTATGTTCTTCAACCACCTGATTCAAAAAACAGTCCAATGCTCTAAAGGTTGCTTTAAGGCGCACAATTAATCCTGAAATAATCTCCCAAACTGAAAGCTGTGAGTTGTTCCATCACCTTCCTTGAGAGTTCTCCAAATCTGCTCTTACCATTTTTCTCCTCAAACTTTCTCCTAATCACACATCTAAGAACTATGTTGTTTGAGGTTGCAACCAGCATCTCACTCAGATTGACATGAGCCCCAGCAAGCCTTGCCTTTCTTATCTTACTGACCAACACTGCAACTTCTTCTTCCCTCACAAACTGAAATGCCTGCACTCTCTTCTGGCTCAAAAGCTCAAGAACACATATTTTCCTAGCTTGTCTCCAGTAGTCACCATAGGGTGCAAACCCAATGTCTGTGCAGCCATAATACAAAATGTCTTCAGCGGTAGTTTTCGACCAGTTGGAGAAAACAATGTCATGGTTCCTCATAATTTCTTTGGCAAATTTTGCAGATGAGACCACTAAAGTTGGGGCATGGCCTAATTGCATGAGAAGCAGAGGACCATATTTATCTGAGAGAGCTCGAAGAGTGCGGTGTGGCTGTGTGCCTAGCTGATGAAGGTTACCAATTATTGGTAGCTGATGAACATGAGAAAAATGAAAAAAATAAAAAAGGAGGAGGAGGAGGAAGGTGTTGAAGGTTAAGCTTCTGTGTAGCTCTAGCCACAGTTGGTGCAAATGTGGTAGTACGCCCATTTCCTCTGCTTGAAATTAAGTACATAAAATTATCAACACCCTCTGCTCCTCAGTCATATATAGCAGCAGCTAACCTTTGAAGTATTGGATGCTTGCGTTTATGTATGGAGGTATGTATATATGTCTGACCTTTAAACAGCTATTAGAGGTATTGTATTGTTATCTGAATATAGAAATGCTTAAAGTGCCTGCTACAATATTAATTAAACTTTGGCCATGAGACAAGCAATTGACATCAGAGAATACTGAAATACATAAGAACTATCAATCAACAAAATTAGCTTATTAGGAGAGTTTCAAGAGGTACAACTTAGAACCCAAAAAAGAAAAGACAAAGAAAAAGGTTCAATTAAAGGGTTACTGAAGGTATGACCATTATTATTCTCTAAAACTCCCAACAAATTAATTAATTACAAGTAATTAAATATGAAAATGAACTTTTGGAAGAGTTCATGGATCATTCATAGCCTATGACCAATTAAAGGGACCAATCAACACAAGATAAGAGTGATGTAATTTGTACTGCTTCATCTCTCCTTCCATTTCTATATACCCATTTATTCTTACTGTTCAACAGATACTACACTTACATGCATCAATTATGCTATTTCTTGTACTTCTCATGCCACCAGTGGAAAACCACAGTCATTCTGAGTTTTATTTATTTATTTTTTATTTCAATCAGAATCATACATTATCACAACAACTGCTTCTTATTGAAAAATAAGGAACAACATGAAACCTCTGGATGAAGGGGATTATGTGGAGTATGGTATTGGCACCAAATAAAGAGGTGATTTCTTATGGACAGTGAGTCCAGACACTTCAGTCATATCCAAGGCCTCAGCCAATTCACTACCACCACTAGGCAACTTCCAATCAAACCAATATAGAAGGTTGGCAACCACATATTCAGCTGAAGCAACTGCAAAGGTGAGTCCAGGACACCCTCTTCTCCCTCCACCAAATGGAATGAACTGGAAGTCCTGGCCTTTGAAATCAATTGGGTTGTCCTCAAACCTCTCTGGGACAAACTCCTCTGGCCTGTCCCAGAATCTGGGGTCCCTTTGGATTGCAAATGCATTGACAAACACTCTTGTTTTCGCAGGGATATAGTAACCTCCCAATTCTACACCAGCAGTTGTTTCTCGAGGAAGTAAAAGTGGAACTGGAGGATGAAGTCTTAGATTTTCTTTGATGACACATTTCATGTACTCCATTTCATTGGTATCACTCATTTCCACCTTTGTTTGTTTCCCCACCACTCTTCTTACTTCTTCTTGGACTTTCTCCATCACACTTGGATTCCTCACAAGTTCTGTCATTAACCATTCCAACCCTGTTGAAGTTGTATCACTTCCTCCCACAAACATGTCCTAAAATCACCATAAAGACCACAAGTATTTCAGCCAATATACCAATGAAACATGACCAACAAAAAAGTGCTTTGTATAGAAGCACAAACAGGCATTAAGTGAGTATGTGAGTGACAGATACATATATATATGTATATATATATATATATATAGAGAGAGAGAGAGAGAGAGAGAGAGAGAGAGAGAGAGAGAGAGAGAGAGAGAGAGAGAGAGAGAGAGAGAGAGAGAGAGAGAGAGACCTGTAGGATTGCTTTCAGGTTGTCTGAAGCGAGCTCAAATTCAGCCATGCCATCATTTCCAAGTTGGAGGAGAATATCCACAAAATCCTTAGGCTGATCACCATCTCTCTTTGATGTCTTATGTTCTTCAATCAACTGATCAAAGAATCCATCTAATCCTGTAGCAGTTGCTTTCAAACCTGCGATGAAGCCTCTAAGACTGTCAACCCATCTCAAATAAGGGAAGAAATCTCCAACACTGAAAGCCCCTAATTGCATCATGAGCCTTCTTGATAACTCTCCAAACCTGCTATTACCATCTTCTTCCCCAAATTTCTGTCCAATAATACACCTAGACATTATGTTGTTGGAGGTTCCTATCAGCATCTCACTTAGATTAACGGGAGACTCACTGAGGCACGCTTTGCGTATCCTGCTGACCAATTCTGCGGCCTCTTCTTCCCTTGCATACTGAAATTGTTGCACCCTTTTAAGGCTCAGAAGTTCGAGAACACAGATTTTCCGAACTTGTCTCCAGTACTCCCCATAAGGAGCAAACCCCACATCTTGGCATCCATAGAGTAACATCTTTGCTGCCGTAGACTGGGGCCGGCTGCAGAAAACAGTGTCATGAGTCTTCATAATTTCCTTGGTCATTTCTGTAGATGAAACTACCAGGGTTGGAACTTGGCCTAGATGTAGTAGCATTAGAGGGCCATACTTGTTAGAGAGAGCACGAAGAGAGCGATGTGGGAGTGTGCCTAGTTGATGAAGGTTTCCAATTATAGGTAACCTTGTTGGGGATGGAGGTAATTTGAGTTTCCCACCTGATCTAGTCAGTGAAAACAAAATGAGTATAGAAAGAAAGAAAAGAGAAACCAGGAAAAGATTGAAGAGAGTGCTCCGTTGTAGCTCTTGCCACAATTGACTCAACAGTGGTAATAGAGCCATTCCCATATTTTTGACAGGCCACTTGAAATCTTAGTCTTCTTAATTATAGAGCAGTTCTAGTTAGGATTTATAGGTGCAATTAAAAACTGAGATTCAAATAAGAAATCACATCACACAACAATACACAGTGTCTTCTCGGATGCACACTGATGCTTCTATAGAAACTCTCACCATATATATATAATAATTCTCACCAATCCCATTCCCAGCAAGTTAACATGTACATATCATGCAGAAAAATCACATTACCTAATTGATGTATACCTTATGATTATAAAATCAGCAATTATTTTTGTACATGAAGACAAACTAGGGTAAGGATAACCTGCCATCCAATGCACAAGACAGCGTAGAAGTCAACTTGTTTCTCATCATTTATTTATTCCAACTCTGTTACATTATAAAAAGATGGATTCTAAACATTAACTAATTGATGTATACCTTATGATTATAATAGCAGCAATTATTTTTGTACATGAAGACAAACTAGGGAAAGCAAAACCTGCCATCCAATGCGCAAGACAGCACATATAGAATTCAACTTGTTTCTCATCATTTATTTATTTATTCCAATTGTCACATTAGAAAAAGATGGAATCTTAGCATTTTGCATACTTATAAATATAATTTAAGAGTGATTCTCGCATTCACACTTGGTTTGAATAAGATTGCATATAAGAATTCTTTATGCCACTAGAAGTATATTCAAATAAAAATTCTTACACATAAATAATTCGTAATATAAAATTAGTCCGGACAAGTGTGGATGACCGAGTGTGATGCAAAATTACCCTATAACTTAATTTTTGACTTAAAAAAAAAAAAAAAAAAAAACCAAATAAGCCTAGATCAGGATGGGCCCAAACCTAAGGTAAGTAGAACGCTTGCCTTGGGCTCTCTTTAGAGTAAAGGCCCAAACAAATAAAAACAAAATGAAAGTCCAAATTTAATTTGACCAAAAACAAGTCCAATTTTAATTAGGTACTCTCTCTCTCTCTAATCTCCTTTATTCTAGGCAAAAAAAAAAAAAAAAAAAACAGATCTCCTTCTTTGTTCTCTAACTATGAGCTTTACCCTGTGCAGCTGCGAAGGAGTGGAGGTAAGAATAATAAGCAATCCTTTCTTTTCTCTTTGGATTCTGAGATTGAAAAGGAATTCTCAATCTCATTTTCTGGGTTTGTTCTTTGGTTTTTTTTAGCAATACACACTCACCCACGATTTATCACTTTGAGACTTGACTTCATTTGTTGTTGTAGGCTTGTATTTGAGTTACTGAGTATTCCATTTTAAACTCAAGTGTTAAAACTTAAAATGCTCAAGTGTTAAAAATATAAAGCTTATATTTTTGGTTGCATGCAATATAATGCCCAGTAGTCAGTTGTGAGCTGTTGTAAATTTGCAATGTTGATTTTTATGAATTGTACTTTATAGTTTTTAACTTTTAATCTCAAAAAGAAAAAGTCTCTCTTTTAATTCAATCATAATGGACAATATCACAAAAAACAAAGAACAAATAGTTTAAGAGAATATATAAACATGAAACCTCTGGATGAAGGGGATTATGCGGAGTATGGTATTGGCACCAAATAAAGAGGAGATTTCTTATGAACAGTGAGTCCAGAAACTTCTTCTTCCCTTTCATACTGAAATTCTTGCACCCTTTTAAGGCTCAGAAGTTCAAGAACACAAATTTTCCGAACTTGTCTCCAGTACTCTCCATAAGGAGAAAACCCCACGTCTTGGCATCCATAGAGCAATATCTTTGCAGCCGTAGACTGGGACCGGCTGCAGAAAACAGTATCATGAGTCTTCATGATTTCCTTGGCCATTTCTGCAGATGAAACTACCAGTGTTGGAACTTGGCCTAAGTGTAGTAGCATTAGTGGGCCATACTTGTTAGAGAGAGCATGAAGAGAGCGGTGTGGGAGTGTACCTAGCTGGTGAAGGTTTCCAATTATTGGTAACCTTGAGTAATTTGAGTTTCCCACCTGATCTAGTGAGTGAAAACAAGAGGAAAATAGAAAGAAAAAGAAGAGAAACCAGGAAAGGATTGAAGAGAGTGCTCCTTTGTATCTCTTGACACGCTTGATTCAACAGTGGTGATAGAGCCATTGCCATAGTTTTTGCAGGACACCTGAAATCTGAGCCCTTGTAGTTCAGTTTTCTAAATGGCCCACGATTATATAATAACGAAGAATTTTGGTGGTATATGACCAGAGCCGTGTAATGCTTGTGATCAAGTTAATCAAGAAACGAGTTCGTCTATTGGTCTTATGACATACAATCACATTTGATGGTGGAAATATATACTCTAGTAGTGGACCTGTCAAGATTTAATTTGAAATCTGAGTCTTTCTTATAGAGCAATTCTGCATGTTCTAAACAATTATTCATGGTTACATAGTTACATACAATAATTGCTTACAGAGATTGTGATGTTGACACCAACTTTATTTGTTTCCATTTCAATTTCAATCCAAAGAAAATTCAATGAAAGAACAAAATAGGGTCACATTTCAGTCCCTTCAATATCTAACAAACAAACAACCAGTCAGGCAGTATGGCCTATCCTCCCAAATACAAGTAGCCAAGCTCCGGAAAGCAAAACCTGTGGCCATCATTTCTGCAGCTTGATTGCTTTGCCTTGCACCTGATACTTATCCTGAACTATAGGATCCAAACCGCCTTTTAGGGCTCACCAAATAGCCCAGGGCCCGAAGCCCACCCGAAGCCCGCCCGGCCCATTGGGCCCGAAGCCCGATTTGGCCCGACATTTGGGCCGGCTCGGCCCGGCCCGAAAATTTCTTAGGTTGGGCTTGGGCCATCCCCTTGAAGCCCACGGCCCGCCCAAAGCCCGGCCCGCTTAGGCCCGCCCAAAGCCCGGCCCAAAGCCCAAAGCCCGTTTAATATCTTCAATAAAAAAAAATATAGGATTTTGGCTATGTTATGAATTGAACTTGAGACCTCATAGAACAAATTTCAACTCTCAACCAACTGAGCTGACTAGTTTATTTGTCTAATTTGTGAATCATAACATATTTAATAGGTTTTTCGTTTGTTTACTCTAATAAATTATTAATATGCTTATTAAGTTATTATATAATTCTATAATATTAGTAAATAGTAATAGTGTAAAGTGTAAACTATACTATGTAATACCATAAATAATAAACTTTGAAAATTATATACAACATTACAAATTTACAACTATAATAAAACATAAATGTATATGTATATATACAACTTTTATAATACAACTATAATTAAAGTTATTAAACCATGATTGTTCATTAATTTAATAATTTGAACCGTTCATTTTATATGTTGATAGTCAAAGATTATCCTTACAAAAAATCGGCCAAATCAGAATTCATTTACCCATTCGATTATCATTAAAAAAACCATGATCATTCATTAATTCGACCATCGTTACGTCACTTTTACATATAAATACACTTGAAGAGTTGAAGAGTATAATTCTAATAACTTTCTCGTTGAAACCTTATTGTTTTCATAATTGTGAAGACCACAACGTGATTTCAACAATCTGAGCCGTTCATTTTCTATATTCATAGTCAAAGATCATCCTTACAAAAAATCAGCAAAATCAGAACTCATCTACCCATTCGATTATCATTAGAAAAATCACGATCGTTCATAAGTTGGACCACCATTATCTAATTTCTACATTTCCAATTGAACTAATTTTTTGCAGGGATGATCTTTGAGTGAAAAACTAAAAAATGAACGGTTCGGATCATTGAAAACTTGGAAACACGATCGAGATGTGAGCTTCTACATATAAATACACTTGAAGAGTTGAAGAATATAATTCTAATAACTTTCCGGTTGAAACATTGTCGTTTCCATAATTGTGAAGACCACAACGTGATTTTAACAATCTTAGCCGTTCATTTTTTATGTTAATAGTCAAAGATCATCCTTACAAAAAATTGGCTATATCGGAATTCATCTACCCATTCGATTATCATTAGAAAAACCACAATCGTTCATTAATTCGACCACCGTTATGTCACTTTTACATCTCCGATTAAGCTAATTTTTTGCAAGAATTCTCTTTGAGTGGGGAACTAAAACTTGAACGATTCGGATCGTTGAAAACACGATCGATATGTGAACTTCTACATATAAATACACTTGAAGAGTATAATTCTAATAACTTTCCCGTTGAAACCTTGTTGTTTCTATAATTATGAAGACCACAACGTGATTTCAACAATTTGACCCGTTCATTTTCTATGTTCATAGTCAAAGATCATCCGTACAAAAAATCGGCTAAATCGACATTCATCTACCCATTCGATCATCATTAGAAAAACCATGATCGTTCATTAATTCGACCACCATTATGTCACTTTTACATCTCCGATTAAGCTAATTTTTTGCACGAATTATCTTTGAGTGAGGAACTAAAATTTGAACGGTTCGGATCGTTGACAACACAATTGCATCGTTTGTTTATAAAAATATGTAATAAAATATATAATAAAACATATGTACATTTATGTTTTATTATAGTTGTAATGTTGTATATAATTTTAAAGTTTATTATTTATGGTATTACACTATTACTAACATAATAGTATTATAGAATAACTTAATAAGCATATTAATAATTTATTGAAGTAAACAAACGAAAAAGCTATTAAATATGTTATGATTCACAAACTTAACAAATAAACTGGTCAGCTCAGTTGGTTGAGAGTTGAAGTTTGTTACATGAGGTCTCATGTTCAAATCACAACATAGCCAAAATCCTATATTTTTTTTAACATATATATGTGTCTAAACAGGCTTTGGGCCTATTTGGGCCGCCCGTTTGGGCCTAGCCCGGCCCAGCCCTCCAAGCCCGCAAGCCAAAGCCCGATGGGCGGGCCTTGGGCTTGTGTATTAAAGCCCAAGCCCGGCCCGGTCCGGCCCGAAAGCCCTATTGGGCTTCTATCATTCAAGCCCGAGCCCGGCCCGAACCCGAAAAATTTGGACCGGGCTAGCCCGGCCCGGCCCATTGCCGACCCCTACCGCCTTTGCTGGATGTACTATGCAAATGTATGCGGTCCAGCAACTTTCTTTCAGTGATTTTTATGTAGTATAAAAATGGTACATGGGTCATATAGTCGTATAATTTCTTTGGACAAAGTCCTAGCATTTGAAATCATTGAAGTTTCCCGAAACCTCTCTCGGACAAAGTCCTCTGGCCTGTCCCACAATTTGGGGTCCCTTTAGATTGCAAATGCTTTCACAGATACTATTGTTTTTCGCTGGGGATATAGTGGGTGATTCTTGCATACATAATTACACACTTGGGTCATTCACACCTAGTTTGGACGGGATCCTATATATGGATTCCGTTATGCCAACTTCATATAGGTTCCCGGCTTACCATATAGGATCAAGTCTTGACAAGCTTCCTGAATAGGATTGGCACCCCGTATAGGATCCCATCCAGACCAGGTGTGGATGTCCCACGTATGGATGAGAGTATAGTGTCCTCCCAAATTTACAACTCCAAATGTTTCTTGAGGAACTAAGAGAGGATGTAGTCTTAGTGTTTCTTTGATGAGTGATGACACATTTTAAGTAGTCCATTTGATTGAAAGAGATGAAGAGAGAGACCTGGAGGATTGCTTTCAGGTTGTCTGAAGTGAGCTCAAATTCAAGCATGCCATCCTTTAGAAGTTGGAGGAGAATATCCACAAAGTCCTTCATATCAGGCTCACCTTCTCTCTTTGCTGTCATATGTTCTTCAATCCACTGATCAAAGAATCCATCTAATTCGGTAGTCGTTGCTTTTAAACTTGCAATGAAGCCTCTAAGATGGTCAATCCATCTCAGAGAAGGGAAGAAATCTCCAAAACTGAAAGCCACAAGGTGCATAGACAACCTTCCTGATAACTCTCCAAACCTGGTAATACCATCTTCTTTCACAAACTTTTGTCCCAGAATACACCTACACATAAGGTTGTAGGAGGTTATTGTCAGAATCTCACTTAGATTAATAGGGGATTCACTGACGCACGCTTTGTGTATCCTGCTGACCAATTCTGCAACTACTTCTTCCCTTGCATACTGAAATTGCTGCACTCTTTTAAGGCTCAGCAGTTCAAGAACACAAATTTTCCGAACTTGTCTCCAGTACTCTCCATAAGGAGAAAAAACCACGTCTCGGCATCCATAGAGCAATATCTTTGCAGCCGTAGAATGGGGCCGGCTGGAGAAAATAGTATCATGAGTCTTCATGATTTCATTGGCCATTTCTGCAGATGAAACTTCCAGGGCTGGAACTTGGCCCAACTGTAATAGCATTAGAGGGCCATACTTTTTAGAGAGAGCTTGAAGAGAGCGGTGTGGGAATGTGCCTAGCTGGTGAAGGTTTCCAATTATAGGTAACCTTGTTGGGGATGGAGGTAATTTGAGTTTCCCACCTGATCTGGGCAGTGAAAACAAAATGAAAACAGAAAAAAAGAGAAGAGGAACCAGGGAAAGATTGAAGAGAGTGTTCATTTGTAGCTCTTGCCATAACTGGTTCAACAGTTGTAATAGAGCCATTGCCATAACTTTGGCAGGCCACTTGAAATCTGAGCCTTTCTTATAGAGCAATTCCCCAGGTTCTAAACAATTATTCATGGTTACATATTTATTGTTTATGTACAATTACTACTTTCGGAGACTGTGATGTTGACACAAAATTTATTTGTTAACATTTCAATTTCAAACCATAGAAACAAAATTGGGGTCCCTTCAAATAACCAGTCAGTGGGGCTATCCTCCCAAATAAAAGAAGACAAGCTACGGAAAGCACAGCCTGTGGCCATCACATGTGCAGCTTGATTGGTTTTCCTTGGATTGAAGAAGAATAAACAAGCTAGGAAGCTAACAATGCTCAAGTGTTAAAAGTTAACACTTACAATGCTCAAGTGTTAAAAATATAAATCTTAAATTTTTGGTTGCATGCAATATAATGCCCAGATGTCACTAGTCAGTTGTGACTTGTGAGCTGTTGTAATGTTGATTTGTATGAATAGTACTTTATAGTTTTTAACTTTTAATCTCAAAAAGAAAAATTCTCTCTTTTATTTAAACAATTTTATAGATTGATAATTGAAGATTAATTTTATATTGCAATCATAATGGACAATACAATCACAAAAAAAAAAGAACAACTAGTTTAAGAGAATATATAAACATGAAACCTCTGGATGGAGTGGGATCAAGGGGAGTATGGTATTGGCACAAGATGAAGAGGAGATTTCTTATGGATAGTGAGTCCAGAAACTTCAGTCATATCCAAGGCCTCAGCCAATTCACTACCACCACTAGGCAACTTCCAATCAAACCAATATAGAAGGTTGGCAACCACATATTCAGCTGAAGCAACTGCAAAGGTGATTCCAGGACACCCTCTTCTCCCTCCACCAAATGGAATGAACTGGAAGTCCTGGCCTTCGAAATCAATTGGGTTGCCCTCAAACCTCTCTGGGACAAACTCCTCTGGCCTGTCCCAGAATCTGGGGTCCCTTTGGATTGCAAATGCATTGACAAACACTCTTGTTTTTGCAGGGATATAGTAACCTCCCAATTCTACACCAGCAGTTGTTTCTCGAGGAATCAAAAGTGGACCTGGAGGATGAAGTCTTAGATTTTCTTTGATGACACATTTCATGTACCCCATTTCATTGGTATCACTCATTTCCACCTTTGTTTGTTTCCCCACCACTCTTCTTACTTCTTCTTGGACTTTCTCCATCACACTTGGATTCCTTACAAGTTCTGTCATTAACCATTCCAACCCTGTTGAAGTTGTATCACTTCCTCCCACAAACATGTCCTAAAATCAGCATAAAGACCACAAGTATTTCAGCCAATATACATCGTTGTGTGCGCGTGTGTGTATAGAAACATGACCACCAAAAAAGTGCTTTGTATAGAAGCACAAATCAGGATCAACATCCTTACATAGTTACATGTTGATTTATGTAGTAGATATTTGCAGAATCTCCAACTTATTTTAATTTCTCTAATGTATATAGCTTTGGTTAAGTAGTACCATAATTTTCTGGATAACAAGTCCTACTCTACTCATGCCTACCAATCCCTAATATATGCCCATCATCATTCTCTCAAGTGATGAATCAATGAATATGGTACTGGAACAAGAAGAAGAGGAACTTTCTTATAAAAAGTAAGGCCATTGACTTCACTCATGTCCAACTCTCTCCCCATTTTGCCATCTGGGACCTTCCAATCAAACCAGTACAAGAGGTTGGCAATCACATATTCCAATCCTAAATGTCAAACCAGGACAAGCCCTTCTTCCTCCACCAAATGGGATATACTGGAACTGGTCTTGTCCTTTGAAATCAATCAGGCTGTTACAAACCTCTCTGGAACAAACTCCTCTGGCCTCTCCCAAAACTTGGGGTCTCTTTGTATTGCCCATGCATTGACATAAACTCTAGTTTTTGGAAGAATGTCATAACCTTGCAATTTTACAGAGACAGATGATTCTCTAGGTAACAAAAGAGGAGCGGGTGGGTGAAGTCTTAGAGTTTCTTTGATGATTCTCTAGATAGAGGGAATGTTCTATCAAACACTTTGGTACGTTATGTTATGTTCCCAGACCGACAATTTGAGTAGATTTTGGTTTGAATACATAGTCCAAATTTACAGTCTAGCTCGCAACGTGCCGGATATTTGACAAAAAAAAAAATTTCTTTATCTAGATATATAGAGATAGAGAGGGAAAGAGAGAGGGACCATTAGAATTGCTTTGAGGTTTTCTTGAGTGAGCTCAAAACCATCCATGCCATGCTTTTGGGGTTGGAGGAGAATATCCACAAAGTCTTTCTTGAAAGAGTACTGGTGGTTATGCCCTTTTGCTTTCACTGCCCTATGTTCTTCAACCACCTGATTCAAAAAACAGTCCAATGCTCTAAAGGTTGCTTTAAGGCGCACAATTAATCCTGAAATAATCTCCCAAACTGAAAGCTGTGAGTTGTTCCATCACCTTCCTTGAGAGTTCTCCAAATCTGCTCTTACCATTTTTCTCCTCAAACTTTCTCCCAATCACACATCTAAAAACTCAGTTGTTTGAGGTTGCAACCAGCATCTCACTCAGATTGACATGAGCCCCAGCAAGCCTTGCCTTTCTTATCTTACTGACCAACACTGCAACTTCTTCTTCCCTCACAAACTGAAATGCCTGCACTCTCTTCTGGGTCAAAAGCTCAAGAACACATATTTTCCTAGCTTGTCTCCAGTAGTCACCATAGGGTGCAAACCCAATGTCTGTGCAGCCATAATACAAAATGTCTTCAGCGGTAGTTTTCGGCCGGTTGGAGAAAACAATGTCATGGGTCCTCATAATTTCTTTGGCAAATTTTGCCGATGAGACCACTAAAGTTGGGGCATGGCCTAATTGCATGAGAAGCAGAGGACCATATTTATCTGAGAGAGCTCGAAGAGTGCTGTATGTCTGTGTGCCTAGCTGATGAAGGTTACCAATTATTGGTAGCTGATGAACATGAGAAAAATGAAAAAAATAAAAAAGGAGGAGGAGGAGGAAGGTGTTGAAGGTTAAGCTTCTGTGTAGCTCTAGCCACAGTTGGTGCAAATGTGGTAGTACGCCCATTTCCTCTGCTTGAAATTAAGTACATAAAATTATCAACACCCTCTGCTCCTCAGTCATATATAGCAGCAGCTAACCTTTGAAGTATTGGATGCTTGCGTTTATGTATGGAGGTATGTATATATGTCTGACCTTTAAACAGCTATTAGAGGTATTGTATTGTTATCTGAATATAGAAATGCTTAAAGTGCCTGCTACAATATTAATTAAACTTTGGCCATGAGACAAGCAATTGACATCAGAGAATACTGAAATACATAAGAACTATCAATCAACAAAATTAACTTATTAGGAGAGTTTCAAGAGGTACTGTTGATGCAAATTCTCGTGAGGTAGATGCAACAACTTAGAAATGCTGATCTGGCTGATCAGATGCTTTGCTGGATGATGAAGTGGATGTTGATTGAGATCTTCCTGCAAAAGAAACAAGATCAAAGGAGATGGACCGGTGTGGTACCAGCCAAACACGCTCCGATGATGAAATCAGTGATGGTGTTTGATGGTGGATGAGGAAGAACAGAGGATGAACTTGGGAGAATAGGAAGAACAAGGCAAATGTTCTGGGTTATTCTCAGCAAGTTGGGTAAGCTCTTTGGTGAGTGGGAATTTTTGTGTAAGTGTTTGTGGGTAGATTCATAATGTTGGTTTTTGCACATATGGGTTGATATATATAAGCAAAGGAAAACCTGATGGGTAAGTTACCTGCATTTAAATGAATGGTTGCCAGTGACCCACGCGCCTGGTCAGAACTAGTTGCATGTACAGCTGCTCACCTCCTCAGCATTCAATGCTGCAATGAATGCTCCATTAAATGCAAGGTTGGAAGGTTCAGGCAAACTCCCCCAGTAGTCATGAATGCAGACTGGATATTCTATCTGTCAGGAGATTTGTGTCAGGTGCATTCAAGTGTGGCGGTTCATCCCAACGTGCTCATCCTGGGAATGGCGGCGGAGAGCCGAGCCGAGCCGAACATATATCCTTATGCGTATGCATGAAGTCTATGTGTGATCGGATCGGGCATGGGATTTCAGACCGAGCCGATCCAAAAGATAGGGGTCCCTCCGAGCCCCAATTGGTCGACGCCAGAGCTCGGAGGAGATTTCTTTAGTGCCGAGCCGAACCGATCTGAGAAGACCGTGGAAAGATTGACATTCGTTCCCCTGGAAGTACATCGGTTCGGCTCGGACCGAACATGGAAGGCTCGGCGTAGAGACCCGGTCTGAGCTGGCGGAGGAAGTGCTGAGCAGTGATGACGTGGAGGTCAAAGTCTGACCAGCCACGTGTCCAACCAGGATTGGCTGTTGGATCGGTGTGGGTTTACCCACAAACAGGAGTCCCCCAGCTTCCGATCCGAGCGGACAGTGGTGGGTTGGAAGCTGAAGTGTGATGACCTTTTCAAGAATGGCATTTTTGTTTGATCCGAGCCGAACTCAACAGGACCATGTTCCTGAAGATCCGAACAAGTGATGACTTGTGTTTGGCCAGAATATCTCGGGGGCAGGTGAAGAGACATTTGATTTCTGCATGGGGGAACGTAAGGGTCACCTCATTTATGGGTATTTTGAATGCTTGACAGGTGTCAAGATCTGAGATTTGAAGCGCCACTTTTGAACAGCTGAGATTGATTTGCATGGGGGTATAAAAGTGACCATTTCTCTCTCCTTCCCTTCACATTCTCAGAAGCTCACTCTCTCTCCCTGCGAAACTCTCTCTCTCCCACCGCGATTCTCTCTCTCTCCCCGTTGGTTGAGTGGTGGTCCGATCCCAAGTTCGACCAAACACGGCGATAGGCGAGGTGGTTCCGAGGGTGTTGGGGGTGGAAACTTTGGGCGGAGGAAGACCAGTAAGTGATTCCCCTCCTTTCTGAGTTTTTTGCATTTCGGGTTTTCTGGGTGTGTGTTCTTGGTGTTCTTGAAAAAGGGCCCCTTTTCGATCCAAAAAGTGAGGGAGAAAAACAGAAAAAGGTGTTTTAGTAATGTCTGAATCCGATTCGAGTGATCGGCTCGGCTCGGGGGATGCTTTCGAAGGGGACAGCGAGGCCGAGGTGAGCCGAAGCCCACCAGGGGGGGAGGCAGGCTGGGATAGCCTGTCCGAGGAGCTGAATGAGGTCATCTCGAACTTAGATCGGAACCCAGGTAGAGTGCGCCAACCCCGAGGCGATGAAGAGGAAGTTCAAGCCGAGCCGAGCCCAAGAGTTCCGAAAAGACTTATCTTGGGTTCGGAGGAAAGGGACAGGGGTCATGAGGCATCGACCTCGGATCGGCTCGGATCCGTGATGGGGAGCCCGATCGATCCGGATTTTTATGAAGAGTTGGCTTGGAAGGCCGATCAGATCCCAAACGAGATGACCGAGTTTCATCTCGAGGATCTGAGGGCTCGGTACTCTGTTCCCGAGGCCATAATGATGAGATTGCCGATGGAAGGGGAGAAGCCGAGCCGACCCCCTAAGGGATGGGTGACCATGTACCCGGAGATGTTCGAGAACGGGGTTCGGCTCCCCCTACACCCATTCCTTCAGGATTGGCTGGCCATGATCGGCGCGGCGCCGCACCAGCTCAACCCGAACGTGTACAGGATCATCCTATCCCTGCACATCTTGTGGCACAAAGTGCACAAGTGTGTGCCGGACAAGGATATCCTATTTTGTTCTTATGCGCTGAGGTCGAAGCAGACCGAGCTCGGCTTCTACAATCTGCAGGCCTACTCGGGGCCGCTGTTCACAGGGAATCCTTCTTCCCAAAAGACTTGGAAGAGGAGATACTTCTTCGTCTCCGGGGATTGGGAATTCGCCGATCAGAGCAGACCCACCCCGGCTCGGGTTCCCAGAGCCTTTAGGATCCCAGGTGGGCATTGGAGGGCTGGGGCCGATCCGAGGGCAATTTGTATATATTTTGTAACAATTGTATATATATATATTTTTTTTTTAACTCCTTTTGGGTTCGTCTTTGCAGTCAGCTGGGGCAAATATAAACTCCGAGGCGAGCTGAGGGATCAGATCGCCGTGATCAGAGACTCGCCGACCGAATACCTATCCACAAAGTTCTTGCTCGGGCAGACCCAGATCAGGTCGAGCGGAATCTCCTGGTTTGTGCCCAGGTGGAATCCGAGAGCGGAGAGAGGTATGAGTTCGGCAGATCTGGAGGCTCGGCTCAGGAGAAAGGCGGAGAAGAGCGCCCAAAAGAAAGCTGCAGGTCGGGTGCCCGCCGAGCCGATCCCGGTACCTGCGCCCGCCGCCGCCGCAGCTCGACCCGGGCCCTCCGTGACGAGACCGGCTCGGCAGGGAGAGAAAAGGAAGGGTCCGGCGACCGAGGCTCGTCCTGAGAAGAGAACCCGGGCCGAACCCGGTGATGGAGGTGCCGAAGCCTCTGGCTCGGTGCCCTTGAAGACGGTGGAGGTTGACCCCTGCATCGAGCCGTTCGTCTCGGGCCTTAAGCGCGTGATGACGTCAAAAGCGCAGGAGGGGCTCTGGGCCGGTCAGGAGGAGCCGAGCTTCAGCCACAAAGCTCTGAGCACATCCCGGCAAGCCATGTTGGTAAGTCCTTTTCACTTCGGATTATGTTTATCCGCTCGGTTCAAATTAATAATAAATTGTTTTTGCAGCTCGCCATGAGGCAATTTGAAGCCGCCCACGCCGCTGTGGAGGCCGAGGCGAAAATGGGGAGGCTTCGGGAGCGGATCCAGGAGCTCAAGGAAAAGCTGGCCGAGGCCGAGCGGGTGGTGAAGGCCGAGCGCGATCGGTCGGCGGGTCTGCGGTCCAAGCTGGCCGAGAAAGAGGTGGAAGTCGCTCGGCTCGGTAAGGAGCTCCTTGCATCCGAGCAGAAGGTGGCCGAGCTGGGCCAGTTCGCTGACGACCTTCAGCGGGACGTCGAGGCTGCCGAGCGGAGGGCTGTCGAGTCTCGGCGTCAGGCCGGATTGCCGAGCGTGCAGGCACTTGCCAATGCCCAGTTCGAGGGGTACAAGGAGCTGCTGGAGGAGATCCGGTCGAAGAGGCCGGACTGGGATTTGTCCTTCGTCGGCGAATCCGACGGCGAGGGGGATACCCAGGAGAGCCAATAAGAGGACCTCCCCCCTTCTGATCGCCGAGCTGCCGCCGAGGTGGTCACTTCAGGGACCGAGCCGACGCCGGAGGATCCTCCGCCGCCCGAGTGCGAGCCGACCCCGATCCCCCCAGTCCCCGAATCCGATCCCAATGCTGAGATGCAGATCGGCGGGGTTGAGGTGGTGCAGCTCGGCGAGGAGACGCCCGAGGTGTCCACCGAGCCGATCCAGGAAGGACCTGCCGAGCGATCTGCATGAAAGCTGCTTTTGTTTAATTTTCCTGTTATTTTGTTTTTATTCCCGAGCCGAAGTGTGGTCGGGTTTAATTGTTTTTGGAACAATTTGTACTTGGTTTTATATTGTTTATTTTATCAGTATTTTCTTTATGAGCAAAGTTATTATCAGTTCAGCTCGGAAATTAAGCTAAAGATATAACAAGTAACCCATGAATAAGAAAATGATAAAAGTGACAAACGTAATAAAAACCAAGATATTTTGAGATCGGCTCGGCATGCCGATCGCAATGAAAATGAATGGTAATGATAAATTAGAACTTGTCTTCGGATCAGCTTGATAAACATAACGAAGATAAGCAGGAATTCAAAAACCCTAGTGATCCCGGATGGGCTCGGTATACCCATTGAGATATTTAGGAATTTTGTTTTTTGAGAAAAATATTCAAACCTACTTTCAGATCGGCTCGGCATGCACGATGAAAGTTTTGGTTGGAGTGTATATTTTTCTTTTAGAAATATCCTGTTGAACGTTAGGACTGTAGGAAGTCACTTCGGCTCGGACAGGGATTTTTATAGACCTGATAAGTCTGTACCATGCCGAGCATTGGGCCGAAAGTGGCGCGCCAGCTCGGCACAGGAGTTTATAGACCTGATGAGTCTGTAATATGCCGAGCGTCGGGCCGAAAGTGGCGCGCCAGCTCGACACATGAGTTTATAGACCTGATGAGTCTGTAATATGCCGAGCGTCGGGCCGAAAGTGGCGCGCCAGCTCGACACATGAGTTTATAGACCTGATGAGTCTGTAATATGCCGAGCGTCGGGCCGAAAGTGGCGCGCCAACTCGACACATGAGTTTATAGACCTGATGAGTCTGTAATGTACCGAGCGTCGGGCTGAAAGTGGCACTTCGGCTCGGCACATGGGTTTACTAATTTTTCGAAGGAAACACTTAGATCTTTCCTCTTTGTTGAAAGTGTATAGGAGTAGAGTCCCCAGTGTTTGCTTCGAAAAATAAGAAGAAGATGAGTCAAAATGTGTTCATCTCTTCATTGATTGGAATGGGTGTTAGGTCGGACAGTCCCCGATCCTAATTACATTTTTACTGGTAATAAGTCTTCAAGTGTTCAGCGTTCCAGCTATGCTTGAGAGGCTTCCCAGCCAGAGTGGCCAAGTTGTAAGTGCCAGGCTTGACTATGCCTGTAATTCTGTATGGTCCGGTCCAGTTCGGATCGAATGAGCTCTCCTTGACAGCAAGGGGATTCTTCTTCATGACGAGACTGCCCAATCTGAAGCTTCTGGGCCTGACCCTTTGATTGTAGTATTTGGCTACCCTCTGTTGGTAAGCGGCTCGGCAGAGATTGGCGTCGGTCCGCCTCTCCTCGATCATGTCTAGGCCGAGCCGAAGTCCGGTGTCATTTGTCTTGGGATTGTACGTACCGGTTCGGAAGGAAGGAGTCCCCATTTCGACCGGGACGACAGCATCAGTCCCGAATGCCAACGCGTAAGGTGTTTCCTTCGTGGATTTGCGATAAGAAGTTCGGTAAGACCAAAGCACCTCTGGCAAGAGTTCAGGCCAATTCCCCTTAGCATTATCAAGCTTAGTCTTGAGGGTCTTCTTGATGATCTTGTTGATGGCCTCGACCTGTCCGTTCGACTACGGATGATAAGGAGCGGTAAAGCGTAAGTTGATGTTCAGACGTGAACAAAAACTCCTGAATTTGTTGTAGTCGAACTGCTTGCCGTTGTCCACGATGATGGTGTGCGGCATGCCGAACCGGCATATGATGTTCTTCCAGACGAAGGTCTCCATCCGCTCGGCCGTCGTAGTGGCTAGGGGCTCGGCTTCGGCCCACTTGGTGAAGTAGTCGACTGCTACTACGGCCATGGTGACTTGCCCTTTCGCCTTCGGCATTGGGCCGATCAAATCGAGTCCCCACTGCGCGAACGGCTAGGGACTGGATATGGAGGTCAGCAACTGGGGAGGTTGATGGGGGACTGCGGCGAACTGCTGGCATTTGACACAAGAGCGGGAGAGGTGATCTGCGTCCTTGTTCAATGTCGGCCAGAAGTAGCCCTGTCTGATCGTCTTGTAGGCGAGGGCCCTTCCTCCGGAGTGGTTTCCGCATATCCCCTCGTGAATTTCTCTCAGCACATCCTGACCTTCTTAGGAAGTGACACACCGTAAGTAGGACAGGGAGAAACTCCTCTTGTAGAGCTGACCATCGATCATGCTGAACCGAGCCGATCTGGTCTTGACGAGACGTGCCTTGTCCCTCTCCGGGGGGAGGATTCCGGAGACCAAGTAGCTGATGATCGGCGTCATCCAGTTCGGCTCGGCCTCGGTCTGCATAACGGCGGCCTCGTTTTCGGCGGTGCTAGGTCTGTCCAGAATTTCAACTGGAATGTGCCTAGCGGATCTGGTGTCTGTGGCCGAAGCCAGGCGCGCCAAGGCGTCGGCTCTGCAGTTTTCTGCCCTCGGGATTTGGGATATTTTGTATTCGTGGAAGTTCCCGAGCAGCAAACGGGTCTTCTCGAGATAGGCAGTCATGCTAGGCTCTCGAGTCTCGTAATCTCCCAAAATCTGGTTGACAATGAGTTGGGAGTCGCTGAAGATGTTCAGTTTGGTCGCGCCGAGCTCCCTTGCCAATCTGAGTCCGGCGATGAGTGCCTCATACTCTGCTTCATTGTTTGATGCTTGAAATCTGAAGCGAAGAGCATACTCCATCACAACTTGTTCTGGGGAGATCAGAACAAGCCCAGCTCCGCTTCCCATGGCGTTGGAAGATCCGTCCACGTAGAGGGTCCAGGTGAGAAGATCATCCTGGCCGTGATCGCCATTTGTGTTCGGATCAGACGCGGTTGGTGTAGCGTCGGCGCGCGGTGGGTTTTCCGCTGAGGTGGTCGACTCGCAGATGAAGTCCAACATGGCCTGACCTCTGATGGCCGTCCTGGGACGGTAGATGATGTCAAACTCGCCGAGCTCGATTGACCACTTGATGAGCCGACCCGAAGTCTCGGGTTTTGCCAGGATTTGTCTGAGTGGCTGATCCGTCAAGACGACGATCGAATGAGCCTGGAAGTAGGGTCTCAATTTCCGAGCCGAGCTGACCAGGGCGAGAGCCATCTTCTCGAATTTTGGATATCTGGTCTCGGCATCGGCGAGGGCTCGGCTCGTATAGAAGACGGGGTGTTGTGCACCGCCGACCTCTCTTACTAGAACTGAGCTGAGAGCCGAGTCTGAAACAGAGAGATAGAGAAAAAGTTCTTCACCTTCCTCTGGTTTGGATAAGATGGGAGGTTCCCCCATGTGCCTTTTCAGATCTTGAAAGGCCTGCTCGCATTGGGGGGTCCATTCTATGCCCTTCCCTGCTCCCCTTAGAGCCTTGAAAAAAGGGAGACACCGGTCAGTGGACTTCGAGATGAACCGGTTCAGGGCGGCGACTCTTCCAGTCAGACTCTGGATTTCCTTGCGTGTCCTCGGGGACTTCATGTTGATCAAAGCCTGGATCTTCTCCGGATTGGCCTCGATCCCCCGTTGGCTGACCAGATAGCCAAGGAACTTGCCTGACCGAACTCCAAAGACACATTTGGCTGGGTTCAGCCGCATCTGATACTCTTTTAGGACTCCGAACATGTCTGAGAGGTCCTTGACGTGATCGTCCGCTTTGATGCTTTTGACCAGCATGTCATCCACGTAAACCTCTATGGATTTGCCGATGGAAGATCTGAACATGTGGTTGACCAGCCTTTGGTAGGTGGCTCCGGCGTTTTTGAGGCCGAAGGGCATGACCTTGTAGCAGTACATGCCGCGATCCGTTATGAAAGATGTGCCTTCCTGGTCGGACTTGTGCATGAGGATCTGGTTATACCCAGAATAGGCGTCCATAAAGCTGAGGAGCTGATGTCCTGCTGTTGCATCGACGAGCTGATCTATTCTGGGCAAGGGAAAGCTGTCCTTGGGACAGGCTTTGTTCAGGTCGGTGAAGTCCACGCACATCCTCCACTTCCCGCTGTTCTTTTTCACCATGACCACGTTGGCAAGCCAGTCGGGATAATTGACCTCCCGGATGAACCCGTTGTTTTGCAACTTAGTTACCTCTTCAGCCATGGCGGCGTATCGGACCGGATCGTACGACCTCCTCTTCTGACGGACCGGTTTGCATCCCGGGTCGGTGTTCAGCCTGTGGGTGATCAAGTCGGACGATATGCCCGGCATGTCATCGTAAGACCAGGCGAACACTTCCGCGTTGGCACGGAGGAAGTCAATTATGGCAGAACGTTGCTCGGGGCTGATCTGAGTCCCCACTCGGACGAGCCGATCCGGGGCATCGTCCGAGATCGGCACTCCCTCCCAGGCCTCGGCGGGAAGGGGCCGAGATTCTGGGTTCGGCTCGGAATTGAAATCGAATGTTTCCGCCCTCGGCCACCTGCCCGAATCGGCGATGGAGTCGAGTTCCTGCGAGTTCGGCAGTTGACCCTTCTGCCTGATCGAAGCGGCGTAGCAAGACCGAGCCGAGCACTGGTCCCCCTGGATGACAATGCAGTCGTCGCCCACCGGGCATTTGATGAGGAGATTGGCGTAGTGGACGATGCAGTCAAGGTCGACCAGAGCTGATCTGCCCAGGATAATGTTGTAGGCAGATGACCGCTTGACGACGATGAAGTACGTCATACAGGTCTTCTTGATCGGTCCCTTCCCGAGCGAAAGGGGAAGGTAAATGTGTCCGAGGGGCTGAACCACTTCTCCCCCGAACCCGACCAAGGCGGGAGTGTCGGTCTCCAGCTTATCCTCGCCGATGTCCATCTGCGCGAACGCAGAGTGGTAGAGGATGTTGACCGAGCTCCCTCCATCGACGAAGGAGCGCGCGATGGTAGTCCCGGCCACCTCAGCCACTATGACGACCGGATCATAGTGGGGGAAGATGATCTCATTGGCCTCGTTCGGCTCAAAGGTGACCGGTGCCCAGTCCTTCCGCTGTCTTTTGGAAGTGCTGGGCTGACCCGCTTGGATCGATAGGGACTCGTGAGCTTGAGCCGCCTATCTGACATACTCCTTCTGGGATCGGTTCGAACTTCCCACGAAGGTTGGGCCCCCGCCAATTGATCCGATCGCGGCATCCCTAACATCGATGGTGTTGTTGGGCTTCTTCGGCGCGGCCTTGGGTACCCTAGGCCCGCCGGCCAGGAATTGATTGATCTTACCCGCCCGGGCAAGAGTCTCAATTCCGTCGCGGAGAGCGTAGCAGTCATCCGTGACGTGGCCGTGATTGGAGTGGTACTTGCAGAAGACGCCCTCCCTGATCTTGTCTGGGGGTGGCCCCTTGATCTCCCTGGCAGCTGGGAGTTGGTTCTTGATCTTGGAGAAGATCGTTTCCAGACCGGCGTTGAGAGGAGTGTACTCTGTATACTGGATGAACTTGGGCCCCTTGCCCAGAAGTTGGCGCGGTTCCTCCGTTTTGGTCTTTTTGGACTGGACCTGGGGTTTGGGGCTTGCAACCTCTCCCTCCTTCCTCTTGGCTGAGGTTGGCCTGGGATTCAGGGCTCCACCTGAGCATCCCATTCCTCGACCCGCGCCCACTTTGTGGCTTCAGCAGAAAGCTCATCATAAGTAGGGGGAGGATTCCTCATCAGGTGGGAGCGGAGTCCCCCGGCGAGCAGACCTTGCATAAGGGCGTTTTTAGCTGATCTGTCGTCGCAATCGTCGCACTTTGTATACTCGATGTTGAAGCGGATCAGATAAGCCTTGAGGCTTTCCCCTTCCTGTTGTTTAATGAGCGACATATCGTTCAAGTTGTAGAGTCGTTCGGATACAACCCGATATCTCGCCAGGAAGGCCCTCCGGAGGTCGGAAAAGGAGTCGATGGAGTTGGGCTGGAGAGTCCGGAACCAACCCCGAGCCGATCCCTTCAATGTTGAAGGGAAGATTCGGCACTTAGTAGCTTCAGATGCCTGACGGGCCTCCATGGCGTATCTGAAGCTGTCAAGATGGTCGTAGGGATCCTTAGTCCCGTCGTACTGGTCCATTTTGGGGGGCTTGGTATCGCGGGAGACCTCAGCATCCATGATCCTGCTGGTATACGGGAGGGGGAGTTCCTCACCGTGGTCAGCTCTGCCGGTATACCCCCTGGAGACCTCGACTTGGCCGACCCGATCGTGGACGCTCCGGATTTGGTCCTGGACCAGAGTCCGGACAAGATTTTCCACATTGGGCGGGGTCGGCTCGGCTGCATTTTCCCCTGAGCACTCGGCCCGGTTACCGAGTCTCTCATTCACCGGCTGACGAGTGATCCTCTCGCTCACCGGTCGTCGATCCGACATGATCATAGTAGATCCCAGTCGGTTGCTCACGGATCGTCTCCCCGAATGAGTGTCTGATATGGAGGGGCCTTGACTGGTGGTGGGACCAAGTCTGTTTCTGACTGGCACCCTGGGTTCAGTCGAACCAGTTGGGTTGACATCCCCCAACCTGGATCGGATTGGAGGTCGTTGATCCGTGCCCGGCTCGGCACGGTCTCCTCCCAGACCTTCAGGAGAGTGTTTCCTGAAGGCCGCCTGCTTCTGCTGGAGGAGGCGGTGGGCTTTCAAGAACTCGGCCTGCTCGGCCGGAGGCATGTCCTCGAAGCCCGAAAATACGTGATCCGCGCCTTCCCGAGCCGACCGATCGTCCACGTCGGCTGGGGTGCTTTGCCGAGAAGGAGACGGTGAGAAGACCTCCTGCTCGGCTCGGGTCTGGCGCGACCGGAAACCTGATCCCCCGCTGTTCTCGAGCTGAGCGCGATGGCGTGCAAGTTCCCCGGCCAGCTCGGCCTGTTTTGCGAGCAGCTCATTGTTCTGTTTGAGAAGCGCATTCTCAGCAGTCAGGTGCCGTTGGCTTTCCTTAAGGAGCTTGTGAGCAGCTCGGATTTTTGAGGGACCTCTAGACTTTGATGTCCTGGGGAGTTGTGCTCCCCTCGTCTTCTCAGGTGTCTCAGGTTGATGTTGTTCATTATTCTGAGATGCTCCTGAGGAAGAGCTACTGTCGCGAAAGATAGTAGTCATGATGACTTGTGTGAAGGAAGAGCTTAGCACTTGCAGTGACGAACACAACGGCTGAAGTCGATCTTCCCACAGACGGCGCCAATCTGTTGATGCAAATTCTTGTGAGGTAGATGCAACAACTTAGAAATGCTGATCTGGCTGATCAGATGCTTTGCTGGATGATGAAGTGGATGTTGATTGAGATCTTCCTGCAAAAGAAACAAGATCAAAGGAGATGGACCGGTGTGGTACCAGCCAAACACGCTCCGATGATGAAATCAGTGATGGTGTTTGATGGTGGATGAGGAAGAACAGAGGATGAACTTGGGAGAATAGGAAGAACAAGGCAAATGTTCTGGGTTATTCTCAGCAAGTTGGGTAAGCTCTTTGGTGAGTGGGAATTTTTGTGTAAGTGTTTGTGGGTAGATTCATAATGTTGGTTTTTGCACATATGGGTTGATATATATAAGCAAAGGAAAACCTGATGGGTAAGTTACCTGCATTTAAATGAATGGTTGCCAGTGACCCACGCGCCTGGTCAGAACTAGTTGCATGTACAGCTGCTCACCTCCTCAGCATTCAATGCTGCAATAAATGCTCCATTAAATGCAAGGTTGGAAGGTTCAGGCAAACTCCCCCAGTAGTCATGAATGCAGACTGGATATTCTATCTGTCAGGAGATTTGTGTCAGGTGCATTCAAGTGTGGCGGTTCATCCCAACATGCTCATCCTGGGAATGGCGGCGGAGAGCCGAGCCGAGCCGAACATATATCCTTATGCGTATGCATGAAGTCTATGTGTGATCGGATCGGGCATGGGATTTCAGACCGAGCCGATCCAAAAGATAGGGGTCCCTCCGAGCCCCAACTGGTCGACGCCAGAGCTCGGAGGAGATTTCTTTAGTGCCGAGCCGAACCGATCTGAGAAGACCGTGGAAAGATTGACATTCGTTCCCCTGGAAGTACATCGGTTCGGCTCGGACCGAACATGGAAGGCTCGGCGTAGAGACCCGGTCTGAGCTGGCGGTGGAAGTGCTGAGCAGTGATGACGTGGAGGTCAAAGTCTGACCAGCCACGTGTCCAACCATGATTGGCTGTTGGATCGGTGTGGGTTTACCCACAAACAGGTACAACTTAGAACCCAAAAAAGAAAAGACAAAGAAAAAGGTTCAATTAAAGGGTTACTGAAGGTATGACCATTATTATTCTCTAAAACTCCCAACAAATTAATTAATTACAAGTAATTAAATATGAAAATGAACTTTTGGAAGAGTTCATGGATCATTCATAGCCTATGACCAATTAAAGGGACCAATCAACACAAGATAAGAGTGATGTAATTTGTACTGCTTCATCTCTCCTTCCATTTCTATATACCCATTTATTCTTAGTGTTCAACAGATACTACACTTACATGCATAAATTATGCTATTTCTTGTACTTCTCATGCCACCAGTGGAAAACCACAGTCATTCTGAGTTTTATTTATTTATTTTTTATTTCAATCAGAATCATACATTATCACAACAACTGCTTCTTATTGAAAAATAAAGAACAACATGAAACCTCTGGATGAAGGGGATTATGCGGAGTATGGTATTGGCACCAAATAAAGAGGTGATTTCTTATGGACAGTGAGTCCAGACACTTCAGTCATATCCAAGGCCTCAGCCAATTCACTACCACCACTAGGCAACTTCCAATCAAACCAATATAGAAGGTTGGCAACCACATATTCAGCTGAAGCAACTGCAAAGGTGATTCCAGGACACCCTCTTCTCCCTCCACCAAATGGAATGAACTGGAAGTCCTGGCCTTTGAAATCAATTGGGTTGCCCTCAAACCTCTCTGGGACAAACTCCTCTGGCCTGTCCCAGAATCTGGGGTCCCTTTGGATTGCAAATGCATTGACAAACACTCTTGTTTTCGCAGGGATATAGTAACCTCCCAATTCTACACCAGCAGTTGTTTCTCGAGGAATCAAAAGTGGAACTGGAGGATGAAGTCTTAGATTTTCTTTGATGACACATTTCATGTACCCCATTTCATTGGTATCACTTATTTCCACCTTTGTTTGTTTCCCCACCACTCTTCTTACTTCTTCTTGGACTTTCTCCATCACACTTGGATTCCTCACAAGTTCTGTCATTAACCATTCCAACCCTGTTGAAGTTGTATCACTTCCTCCCACAAACATGTCCTAAAATCACCATAAAGACCACAAGTATTTCAGCCAATATACCAATGAAACATGACCAACAAAAAAGTGCTTTGTATAGAAGCACAAACAGGCATTAAGTGAGTATGTGAGTGACAGATACATATATATATGTATATATATATAGAGAGAGAGAGAGAGAGAGAGAGAGACCTGTAGGATTGCTTTCAGGTTGTCTGAAGTGAGCTCAAATTCAGCCATGCCATCATTTCCAAGTTGGAGGAGAATATCCACAAAATCCTTAGGCTGATCACCATCTCTCTTTGATGTCTTATGTTCTTCAATCAACTGATCAAAGAATCCATCTAATCCTGTAGCAGTTGCTTTCAAACCTGCGATGAAGCCTCTAAGACTGTCAACCCATCTCAAATAAGGGAAGAAATCTCCAACACTGAAAGCCCCTAATTGCATCATGAGCCTTCTTGATAACTCTCCAAACCTGCTATTACCATCTTCTTCCCCAAATTTCTGTCCAATAATACACCTAGACATTATGTTGTTGGAGGTTCCTATCAGCATCTCACTTAGATTAACGGGAGACTCACTGAGGCAAGCTTTGCGTATCCTGCTGACCAATTCTGCGGCCTCTTCTTCCCTTGCATACTGAAATTGTTGCACCCTTTTAAGGCTCAGAAGTTCGAGAACACAGATTTTCCGAACTTGTCTCCAGTACTCCCCATAAGGAGCAAACCCCACATCTTGGCATCCATAGAGTAACATCTTTGCTGCCGTAGACTGGGGCCGGCTGCAGAAAACAGTGTCATGAGTCTTCATAATTTCCTTGGTCATTTCTGTAGATGAAACTACCAGGGTTGGAACTTGGCCTAGATGTAGTAGCATTAGAGGGCCATACTTTTTAGAGAGAGCTTGGAAAGAGCGATGTGGGAGTGTGCCTAGTTGATGAAGGTTTCCAATTATAGGTAACCTTGTTGGGGATGGAGGTAATTTGAGTTTCCCACCTGATCTAGTCAGTGAAAACAAAATGAAAATTGAGAGAAACTGAAGAAAAACAAGGAAAAGATTGAAGAGGGTGCTCCTTTGTAACTCTTGCCACAGTTGGTTCAACAGTGGTAATAGAGCCATTGCCATAACTTTGGCAGGCCACTTGAAATCTGAGTCTTCCTTATAGAGCAATTCTGCAGGTTCTAAACAATTATTCATGGTTACATAGTTACATACAATAATTGCTTATAGAGATTGTGATGTTGACACCAACTTTATTTGTTTCCATTTCAATTTCAATCCAAAGAAAATTCAATGAAAGAACAAAATAGGGTCACATCTCAGTCCCTTCAATATCTAACAAACAAACAACCAGTCAGGCAGTATGGCCTATCCTCCCAAATACAAGTAGCCAAGCTCCGGAAAGCAAAACCTGTGGCCA
This sequence comes from Dryas octopetala, assembly GCF_963921425.1. Taxonomy (NCBI): domain Eukaryota; kingdom Viridiplantae; phylum Streptophyta; class Magnoliopsida; order Rosales; family Rosaceae; genus Dryas; species Dryas octopetala. The sequence continues at coordinate 15,294,182 of NC_141374.1, read as the reverse complement.
TCACATCTGCAGCTTGATTGCTTTGCCTTGCACCAGATACGTATCCTGTGGTCCAGCAACTTTCTTTGAGTGATTTTTATGTAGTATAAAAATGGTACATGGGTCATATAGTCGTATAATTTCTTTGGACAAACTCAAGAGTACATTTATTTGAAAAAGAGTTGGTTTTATGGAAATGATGAAACTCAAAAGCCTTATAAACCCATTAAGATATAGGTAAAAAGAGAGTACTGCTTCACCAAATTTTGTTCATCTCATGATGTGATAGTATTTCATTTATTCTTATCTAGGCCCACCGCGATGTGTAACAACCAGAATTGTCATACTACCAGAACAGAACCTTGAAAAAAAGAAAGAAAGACAAAAAACATGAAATATCTACACAGAGGAATCAAGGGGAGTGCAGTATTGACACAAGATGCAATGGATCTTTCGTTTGGACAACAAGCTCATAAACTTCACTCATGTCCAAATCCTCAGCCAGTGCACTCCCACCAGGCAACTTCCATTCAAACTAATACAGAAGGTTTGCAATCACATACTCAAAAGTAATCCCAAATGTGAGTCCAGGCCCACCACCAAATGGGATGAATTGGAAGTCCTGGCCTTTGAAATCAATTGGGTTGCCCTCAAACCTCTCTGGGAGGAACTCCTGGTCTGTCCCAGAATTTGGGGTCCCTTTGGATTGCAAATGCGTTGTTTTCGGAGGGATGTAGTAACCTCCCAATTCTACGCCTGCAGTTGTTTCTCTAGGAACTAAAAGTGGAATTGGAAGATGAAGTCTTAGATTTTCTTTGACTACACATTTCATGTACTCCATTTGATTGATATCATTCAAATCTACCTTTTGTCTTTTTCCCCACCACTCTTCTTACCTCTTCTTGGACCTTCTTCATCACACTTGGATTTCTCACAAGCTCTGTTATTAACCATTCCAACATTGTTGAAGTAGTCTCAGTTCCACCCACAAACATGTCCTAAAATCATAAAGATGCCAAATCTAATTCAGCCATATGTATCCTTGTGCATGTATGTGTTGACAGAAATTAAGTGAGCGAGTAAGTGAGTAAAAGAGATAAAGATGGAGACCTGTATGATTGCTTTCAGGTTGTCTGATGTGAGCTCAAATTCAAGCATGCCATCCTTTAGAAGTTGGAGGAGAATATCCACAAAGTCCTTCGTATCAGGCTCACCTTCTCTCTTTGCTGTCTTATGTTCTTTAATCCACTGATCAAAGATTCCATCTAATTCGGTAGACGTTGCTTTTAAACCTGCAATGAAGCCTCTAAGATAGTCAATCCATCTCAAAGAAGGGAAGAAATCACCAATACTGAAAGCTGCAAGTTGCCTCGTCAACCTTCTTGATAACTCTCCAAACCTGTTATTACCATCTTCTTCCACAAAATTTTGTCCCAGAATACACCTACACATAAGGTTGTAGGAGGTTATTGTCAGAATCTCACTTAGATTAATAGGAGATTCACTGATGCACGCTTTGTGTATCCTGCTGACCAATTCTGAAACTACTTCTTCCCTTGCATACTGAAATTGCTGCACTCTTTTAAGGCTCAGAAGTTCAAGAACGCAAATTTTCCGAACTTGTCTCCAGTGCTCTCCATAAGGAGAAAAAACCACGTCTTGGCATCCATAGAGCAATATCTTTGCATCCGTAGACTAGGGCCGGCTGGAGAAAACAGTATCATGAGTCTTCATGATTTCATTGGCCATTTCTGCAGATGAAACTACCAGGGTTGGAACTTGGCCCAACTGTAATAGCATTAGAGGGCCATACTTTTTAGAGAGAGCTTGAAGAGAGCGGTGTGGGAATGTGCCTAGCTGGTGAAGGTTTCCAATTATAGGTAACCTTGTTGGGGATGGAGGTAATTTGAGTTTCCCACCTGATCTAGTCAGTGAAAACAAAATGAAAACAGAAAAAAAGAGAAGAGGAACCAGGGAGAGATTGAAGAGTGTTCATTTGTAGCTCTTGCCACAACTGGTTCAACAGTTGTAATAGAGCCATTGCCATAACTTTGGCAGGCCACTTGAAATCTGAGCCTTTCTTATAGAGCAATTCTCCAGGTTCTAAACATTTATTCATGGTTACATATTTATGTACAATTACTACTTTCGGAGACTGATGTGTTGACACAAAATTTATTTGTTGCCATTTCAATTTCAAACCATAGAAAAAAATTTGGGGTCGCATCTCAGTCCCTTCAAATAACCAGTCAAGCGGGCTATCCTCCCAAATACAAGAAGACAAGCTACGGAAAGCAAAGCTTGCGGCCATCACATGTGCAGCTTGATTGGTTTTCCTTGGATTTAAGAAAAGTAAACAAGCTAGGAAGCTAACCTGCTGTGCAGGGCATCAGAAGATACGTACCCATATATATCTGCATCACCTTTGCATATAAAATTGACATTACTGGTTCTAAATATGGGGTCTAAAATCTCGAGTCAAAACCTAAAATATAACCATGATTCTACACCCTAAAATATAGGATCGGACGTCCTGTAACACAAGTTCTACCATGCACATAATCAATTTCTTTGATTTCAGCTGACCCATTATAAGTTGGTCACAAGAAATCAGCACACAATCCATCACACATTGTAACCAAGCCCATCAAAATATTAAGTGCCCGCAAGTAGAAGAAATTCCAGCAAGTACTTGTTATAAATATTAAGACCCATCAAGTTAAGAACACATTTGTTTAATAGTTTAAAACTGTTAAATCTCTATGTACATTGCACAATTGGGTTAGCGGACTTCTTCAGTACATTTGTGCAACTGGGATAGTGGGTGTCACCACTCTGATATCTTCAGTTATCTATCTACACAAAGAATACATTCCCTGCACCTCTCTCTCAGGTTTGGGCGCAACCACACCACACCAAACAGCCACCAACTACTAGAGGGGAAAATTTGCTGAAACCCCACCAATGCCACTCTCACTCATCTTCTGAGATTGTCCTTCGTGAAAAAAGGATGTCTAAGAGCTTCATGAGCTGTCAGCCTATCTGAAGGGTCATACCTAAGCAACCCCTGCAAGAGGTGAATAAGGTCTCCAGCTGAATGGTCTACATGCTGCATTATAAGATTCTGCCCAAGAAAAAATGAGAAACAACAGTTAAGTACAAGAGAAAACATGAAATGGTTCAACATGTTCACTAAATAGGTCACCAGATTTAGAAGGCCAGTCAGTTGAACACAAACCTGAAGACGAGGAAGCTTCTGAACAGCTTTGATACTCTCTCTTAAGGATGCACCTTCTGGCCAATCTAGTCTACCCCTTCTAACATACTTCTCAGCATGTCGGCTGTAAATTTCCAGACACAAGAAAGAACATTATCAGCTTCATGCTTCTAAACACAATTTGTGAAAAAACAATAGGAAGATCACTTACTCTATTTTCTTCAACATGTGCTGGGGCAGAGGCCCAAGTACCCGCTCCATCATGGCCAGGTGCTCCAAATTTTCATGAGTCTGGAACAAAGCCTCACCCTGTGACAAAGAGCACAAGTAGCATAAGAATGGCTTGCATTATTTCAACAGAAATTTGATAACCAAAAGGTTATAGTTAGCAGCCGTACTGAGCATAACTCCACCAAGATACATCCAATGCTCCATACATCACAAGGATAGCTCCATCCCAGTCCTACAAAATCGTCATAAACATTACAATTGTCCACTTACAGCGTAGAGACATATCACTACACAGTGAGTTCAAACTTACCAAGAATAACCTCTGGTGCACGGTAATGCCGTGTTGATACAATATAGGTTTGATCCTGACGCTCATAAGTTGTGCTACCAAAATCAATCACCTTAATAGCACTCGACTTCGGTATTCTTTTAAAATAGGAGCTATCTTTGGGTGATCGAGATGAGTTCTGCAGTAAACAAATTAATAAAACATTAGAAATTGACTCAAGTGAAACCTAGGTAAAAATTTTACTAGAAAAAACATATCCAAAAAGAAGATATAATAACAAATTAAGGTACAGCAGAGCCATGATTCAAAACAAAATAGAAGAAAATAAGGGAGAGGAAAACAGGAAAAACCTTATTATAATCAGGAACCTTGATGTAGTCCTGAGAAACAAGGAGTACATTCTCTGGCTTCAAGTCAGTATGAATCAGACGAAGGTCATGCATGACTGCAGAGAAATGGGAATATCATGAGAAAGCAGAAATACAAGAAAAAATTAAACAATCCCAACTTGGTACGGAAAATATAGAATTGAAGAAATGTTAGGACAAGTGAATTTGCTACACTAGACTATATAAGAGGTGGTTTCGTTGCAAACAAAAGATGTAAAAAAGCAAAATGTATGATCGATATAAAAAAAAAAAAAAAAAAAACTAGCTTAAGTATTACTACACACATGCTAGACATTCCAACAGTTGTCTGCCAATGTCACGGACTAGATCAATGGGAAATGAGCGGTAATTGTTTTTCTTGAGAAAATCGTATAAGCTTGGTCCAAGCTTCTCAAACACCTGTTGAAACCATTTAAATTCACGCACACATTTTAACCCCCAAATTATTTGTGAATTGGGGAAATCAATCCATCACAAATTAATCTTATACTTACAATACAGATATGGTTACGATAGTCAAACCAGTTCCGTAATTGCACACAACTGCAAAGAATGAACCCATTTAACATTGCAAAACAATTCAGGAAAAAGCTTCTTCAAACGTTTCATAGCAGTAAAGAGGTTGAAAAGTAACAACTACTCACCGGTTGCCACCTTTATCATGTTTACCAAGCTGTTGCAGCACTTCAATTTCAATCATTGCTGCTTCCCGATATTTCTTGATCCCACGAACAATTTTTATGGCAACCATTTCCTTTTTTTCTCGGTCCCAGCATTCCAAAACCTGACCAAAGGTACCTTCACCCATTTTGCCCTGGATTTTGTCTGCAAAAAATGACAAAAATAATAATTATCCGCTACTAGGTTGTAATGTCCCAAAATAAATAAATAAACATCTGAAAAAATCAAAGATTAAATTAACCAGAAAAGAAAATTGAAAGGATGTTAGAAAGAAGAAAATTAAATTCACATAATGTGTTAGTTATGAGAACAGTCTAAGATATATTCAAAACAATATCATGGCAAAAGGTAAGAAACTGATCATCTGTAAGCAGACTACAAGATACACAGAATAATCAAAAAATGCAAACTGTTTGATGATGGTAAGATGTAATTACAGCGAGACGTTAAATTTTCTCCAAGCGAAAACATGTAATGCCCATCTTTGTCATCTTCTCTCCATGGAGGGGAACCATTTCGAGCCACTTCCTTATCAAATAGACAACTAGTAGTGTGATCAGAGGGTGCCCTCAAAGGTGCAAAGCTTGTCAGATTCCCAACCTCTTGTCCACAAAACATTCCTACCTGAGCCTACACACAGCCATCCATTCATGTACCACTCAACAAATTAAATCAAAACTCTGCCAATCCGAATACCGTACCCCCATCCATACCCCTTAAGTCACGTCAGACTCTCATAAATCATAGCAAGCACCTCATAAATTATAAGGAACGAGAAAGAACAGAAAATTCTACATGCAAAAATACATTAATGCGCAACATATGGAGAAAACACTAAAATAGCAACAACAAAAATATAACCGACCATTCTAAACAGCAATATTTACAACTATGAATATCCCTTCTCAGGAAAATCTCAAAAGAAAAAGTTCCAAGATCAAATATTAAGATCTTAGAGAGAAGTAGCTAATACATCTAAATTAACATCCAACACCGGGAACATGTCCAGATAATAAAATCAACTCGATTTCAAGGAATAAATTTTAAAGACTACAATCTTTTAACATTTTCAAGAGAATTAATTTCGTTAATTGCTCGCAAAGTTACAATTTTTTTATTAATAATACAAATAAGTATTTCCAATATAACTATATATTCTGTAAATTGATCCAAAAAAACTTTCAAAATTTGTAAACCAGATTTTTGTGAAATTTATTGAAATGATTCTATTCATATATTATGATCCGATCTGAAAGGATCGGAGTTCTGAAAAATCCTCCGACAAAATAAGGGCTGCATACGCAAAATAAATAATTCCAATAATTTAAGAAAGTTGAATTGCAGATCTGGATTAACAAAAAGAGAAATCTTTGAATCATCGACTGTAATAACATCAACCACAAAAATCGAGCCTCTAAAAACTGCCAAACAAAAACACCGGAAAATTGAGCCAGACCTAAAATTCGCGGCAAAAAGATAATACCTTTGGGGCTTGAGGAACAACGTCCCATCCCAAACGCGCCCTCTTTCGGGGTCGACGATCCATGTGGGTGTGAGGAAATTCCGTCACGCGCTCCATCTCCATGATCGCTGATCGACTGAGCGTAGATTTCAAGAAAGAAAAGGAAAGAAAGTCGAGGTTGACGACGATAACAAAAATTGAAGAAGAGGTTTGCGTGTGAGAGAGAGAGGCCAAGCCTAACCCTAATTTTAAGATAACAACGAGGCGTGAGACGATTAGGATGAAATCTGATCGTCCACGTGTCGCGTTCTTATCCGTGTGTTTGACCGATCCCTCCAGCCCTTTTCAATGCTTTTCGCGCAAGCCTCTCGCGCGCTTCAGTTATGCTGACTATGGTTATGTTTTTAGATTGAGATTTTTAACCGTGGTTGAGTTAGCTTTATTTCACCGCGCGCGGAATACTAGGACAGTTAGTTTACGCGCGCGTTTACACGAGTATGTTACATTGTTACCACCCAAATTCCTTCTCTTTTCTTAATAAAATCAAAATTCTTCCTTTTTTTTTAACTCCTTTGTCGAGCACTCCGAATGCTAATAATTATCAAATAATAATAATAGTTATCATTGTCATAATAGCAAATTACAAATTAATATGGATGAGATTTTATAAGATTGAATTTGTGTTATATTATTTATTAATTTTTAACTTCTTTATGGAAAAAAATAAAAAAACAAAATGGATATTTATAAATATTATTCCTTTTACAATAACAATGACAATGACTATTTTTTCTTTTACTAAAACATCTCATTGCATTAGATCAGCCAAAAAGCACAGTGAATACAAAGAAAGGGCCCAAAAACTTACAAGAAGGTAAAAGCCTAGAGAAGTGGAGCATCAAAGCCCACAGAAATTCCAAGATCTCATCACACCGGTGTTGAGCATATATTATAGCCACTAAACGGAGACAGTGAGGCGCCGAAAGACTTAGCAAACTTATCTCGTTAGGGTCCACGATCCTACCAACCACTTTAAATTGAGGCTGATAGTAGCTCATAATGGCAGATCGAGCAGTAGTAATTGGTAGAAACATGACCGGTACCGGCAAAAATAGTGTCAACCAAACACCTTGAGATGAGCATCCCATAAAACCTGAGAATATCAAAACACCAAACAAGTCAAAACAAGTGAAAATAAAGGAGAAAAATAAAGTTGCAAGATGCAGTAGGAAAGACTTCCAAAATGGAAGTATAGAAAAACTCTCACTATTGAGGGAGAAGAATATTCCTAAGTTGGGGGGAGAAGGGGAAGGGGAAGGGAAGGGAGAGAAGGGGAGGGGAGGGGAAGGAAGGCCAGCTCCCCTTACTCTCCTTGGAATGTGCGACTGTGGGAGGAGGAGGAGAAAGAATAGAGAAAACAGAGGTAGTGGCTAGAGTTACAAATAATTTAATAACAATAACTATTACTATCAAATAATGACAATATTTTAAAAATAAATAAAAAAATCAAACGATTAGGTTATTAAAAAAAATCAACTTATCATCACGATAAGTATGTAAATCGACTTTCAGACAAAAAAAAAAAAGTATGTGAATCGACTTATCAAGTCATTTATAGTTTTTGCTTTTCAAAAAAATGATGAGACCATATATCAACAGTGAAAAAAAAAAAGGGAAAATGCAGAGAAAATAAAGATAAAAATACTTATTTAATTCATTGATGGGTATGATTTTACAAAACAACAGTATTTAAAAGAGATCCAAAAATGAAAAAATGATCTAGAGCCTATACGTGTCAAGGTGTAGAAACATCTTGACTTTAAGAAAAAACATGAACATAAAGAAAAACTAAACTAGCTAATGGTTACAATTCCATATGGATAAACCAAAGGATTCAATGCCCAAAGGAATATACCCACAAAAATGGTCCCAACAAAAAATCCCAAAAAATTCTGAAAGTAAGAAATGTTGTATACATACAAGGATTTATGATGGTCTTTACCTCATGGAATTGCAGGGGTTCCTTCACGCGCCATAAATGAAAATATAGATGCTATCGTGGAATAAGGGGAATCATCGGTCCTACACTCCTACTAGGAAAAGACCTCGTGATGCCATTATTAACAAACTGAGGACTTTAGAAGTGGGCCTTTACTCTAGAAAGCGTGCTGATAGTTCTAACTTTGGGCCCAATATTCTTCTTCTTATTTCAATCATGGGCTAAAGGTCCAATTACTATGATAGGCCAATGGATGGCCCATTTCTCCAGCTCGGCAGCCCCCTCCCCCCGTTTTCCAAAATTTCTCATCAAATCCCTCCGTTTTTTCTCTCTCCCTCCTATTTGATGAGAAATTTGAAAAATTAATCCAAATTGAAGTCAATTAAAGATTTTTAATTTTTTTATTATTATTATTTGTAGAAATTTAACCCTCGAGTAGTGCTCGATCTCACATCGCGAAGTGCTCAACACTTCTTGAGGGGGGTTCGAGCACTTCTTGAGGGGGGTTCAAGTATTATTTCGAGAGTTAAAATTTTTAAAATATTTAAAAATGGTTAAAAGTTTTTAATGTCAACCAAAATGAGTTGTTTTTCAAATTTCTCCTATTTTATAGTAGCATTTTGAACATGGGAAGCTATACATACAAATCATAGAATACAATATGTATACAAGAACTTTAAGTTAATAAAAAATTATTAGTAATAAACTAGTAATGTATAGTGGTGCAAGACTTTAAATACCACAACTATACTCTCAACACATTATGTATAGAATTTGAGCCAAACAGGTAGATGAATTAAATTAAGTGATGGAGAAATTGTGTGGTCTCTAATTTGAATAATTTGGAGTTGTATTTTAGTGAAGTTACAAAGAATATATAATGGACTATTTGGACTTTGCACTTTGAAATCCTGACTTAGTGCATGGGATCATTGTCTTACTTGGTGGAATAAATACAATTTCTACTATTCTTATTTTCTTATAAACAAGGGTGTCTGCTGGAGCAGCATGAAAGGCACGCAGTTAATTTTATATGGCTTTGGTGAACAAGTCAAAGGTTAGAAATCTCAATGGTTGCAATAATGCCCCAAGTACAAACAAAAAGACATCACCATCAAGGCATCAACTGATTCATCGATTCAACACCCCATATTTTCTTTTTTTCAGACAGGTCTTGCTCTTTAGTTTTTGGTGGCTGCGCCAATTTTAGCGTGTACTGTTGTGAAAGATACGGAATCACATTGATGCAACCACATACAATTTCAAAGCTAATATTTGATTTAGTGGTATTTCTCCACACTTTATTGGAGATGTGCCAAATTCAAATCCACCACCCTAGTAAAAAAAGAAAAAGAAAAGGAGGTCTCGTAATCAAAGGCTTTTGCATGTCTATGAGCCTTTGGTGCTAATGTTTCCTTTTGTTCATTGAAGACCACCATCTGATAACATTATTATTGGGACCCAATGTGATCAAACTGGCATTATTCTGTGTTATGTTGGAATGGAATGGTTAGATAGAACATTTAGTGGTAAGCCCCTCTTTCTACTTTCAAGGGTCCCATAGCAGCTTAGACTAAAAAAATGAACAAATAAAAGATTGGAGGAGGACGCAATGAAGGGCCAACAACACTTATATATATTAACATGAGCAAATGTACAAGAGAATCAACCAGTTGCTATGTTGCAGCCTCTGTTTGTATTTGCCATTCCTTTCCTGCTCTTCATAATCCTCCTCATCAAATGGCTTTCCGGTTCAACAACCCACAAACACCTTCCTCCTTCACCACCAAAGCTCCCCATACTAGGCAACCTCCACCAATTGGGCATGTACCCTCACCGTTCGCTACAGCGACTAGCCCAGCGCTATGGTGGCCTCATGATGCTTCATTTTGGCATCAGGCCGGTGCTCATAGTTTCGTCTGCAGATGCTGCTCGTGAGATCATGAAAACAAATGATATCATCTTCTCAAACAGACCCAAGTTAACAACTGCTGATAAACTTCTCTATGAAGGTAAGGGTGTGTCCGCAGCTCCTTATGGTGAGTATTGGAGGCAAATAAGAAGCATCTGTGTGCTCCAGCTTTTAAGTAACAAAAGGATTCAGTCTTTTCGAGCAGTAAGAGAAGAAGAACTAGCTCTGCTGATTGGGAATGTGAAGCAGTCTTCTCTGTTGTCAGTGCCAGTGAATTTGAGCCAATTGTTTGCTTCACTTACTAATGATGTGATTTGCAGGGTGGCTTTTGGGAAAAAGTATAGTGGAGGTGAAGGTTCAAAGAAATTTAAGGAGTTGCTTAGGGAGTTTATGAGGCTGTTGGGTGGTTTTTATGTGGGGGATTTTATTCCATGGCTTTCTTGGGTTAATCAAATTAATGGTTTAGATGCAAAAGTGGAGAAAGTTGCCACAGAGTTTGATAAATTTCTGGATGTTGTAATTGAAGAGCATATGTGTAATCTTAAGAATGTGAAAGTAGAGAGCTGTGAAGATATGAGTGCTGAAGGTGAAGACAGAAAGGATTTTGTGGATGTCCTACTTGAAATTCAAAAGCATAACATGGTTGGGTCTTCCATTGATAGAGATAACATCAAAGGTATCATCTTGGTAAGTTACCTACACATCCCACATCAGATATTCTAGGAAATTTATTTTGTATATCATTGATCAAACCTTTAATTTCATTCTTGGTTTCTTGTAGGACATTTTTGCTGGTGGAACTGATACTACCTACACAGTTCTAGAGTGGGCAATGACCGAGCTCTTAAGGCATCCGAGAGTGATGAGAAAACTGCAAAATGAGGTGATGGGAATTGCTAATGGCAAAGCAGACATAACAGAAAGTGATTTAGATAAAATGCAGTACTTAAAAGCAGTGATCAAAGAGACACTTCGGTTGTATCCTCCAATCCCATTACTAGTTCCTCGTGAATCGACTCAAGAGGTTAAGATAAAGGGCTATGACATAGCAGCAAGAACCATGGTCATAATCAATGCCTGGACAATTGGAAGAGACCCTTCACTGTGGGATGAACCAGAGGAGTTTCAACCAGAGAGATTTGTGAACTCTTCTGTAGATTTCAAAGGGCATGACTTCCAACTGATCCCATTTGGTGCTGGCAGGAGGGGTTGCCCAGGAACCTTGTTTGCCATGACCACTAATGAGCTTGTGTTGGCAAATCTTGTGCACAAGTTTGACTGGGCATTGCCTGGTGCAGCAAAAGCCGAGGATATGGACATGACAGAACGCACAGGTCTTGTCATCCACAGAAAAGTTCCACTTGTAGCTATGGCAGCACTAAGATCTTTCTAGATTTCTTTCATTTTTTTTTTTTTTTTTCATTTTGGTTTGGAAAGGTTAGGTGTGTGAAGATGTGCATTGTATCTTTCTGCAAGGTTATTTCAAGTTTCATAGCAGAAGCCAAAAGTTGGAAACACATACGATCATGAAATTCTAAGTCTACAGCTTAGAGTATCTATATGATCCTTTGTATGTTTATCCATCCACATAAAATGAAAAGATCCTTGCAAGTGTTTTTTTTTTTTTTGGCCTGGTAAGATCGTTGCAAGTTTAACTACTAGATATCAAAGGTATCTAGAGACAACATCAAAGGTATCATCTTGTTCTTGGCTGACCACATGTGTTTTAGTCTTACATTACAAAGGGTTGCAATTTAAGAACAAGTTAGTATTTCCATTCATTTAGTTTTCAAATCCATTGTGCTTTTAGTCTTGTTACTCATGTTCTTTACAAACAATTTTGATTTTGATCTTGTACTTTACAAACCATTACATTTAAGAATGAATTTAACAAATTAATAGAGAAAAATACTAATGTGTCCTTGAATTACAACAATTTGTAAAATATAATAGCCAAAATCAAAACAATTAAAATTATAGAGACAAAAGTAAAACTTTAACCAAAGTACATGTACCATAAGTGAACTTTAGTCAATTTTGATGTGCTCAAGAGCAATAATTAAATAAGACAAACCAACCGGGACCATTAACTTTGAGTAGCTCCAAATTGGTTTGTCAATGAAAGTTGCAAATCAGCAATTACTTTGTGGATACAAAAGGATAATAACCAAGTTCCTGGTCCAAAGGAACTTTAGCCAATCTACATGTACCATAAGTGAACTTTAGTCAATTTTGATGTGCTCAAGAGCAATAATTAAATAAGACAAACCAACTGGGACCATTAACTTTGAGTAGCTCCAAATTGGCTTTTCAATGAAAGTTGCAAATCAGCAATTACTTTTCCTGGTCCACCATATACAATTATTTTGTGGATACAAAAGGATAATAACCAAGTTCCTGGACCACCATATACAATTACTTTGTGGATACAAAAGGATAACAACTAAGTTCCTGATCCACCATATACAAGTACTTTTATGGATAATACTCCCTAATTTCTGAGGCGCCGGTTTTCTTATGGATGATCCAATTCTCTGCTCCGTACTAAGAAGAGGAAGATCTTTATTTAAACATAGGCATTTTGTTTTCCTATAGCACAAACACTTATTATACAGAAAACTAAGAAGAATAAAAGATGTTCAATCTCTAAAAAATGCTGCTGCAGGAGCTGAATATTGAAACATTCTTCTCAAGCTTGTTGCAACCTTTTTCCTTCACACTACTAGTTGTGCCCATTTTCCTCATCCTTGTATTCAAATGGTCCTCCACTACTACCCCAACAAACTCACCACCTTCTCCACCAAAGCTCCCTATCATTGGAAACCTTCACCAATTAGGCTCTTGCCCTCATCGCTCACTTCAAGCCTTAGCTCAATGCCATGGCCCTCTCATGCTCCTCCATTTCGGAAGTGCGCCAGTCCTTGTTGTGTCCTCGGCTGAGGCTGCCCGTAAGATCGTGAAAACCCATGACATTGCATTCTCCAGCCGACCTAGCTTGACCGTCTTTAAGAAGCTTGTCTACAATCAAAAAGACGTAGTAACAGCACCTTATGGCGAGTACTGGAGGCAGCTGAAAAGTATATGTGTTTTAAATCTTTTGAGCAACAAGAGGGTTCGGTCTTTTAGAGCTGTGAGAGAAGAGGAAACCAAATCCATGATAAACAAGATAAAACAGTCCTGTATATCCTCCTCCTCCACATCATCATCAGTTTCAAATTTAAGTGAAATGTTTATGATGCTTACTAATGATGTTATTTGTAGAGTGGCTTTAGGGAGAAAGTACAGTGGTGGGGGTGGTGGGAAGGTGTTTATGGAGCTTTTCAGGGAATTGACGGCTGTATTGGGAGGTATCGTTATTGGGGATTATATCCCATGGCTTTCTTGGTGGAGCCATGTCAGTGGTTTGGATGCTAGATTAGACAAGGTGGCTAAGCAGTTTGATGACTTTTTAGATAGAGTGGTTCAAGAGCATATGGATAGTTTAGAGAGTGGAAATGATGGCCATGTTCATATTGAGAAAGAGGATGATCAAAAGGATTTTGTGGACGTTTTACTTGGGATTCAGAAACAAAACTTGCTTGGATTTCCTCTTGATAGAGTTGGTATAAAGGCTGTCATCTTGGTAATTAATTCTCTCTCCCCCTCTCTCTCTCTCTCTCTCTCTCTCTCTATATATATATATATATAGAGTTAATTACACTTACACCTCTTGAGCTTTATCGTCTTTTCACATACACCTCCTGAGGTTTCAAAAATTACACATACATCCTTTGAGGTTTCAAAACTATTACATATAATCCCCTACAAGAGAAAAAAATAAATAAACAAAAAATAAAATATTTATATTGAGGTTGAACCTTACACTTTGAGTAATCTTATTAGGTCATTTAACCCCTGAGCATGCCTTTTTGCATAATTTCTCATCTTTTTTCGTCTCACTATAGGGGGTTATATGCAACAGTTTTGAAACCTCAGGGGGTGTATGTGTAATTTTTGAAACCCCATAGAGTGTATGTGAAAAGACGATAAAGGTGTAAGTGTAATTAATTCTATAAATATATATATATATATACACACACATGTCTCCCTATATCTCTCTATCTATCTATCAGAAAACTTCAACAGTGTGTTTTCTACTGCTATGTTAATAAACCAAGGGCAGCTATATATATCAATTAAGGTTGATTAATCGATATCCGCACATATCTATTAGAAAACTTCAATCAGCCACCAAATATTGTAACAACATTGTTTAATTAATCAATATTCTTGTTGTAGGATGTGTTTACCGGTGGCACTGATACCACGTATACAGTCCTAGATTGGGCAATGTCTGAGCTTTTAAAACATCCAAGAGTCATGAAAAATTTGCAGAATGAGTTAAGGGGGTTAATTGAACCCGGAAGAGACATAACAGAGGATGATTTGGTTGGAATGCACTACTTGAAGGCAGTGATCAAGGAAACTCTTCGCTTACATCCTCCACTTCCATTACTATTTCCCAAGATGTCGACTCAAGATGTGAAAGTAAATGGTTACGACATTAAAGCCAACACACAAGTTTTGACGAATATGTGGCAAATTGGAAGAGATCCCAAGTCATACAACAAACCTGAGGAGTTCGAGCCAGAGAGGTTCTTGAATAGCAGTGTAGATTATAAAGGGAATGACTTCGAATTGATTCCATTTGGGGCTGGCAGGAGGGGCTGCCCAGGAATTCAGTTTGCCATGGCTGTTGATGAGATTGCCTTAGCAAATGTGGTGCACAAGTTCAATTGGGCATTGCCTGATGGAGCAAAAGCAGAGGATTTGGACATGACTGAATCCACTGGTATTACCGTGCATAGAAAGTATCCTCTTAAAGCCGTTGCTATTCCATTTCCTTTTTGAATTTTTCTTGTTGATGTAATTTATTATGTTCTATTATTAAGCTTGGGCAGGGTTTGTATTGTTTATGCTTGGCCTTATTGTTGGTGTGGATATCTTGTCCAGTTTGTCTTGTGGTTTGAAAGTTTAATAAACTGGGTTTCATATTACTAATCATAGTGCACTTAGATTCAAAATGATCGATCAGTTACTTTACTATTTAAAGCTTATACCAACTGGGGAGAGATCCTAAACAAATTGCCACATATGCTGTTTCGTTTTTATATACAAGGAAGTTATCTTAAAAAAGTTGTAACATTTTGTCTCATATTGTTAGACAACCCCTTAATTGTGTCTTAATCAAATCCCTGTATATATTTTTCTCCAGTCTTAAGTGTGTGCTCGGTGCTTGCATTTGGATCCTCTTGCTTGCAATTTGGTCGTTTCATCATTTTGACCTCTTCTCCTTTGGTGTGCTTTGGGCGTGGGCTATCGTACTACACATAAATTCAAAGTGAATGGTTACTAATTATTCAAGAAAGTATGAAAAAAGAGACCCTTTCAGATGTATTATTGTGACCGAATATTGAGCAAGAGGCAAAGTACGCAGGCTCTGATCATGATCTAATGGACCACCATAATCACATATTATACACATAAACATAGAGAAGAAGAAGAAGAATGTTAAATCTCAGCTTGCAAGTGCTGAAGGAGCTGAATAGTGAAAAATTCTTCTCCTTGTCGCAACCTTTTCCCTTCACACTACTACTTGTGGCAATTTTCCTCATCCTTGTATACAAATGGTCCTCCACTACTCCAACAAACTCACCCCCTTCTCCACCAAAGCTCCCTATCATCGGAAACCTTCACCAATTAAGCTTGTACCCTCATCGCTCACTTCAAGCCTTATCTCAACGCCATGGCCCTTTCATGCTCCTCCATCTCGGAAGCCTGCCAGTCCTCATTGTCTCGTCAACTGAGGCTGCCCGCGAGATCATGAAAACCCATGACCTCATATTCTCTGACAGACCCAAGATGACTGTCTTTAAGAAGCTTCTCTACAATTACAAAGACGTTGCAACTGCACCTTACGGTGAGTATTGGAGGCAGCTGAGAAGTATATGCGTTCTAAATCTTTTGAGCAACAAAAGGGTTCGGTCTTTTCAAGCTGTGAGAGAGGAGGAAACGAAATCCATGATCAACAAGATAATGCAGTCTTGCATATCCTCCTCCTCCTCATCAACATCATCATCAGTTGTGAATTTAAGCAAAATTTTGGGGACGTTTACTAATAATGTCGTCTGCAGAGCGGCAATTGGGAAGAAGTACAGTGATGAAGAAGATGGTAGAATGTTTCTGGAGCTTTTGAGGGATTTTATGGAGTTATTGGGAGCTGTTGTTATTGGGGACTATATCCCATGGCTTGCTTGGTTGAGCCATGTCAATGGTTTGAATGCTAGATTAGACAAGATGGCTAAAAAGTTTGATGACTTTATGGACAGAGTAGTTCAGGAGCATATGGATACTAGTTCAGAGAGTGAAAATCATCATGGTCATGTTCATATTGAGGAGGATGATGGAAAGAATTTTGTTGAAGTTTTACTTGGGATTCAGAAAGAAAACTTGCTTGGTTTTCCTATTGATAGAGTTACTATAAAGGCTCTCATTTTGGTAATTGACTCTCTCTCCCTCTCTTAATTACAAACAGTTTCTCTCTCTCTCTCTCTCTGATATTACATAGCACTTTCAATTAATTAATTTAATCAACCTTGGTTAATCAATATTAATTCTTGTAGGATATGTTTATTGCTGGCACTGACAACACATATACAGCCCTAGAGTGGGCAATGTCTGAGCTTTTAAGGAATCCAAGGGTCATGAACAAATTGCAGAAGGAGGTGAGGGGGATAGTTGAAATCAGAACAGACGTAACAGAGGATGATTTGGTTGGAATGCACTACTTGAAAGCAGTGATGAAGGAGACTCTTCGCTTACATCCTCCCATTCCATTACTATTTCCCAGGAAGTTAACCCAAGATGTGGAAATAAATGGTTACAACATTAAAGCCAACACACAAGTTTTGACGAATGCATGGGCAATTGGAAGAGATCCCAAGTCATACAACAAGCCAGAGGAGTTTGAGCCAGAGAGATTCATGGATAGTAGTGTAGATTATAAAGGGAACGACTTCGAATTGATTCCATTTGGGGCTGGCAGGAGGACGCAATGAAGGGCCAACAACACTTATATATATTAACATGAGCAAATGTACAAGAGAATCAACCAGTTGCTATGTTGCAGCCTCTGTTTGTATTTGCCATTCCTTTCCTGTTCTTCATAATCCTCCTCATCAAATGGCTTTCCGGTTCAACAACCCACAAACACCTTCCTCCTTCACCACCAAAGCTCCCCATACTAGGCAACCTCCACCAATTGGGCATGTACCCTCACCGTTCGCTACAGCGACTAGCCCAGCGCTATGGTGGCCTCATGATGCTTCATTTTGGCATCAGGCCGGTGCTCATAGTTTCGTCTGCAGATGCTGCTCGTGAGATCATGAAAACAAATGATATCATCTTCTCAAACAGACCCAAGTTAACAACTGCTGATAAACTTCTCTATGAAGGTAAGGGTGTGTCCGCAGCTCCTTATGGTGAGTATTGGAGGCAAATAAGAAGCATCTGTGTGCTCCAGCTTTTAAGTAACAAAAGGATTCAGTCTTTTCGAGCAGTAAGAGAAGAAGAACTAGCTCTGCTGATTGGGAATGTGAAGCAGTCTTCTCTGTTGTCAGTGCCAGTGAATTTGAGCCAATTGTTTGCTTCACTTACTAATGATGTGATTTGCAGGGTGGCTTTTGGGAAAAAGTATAGTGGAGGTGAAGGTTCAAAGAAATTTAAGGAGTTGCTTAGGGAGTTTATGAGGCTGTTGGGTGGTTTTTATGTGGGGGATTTTATTCCATGGCTTTCTTGGGTTAATCAAATTAATGGTTTAGATGCAAAAGTGGAGAAAGTTGCCACAGAGTTTGATAAATTTCTGGATGTTGTAATTGAAGAGCATATGTGTAATCTTAAGAATGTGAAAGTAGAGAGTTGTGAAGATATGGGTGCTGAAGGTGAAGACAGAAAGGATTTTGTGGATGTCCTACTTGAAATTCAAAAGCATAACATGGTTGGGTCTTCCATTGATAGAGATAACATCAAAGGTATCATCTTGGTAAGTTACCTACACATCCCACATCAGATATTCTAGGAAATTGATTTTGGATATCATTGATCAAACCTTTAATTTCATTCTTGGTTTCTTGTAGGACATTTTTGCTGGTGGAACTGATACTACCTACACAGTTCTAGAGTGGGCAATGACCGAGCTCTTAAGGCATCCGAGAGTGATGAGAAAACTGCAAAATGAGGTGATGGGAATTGCTAATGGCAAAGCAGACATAACAGAAAGTGATTTAGATAAAATGCAGTACTTAAAAGCAGTGATCAAAGAGACACTTCGGTTGTATCCTCCAATCCCATTACTAGTTCCTCGTGAATCGACTCAAGAGGTTAAGATAAAGGGCTATGACATAGCAGCAAGAACCATGGTCATAATCAATGCCTGGACAATTGGAAGAGACCCTTCACTGTGGGATGAACCAGAGGAGTTTCAACCAGAGAGATTTGTGAACTCTTCTGTAGATTTCAAAGGGCATGACTTCCAACTGATCCCATTTGGTGCTGGCAGGAGGGGTTGCCCAGGAACCTTGTTTGCCATGACCACTAATGAGCTTGTGTTGGCAAATCTTGTGCACAAGTTTGACTGGGCATTGCCTGGTGCAGCAAAAGCCGAGGATATGGACATGACAGAACGCACAGGTCTTGTCATCCACAGAAAAGTTCCACTTGTAGCTATGGCAGCACTAAGATCTTTCTAGATTTCTTTCATTTTTTTTTTTTTTTTTTTTCATTTTGGTTTGGAAAGGTTAGGTGTGTGAAGATGTGCATTGTATCTTTCTGCAAGGTTATTTCAAGTTTCATAGCAGAAGCCAAAAGATGGAAACACATACGATCATGAAATTCTAAGTCTACAGCTTAGAGTATCTATATGATCCTTTGTATGTTTATCCATCCACATAAAATGAAAAGATCCTTGCAAGTGTTTTTTTTTTTTTGGCCTGGTAAGATCGTTGCAAGTTTAACTACTAGATACATGGACAAGTATAAGCTCACTACTAGAAATTACTTCAATGACTTCGATACCATTAGTAGTGGATTAGACTATTTTATTTTCTATCTAATGTGGGACTAATTTTATTTTTCACTCATCGCTTGCATCGAGCCACGTAACCTCAACAGGAAGTGTTCAACAGCCACATAACCTCAACAGAAAGTTTTCGACACGTGTGAATTCTAATATCTTATCTCAAAGTAGTACTTCAATGAAGCACGAAACTCTTTGGTTTAAGTCCAATGCTCACCACCTTTCAAAAGCACCGTCCTTGCTTCCAAATTTTGTTTTGTGTTCTGCCCGAGAGGATGATCAACTCGTGGATTGAATTTTCTTCAATCTTGTTCTTAGGCTGACTACACGTGTCTCTATTTTGATCGCCCCCTGACAAGAAAATGAAAAGCAAGCCAATGAAACCAAGGCTGAGAGCTTGATTGTAGTGGAAAGATTTTGTTCCAAAATGTCTTAGAGATAATCAATGTGATAAAGAACAATCTTTGAACCCAACCAACTGAGAGGCCCGTAATTTTGAGTGGCTACAAGTTGGTTCAATGAAATCTGCACGAAGCAATAATTATTAATCAGCGCATGTATGATGGACATGGACCACCATATATAATGACTTGATGTGCTAGTACACTTGGCCTTATGTCATGCAGAGCTATTGGCTCACCTTAGTACGCAACTAGCACTTTGAATACTCCCATAGTTCTGAGGCGCTGGGAGTTTCTCTGCCACGGAATAGGAAGATCTTTATTTAAACACACACACTTTCTTTCCAAGTACAAACACTTGTACAGAAAACTAAAAAGAATAGAAGATGTTGAATCTCCTGCAAATGGTGGAGCTGAGTGAAACCTTCTCAAGCTTATTGCAATCTTATTCCTTCACACTACTACTTCTAGCCATTTTCCTCATCCTTGTATACAAATGGTCCTCCACTACAACAGCAAACTCACCACCTTCTCCACCAAAGCTTCCTATCATTGGAAACCTTCACCAACTAGGCTCGTTCCCTCATCGCTCACTTCAAGCCTTATCCCAACACCATGGCCCTCTCATGCTCCTCCATTTCGGAAGCGTGCCAGTCCTTGTTGCCTCCTCTGCTGAGGCTTCCCGTGAGATCCTGAAAACTCATGACCACGCCTTCTCTGACCGACCCAAGTTGGCCACTTTTGAGAAGCTTCTCTATAATTACAAAGGCGTGGGATCAGCGCCTTATGGTGAGTATTGGAGGCAGATGAGAAGTATATGTGTTTTAAATCTTTTGAGCAACAAAAGGGTTCGGTCTTTTCGTGCTGTGAGAGAAGAGGAAACTAAATCCATGATCACCAAGATAAAGCAGTCCTCATCATCAGTTGTGAATTTAAGCGAAATGTTTATGACACTTACTAATGATATCGTTTGTAGAGTGGCTTTGGGGAGAAAGTACAGTGGTGATGAAGGTGGGAGGATGTTTAAGGAGCTTTTGGGGGAGTTTGAAGAGTTATTGGGAGGTGTATTTATTGGGGACTATATCCCATGGCTTGCTTGGTTGAGGTATGTGAATGGTTTGAATGCTAGAGTGGAGAAAGTAGCTAAGGAAGTTGATGAGTTTATAGATAGAGTGGTTCAAGACCATATGGATACTAGTTCAAAGAGTGGAAATGATGACCATGTTCAAATTGAGAAGGAGGATGACCAAAAAGATTTTGTGGACGTTTTACTTGGGATTCACAAAGAAAACTTTCTTGGTTCTCTTATTGATAGAGTTAGCATAAAGGCTCTTGTCTTGGTAATTATCTCTCTCTTTCTCTATGTATATGTATATATGTTAGAGGTTAAACTAATGTTTTATCAACTTTTTTTAATTAATCTATATTCTTGTAGGATATGTTTGCTGCTGGCACTGATACTACGTATACAGTCCTAGAGTGGGCAATGACTGAGCTTTTAAGGCATCCAAGGGTCATGAACAAATTGCAGAGTGAGGTAAGGGAGATAGTTGGAGACAGAAGAGACATAACAGAGGATGATTTGGTTGGAATGCACTACTTGAAGGCAGTGATAAAGGAGACACTTCGTTTTCATCCTCCAATTCCATTACTAGTGCCCAGGGTGTCGACCCAAGATGTGAAAATAAATGGTTACAACATTAAAGCCAGCACACTAGTTATGGTGAATGCATGGCAAATTGGAAGAGATCCCAAGTTATACAACAAACCGGAGGAGTACGAGCCTGAAAGGTTCTTGAATAGTGGTATAGATTATAAAGGGAATGACTTCCAATTGATTCCATTTGGAGCTGGCAGGAGGGTCTGCCCAGGAATTCAGTTTGCTATGGCTGTCAATGAGATTGCTTTGGCAAATATTGTTCACAAGTTTGATTGGACATTGCCTGGTGGAGCAAGAGCAGAGGATTTAGACATGACTGAATCCACTGGTTTTACCATACATCGGAAATACCCTCTTAAAGCTATTCCTATTCCATATTCATGATGAAAGATATGTTGACTATACAGCTGTTAGCATATTAGTGGTCTGATGTTAAATGAATTAGTTTGCTGTTAACTAATAAAATGTTGACACGTGGATATCTTGTTAGTAGGAGTTAGTTTGTTCTAGATCAGTTAGTTTGTTTCTAATCAATGCTTGTGTATAAAGTAGTGAACAAAGTCCATTCCCTGTAATCTCCTTTATCTTTTCTTAATGAAAAAAACTCAGAGCTTCGTCTTCTTCATTTTCCTTGGTTCTTATTCTACATTTCTTTTTCACCTCTTCCATTACGTGATCAAGATAGAGGCAATATGTATGTATGTATGTATGTATGTATGTATATTCTTGATAAAAGATAGAAGGAATACGTAGAAAATACCCTCTTATATGATGTCATAGCAGAGTTGCATGGTGCCCTTCCATATTATTATGCTAGTCTGTCACTATGCAAAATACCATAAGATGAATAATGCTTTGTCAAATATTGTGAGTATGAATGCAAGTTTTCTCACCATCTTTGCATTTTTCAAGTTTCTTAAATTGTTTTGTTTGGAATTTTTTGTGTTTTGAGAATCCAAAGTCACTGTAGTTTCTTGTGTGTGTGTGTGTGTTGCGTGTTTGTGTATGTATGCGTGTGCGTGTTTGCGTGTGAGAATTCAAACTGGCAGAAAAACATGGTTGGCTTTTCCATTGATAGAGACAACATCAAAGGTATCATCTTGTTCTTGGCTGACCACATGTGTTTTAGTCTTACATTACAAATTTAAGAACACGTTAGCATTTCCATTCATTTAGTTTTCAAATCCATTGTACTTTTAGTCTTGTTACTCATGTCCTTTACAAACAATTTTAATTTTGATCTTGTACTTTACAAACTATTGCATTTAAGAATGAATTTAACAAATTAATAGACGAAAATACTAATATGTCCTTGAATTGCAACAATTTGTAAAATATAATAATCAAAATCAGAACAATTAAAATTATAGGGACGAAAGTAAAACTTTAACCAAACTACATGTACCATAAGTGAACTTTAGTCAATTTTGATGTGCTCAAGAGCAATAATTAAATAAGACAAACCAACTGGGACCATTAACTTTGAGTAGCTCCAATTGGTTTGTCAATGAAAGTTGCAAATCAGCAATTACTTTGTGGATACAAAAGATAATAACCAAGTTCCTGGTCCAAAGGAACTTTAGCCGAACTACATGTACCATAAGTGAACTTTAGTCAATTTTGATGTGCTCAAGAGCAATAATTAAATAAGACAAACCAACTGGGACCATTAACTTTGAGTAGCTCCAAATTGGTTTTTCAATGAAAGTTGCAAATCAGCAATTACTTTTCCTGATCCACCATATACAATTATTTTGTGGATACAAAAGGATAATAACCAAGTTCCTGGTCCACCATATACAATTATTTTGTGGATACAAAAGGATAATAACCAAGTTCCTGGACCACCATATACAATTACTTTGTGGATACATAAGGATAACAACCAAGTTCCTGATCCACCATATACAAGTACTTTTATGGATAATACTCCCTAATTTCTGAGGCGCCGGTTTTCTTATGGATGATCCAATTCTCTGCTCCGTACTAAGAAGAGGAAGATCTTTATTTAAACATAGGCATTTTGTTTTCCTATAGCACAAACACTTATTATACAGAAAACTAAGAAGAATAAAAGATGTTCAATCTCTTAAAAATGCTGCTGCAGGAGCTGAATATTGAAACATTCTTCTCAAGCTTGTTGCAACCTTTTTCCTTCACACTACTAGTTGTGCCCATTTTCCTCATCCTTGTATACAAATGGTCCTCCACTACTCCAACAAACTCACCACCTTCTCCACCAAAGCTCCCCATCATTGGACACCTTCACCTATTAGGCTCGTTCCCTCATCGCTCACTTTATGCCTTATCTCAACGCCATGGCCCTCTCATGCTCCTCCATTTTGGAAGCATGCCAGTCCTTGTTGTCTCTTCAGCTGAGGCTGCCCGCGAGATCATGAAAACGCATGACCTCACATTCTCTGACCGACCCAATTCCACCATCTTTGAGAAACTTCTCTACAATCGCAAAGATATCGCAACTGCACCTTATGGTGAGTATTGGAGGCAGGCAAAAAGTATATGTGTTTTAAATCTTTTGAGCAGCAAAAGGGTTCGGTCTTTTCGTGCTGTGAGAGAAGAGGACATGAAATCCATGATCAACAAGATTAAGCAGTCCTCCTCATCAGTTGTGAATTTAAGCGAAATGTTTGTGACAGTGACTAATGATGTCTTCTGCAGAGTGGCTTTGGGGAGGAAGTATAGTGGTGGGGAAGATGGGAGGATGTTTAAGGAGCTTTTGGGGGAGTTTGGAGAGTTATTGGGAAGTATTGTTATTGGGGACTTTATCCCATGGCTTGCTTGGTTGAGCCATGTCAATGGTATGAACACTAGATTAGAGAAGGTGGCTAAACAGTTTGATGACTTTTTAGAGAGAGTGGTTCAAGAGCATATGGATACTAGTTCAAAGAGTGGAAATGATGGCCTTGCTCATACTGAGAATGAGGATGGTCAAAAAGATTTTGTGGACGTTTTACTTGGGATTCAGAAACAAAACTTGCTAGGTTCTCTTATTGATGGAGTTAGCATAAAGGCTATCATTTTGGTAAGTAACTCTCTCTCTCTCTCTCTCTCTCTCTCTCTCTCTCTCTCTCTCTCTCTCTCTCTCTCTCTCTCTCTCTCTCTCTCTCTCTCTCTCTCTCTCTCTCTCTCTCTCTCTCTCTATGTATATGTATGCATGTATGTATGTTAGAGGTTAAATTAATGTTTAATTTATCAAATTTTGTTTATCAATATTCTTGTAGGATATGTTTGCTGCTGGCACTGATACCACGCATACAGTCCTAGAGTGGGCAATGACTGAGCTTTTAAGGCATCCAAGGGTCATGAAAAAATTGCAGAGTGAGGTAAGGGGGATAGTTGGAAACAGAAAAGATGTAACAGAGGATGATTTGGTTGGAATGCATTACTTGAAAGCAGTGATCAAGGAGACTCTTCGTTTATATCCTCCAATTCCATTACTAGTGGCTAGGATGTCAACCCAAGATGTGAAAATACATGGTTACGACATTAAAGCCAACACACGAGTTATAGTGAATGCATGGCAGATTGGAAGAGATCCCAAGTCATACAACAAACCAGAGGAGTTCGAGCCAGAGAGATTCATGAATAGTGGGGTAGATTACAAAGGAAGTGACTTCCAATTGATTCCATTTGGAGCTGGCAGGAGGGTCTGCCCAGGAATTCAGTTTGCCATGGCTGTCAATGAGATTGCTTTGGCAAATATAGTTCACAAGTTTGATTGGACATTGCCTGGTGGAGCTAGAGCAGAGGATTTAGACATGACTGAAACCACTGGTTTTACCATACATAGAAAATACCCTCTAAAAGCTGGTGCTATTCCATATCCTTGATAAAAGATAGAGGGAATTATATGTATGTATGGGTGGCCTTCATTTTATATAGTGCCATTGTAGAGTTGCAGGGTGCTATTCCATATTTATTATGCTAGTTTAATTTCTCTGTTACTGCAGACTCAGCAACATACCAACACACAACACACAACATGCATTGTCAAAATATTATGAGTATGAAAGCAAGTTTGCTTACCATCTTTACATTTTTCAAGTTTCTTAAATTGGTTTGCTCGGATTTTTATGTGTTTAAGAATTCAAACTCACTGTAGTTTCTAAATGGGTTTGTAATTTATGGTGGTGCGATTAGTGAAAAACTCAAATATAAATTTAAATAATAAATATTAGGGTTTATCTAAGTTTGACTACATGGCTTCTGTTCTTGAAAGTATAGACAAGTTATATGAGTGATAGGGCTCGAGAGAGAATCCCAGTCTGTCCAGCTTGGGAAATGAGCCATCTAATTTCCTAAGGCTTAAACTGTTAGAAAATGGGTATATCAAGTTAACTCTTTGAACAAGCATAGGAAAATGCTTATTTATGCAAACATATATAGGACAACATACTCTAGCATTCAGATGAGCTAAGCATTCAACGAACAGAAAGATCCTCGAGATTCTTTCTCATACAGCTCCATAATTGTTTTGTACATTTTCTCTATCTGTCACTTATTTCCGGGACCACCAAAGATGGAAATTACCATCACTGCCCACCAAAGATGGAAATTATAAGCATTTTGCTGAATTTTCTCGTTAATAAAACAAGGACCACAACATCTAGTGTGGAAAAGCTGAATGATACAAAATAATTGACTTATCTTCATTTTCTAATACTGACAGTAGATGCAAAAGCAAGTCTCCCAGAAAATGTTTCATGAAACAGAAGGGCCATACCAGAAGCAAGTATAAATAGATGAACACATTAAACACAAAGGTAGACTCGCCACTCATTACCCAATTTAGTTTTAGAAAACTCCAATGGCTCTTCTTCAATTGCTAAAGGAGCCCTCTTTGATTTTTGCATTCAGTTTCCTCATAGTGTTGCTCAAATTCATCGTTAAGGATAAGTCAAAAAACAGAAAGTTCAAATTTCCACCAAGCCCTCCAAAGCTACCCTTCATTGGTAATCTTCACCAGCTTGGAAACAAGCCTCACCTATCACTCCGGTCCTTGGCAGAAAAGTATGGTCCAATAATGTTCTTACAACTTGGTGAGATCCCAACTGTGGTGGTTTCATCAGCTAGAGTAGCCAAGGAAGTACTGAAAACCCATGATCTTGCACTGTCAAGCCGTCCACAAATCTTCTCAGCCAAACACCTCTTCTATAATTGCACTGATATTGTCTTCTCCCCTTACAGTGCTTATTGGAGGCATATACGTAAAATCTGCATACTTGAGCTCCTAAGTACCAAAAGAGTGCAATCATTTAGCCATGTAAGAGAAGAAGAAGTTGCTCGTCTGGCTCGTCGGGTTGCAGAGTCCTATCCTGGCACCACCAACCTTAGCAAGATGCTTGGACTATACGCAAATGATGTTCTCTGCCGAGTGGCATTTGGAAGAGATTTCTCAGCAGGTGGAGAGTATGATCAGCATGGGTTCCAAAAGATGCTGGAGGAATATCAGGAATTGCTTGGAGGATTTACGATTGGAGATTTCTTCCCTTCCATGGAGTTTATCCACAGCTTAACAGGAATGAAATCTAGACTTCAAGAGACCTTCAGGCGGTTCGATAAACTCTTTGATGAGATGGTGACTGAACATCTCAATCCCAAGAGAGAAAAAGAGGAACACAAGGACCTTGTGGATGTTTTACTTGATATACAGAAAAGAGGGTCTGCTGAGATGCCTCTCACTATGGATAATGTCAAGGCTATTATCTTGGTCAGTGTAGACTCTTGGATTATTAAGTTATATTATTCACTCTCACAGCCATGAAATCCCATATATACTAATTTAAATATGAGTTACACTTAACTATTTGCACAGAAATTAACACTAATAACACTGCTGCTGCTGCAGGACATGTTTGCTGCAGGAACTGATACAACCTTCATCACCCTTGATTGGGGAATGACAGAGCTTTTGATGAACCCCAAAGTCTTGGAAAGAGCACAGGCAGAAGTACGAGAAGTTGTCAGAGAAAGAAGGGTTGTGTTAGAGAGTGATCTGCCTCAGCTGGATTACATAAAAGCTGTCATTAAAGAGATATTTCGATTGCATCCACCTGCTCCAGTACTAGTCCCTAGAGAATCCATGGAAGATGTAACCATTGATGGGTATGATATTCTAGCAAAAACACGAATTTTTGTCAATGCCTGGGCAATAGGGAGAGACCCAGAATCTTGGGAAAACCCAGAAAGGTTTGAACCAGAAAGGTTTATAGGTAGCACTATCGACTTCAAGGGGCAGGATTTTGAGCTTATACCTTTCGGGGCTGGTAGAAGAGGTTGTCCAGCTATTACATTTGGAACAGCAAGCGTTGAGCTAGCTCTGGCTCAACTTCTGCATAGCTTTGATTGGGAGCTTCCTCCTGGTATTACAGCTAACGATTTGGACATGACAGAAGTTTTTGGTATCACAATGCATAGGATAGCTGATCTGATTGTTGTTGCTAGACCACGGTTTCCCTGAGACAAGAAATCATCAATAAACAAGTAACATGGCTACTATATGTATCATCCAACTACATCTGCTTTCTTCAAGAGCAGGTTCATGGGTTGCTTTTGCCTGTCTCAGAAAGCAGACTCCTAAAGAAAATGGAGGCAAGACTATCCATTTCCATATTTCAATGACATATGCTTTTTCTTTCCTTTTCTTGCCCCATATTTCTCTCCGAACTATGGTCTGAATCCAATGTCAGTGTCTGTTTCGAAGAGCAATTGTGCTCCTTAATGTCATAGCTTCGCAGAAACAAAATCAAAATCCATATAAGAGTAAATGGTTCCCTAATATCATTACTATATCTGCAGTTAACAGAACAGCTTGAAGGGTACGCATGGAAGAACAAGATAATTCCCCAACTTGCCTCAACATGCACATAAGGAAGCTATATGCTTCAACAATCATTCACAAGAATAGTTTGAGCTCTTCGCAAATTAAAATAATTGATGAAAGATGAATTACTTTAGTAGGGGTCACAGAAGCTATACAATGTTAAGCAGTAAAACAGTAGAAAGTAATAAAGGGACAAAAAACTGGACTAGACTAGAACTTCTTTTACAAGGCATAAATGTTTTAAGAAAATTTGCTGAGCCAAAATTGAGTTGGTTTCTACTTTCTAACGGTAGAAATCATGCTTAGATCCAACTTCATTAAGAAGCGTGGAACATTGATGAGAAGGAGGGATTTATGGTTTAAATGGAGGATGCAGTCTGCTTTCTGAGGTACTCTGGCTTCCAAAATTGTTATCCTTGGAAGATCTATCATCTCTCTATGGTGAACCAGTACTGCAAAATGTTGTCTCAATATCTGATCATATCCCTTCAAGCACAGCTGTTGCTCAGTGTGACCTTATATCCTGAAGATAATGACCTACCAGTTGAGCAGCAATAAACAAGGCATCAGCAAGGAGAAAGACTCCAACCTGTTGGTAAAACAATCAAATACGAGATTAGAGTCTTGAAACTGAGGTGACTACAGAGCAGTCTATTTTAGCAACGTGTGAAAGAGAATAAGTACCAGACGGGCAGAAAACACTAATCGGTAACCCCAGCCTTCTTTGGCAGCTTGAGCTCTTTGTTGATCAGTCCAACTGCAAATGAGGGATTGAGAAATAAATTCACTTTCTGAGCCTAATAAGATCCTGCTCAAGGAATAAATTGACATCATAAGGAAAAGTGGGCGAAGACCAGATAGTTACCCAAGGAATTCTGAAACCCCACCAATTCCAGCAAACTTAAATGGCTGAGGGCCTTCTCTGACAAGATCCTGCTCCCACATAAGATGAGACTCACTACATTAACAGACTTGTTCAGTTTGGTTGACAACAAAACAGCCAAAGAGAGAAATTTTGGAAATGATAATTACAAAAAGAATGTAAAAGTTACACCAAAACCACTACCTCTTCTTCAGCAACCTCTAGACCCCCCTGAACCCAGAAAAGGTTTCTGTAGCCAGCATTGTACAGCAGCTCACAAGCAGCTAGAGATCTGTGCAGGAAAGGTTACACTGTTGAAATTTGTGGTAGATTCATTTCACTGATTTCAGTGTAGGTGATTCTCATCATTGTCTTCTTTTGCATGTATTTAAACCACAGTAGTAGGTATAAGTTAAACTTCTGTTCTCTATTCGAGCTGGAGATATGTTAGTGATCAAGGTTCCTAAACAAGCCCAAGAACAAAAATTTTCAACTTGGATGAAAACAAAGGTCTGACGTCTAGAATCTGGCGGAGGAAAAACAAGGGTTGAATTATGATTGCAGATTGTAAATCTGAAGAACTATAAATTTAACCATATTTTTTTTCCCTTTTGGCCCTTTTCTCCTCTGGCAATTTCCTCCTAATTCATATGCTTACTTTGTGGAGAAAATAAGACATGATCGTAGGATCTTCGTAATATTTGGAAAACAACTTTTATTATAGTTCTCCAAAACTTTTTCCAGAATATTGTTCAGTGATATTTGGAGTTCCTACAACATTATATGGTCCTATTGCCCTATTGTTTTCTGCGTCATTATGGCTATGTTTTCATACTTTAGTTAAAAACTCAAAACAAGAAGAGAAAAAAGTGTGTAAATCTTTTGAGTCATTATTAAATTAGGAATGACATTATATGGGCTAACATATTGTATTTGCAGTGCATTCTAAATATATGAAGAAGACATAACTACACATAATATGCAAATAAAAACCTCATCATCTCAATTATATATTTATATGAAAACCAACACAGAATTTTGTCATCAAAGAACTTCCAAATGCCTCATTATGAACTCACAGTTATCATTTGCTCCCAAAAACTTAATTGGTGACCATATTACAACCCAATGACTGAAACTACAATTAGTTGAACAGAAAATGCACCTCAATCCCTTCTGGCATGCAATGATAAGATCTGTATCTTTCGGAAACTTCTCCTGAACTTTAGACAAGAACTGGCTGCGGAGGAAAAAACACTGAATATGCAATTCATTGTATGCACAAAGCAAATCACAAGAATAAGGTGGTTTGTGTGACATACCTATTATAAGACAATGTAGGCACGCCACTCCACCAACCCCCTAGACAAAAAAATTATGTCACGTTTAGGAGTATAACCACCAAAGAGTGCAAAGCAATGACAGGTTACAAGTCAGACATGGTTTGAGTAGTTAAGAAAATACTCTCTCATTCCCTACAACATATATAAATAGTATTATTTTTTGACCAGTCATTAGAGAACCCTTTAAATTTGTTGCCAAAAACAACAATAAAAAGCACACTAACAATGAAAAACTATATGGCAGTTCAGAAAGACAATATAGCAAGAATTGCATGATACCCATTGTGAAATTTTGGATCTTTCTGAAAATAGCTCCCACGTCAAATTCGTTACCAACATCAAATATTGGAATCCAGGTTGAGCCTTTAACCCATGCCTATAGAAGAGGGTGAAAGAAGAGGAAAATATATGAATAATGACAAAGAATAATAACGAAAGAAAACATTATATTAAGCTGTCTACCTTGTTGTGTTCTGTGGAGGGACGAACATCAAGAAGGGTTTTGTTAGATAGCTGAATTGCATACCCAGTTTCCCTTGGTGTTAAAGCTTTAATCTTTCCTTCCCTAACCTATACCAGAACAGTTAAAACTCCAAATGAACCAAGGTAACATATCTAAATGGCTCAATTAGTCACTATTTCAAAAAAAACTAGCAAAACCCAATTAAATTCAAACTTAGCACATGCAAAACAAAACATTACAATCCTTAAAACAAAATAGTGGAACTCAAAGAAGGGCAGCTAACCAAAGAATGTTAAATCCTTAGTTTTCTTAAATGCCCATTAAGCAGTTTACTTAAAGATCAATGTAAACAATTGTTTCTCTTTTTTCTTTTTTAAATTTCATAGGAACTGAACAATGTACCAGAGCTTCCCATCTCTTTTTGGCAGCAGCCATATCTCTCATTTGCTTCAACTCATAATCTTCATTCTCAGCTTGCATTCGAGTAACACTCCAACGCTGAATCAAAAACAAGAACAAAAACAACCCACCTCAGAAAACCATTAAAAAAAAACAAGAAAAATAAAAGAAACCCAGTATTTAGAACATAAAAAAGGTGGAGAATTTACATACAAAATGGTGGGTTCTATATGACGGTCCGAGTTTTAAAGAAGATATATGTGAACTGCTAGAAAAACGTTTTGTTTCAGATGGTATTTTGGTGGTGGTGGTGGCTCTTCGTTTCTGTAAAGTAGAGCACGAAATGCTGTGAGTGTTGAGAGAAGGAAGTCCCAGAGCTTCCATTGCAATTGCCATTGCTGTGACTGTGAGTGATGAGAAAATTTTCGGATTTGGTTATCTTCAGGTTGCGTGTCGTTTGTTGCCGCCGCTCACTGGCCACTGAAACGCTGCGTTTCACGAGACTGAAATAACAGAAAATAGATACCTTATGTATTTAATTTAGCCACCATTATAATAAATAAAAAATTCACAGTTTAAATAGTTAAAATTTTCTTCTTTATTTCATAATTTTCTTTTTTGGTACATTGGTAGTTCATAACTTTTTTTTGGGTTTTTATTTAAAATATATATATATAAATAGAGCTTAAGACTACAAAGGATCATGTTGATGTTATAATTAAAAGGCATAAATTCAATTTAGACACATAACTATATATGTTATTTCAACGGGGTTCACGAATTTTCAAATATTTCAAATATACACCTGATTTATTATATAAATTGAAAAATGAAATTCCGTCTATCAATTTATTGAGAGATCAGTTAAATGTCAGCTTGGCTTTTGCTAACGGAAATTAATTGGCGACCTGGCACCAACTCAGCATACATTTTCCGCCAAATGAGCAACACATGTCCACTTGACACGGGCCCACACACCCATCACCTCTTTCCCGCTCGTTGAACGCTCTCCTGACCATTTAGTCTCCAAAAAACATCACATTTCCCCCAAATTCGAATATAAATCTCTTACTTGTGTTCAACGAGCGAGAAAGAGATGATGACTTTGTGGACCCGTGTCAGGGATTAGGTGGACCTGTGTCGCTCATTTGGCGGGAAATGAGCGACACGAGTCCACCTAACCCCTGGCATGGGCCCACAAACTCTCACTCTCTCTATTATTATTAAATTGTGGACCCGTGTCGCTCATTTGGCGGGAAATGTTTGCTGAGATAGCACTACGTCGTCAAGTAATCCCGGTCAGCAAAAGCTAAGCTGTCATTTAACTGATCTCTCAACGAATCAATGGACAAAAATTCATTTTTCAATTTAGATAATAGATCAGGTGTATATTTGAAATATTAGCCGGCCCACTTTTTTATTATGCCAAGTACTTAGCACGAACGCCAAAGATAAAAAAATAAATCCAAATTTGGTTTTAAAATGGAGAGTATTTTTATAGTGTAAATGTGCAAATGTTATATAATTCTTAAATTAATTCTTTTTAAAAGAAAAGAATTATAATAGTGTAACTGATAGATAAAAAAGAGGAATGATATGTACCTTTATTTTTATGTCTTTTTGTTTTTTGTTTTTTGTTTTTTCAATCAGTAGAGTAGTCTTAAGATAAAAAATGCTTATTTTTTAAATCACTTTTAAAAAGATCGTTTATACAAAAAATTAATCTAATAAGAAATTGTTTAATCATCTAACTATTATCAAATAAATTGACCTTTTTATAACAATTATATTCATTGTCAATTTTGCAAGTAGTTAGATGAGGAAACAATTTCGAGTTAACTTATGATTAATAATCTAAAAAATAAGCAGTTGCAATTATAAAACTATGTAATGAAATAAATAGAGAATGTGAAAGAGTGAAAGACACAAAGGATCCACGTAGCATTCTAAAATTAGGCAAACCCAATCAAGAGTTTTGCCCGCCAAAATTTATTGGGTTTAGGAAACCCGATCAAGAGTTCTTTGTCGAAATGTGACAACTAAAGAAAAATTATTTACCCAAAAAAGACAAAAAAAGAATTATAATGTTCTAAGGAAAGAGTGAAAGACAAAGAAAGAACAAAAAGGGTACTCGATCTCCTTCATCTTTCTATTTTTGGCCGCGCACTATCCTTCCTCTTTAATTTGCTCAACCTTTATCAAACGAATAACAACAAAACTTGCCTATACTACCATTCTATTACAACCACTAGTAATAAAGTCAATTTACTCAACTACTTTGATTTGGCGAAAATTTTGACTTCAAAATTTGTACGTAGTCACTTTAGTCTACCACGCTACCAACACAACAGTTGATGAGGCAGTTCAATGAAAAGAGCTGTAAATTAATTAAATTGTCTTCCTTCACTCAAGTTCAGTTTTCCCATTCCTAAATTAAAGTTGATAAAAATCAAACACATAAGAAATTAAACAGGCCACAATGCCACATGATCTTCCTCCTTCAAAAGGGCCATTTGTTAGAATAGCTAGTTATGCTTGGCCAGCTTAATTACTCAGCTTAGGTGTACGTCACATGTACGTGTTGTGTCGTTTGCCATGTGGCAGTCTGTTAGATTATTTTGTTAAGCCAGCCGTATGGTTGTTAATAGATCAGTCTGGTATGCTAATTGGTTGTTAGTCTGTTTGTTATGCAGCTCAGTCTTATAAGGCTTACTCCTTGTAATTACAGATCAATCAAGAAAACTCAGTTTGCTTATTCTGATTCTCTCTCTCTCTCTCGTTTCTCTCATTCTCTCTCTTACTTTCTTTTTCTTTGTAATTTTCTCTGAAACCAAACACCATTAACCAAATCCCACCCCCATTAGTTTACAAAAAACTGAGACTTCCATTTTCCTAGCTTCCCTCCATAGTTCTTTATTCTTCACACAACTTCCAAGCTCGAACTACTTGTACCATGTGATCACTTCAACCATCATGCTTACGCATGTCGGCCGGTTGATATATATCAAATTTCATCACCTCAACATATTACTTTATAATATATACATATTCACACTTTGGTCAACTTACCACCAGCTGGCTCCACAGACTTACTTATATTTACTCAGTCATAGCGGCCATACATTGCCCAGTAACATAAAATAAGGTTGCATTGAGAACCTCACAAATCAGTGATGAGCTATCAACTTTCCTTGGTGCTAATACTGATCTTTGCTTTTCTCATATCCTTTATTTTCTTGCTGTTGATGAAGCAGAAGAACCAAAATGGTGCTCATCAAGTTATAAGAAGGTTGCAATTGCCTCCTGGTCCTAGGAGGCTACCTCTCATTGGGAACCTTCACCATCTTTCTTCTGACTTGCCTCATATTGTCCTTGAACGCCTTGCCACTGAATATGGGCCTCTCATGTTCTTGCAACTGGGCTCATTACCCACTTTGGCACTCTCCTCAGCCCACATGGCAAGAGAGCTATTCAAATCCCATGACCTCATTTTTTCAAGCAGACCAGTCTTGTATGTTGCCAACAGGCTTAGCTATAACTGTCAGAATGTGTCATTTGCTCCCTACGGTGAGTATTGGAGGGAGGTTAGAAAGATTGTAGTTTTGGAACTTTTTAGTGCAAGGAGGGTTCAGATGTTTCAGTCTGTGAGGGATGAAGAGGTTGGCCTTATGCTTGAGTCTATAGCTCATAATTCCTCTTCTGGTCTCATCAATCTCAGTGAAGCCACACATTTCTTAGCCAACCATGTTTTGTGTCGTTCTGCTTTTGGTAAAAAGTATGATGGTGGAGGTAGCGAAATTCTTGAGTTGATTAATGAGGCAATGGACTTATTGGGAGGGTTCAGCATATCAGACTTTCTACCATGGATGGTTTGGCTTAACAAGTTCAATGGTTTTGAACAAAGGGTGGAGAAGTGCTTTGAAGGCTTGGACAATTTCTATGAGAAAGTGATTGAGGAACACCTTGATCCGAAAAGGCCTAAACCAGAACGTGAAGATCTTGTTGATGTTATGCTTCGAGTTCAGAAGGATCCAAATCAAGCAATAGCCCTCACCAATGATCAAATTAAGGGTGTTCTCACTGTATGTTCCCTTTTCTTTCTTCATGCATCCTATTGTTGTGTAATTGTTAAGTTTATTTTCTTTATTAATTAGTATTTTATACATATAAAACCAGTGTTGGTCCATATCCTAACAACTTAAGCTTTTGGGAATCATGGTAATGCAACAACATTTATCATGATATCGAAATAGAAGATTCTGAGTTCGAATCCCTGAAAACTACAACCTCCCAAACTATAAGTTGAATTCATGTATTGGGCTCCAAGGCACTATAGAATGTTAGCAGGCTTTGGGGAGCTAGATACTTAAAAAATTTCAAATCTATTTTTGCAGGACATGTTTATTGCAGGGACTGATACATCCTCAGCCTCACTGGTGTGGACAATGACTGAGCTGATTAGGAACCCCCTAGTGTTGAGGAAAGCACAAAATGAGGTGAGAGGAGTTGTCAAGGGAAAAGGGAAGGTGGAAGTTAGTGATCTTTCAGAACTCATGTACCTAAAGTCAGTCATCAAGGAAGGGCTTAGGTTACATCCACCAGTGCCATTGCTAATACCAAGACAGACCACAGAGAGTTGCACATTTGAAGGGTACGACATTCCGGCCAATACAATGGTGTTTGTGAATGCAAAAATGATAGGAAGTGACCCAAAATGTTGGGAGAATCCAAATGAATTTTTTCCTGAAAGATTCTTGTACAGCTCAATTGATTACAAAGGAAAGCATTTTGAGTTTATACCATTTGGGGCAGGAAGAAGGAGTTGTCCTGGTATGAACTTTAGTGTGCAGCTAGTTGAGCTTGCGCTTGCTAATCTCCTTTATGGTTTTGACTGGGAACTGCCTCATGGGATGAGAAAAGAAGACTTGGACATGGGAGAAGCTTCTGGGATTACAGTGCAGAAGAAAGTTCCTCTATGTCTTGTTGCTACACCTGTACATCTTTGAGAGCATACAAAGACCAATCCTATCTTGATAGGCTATGGTGCGCAATAAACAAACTGCATGCATGTTACCACATTTGTTGACCATATTATGTGGCAAGTCGACGTGTCAATTGCGAAATAGTCATAATAATTGATGTAATAAGCAGACTCCACTTGTCTCATAATATGCTTAATTATAAATTATGAGTCTTCGATCTAGCATTGCTTTTCTATAAGTTTTATTTTATTTTTATCTGTTCTAGAAGTGTTTCTTTGTTAGTCAAGTCTGATAATCAACTATATAGAATATCTCTTAGATTAATTGTCATTCCTTAAACCTTAATTGGTGGAATTAATTAGTATTATTTGTTTCCTTATCTTCCAATTTAGTTAAAAGCTCCACTATATGAGGAAGTCTACTTTTATGATGACGACTATATGTGAGGAAGTCTACCTTTTTTATTTATTTAAGGAAGTTTTATTTTTGAAGAAATCCATTGAATAATACAAACCTTTATATTGTTTCAATCTTGCTATTCCAGAGAGATGACATTTGAAGAAATTGTCGTCTTTTTTTTTTCTTTTTTTGATTCAGAGGGAGCCGAAAATTGAACTTGGTGCAGAGTGGTAAATTCAAGGATCTTTCGAACTGGGTTACCCACCAATTGCTGAACCGACAGTTGCAATTTTTGACTGGGGAATAGAGTCACTTGTAAGACACATTCTCTCAAAAATGGGCACACCTGTATGGCAGAGATACAATTATCCAATGCAACACAGCTAAATGAATGGGCTGGATCTTAGGAACTAAGGAGGGTATTGGTTATCTTTATCCATATCCAAGTCCACTCACTCTTGATGCATAATCCATGGACAATCTTTACTAGCATTTCTCTTCACTTGGAGTACATGACATCTATTCAAGCTACCATATCGGGGTTGAACTTTTGAGTCCTTTTTAAGAGTATATATCTCTTTAGTAGAGTGTAATTTTCTACAATCAAATAATGAATATATGGGGTGCAGTATTTGTATGGTAGAAGTGATCAATATATTCACTCTCGGTAACAAACAAAGTTTGCAAAATTTAGAAAAATATAGCAGTGAAATTAGTTACAATGAAAAGTCATTATTTATTTATTTCAGTCAAAAAATATCATGATGACATGAATACATGACAAGTATATATCTAAATACCACTACAGGCCCACAACAATGATTGATGTTTTAAAGTATAGAAAAAGACTGCACCAAAAAAAAAAGGATACAAAAAGACATGGAAGGATAAAGATGGTCCTCTTTTAGATAAGATCTACGCGAATGTATCAACTTTAACTCAAATAACATTGAGATAGAGAAGCTGAGAAGGTGGTCATCTATTCTTCAGTTCAAAATTTCAAATCTTCTGCATTTATCCTATCAAGAAAAACAGCTTCATTTAAATAAAACAAAAAAAATAATTTTTATATTCGGATGAGCACCACATCAGCAAAAATGCAAAACTAAGGTAAAAGACAATTATGCCCGTCGTCTAACCAATTTGGGCTGTTCTGAGGAATGGGCCCCCACCTTGTTCGAAGCCCATGACAAGTAAACGTAAGACGTATTAAGGCCCAAGAATACTCCAAGGTGGACCAGGACTCCTGCCAAGATTGCACCTACAATTTCTTGGCCATTTAGACTTCTCCAAGTCACTATAAAGACCTCCACTAAAGTCAAACGAGGTACACAATTTTTGAGTTTTGAGCCTATTGCTTTCACCTTGTTTTGACGGTGGTGATTTCGTTCTTCAGGTAAATATTTTCATTTTGGTGGGAAGTTTTGTTGAGTCACAGTTTATGATTATATATGAATTTTGTTCTCAATATGTACGTGAGATTTACCTTCACACATGATATGATTGTCGCATGTAAAAACCTTGTCAATTATTGCTTTTGCAAAACGAGTTGGAGCGTGATGATTGGCTGGATTTCACCATAGAGTGTGAAAGCATTTATTCATAAATACTAAAGAGTTTTTTTTAGCTTTTATTTTCTCTGTCATAAGTCATAACATACAAAAATTTATGCATAAAGTAGGTTTAGGTTGACAAAAAACCCTAAGTTGAGAAATGTTAACTATTTTTTATTAAAACCGTTTTTTTTTTTAGATCATTATTTATATATAAAGAATAATTTCAATTATGAAACTACGTTATCAAATGAAAGTAAGATAATCTATTAGAGAAAGTAACTAGAATTTCTCATCCTAGGTTTTGGTCTTGGTCTTGTGACAAATTGAGTTAATGACGTTAGCCAAAGGTCAACAAAAATGACATAAAATAAATAGTTACAGTTACAAAGTTAGCGGTGGTTTGTGTCGCCATCAATCAAAACAACAACAAAAAAAAAAAGCTCTGAAAGGAGACCCTTTTCCGTCAGGAAACTTCCCAGAACCAACCTCCTCCATTAAACTACGCACGCAAGTATCCATCTGTCTCTCTCTCAGACTTACTCCTATTGCAAGTTGCAAACTGGCAACAAAAACAACAAACAACCATTGCTCAGTTTCCACTTTATCCCCTGGTCTCCTCCGCCCACTGACAGATACTATCTTCAACTCAGAAATGTTGCATCAGTTGACCTTCTCTCTAAGAGGTACCAATCCTCTTTCTGCCGCTTAAAATTGATGGCTTTAGTCTTTTTTGAATTTGGGTATTAGGGATTGGGGTTGTATGTATATATATTTTTTTTTTGGTTTGGTGGGTTGTATTTTGTAGTAAAGCTGTAAAAGGTGTATGCCTTTCTCTGGCCTACAAATGTGAGTAGATATGGAATGTAGGTTCTGGGAAATTTTGGGTCTTCTTAGATAGCAATTATGAGTTGGAATAAGGAAGTGCATGTCTGTTTTTAGGGTGCAAAAGATTTCTTTGATTTACATTTTTTTGGCCAGAAAATATGATGATATCTTCTGGGTTATGTTAGATTACACTGATCCCAATCTGTAAATTGCCTAAAAATCCCCAGCATTATTGAATTCAGCCCCATTTCTTTGCATATGGATGAACCTTGAAATTTACACTGGTTATCTTAAACTTTTTGTTCAATTTTCCTGAGACAATTTTTTTTTCTTTTTTCTTTTCTAAATTCTGTTTCTTGGGGTCATATCCCCATGATTTCCTTACTAAAAGGAGGGGGGCACTAAGTAGTTTTTGAGGTGTTGTAATTGCTTTTTCGTGTGATCACTTGGTTCTCATTTGTTGAATGTGCAGTGTTCCTGTAGAATATAGAATAGATGGGTGGGGCATTTTCAAAACGTTCAACTTCAAGACAGTCTTCTTTTGGGTCTAGCTCACATTCTTGGAATCATCAAAATTATCCTCCGCAGACACCATATGCACAACCAAGCCAAGACTATGGGCAACAACAACATTATGCACCTCCACCTCAAAGCCATGGCGGCGTTTGGGCGCCAGAGTCAAAAAAGAGGTTGGAGAGGAAGTATTCGAAAATAGATGATGATTACAATAGCCTGGAGCAGGTAAAACACACATTTTATTTCAAGTAATTGAACTGATATAATTGCTGAACATCAAATGTATAGCCAATCTCTATTTTGTGTGTGTGTGTGTAGGTAAAGAATCATATTGATTGCATATCTGTATTGTTATAGTGATGTCATCCATCTTTGAAGAAAATATGATTTCAGATCTTTGTATTTTCTACTAGCACTTGAGTAATTATTGTGGCATTCTTCCTATAAAAAAAAAAATAATAATAAAGGCATTTTGTTTTACTCTTAAATTTTGATAGGTCACAGAGGCATTGGCGCGTGCTGGTCTTGAGTCATCCAATCTTATTGTTGGGATTGATTTCACAAAGAGCAATGAGTGGACAGGTTTGCCCTGGTGTAGGTGCTTAGAAGTCTTTTTATAAGTTATATAGTGAAACATCCTTGACTTGCTTTCGTATCAGGTGCAAGGTCATTTCATCGGAAAAGCTTGCATTACATTGGCGAAGAGCAAAATCCCTATGAACAAGCAATATCAATCATTGGGAAAACATTGTCTTCCTTTGATGAGGATAACTTGATTCCCTGTTTTGGATTTGGAGATGGTATTTCATCTAAATGTTGTATTAATTTTCAAATTTATCCTATTGACAATAGAGAATTTATGTGATGTTTATATTTGCAGCATCAACACACGACCAAGAAGTTTTCAGTTTCTACCCGGATGAGGGATCTTATTGCAATGGATTTGAGGAAGTATTAAGACGATATAGAGAATTAGTCCCTCAGCTACGACTTGCAGGTTGCAATTTGTTCTATTCCCTTTTCCCCCTTTCTTTTTTTTTTGTTTGGGTTGGTTATTTGCTTATGGTAGATTTATTATTTATGCCATTTTTCTTGTGACAGGACCCACATCATTTGCCCCAATCGTTGAAATGGCCATTACTATTGTTGAGCAAAGTGGTGGTCAGTACCATGTGTTAGTGATTATAGCTGATGGGCAGGTATATTGTTTTTGGTCTCTATCTTATAGTTTTCTTTGGAAAATTTCTGATCAAGCAGCAAAGGCTTTACGTAGCAATATGGTTTCATGTGTTCAATTATTTTAATTAAATGAGACTGTAAATTATCACAGGTGACTAGAAGTGTTGATACCGAGCGTGGCCAATTGAGCCCGCAGGAAAAGAAAACTATTGAATCAATTGTGAAAGCAAGGTAAATGCTTAGAATGCTTGTTTTCCTTGGTCTTATTCTCTTTGCCAATCTATCTTATGATGTGCTTTGTATATTGCAGTCAGTATCCCTTGTCAATTATTGTAGTTGGAGTTGGAGATGGGCCATGGGATATGATGAAGGAATTTGATGATAACATCCCTGCTCGGGCCTTTGATAACTTTCAGGCAAGTATTTGTAGGTTGTGGAGCACGTACGCTTTCTTGTCTTGTACCTCATCTATCTTTAATTGAGAAATTCTGCATTTTGTCTCCTGTAGTTCGTGAATTTTACGGATATCATGACAAAGAACATGGATCGCTCAAGAAAAGAAGCAGAATTTGCTCTTGCAGCCCTGATGGAAATACCCTCCCAGTATAAAGCAACACTAGAGCTTAACCTATTGGGGTAATAATCTAACTCCTGTGTAGTTGGCTTTGGGGGATTTGCTATTGCAGCTGGGTGACATTGACATAAATTCATTTGCAAATCATCCTTTCCTTTCATTGCTTATATAGTGCTTCAAGAGGGAAGGCTGTAGATAGGGTACCTCTTCCCCCTCCTCTTTATGGTTCTGCTTCTTTTAGCACCTCAAAACCTTCACGCTCAAGCAATTTTCGTCCAAGTGCACCTGCTAGGCAATATGATGATGAGGTTGTTCGCACAGCGCCCCCTGTCGCTTCTGCTTCTGCTTCTGACAATCATGTACTTGCACTCTTCCTACTTCTGTAATTGAGTTGCTTTTATTTCTAAGAACCATAATTACCATATTGTGACATTGAATCTTTGGCATGTACATCAAAAGTAGATTAAAAGTATCGGTAAGATCTCTACCTCAATGTCACAAATTTCAGACTTTTCTTTTTGTGATTCTGACAGGTCTGTCCCATTTGCCTAACCGATCCAAAGAATATGGCTTTTGGTTGTGGACATCAGGTAATGCAGTTTTGCATTGGTTAAACTTTACAGAATTGGATTGGAGAATGAATATATGAGTTGGATTTTGTATGATTTGCACTTTTGCAGACATGCTGTGACTGTGGACAAGATCTTCAATTATGCCCCATTTGCAGAAGCACCATCGCAACCAGAATAAAGCTATATTAAGTGTTAGTTTGCCTGAAATTCGGACCACTGCAACTTCAACTCCAAGACTATTTCAGTTCTTTGCAATTTTTTTTTTATCCGTTGGAACTCGGTCCCTTGTACATACACTTGCGGTTAGAATTGCTGCTATGGCTGGCTCTGTGTTGGTTTAAATTTTGTTTTTTCTATTTATGCTTTGGTCCAATTAAATTCAACATATAACAAGTATTTTATGTGCCCATATGTGTACACCCGATATACTTTATATATTCATTCATTAAAGTTCACCTCCTGGCGTCATCTACAAAGGATCTATGAATAGTCATTTTGAGTTCAACTGATGAATAAGCAACATGTCATTTTTATGTCCATCACAAACTAAAAATTGATACGGGGTACGTCGTCTTTACAATTAATTTAAAATTTCACAGTTTTTTTTTTTTCTGCTGGAATTGTAGAAATTTGTTGTTGAGATTTAAAATGCATTATTATTAGTACTTTGTTGAAAAATTATTTTATATAACTGTAACATTATCATGTAGTATATAAAATTACGTGTTATAATATGGATGAACATATTTTACAAATATAAACTCGTCGTTCAATTATATTATAACGCGTTAATTAATTAATTGATTATATCATGTGATAGTTTTGCGATTATACAAATTATTTTCTTAAAGTTTGCCGGAGTGTTGTTGTATCAGCTA
The DNA here is from genome assembly GCF_963921425.1 of Dryas octopetala. Lineage (NCBI taxonomy): Eukaryota > Viridiplantae > Streptophyta > Magnoliopsida > Rosales > Rosaceae > Dryas > Dryas octopetala. The sequence goes on along the minus strand of NC_141374.1, from coordinate 15,251,458 downwards.
AAGACTCTGCATAAGTGTGGAGAACTTCTAGGATCAAATGACTGAAATTTTGCAAGCTAGTTAGTTACCATTATCACCAAACCAAGCACCCCAATAATGTAATATAATATAATTATAAGCTACCACTCTTGAGTGCAAGACTGCCTAGTGACTCGGGTTTCCACCAAACAAAACTAGAAAACTAGAAGCGTTTCTTGAATGCAGGAGTTTGCTTTGTGAACAGTTTCAATCTAAACAGTGGCCTATATATATAAAAACACTTGACACGCTTCCCACATCACTCAAAACACACACAAACACATTCTTCTTACTAGCTACTCTCACATGGCGCACCCCAATGACTTCCCTGGTGTAATGAAATACACGATGACTGCTCTGTTCTTGGCATTGCATTGTATTGGATTTAGTGGTGCAGTTGGGGGAGTAGAGAGAAAAGGGCAATGGCAACTGCTACTGAACAACTCTGGTGTAGTGGGTATGCACATGGCATTAACCCACTACAACACTGTGATTATGTTTGATCAAACAGAGGCAGGCCCTTCCGGGTACCGGCTTCGTAGGCGCTACGATGGAAGCAGGTGCACAGATAGCCGCGAAGATTTGGCAGACTCATCCTGCTATGCTCACTCCGTGGAGTACGACATTTCTGGCAACCAAATCAGACCTCTGAGGCTTTACACTGATACCTGGTGCTCCTCAGGCTCTTTCTTGAGCAATGGGACACTTTTACAAACAGGTGGATATGGAAGAGGCACTCGAAGAATTCGATACTTTAGGCCTTGTGGGGACAATGGCCAATGTGATTGGAGGCAATCAGAGAGTTCACTAGCTGATGATCGTTGGTATGCTTCGAATCAGTTACTCCCAGAGCATGATCAGAGCATTGTGGTCGGTGGAAGAAGGACCTTCACTTATGAATTTGTACCAAAAATGTCTTCCAGGGAAAGCGCTCATGATCTTGACTTCTTGCACCAGACTTTTGACAGAGGTGAAGGAGGGAACAACCTCTATCCCTTCCTTCACCTTTGTTCAGATGGAAACTTGTTCATTTTCGCTAACCGGGATTCAATTCTCTTAGATTACAAACACAACAGGGTGGTTAAGACCTTCCCTCGAATACCCGGCGATGGCTCAAGGAACTATCCGGGCTCTGGCTCATCCGTGATCCTCCCATTAGACCACACAGACAGCTTCCAAAAAGTGGAAGTCATGGTTTGTGGTGGTGCTGCCTATGGAGCCTATAGAGCAGCAGGACAATTCAGATTCTTGAGAGGCTTGAGCTCATGTGGAAGAATGGTGATCACAGGGAACAGACACATGTGGAACATGGAAAGCATGCCTGGTCCTCGTCTCCTAAGCGACATGGTGATCCTCCCAACTGGGAACATTTTGATCATCAATGGGGCTCAAGCTGGCTCTGGGGGATGGAACAATGCAAGAAATGCTTCACTCAAGCCTTTCCTTTACAACCCAGATAAGCAATTAGGCAAAAGGTTCACAGTCCTCAAGTCCACCAAGATTGCCAGAATGTACCACTCCTCAGCCATTCTTTTACCTGATGGGAGGGTCTTAGTTGCTGGAGGTAACCCTCATGAAAGGTACACTTTCAACGATGTGGCCTACCCAACTGAGCTCAGGTTACAAGCATTTGTCCCACACTATTTGGGCAGGCAATACCATCAATATAGACCCACTAATGTGACCATACACTATGGTCACAGTCACAGTGAGCCCAATTATGGTGTGAGGTATGGGGGAGAGTTCAGTGTGACCTTTTTTCTGGGGAGGAAGCCAAGCAATGTGGAGTTCAGTGCTTATGCACCACCATTCACAACACACTCCATATCAATGAATCAGAGGTTGCTGAAGCTGAGGTGCAAGAATTTGGAGAGGGCTGAAGGTGGAAGGGTACATGCAGTGTTGGAGGCACCTCCATCTCCAAATGTTGCACCTTCTGGTTATTACTTGCTCACTGTTGTGAATGGTGGCATTCCTAGCATGTCTCAGTGGGTTAGGTTCCTATATTCTTGAGGTCCTGTACTATTTAGTACTATACGTACTCAGTAGAAAAATGTTATGCGGGATGAGAATAATTCGTGTAAACAAGCATGCCAACAAGTAAAGAAAATACCATATCTTAATATAGAAGCTTTAATTTCATATATGCATAATTCTCATGATTACAACCAAAAGTGTTTTTCATTTTTATTTTTTAAGCTTGAGTATACTAATCAAGAATTTAATTTGTAAGGATTGACAAATGGGCTGCCTAATGTGCTAATTGGGCCGTGCATTTCGTCATTGAGCTCGATGGTGGTCCATGAAATCTTGGGCCATCCATAAATGTTGGGTACTTGTGCACCATGCATGATAGCAATGTTGGTACATTCGACCAAAAAAAAAAAAAAAAAGAAGCAATGTTGTTACATTTTAATTTACCAAAAAAAATGTAGGTACATTTGCATGTGATGAAGCTCCAATCAGTGGTTTGTGGGTAGGTTTCATGCGGTCTGTGTCATATATAAGTAGAGTAGGGTAGCCTTAGCTGCCATAAGAAATAACGCTAATTCTTCAAATTATATCTCATAAATACTTTCTGCTTGACATGTTATATTTGCTAGACAACATCTCAAAAATTAAGTTATTAAAAAATTAGTTAACATTACATATCAAAGTATCAAACTGACATTATTAATAAATTACCAATTCAAAGTTTCAAACAAGGGTTAATTATTTATTTAATGTGACAATGAACTGATGGATTGACCCCTTTATGATAGACTGATGGCTAGTGATCATAGTTTGAGAGAGCATAGTAACCTTAACATATCACGAGTCATTAACTACCATTACCAAAAAATTTCAGCTGCATTCATTGCACTCAACTAGTTTCTTGGCTTTAAATTGTCAATTTCATTCCCGGCCAAAAAAAAAAATTGTCACTTTCATTAATCTGAGATCTAAAATCCCAAAAAGAAAAGAAAAATAATGATTATAATTGGACCTGGCCTCTAGTATCATATGTGCCACCATATCACCGTTTGAACTAGTTTGGATTTATATTATTATGGCTTCAGTTTCAGACCCTCCTTACCATAGACTGAGAAATGAAGGTCTCTTTGGTGAAGGATCAGATGAGCCAGAAGATCATCAGAGAAGAGTGATATTCAAAAAGAAAAGGGGGTGGTCCAAGATTAGGAAGCTAGGTGCAGGTAGAAGGAGGCCAAGGGTTCGCATTTTGGGCTTGAGAAGGTTCCTAAGGAAAAGGGGTAGGCTCTTCACAAGGATTAAAGTTTCATGGGGCAAGGCTTTGAGGAGGTTGAAGAATGGGCAGGGTCACGTGAGTGACCTATTTGGTGGGAACTGCTTGTTCATGCAGGTCAACCCTATGCCTTTCAAATGTGGTGAGAGACCTTATAATGTTGGTCTTGGGCTTCATGTTCATGGTAGTTTGCCCTCAAGGTATTAATCTCTTGGAAGAATATTGTTTGAGCAATATTATTATTAGAAAGAAGAGTTCCCTAGCTAGCTATCCTTATAGCTTTCTACACCAAATTTGCTAAAATATTGTGTAATACTCAATTTATATGTGCATGGTGTAAGGGTGTGTCTATATATACATATATAATAAATCATGTAATTGTTGTAATTAATTAAGATACCATGTTTTTAAATTTGATTACAATTTTGAGGAAATTACAAATTTAGTCCAGTTATTTTATACCTAGTTCAATTTTGGTCCACAATCTTTTTTAAGTTCTGTTTTGGTCCACTAATTGTTTCACTTGTTCAATAAAGGTCCAGATTTGTTTTCTCAAATTTGGCCTGCTTTTTACCCTATCAAATCTCACCCAAATTTAGCAAATATATACTTGTTTTAAAGCTATGCATTTCTTCTTTACAACCATATAAAGATCATTCAAATTGGAGTTCTAAAACTCAAGATAATTGACCCTAAAGTAGGGTACCCAAAACTGCCAATTTTTCAAATTTCACCAAATCTCAATTCTCTTAGATTATAATACTCCAAATTTGTTTTTATGACTAAAAAATGATGAAATATAACTTATACTTCAATTATAATTGAAGAAAACACAACCCAAAAGATTTAAAGTCACAAATCTGGACCTTTATTGAACAAATGAAACAATTAGTGGACCAAAACAGAACTTAAAAAAGATCGTGGACCAAAATTGAACTAGGTATAAAATAAGTGGACCAAATCTGTAATTTCCTCTTACAATTTTAACTATGAGATTCTATATACCTAGCTTCTCCATTGAGATTTTTCAATTTGAAAAATGTACGAAAGAAGCTTGAAAATATGCTACATATTACACGTTTGACAATACTTTAATCTAAGTACGAGGATATATATGATTACAATCTCACTCTATAGTTCACTCTCGAACTTCATTTTTCGTACTTTCAATGCTCAGCCTAACCCAACCTACAAAGTTGGTTTCATTCCTAATTTATCTTAAATTAAAAAGTTGAGATTTATAGTATTTTTGTTCTAAAGGATGTTATTTGGTACTCAAAAATTGGACATGCATGATTCATCTTAATGCATATATGTTTAATTAGACGTCTTAATTATTAAGAACTTACTTTTAATAAAGTCAATACTAAGTTTATATTAAGAAAAAATAAATAAATCGTGAAAGGCCGTTATGTTATCTTTTACCGGGAAAGGATATAGAAAGAGCAATTGAACCAACGAACTTTTGAAATCTTTGAGAGAGAAGTGAGATGATCAGAGCAACAACAACGGTCACCAAAAACCATCATCCAAACAACAAAGCAGACTTCGCTGCTTCACTGCTCAAAGCTTGCACATCGCTTTCCCATCTCAAACAAATCCACGCCCACATTTTCCGATCCAATCTCCACCGAAACGCCTCCTTAGTTTCCACTCTCATCTCTCTCTACGCCTCTCTCTCCTCCTCACCTCGCTATACCCGCCTCGTCTTCACCTCTTTCTCGAACCCGAATCTCTCCGTCTTCAACCACGCCATTAGAGCTTTCTCCAAGACCCCCTCGCTTTGTTCCCAAGCGATAAGTTTGTATGCCCAAATGGTGTGCGTTGGAATTAGACCAGATAACTATACGTACCCTTTTGTGCTCAACTCGTGTGCAGCGGTAAATGATCTTTGTTGTGGGGTTGAGGTCCAGGGACGCATTGTTAAAATGGGTTTTGGGTGGTGCGTTCCGGCTTCGAACGCTTTGATTGATATGTACGGGAAATGTGGGGAGTTGGGGAGGGCGCGGGGAGTGTTTGATGAAATGTGTGTGAGAGATGTTGTTTCTTACAATGCGCTTTTAGGGGCTCATGCGAGAGGTGGGGCGGATATGGAGAGTGCTTGGGCTTTGTTTGATGGGATGGTGGGAAAAAATTTGATATCTTGGAACGCCATGATTGTGGGTTATGTAAATAGTGGGGATCTTGTTTCGGCGAGGACCTTGTTTGATAGGATGCTGGAGAGGAATCTTGTTTCTTGGACTACAATGTTGGTGGGGTACACGAAAAGTGGGCTTATTGATATGGCCAAGGGACTCTTTGATGAAATGCCTGAGCGGAGTTTGATTTGTTGGACGGCTTTGATTTCAGGGTATTCGCAAAATGGGAGACCAAGTGAAGCGCTTTCACTTTTTTGGAGAATGGAAAGGGTAGGGGTAAAGCCTGATGCTTTCACCATGACAGCTTTGATTTCTGCATTGGCACAGTTGGGCCGTGCAGATCTGGCGAATTGGATTGGATCATATGTGGATACAGAAGGCATAGAACTGAATGAACAAGTGCTTACTGCACTTGTCAACATGCATGCCAAGTGTGGGAATATGGAAGAGGCATGCTGTATATTTGAGAAGATCCCCCGGAAGGATGTTTTCTCTTATAGTGCAATAATCACGGGTCTTGCATCTCATGGTCATGGGGTTAAAGCACTTGAGATCTTCCAGAGAATGCTGGCAGAAAATATTGGACCTGATCACATCACATTTGTAGGGGTATTGACTGCCTGTGGCCATGCAGGACTTGTTGAAGATGGAATGACATACTGGGAAAGCATGGTTAAAGATTACAATATTGAGCCTGATGCTGATCACTATGCTTGCATGGTCGATATGCTGGGACGTGCTGGGAAACTTAATGAGGCTCACAATTTAGTCAAGGGCATGCCTATGGGTCCACACCCTGCAGCATTGGGAGCTCTGCTTGCAGCATGTAGAACATATGGAAATGTCGAGATTGCAGAAAGTGTTGCTGAGCAACTCTTCAAGTTAGAACCTGAGAATACTGGAAATTATCTGCTACTTTCCAGTATCTATGCATCGGCAGAGCAATGGGATGAAGCCAAAAAAGTGCGGGAAGCAATGAACAAGAGAATTGCAATTAAGCTTCCTGGGTGCAGTTGGGTTGAAATTAGAAAAGGTCATGCAACTCAATTGAAGAACCAGATCTAGACGGCAATTCTATGGTAAAATTCTGGCTTGCTGTTCTCATTTAACTGAGTTGTAATACACACTTTCTGCTGCCAGTGCCCCTGTGCCAGACCAGATTGAAATTGCAGATACAATGAAGTTATTATGTGTTTCATTCTTACAACTTGGTTAGTACATGGTCTGAGATGATTGTGCATTCCTAGCCCCAAGTTGACAAGAATTTGAAGGCAATCAACCAATATTTGGCACTTGCAGTTACAGAAAATGCAGTGGCCCGGAAATCCTCGCTGGTCAACAAAATCCTGGTTGGCTTTGTTCTCCTCAGTCATATGTCTCAAACGTGCTGTGTTCTGGTGGGGAATATGAACTCATGTTCAAGCATATTGAGTTTTACATGAGAGAATTGTGCATGGAAGATCATGATTGCAGGGAATAGAAAAGTAGTGGACAAAGTAGAACATTAACTACTGGCAAAATATTTGTTTGGATTAAGGAACTTGCTGCAATCAATCTTCTTATGTTGTGTACAATACCTTTTGAAATGTATAAATTTGTAATAATATTTACATGTCTCATATATCTGCAAAGAAATTATATTCCCGAACATTGTTGACTATTGAACGAACTGCAGAAATTGTGGTTACAACTGCAAGAAGAGAAAAAATAACAATGTTGAACCAATGCCATAAATTCTTCTCTAGCCTAGCTGTCTTCCCCTTGATCTGTGAGAAAAAAAAAAGAAGAAGCCAAAATATAGCCAATTAAGTTTTATAATCCTTACTTTTTCCTGCTTATTGTGTATATAGTTTGTTTTGGGAGAGGGGACAGTGCAGTATTGCGAATTACCTTGATGAAAATCATGCTTGGGAACACAAAAGTTAGTGGAACGAGTGTAAACGATCCAAACAAGTTCACAAAATCCCCCATGAAAGGAATAGCTGCTGTCACAAATGTGTTTCCCATGAAGAGGAGGGCTCGCAGGTAGAATCTCCGCTTGAAATTTTCTTTCGAGTGCATGCTCTTATCAAGCTTGAGGAACTTGGTATCAAGGGTCTCATGAATTGGTGCAACAAACATCTGTGTTGAGGTAAGAAATGGAAGTTCAACTGAAAAATAAGTCTTCTGCAGTAACATGTAAGAAAAAGAGAAATAGCATGCATGGTGAAGAATATGTTTCCCAATGTGAATCTTACATGTTGGGAGACAATCGATTGTAGAAAAACGGCAGCGTTTATGAGGATCTTAACCAACTTAGGACCGCTTAGCTCTTCAGGAAGGTATACAGATACTGTTGAGCCATAAGCCCAATATCCTACTATGCTCACTCCATAGTAAAATACCAGCCCCACACTGTACTGCAAATATAACGCTTTCCTCATATTTGTGACTGCAGGCTTTCTCACAGTGGACTGCATATACCAAAAGATAATATATCAGACTTGGAACCATATTTTTTGGGGGAGCCATTAGTTTAGTTTGTCTATATTGTTAGTGATTCACAAAGTGTATTTCTAAAGGTACAATACGAACCTGTATTTCAAGTAGCAAGCCGGAGCTGTTGCATACAATAATAGCTGAAATTGCACTAAAGGCATTGAACACTCTGTCTGCTTTGTCTCCATGAATTTCATAATTTCTCTCTGACTTTCTTTTCCCTTCAGGAGAATATATGATTGCATGAATGTAAAGCATTGTGAATGCAACAATGTATAAATGATACTACAGTTATATGATTATATGAATTGATATAAGTACATGCATGAAAGCAAGGATTTTGTATATACCATCTTTGACTAGTACCACCAAGAGTATGACAATGTAGGCGAGGGTGATAATGGTGGAGGGTCCCAGCCAACTTCTCATTGCAGATAGTGTAGGAATGAAAAGTGCAAATATGAAGTAGGTCACTCCAGTGATAAGGATAAAATATTGGAGCCTCAAGGGAGAGTCACTGAATTCTGAGTTAATCTCCTGTTTGCAGAGAAGTACATATCCTTTGAACTTCAGCCACCTTTTCATTGCAGAAACATATACATAGTTACATACTATAATAGTGAGCTAGTTATATATACCTTGAGTGCTCTTCCCCCAAGTAGAATGAAACCCATATTTCCAAGCAGAAGGGTCAAGTATTGGGAAACCCATGTGATGTAATACATTTCTTTCCCTTCAAATGACAGCAAAATTGAACAAGAAAAAAAATACAAATCAGTAACCTTATTTGTTTTGACCGTACCAGTTCATATAATATAGTTTGTCACTCATTTGTCTCCCCTATTAATAGTCAAGCATTTGTTGCTATGCTATAAGAGTGTTACTTACAAATCATAAGACACTTCAGTTGGTAACAAGAAGTTGATATAATAGTTAATTAGTACTTTAGTATTATTGATGTTACTAGACATACGTACCATACAAGAAGCCCATAAGATCTCTGTATCTGATGAACCTCTGGCCATTGATGAAGTGAAAGGCAGCCAAAAGCCAGTTAGCATAGGCAGTGTAGAACCCTACAACCAGTAGGCATATGATACCCCATGTCCAACCCAAAGGCACCAACATAAGATTTGAAAAGCTCAGTATGTATCCACAATTAAAGCTTGTCACCAGCATCAACCCAACTTGTTGCCATGAATCTGTAAATTTAATTCTATCAGTGACAAGCACTAAAGGATAATATAAAATTCAAGAACCCCAGATAAGAAATTAATTAATTAAGACCTTGAAAACTTAGAAACAGAAACAAAATTTAAATTAAATAACTTTCTTGCTTCTTTTAAAACTTGTTTGAAAAAAACCCAGATGAGGATCAGGTCTTAGTAGGAACAAATTTGAATCTCAGACATGAATTGAGTAACAAAAAGCAGTTTTTATGAATAGGAACTACTTATCAATTAAACATACCATGGCCAATGGTGTGAGCAGATGTGAGTGCATATTCATGTTCTTGGTCAGTGTCACCCTTTATTTGGCCTTGTTGGATGCTCAAAGCTTCTTTGTTGTTTGTGCTACCTTCTGATTCTTCCATTGCACCTACAAAGAATGCTAGATCTCAAAAAGCAAGCACTGCAGGCTTCCTCAATATAAATTAAGATTCCGTAAGGCAAAATATTGTTTGATTTTCAGTCTGAATTCTCTATTATCGAAAATCAAAATGGCTAGATAGATCTTCTGATTCTCTTTTATTAATTATACACACACAACTACTGTTGAATGTGTAATATACATAAGACTTATAATATCCAGATTCCAGACAATAATTTGATGATGTATATCAATATTCAAGACGGCGATATACCACATGCCCACTAAAATACAGAAAGGCAGTGGAATAAAGACAAAATGTGCACACATTATCATTATTGCATTGAGTGGGTCCCCGGCCGGCCATCGTTGACTAGCCACTTTCTTCTTTGCATATCAATAATAGTAAGAGCTAGGGTGGCGGTACTATCTGATATCAAGTGAGTGTTATGGGGTAGTCACCTTTATTCTGTCATTGGTGACTGTTGTTGCACTGGGGCAGTAAATTTGTGTCTCAACAAAAGTAAGAACGTCATAACTCATGTACTGCAAAATCTTGTATGTAATATCCACTCAAACCTCAAGAAGCCATGAGGTCCCTCTAACTTTGCATCAGTTGTAACTCTTAATCGATCAGATGCCATTAATTTGGCCATGCACAAGACAATTCATCCATCGATCCAATTAAGTCCTTTTGTAATTTGAATGCCAATTTCAACTTGGATGTTGATCTGCTTGAAGAGGTTGCAGATGAATGTTGGAGAGGACTAGAGGAGGGTGTGCAGTATATGCATTCAATCCAGGTCGATCACTCTGCCACCTTGTTTTCAATATGAAAGTTTTTGCTACAAATTTCATTTTATTAGGCCCATCTTATATTTAATGACGATCTTGCAGGCTCTCTTTCTGTACTGCCCAAGATAGAAAATTGTGAAAGTATCTTGGGTGTTTTTAAATGTGAAATTTTCACCTCATCTCCTATTGGGTGAATCAACTACATTCTCTCAATGAGTAATGTTATTTGTACCACACATTACTGACAACACAAGTTAACGAAATGAACATTTATTATAAGTGTTGGTTTCATTTAAGTGAGAGATGTAGTCAACAATGTGGTCAGTAAATGTGGTACAAATAGTTTTATTATTTCTCTATTTATTTTCTATGTTGAGATTTTACAAAGTGGTCTGAAAGACTGGTAATGCAATCACAGGTTCTTGGTCACAATCTTCAATTTGCCTCAATTGGGTTGCTTGATAGTTACAACTCAGGAGGAGCAATTGAATCTCTGCACTGCAACAATGAACTGTCCGGATGTGTAGTGAAGAAAACCAAGTTCTTGTATGGTTTACAAGAAAGAGAATTTATAGTCTACATTTCTAGTAAGTTGTGACCTACTGAGAATTACTACTAGTCAACAATGAATAATCTACACCCTTGATATGCCATTAAATAACTATTTATTCAGACTCTTGGTTAGTCAGAGCCATTGGATTAGGACCCCATTAGAGACGTGGTCAAATTTAGAAAGCCAGTTGGGCTGGACTTGAATGGGCCAATGGATCATATTTGGGCCATTACATGGGCCAACATCTCAAAGCCCACAATAATGGCCTTGGCCCTAAAAAAATTTCAGTGAAATCTCCTTCTCTATTTTTTTATCCCAATAAACCCCTTTCCTCCTACTCCTCTACTCTCTCTATAGTTCTCTACCCCTTATCCTCAGTTCCTCAGTCTCACCGCTCACCCCTTCTCTAAAACCCTTCTCTCTCAATACTTCACAATGACTTCTGCAACCTCGCCTCTCTTCAAGACCTTGTCGATAGCAGACTCATGCCTTCTCTCTCTCCCTTCGCTCTTCACCACAAAAACCTCAAACCCATTTCTCTCAATCCCATCCAAACCCATCAAACTCCACCTCTCGTACGCTCATTCCTCACTCGTTTCACCACATGTCTCTCTCAGAAACAAAACCCACTTCTCATCCATACTGTCCTTTGTGGCCCAGACCTCGGATTGGGCTCAGCAAGAAGAAGACAACACACTCACCATTGACCAAGACGCAACCTTTGAGGCCAGTGAAGGTGGAGTAGAGAGTGGTGGAGAAGGTCTCTTTGAAGAGAGGGAAGAAGAATCCAGTGTTGAGCCACCTGAGGAGGCCAAGATATTTGTTGGGAATTTGCCTTATGATGTTGATAGTCAGAAATTGGCTGAGCTCTTTGAGAAGGCTGGAATTGTGGAGATTGCAGAGGTAAGGATTGGTTTATTTCTTTTATAAAGATTCTGTTTTTTCGTTTTGGTGGTTTTGGGAAATTTGGGAGGTTTTGATATGTGGGTGATTTTTTTATTTTTGGTTTTTGTTGTTGTAGGTTATTTACAACAGGGAGACTGATCAGAGTCGTGGATTTGGGTTCGTGACTATGAGTACTGTTGAAGAAGCTGATAAGGCTGTGGAACTGTTCAGTCGTTATGTAAGTTGTTTCTAAATGCCGTTTCTTTAAGTAATTTTTTTAGTTCTCTTTTGGTGATTTTGGTTTCTGTATATTTATGAAATGCTTACAAGATTAGATAAACTTAAAATGATTTGAGATGATGGCTGAACAGCTTGGCCAATGTTTATGGAGGATAATTCTCATGTCTGGCGTGCTAGGTGATATTGTGGATTGTTGATATGCAATTTTAGCTGTCCTAGGATTGACAAGATCAAATTGATTTATGGTAGTCTTAACATAGTAAAGGTGGGCGCTAGAGAGTTGTTTTTCTATTAAGCATAACGATAAGCACATAGGAGTGCTTGTACTTTTTGTAAAATCCATAAATCCAAGCCATATGAAGTTGTCGATGTCCATGACATCATATGTAGCCAAATCAGTACCTTCTTTTGGTACTTTTGTATCGTTGTTCTCTTGGCACTCTCTGCCTCAGGTTAGGGTTGAAGCACCTCAGGGAACAGTATTGTTCACCTCTTTGGTGGCGAGAACCTTTAATTTCTTCTGATATGTGCATCTTGTATGTGTAAAGAGAAGTGCAAAGTAGAACCCCGTGATGTCTAGTATAGTAAAGCATGGTGGTCAATCTTAGAATTTAATTGCATCTGTTCATGACACCCAAAGATGATATGCTCATAGGAATAGTTTTCCATAAATTTCTGGCTCTTGTACAACATCTGGCACATACGAACAGAGTATTATCCAAGTGTATTGCACCCAATGTGTTAAATGTGCTATACTTTTACACCATACGTATATATATATATATAAGCATTTTATGGCATATTATAACGAGTGTGCTGTTTCTAAGTTTTTGTGTTTAATTTTGTGAGTAGGACTTAAATGGAAGGCTCCTGACTGTCAATAAGGCTGCTCCCAGAGGAACACGCCAAGAACGCCCACCACGTTCGTTTGAACCTGCTTTCAGAATCTATGTTGGTAACCTGCCATGGGATGTGGATAATTCTCAACTTGAGCAGCTTTTCGGTGATCACGGTAAGGTGGCGGACGCTCGAGTAGTCTTTGACAGAGAAACTGGACGATCACGTGGTTTTGGCTTTGTAACAATGGCCAGTGAAGCCGAAATGAATGATGCCATTGCTGCTCTAGATGGACAGGTATTAGATATTTACATTTTTTAACCTTGATATATCATATATGACGTGCTAGGAAAATGGGATGCATCATGCATGTTATTGTGGGCTAAATTCTTAAGCTGACAGTCAGCCGTTAGTTTGACAAGGTTTGTCCAACTTTAGCTAATGAACTTGGGCTGCTAAAGGGACAAAAAGGATGGTTGATGGGAAAATGTTTTGAGGATTCATTATCTTTTTTCTTACTATAATTTAAAACCATCTAACTTGATGTCCTTGTGCTGCAGACTATTGATGGGAGGGCGATCAGAGTAAATGTTGCCGAGGAAAGACAAAGGCGCTTTTGATTTTAACTGAAAGGAAACCTAAAAGCTCTGGTTTTGGTTCCTTCTCTCTTTAGATGAGATTTTGTGTCAACCATTTTTCAGCGAGGTCTTTGTGATTTCTACTTTTAGAATTGTTGTTTAAGTTGGAAATGATATGACTTTTGACTCCATAAACTTCGGGGCATTGCTGTCTGCTATTGATTTTGAAGTGTTAAGGGCGCTTTTGAATGTCATTATATAATGAAATAGCTTCATTTGTATGTCAGCGAGGTGTAAAGCCTATATGTACAAGTTGTTTCTTTTCTAGCATGAAAAACGCATATATACAATACATGGCGTTTTGACTTGCTGGTAAATCCACGTGAGAGATGAAAGATGAAAACAGAGAATTGTACTAAAAAAATCTACTAAATTGATAAACAATCCAATTATTACTTACCCTACTGCTTTTAGTAACTAAAATAAACTCTACTGGATTATTCTCAAGCATTTCAAACCATAAGCAATCCAGTTGGAGTGTCTGCAAAGGTGAACACCCTTGAGATTGGAAGAATTTACAGTGATACGCGGAAAACTATTTTGAACTAAAGCATTACTGGGAAGAAAAAGCAGAACGTTATCTGTACATAAGTACTAGTGACTGTGAGCAAGTAGCACACCCGACAATCTAATATAGACCAGGGACATGACATCCAGGTGAAAAATATGACAGCCTCAATAGCCCCGCAACTGAGCATCTCGACTTGTGAGTGGAACATAACGAACTGAAGTTTCAGTCCGGATACTCACAGAACCATCCAGGCTCTTGTCCACAACCTTCAAATCCTGGAATATGTTTCCCACTGGAATCACCATTCTGCCTCCAGGCTTCAACTGGTCAATAAGTGCTTGTGGGATTTCCGGAGCAGCTGCCCCAACATGAATAGCATCGTAAGGTGCACATTCTGGCCAACCTAACCTTCCATCTGCAGCAATGATTATTAAATAAATAAACTAGTAATTAGAACTCTGCAATAGGAAATTCTTGTCTTAGGCTGATGCATACTTCACTTAATTCAATTTAAAAAGATGAACTCTGGGTTTCAAAAACCATACCGCCAACATGGACTGAGAGGGAACCTTCTTTCAATAATGGTGCTGCTGCACATTTTTGAATATTATGGATTGAGGAAGAGGCCAACTCCGGAATATGTTCTACACCAACTGCACGACCTTGTGGCCCAACCATCAACGCAAAACACGCTGTCAAATATCCAGTTCCTGCAGAACAAAATGCGGAAACTTCAGGATCTCTATTACTGCAATGAAGATGAAACATAGATAGTACAAAGTATTCATGTTCAAGAATTGCATCGTATTCAAATGGTCAAATGTGAAACTTCACTTCCAACATGATATTAACATGTCATAATACAGAAATGCTATAAATAAGCACCTGATCCAACATCCAAAGTGCGCATGCCAGGCTGCAAATTCTCTTCCAACAATTGAAGGCATGTTGCGTGCATATGAGGTGCAGAAATGGTAGCATTATAACCTATCGACAAGGGGGTATCAACATAAGGTGAGGCCCCATCAGGCACAAATAAAGCCCTATCAATACTCTCCATCACCTCAGCAACCTTTTTGGAGTTAATCACTCCATAGCTCTGCAAATTCACCACCATTCCCTTGTTCTTATTAACGCTACTTGCAGACCAGAATTGCTGTAAATTATATAAATAATTACAAAAGAAAAGCTTCAGTTCAATGTAGCTTGCAGAGTTAAACTAATAGAGAAAACCAAGCAACAAAGTTAAGCAAATAAAACACAACCAAGCAGAAACAACATTGGAATTTTTCCCATGAATGGTCACAAACTCACAAGCATCATTACTCACATGAACCTCCTTTTAGGAAAGTTAAACACAATCTTTGTAAGTATCAACAAATACCTTGTCATGTTGCAAATCCAAATCCTCACCACTATGATTAGTTATGGGTTGAGTTTGTTCATCCAAGGCCCTCGGACACGAATACAATTGAATACCATTATTAAACAGGGCACAATGAACCCCACTTACAATGAACATTAAATGATTACAAATCCCTAAAATTTTGGAACATAACTACAGAAATCAGAAATCAATATAATTCTATTTTTACTAATAGCACATACAATTATGCATCAATTGGTTGCTAAGAAAGTAGAAGCAATTAATTAGTAAGAAATAGTTAGAATTTTGATAAAATTGATGTCTGTAAGCTGAGAAAACAAAAACCCAGAATACCAATGCTCTGTTTGAGAGAGAGAGAGAGATATATATATATACCTCCATTCTGACGAAGAGGAAGTTACCCGTGAGGAAATTACAGTGTTGGAAGAGAGGACAAAGAGAGAGAGTAGTGGTGGTTGGGAGAGCTGCAACTGTGCGACGACGATGACGATGATGATGATGATGACAGTGGTGGAAGAAAGAGAGAGGAGGAGTGAAGGTTAAGAAGCGTTTCACAGTGGGCGCAGGATAGCGGCAACCATACGCTAAGCAGCTTATGCGTATAGTAGTCGATGCTCTTGCTGGGGATAATAGATTATGCATTTGCCACGTTCTGTCTAGCTCATTCTACTTTTCTCTTTCACTGCCTCACTTTACATTTACACCTGTCTTCGTCCTGAGCTCTCGGCCCTGGGCCTGCTTATTCCACTCACCGACTTATTCACCACAGGTTTGGGTCAAGTTATTTGGGTCATTTCCTTTGTTCAATGTTGGGCTGGACTTGTTATTAGCCAAAGCTCAAAACTTTGGCTTTAGCCTATCTGATCCAATTTGTGCTACATCCCTCTATTCCTAGCCTACCTGAAGGTGAGTGCTATTCCGACCACCCTAAATTGCACATCTAACTCGGATAAAATCCTATGCATATGAAAAACTTCTTGTATAGCATTGGCTTAAAGGTTTCTTTTATAAGATATCGTTCGAACTATGTGTGAATGACCCAGATGCTATATGAGAATCACTAATATCTTTATATGGTAATCCATAGAGCTGAGGGTTACTTTCAGTTTCTATATATTATTTAGTTTTGTGTGCAAGGATGAAAATGGAATAAAGATAGCTCTCTTTTCTCTCATCTATTTTGACCCCCAACACTGCATCACACATGGTAAAAAAGTTAATCAACAAAACTCAAGCACTAGTCTAGGTGAAGCAAGCATTACTTACGTAAGAATTTACATGGCCCAGTAGCGATATAATATCAACATATGGATATTATGCTGAACATCCCAAGAACCCTTCACTGTGTTACTGTGTCTGTGTCCCTTTCTTTACCTTTTCTTTCAAGATTGTCTCCTCACTTAATTCCTTTCTTCATGACAACATACATATCGGATTGGGATTGAGGCTTGCAGTTTACTATTTATGAGGGGATACAAAAAGTTCATATGATTCACACCAATGAAAAAGTATACAGGAAAGACTCTGACTAGAAGCAGTTTTCCCCTGTACATGCATGTTATTTATTTATATAATTTCCAAAAGAGAAAAGAAAAAGGGGAAAAAGAAAGAAGGTGAACAATAAAAGATTAAAGAATGCTACTGCCTACTGGGGTTTGGGTGCTTGGCAAAAGTTTAATCTCCCAAAACTAAATTCTTGTTTATGGTTATTGCTTAGGTATCAATGGGCTAAAAAATCTTTCTTGAGAAAACTTGAACGGTAAAACTCACTTGGTGTTACATATAGCCCAAAATGACTAAGTTAGACCTGCATATTGACATGGACTCTATTCACAATAAATTATACTTTCGATATTTTCTCATGATTATTAACATGTGTGGGACTTACTGTAAGATACAACAGTTGACAATCGCTATGAGTATCCTTTGCTTTCTCTTTTGGATTGTTTGATAGATTTCATCTATTAGGTCTATTTGACCCTATGAAACCTTGCTTTTGGACTGAGAAATTAACCTAGAATCCAATACAAAGCTGCAGATGTGACAAAGGACCACCACAGCTATGTGACCTTGTCCTTATCTAGTATATGTGCCTGGCTTTAACTTTAATTAGACTCACCTTGCAAGCAAGGTACATGCTCATGAGGCTTTAACTTTTATTCCATATCTTCCTGTCATTATATAAGGCTTGGTTTGTGAAACTGTAAAACCACTCAAACCCCAAGTTTCCCACCTCATAGGCATTTGAAATTCCAAAATATGGCTAGCCGTACCCCATTGCAGATAGCTCCTAAGCAGCAGCAACATATGCTTAGGAGGGATAAAAGAGCATCCCCACAATCTGATGATAGTGCATTGGTGAGGCAAATTCGCGAAACTCATTCTTCTGGACGATCCCACACTGTCGATGTCAAACCAATCCTCCAAGTCATTGATGAAATATTTCATCGGGCTACTCTTGGCACCGATGGCATTCTGCTTGTATTCTCTTCTCCCATTTACTTTTGCACTGCTAATTAAGCCTAGTTTGAAATGCAGAATTGACATGTACTAGTTATTGTTTATTTTGGTCACATTGATTTTACTTTTGTTGCAGGGTACAAGAGAACATGTAGATGCAGTGGACGACAGGAGCACTTTTCCTAGTTTTGATGTCTTGTTACAAGGATTGGCTTATCTCATACAAAAGATATATTGCGAGGTTATCTTAAGGCTAGAATTGAATACATATTTCCATTTGATCAACTTTAATTATGCTCTATTCTCATAATTTTTCCTGCCAAATTTAAAAGCTTTTATAAGATAAACATATATATATATATATATTTCTGTTTATTAAGACCTCTTTCAACATAAAAGCATACTTCTCTTTAGATAGAATCTGGGACCCCTGTAGTGTTTCTGCAGTAAGGGAACAGAAAAAAGTAAAAACATCATTTTAAAACAGTTGTTAAGTAGATGGATATAAAGTAACATGTATGCTATAAATGAAGTTTCAATGTTGTTTCTTTCATTGAAATATTTATTGGGTAATAACATAATCAGTGTTGTTAGTTGTTATGAAAGGATTAGCACTCAATCTGTTCCAGTATGATCTTCTATGATGAATTTAAAATTAGTGAAAGTCTTCTATGTTCTACTAAAGATTTTATGCAATAAATAAATCAGTAAGCACAGTGTGTCCATGTACCGGCAGATAACCTGCCAATGCTCAGGAGGTGGTGATGCACATGCAAGTACAATAGAATTGCTCAGGACCCTTTCAAGCTTTTCATGGGAAGCCAAGGTGGTGCTATCCTTGGCTGCTTTTTCGGTGTTCTATGGTGAGTTCTGGCTTGTGGCTCAGCTTTGCACTTCCAATCCACTAGCCAAGTCTGTGGCCATACTGAAGCAACTGTCGGACATCATAGAGCATTCAGCCTCAGTGAAACCTCAACTTGAGGCAATTAACAACCTCATCAAGGCCATTACCAATGCCACCAAGCGCATTGTAGAGTACGGCGAGATGGTGAACCTGCAGTCTCAGTACATCTCAGAAGACACACCCCCACTGTCAATTGCCATGGCTCATATTCCTGCTGCAACCTATTGGACCATTAGAGGCATACTGGCTTGTGCCTCACATATTGCCATCCTCACAGGCAGTAGATATGAGTAAGCAGCCACTGCAAACTCTGATGCAATTAAAATATGTATGCCTCTATGTCTAACCGAAGCTCTTTTATGCTCATTTTAGGTACATTGCAACAACCACTGAAGTATGGGAACTGTCAAGCTTGGCTCATAAGCTGAACAATATACATGACCACCTCACCAATGAACTTGATAATTGCCGCCGATATATTGGTAAGCCTTTGGGTTTTTTTCAACTTTAGAACTAAGGACATGTATCATCTACACCAATTCCAAAGTACTTTTGAAGAGTATTCCTATCTTCTTATGAATAACATGCTACATGGACCACATTCACTGACTCGTTTTCTCACAGAAGTGTTGGATCGAACTTCTATGAAAAATGTGGTCAAAATATAGTCTTAAAAGTTGATCAAACAGTTTAAAAAGTTCAGGTTAACAAATAGATATTTATTCGTCATAAGAAGCTCACCTTAGAAGTTGATCATGTCTTGGTTTTGCCTTCAAATTGCACCTTAAATTTAAAAGTGCTGAACAAAATTGACCATGGGATGCAGTGGAGAAGAGATATGATGAAGATTATCAGAATCTGTTACACATTTTCCAAAGCCTCCATCTGGACAACATGAAGAGTTTACGGGCACTGATTTCCCACAGGGATGATATACAACCACTTGTAATTGGTTCAAGCAAGTCAAGGGTATAATTCTCTACTTGTATACAGTTGTACTCCCAGCATTTCCCTGACTTCATATTTCTAACATAATGAATCATAATTATATATCCTTCCTTCTATTGGCACAAACAGTTTGGTCTTGAAGTGTTAAGGAGAAGGCATGTGTTGCTGTTAATAACAGATCTTAGTCTGAGCATTGAAGAGATTTTGGTTCTTGAACATATCTACAAAGAAATGCAGACAAGGGCAGATGTTGAGTATGAAATTGTTTGGCTCCCCGTGGTGGACGCAATTGTTTGGGATGAAGCAAAAAAGAATAGATTCGAGGACTTGAAGTCAAGGATGCCATGGTACGCGGTGCATGACCCTCTAATAATTGAGCCTCCAGTGATCAAGTTCATCAGAAACTACTGGCGTTTTGACAAGAAGATGATCATAGTGGCATTGGATCCACAAGGAAGGGTGTCCTCGGAGAACGCCATCCACATGCTGTGGATATGGGGCAATGTGGCTTTCCCTTTCACTAATGAGAAAGAGCAAGCACTGTGGACTGCAGAGAGTTGGAGACTCCAGCTCCTTGCTGATGGCATTGATCCACGCATACTCGGATGGGTGCGTTACATACATGCTATAAAATCTAGCATTATATGTTGGCAGACTATCTAGACCATTCATCTAATCAATTGTTTCATATTAACAGTCTGATAACATAAGATCGATCTTTATACTTACAAGATTTCCTTTTTCTATGTTTATGTGTTTATCAGATAGATAGTGGGAGCTATATATGCTTGTATGGAGGTGATGATCAACAGTGGATTCGGAGGTTCACAGACCGAGCGAGATCTGTGGCAAAAAGTGCTGGCATTACCATAGAAATGATTTATGTAGGAGGAAGCACTGCTACAAAGGAGAAGATGAGGAAACTCAACAAGTTTATTGAAACAGAGAATCTCAGTCACTTCTGGCCTGATTATGCATACACCTGGTTCTTCTGGTCCCGACTCGATAGCATGAGGTGCTCAAAGGCCAAGTACAAGAAGACTGTGGACAATGATCCTATACTGAGGGAGGTCATGACCCTGCTGAGCTATGATGGAAGTGAACAAGGTTGGGTTATGGTCTGGAGAGGCTCAAATGAGACGGCTAGGGGCAATGGCCAGCTGGCTCTAACCACCCTGGATGCCTTTGACACTTGGAAAGATAAAGCTGCTGAGTCAGGCTTTGTGCCTACACTCGAAGACGAACTGAGAAAGCGCCACACCCCACAGCACTGCACTCGTTTGATCATTCCCGGGTTCGGTCCAGACATCCCGGACAGAGTGGTGTGCACAGAATGTGGCCGGGACATGGAGAGGTTCTTCATGTTCCGCTGCTGTACCGATTGATATGACACGTTCAAGCATCATATAATCATACATGGTTATATTAATTTATGTTGGGAAACTCTTTACTTGTATGGTGCTCTTTCATAAGAGCTAGATTATGTGTAATATGTGTTGAGAATAAATTTGTTGGTGTGAATTTGTGAAATAGCTACGACTGAGGTCCTCAGGAGTCTAAGCACCAGTTTGGGCTGCTGAGTCTGGGCTGCTTGGGTTGCTATAAGCCTATAAGAATGTAGAATAATAGTGTTTGAAACACTTTTGAGTACTGAAATTACTCTCTAGCTATATAACTCTCTCTGCTTACTTCACAGTAAGATTATTCTTTCATTTTGGTTTTACATTTCTTGACTGAAAATTAACCTCAAATACAAGACAATACTGGAGTCTGGAGACATGCCTAAGGGCCACCATAGCCTTGTAACCTTATGCCCCATGCCCTTATCCAGTATATAATATATATATATATGCCTGGCCAGGCTTTTAACTTTAGTTAGGCTCACCTTGCAAGCAAGGTACTTGTTCATAAGGCTTTAACTTTTATTCCATCTTCTTGTCATTGTACAAGGCTTGGTTTGTGAAACTGTAAAACCACTCAAACCCAAGTTTCCCACTCTACTAGGCATTTGAAATTCCGAAACAGGGCTAGCACCCCATTGGTAGCTCCTTATAGGCTGCAACATGTGATTAGGAGGGATAAAAGAACATTCTCACAATTTAATAGTGTCATATTATAACATGTTAGATTGTCTAACGCGGTAACATTTTCACGGTAATTGTTGGGATTCTTGCAGCAATTCAGTTAATACAAATGACAAGAAAAATTAAAGTAAATAAATAAAGCACACAAACACAACACAGAGATTTACGTGGTTCCCTCTTAACTTGAGGTACGTCCACGGGGCGTGTTCCGGTCTTTCTTTACTATTGAGAAATATTGAGAATAACAGTACAAGCTAGAACCACTCGTGTTTAATATCCCAAATCCGAGCCCTTAAACCCTTGTACACCCCTCTCAACTTACCCTCTCAAATACCAGTAAAGAGAACTCTCTCTATAGCTTGTAGAAAATGATTTTTTCAGATTGCCTCAATGCATTGATCTGATGCATATTTATAGGCACTTGAACTCAATGGCAAATTTGTGAATATCATGGCACTTGTAATGCCAAGTCAAAGTCTTCCTTATTTTTAGTTCAATGTCTCATGCACTACTGTTGCAATTTCAGCTGTACATTAATGTGCAGTCTGAAGATTGCTTCCTTGCTTTCAAATAAGGCTACACCACCCATCTGTATATAGCTACCAGATGAATTAAATTGAGCCACACCAAGTGTGGCTTGGCTGCCACAGTCCAACAGTAACATTTTGAATGGACATGATTGATAGTGTGGTATAATTTGGTACAAAAAGTTATGCTAAACCATTTTAAGGACAATGAAGAGGAACAGATAGCAGAGGAGAAAGAAGAGAGAGAAGGAGAGATTGGTGAAAGGGTTAAAAGAGACAATTTAAGAGAGAGTGCGAGACAGGGTTGAGTGGCTTTGATTAAAACTGGAACGCGTCATTAGGTGATTAGTCTTTAAGAGAGAGCACTGCTGTAGTTCTGTGTCTGTCCTCATTTACTTAGATTTTAAAGTCTTAAAAACTCATCAGATCCAAAGAAAAAATAAATGTTAAAAGATGTTAAATCGATCTTAATACATAGGAAAGAAGATCGAGCCAAATCCATATATAAAGATTTCCTGGATGCTACCATAAAGTTGTTAAAATGAAAGTCTAGAAGCTTGATTGACTTCGTCACATGTAATCGAAATTATCAAGTTTTAATTAATCAAATAGCAATTTGCACGTTACACATGACATAATAACATAAGTTTTTTTTTTTTTTTCCAGACTTGTGATTTTCAATGTCTTCGTCAATGTGTTACAAAAAAAAAAAGGTCTGTCAATTATGAACGATATACTTAAACTCGATTCAGTTCCATCTGTCTCAGAGTTGTCCAAAGACCTCCCTCTCTCTGCTCCACCTTAGTAAGCTTCTTAGATTGTGCAAAGCTTCAATGTACTTCAACTCTCTCTTGCTCTCAAACACTTCTCTGTTACGGATGTATATACACATTCAGGGATGGATCCAGAAATTAAAATTCAGGGCTGCTATTTGTACACCCTCTTCTTTCTTTTTGCACACCCCTGTTAAAAAAAAAAAGACTATACAGCCCCTCCATTCTTTCCCTCTCTTTTTTCTCTCGTTCACACCCCCCTTTCCCTGATTTTTTTTTCTTCTCTTCTTCTCCAACCCTCGCCCAGCCAACCCCTCCACCCAACCCACCTAGTATGAGGAAATTTCATTAATAAACATAAAATATACACCTACTCTAGGGGGGACATAGTCCTAAGTGCATTATAGACTTTTTGAACACTATCATATTCATTAATAGGATACTTCTATATTGCTTGACGTAATCTTTGATCACGTTAAAGAGCGCGCACTAGTAGTAATCTCAATATTTGGATCCAACTTGACTCTTTGAGTCTCAACTCCTTCACTTTGAGACTTAGAATCACAAATTAGTGTAAATGAAGTACGGTCGTTTGTCTTCTTAAAATAAGAAAGAATACTTTTTCTTCTATTCGAAATTTGTGGATGATCCAACATTATAAACTAGAACATATTGGTAATATATTATAAACATGATATGTAAGGATATTTTACAAAACAAAATCACACAATACCAACCTATTTTTCTAGCAATATGCAACTAGAATTTAATATTGAAATTTAGAGCTTACTTGATTTCCAAACTTGCAATTTCAATAATTGAGATTGAACTTAAAAGCAATCTCATATTCCAACATCAACAAATTACATGAGTTTTTCTTGAGTTCTTGAACAATTTGGATAATCAAATATTAATTCTTATTTAATTTTACAAACATTTAAGAGTAAATTACAAATATCACAACTATTCATAAAAATTGAATTCCTAAATCCTTAAATCTCTAAATGGCTAAGACAATAAAATATAAGAGGGAGCAATGAGGGATGGAGAGGCAGAGACAAATTTGGGAAACTTTTTTATTTTTTCATTGGGTGGGGCTAGGCAAAAAATGTAGGTGTAGTTTTTATTTTTTTTAAATATGGGGTGGGCTAGCCCACAGTGTAGATCCGTCAGTGTGTAACACATTGTCTATCTCTTTCATCATCACGTGCTAGGCGCAGGTTATCAATTAATGAGCATCACATTTGGACTAGTCTACAAGTTGATAAGTTTCTAACTTTCAGTTTTCCATATTTGCAGGGAGGGTTCAACATTGATCAGAACTTTGTGGTATTTTAAGCAGCTCCTTAAATATTTGGGTGCTAGTAGTTCAGGATATTGCATCATAAACAAGCTTCAAGCTTGAGCTTGAGTTGTTAGAGTTATGGCTAACCGCGAAGTAAGTTTAGCTGTGGAGGATTCGGAAGAGAAAGCTGCGAGGTTATTTTCTCAACTCTAAGACCATTTTCTTCATTCTTTTACGCTGCTTAAATATATATTTGTATCAAACAAATTAATACGATTTGGCAGTTGTTGTTCAAAGTGATTTGATCTTTAATTGTAGTTGTAAATATCATAATTGTAAACATATTTGAGGATAGATTTTATGAAGACTTGAAAAGGGAATCACATTCCACGTTGGAACATGGATTTTCGAATGTTCTCTCACATCTCATAATTGGGATCTTAATACAACTTCCACTCGTATTAGAGTGCCTCTACCGGCAACTAGGGGTGTGCAAAAATACCAAAAAATTGAGTTCTGAACCAAATCAAACCAACTAAATCGGTTTGGTCTGGTTTTTTTTTTTTTTTTTTGATATTAAACCAAACCAAACCAATCTGAACTTTGTGGTTTGATTTTGGTTTTCAATATGGAATTTTCGGTTTTAACCAAACCAAACCACCACTGATAATATGTATTAGTTTTTATACATTAATTGTTTTATATCTGATTTTAATACCTATTAATTATAGAGTAAACCAAATTCTCTATTATAGTTTATATATGTTTTTAAACTATAGAAGGGTAAGAACTTGTCAATTGTTCATTCTGCTAGCTGTTCATTCTGTTTTTTATGTTGTGTAACTGATTAGAACTTGTCACTTGTTTGTTTGTGTTGGAATTTGTTAGAATTTGTTTAACTTGTGTTTGAATTTCTGAAAAGTGTTTAGATTGTCAAAATGAGCCTTTATATAGCCATATGAAGTGTGCAAATTTAGCCTTTATCTAGCCAAATTAGGCTTGAAAAATGGGCTAATATCTAAAAAACTCACAAAGTTGTGCTTAATATTTTGGCCCAGTTGTTATCTGATTTTCGTAACCAAACCATCCGAATCAATATTCACGGTTAACCACACCAGTCGGATAGGGCTAGGCTTTGTTTGGTTTTGGTTTTCATATTGACCATTTCGAAAATGTTGATTTGATTACAGTTATTCCTTTGTGGTTTGGTTTTTTGAACTATGCACACCCCTACTAGCAACACTTTGGTAGCTGTGTCCTGTACCAAGTTCATTTTTATTGGACTAATTGTCTACAAACATGCGATACAATGGAATGCTCTTTTGTGTGAAAATTAGGGACCACATTTTGGTACTAGATTGTGTACCACCTCTCTAATAGAAGTGAGACATATTTGTACAGTAATGCTACACTTATCACATTTTTATACCACAATTTCATACCATCTTACATGGCATTCATACATTGGATACTAAAAATTAAAAAATAAAACCTAAAAAAGAAAAAGGAAATACCCTTCCAATAAAGTAATGACACATTAGGTGGGATACAAATGTGAAAAAAAAAATGTAGGACAACTAGCATTATTGATATTTGTATTGGTGAGTCTCACCTCTCTTAGAGAGGTGGGACACAATGTGGTATCCAAATGTAGGCTCCCTAGCATAACTCTTACATCAAAGCTTCAATGGCAATTCTTTTCATGTTTCTTCTTTTTGATGGGTGAAATTTGTTTGTTTTTGTACTTCATTTTCAGTGTTGTACAACATAATTCAGACCAAAAAGGCATTATACAATATTGGGATAAAGCAGTTACAACCGGGAAATCTGCCACAGAAGATGGAGAACATAGAACCAACGGATTATGGGCAACAGTAAAGAAAAGAGTACATGAACAAAATCTTGATCAACAAATTCTTGATCCACCGGGGCGATTCCTTCCAAAGTGGAATAAGATATTCGTAATATTATGTGTGTTTGCTGTCTCACTAGATCCTTTGTTCTTTTACATTCCCATTATTAACGAAGATATGAAGTGTCTGAGGTTGGACAAAAGGTTGAAAGCAATAGCTCTTGGTTTAAGAGCATTAACAGATCTCTTCTACTTGGTGGATATTATTTTCCAAATTTTAAGGAGACCAAAAGCTGAGACATCCGGAGCCTCTGGGATAACAAAAAAAGACAAGGGAGGAAATAAATCAGTTAATATGGATGTTTTGGCCATAGCTAAGAGGATTTTGCAATCTTACACCCTACTTGACATTTTAGCTATTCTTCCAGTCCCACAAGTAAGACTAAGCGAATTATGATCTAAATTTGGGATTCCTAGCACTATCATATATTAATTGATACAATTAATAATAACATTTTAACAATTGGCTTACATCTTTGTTATCTGTCCAGGTAGTAGTTTTCATTTTCTTTTCAAAAATGAGGGGGTCAAGATCTTTGAAAACCAAGAAGTTTCTGAACTCTCTTGTTCTGTTGCAATATATACCAAGAGTTCTTCGCATCTACCTTTTGTGTAATGAACGGAAGACTACCAGAAAGGCAGGCATATGGGTTAAAGGTTTTTTCAATTTGTTTCTGTACATCCTTGCTAGTCATGTAAGTTCAATCTTATCTTAGCTACTACAATTTCATTTCAATGACCCAAAAGAAAGAAATTATATATTAACGTTGGCCTTATATAGGTACTCGGTGCACTATGGTATTTTTTTGCTATTCATCGGGTGATAGATTGTTGGCAATATGCTTGTCAAAGAGAAAATGGATGTGAACCTAGTACTTTTAACTGTGATGACCATTTTTTGAGAAATATCACATTTCTGAATGGTTTATGCCCTATAAATCCACCAAATGCAACACTTTTTGATTTTGGCATATTTGTTGATGCCATTCGGTCTGGCATGCTGGGGTCGACAAATTTTCCACAAAAATTCTTGAATTGTTTCTGGTGGGGTCTACGAAATTTGAGGTTTGTAGATATGACATCATTTTATCTTGATTTGTGCATTTTTAGCAGATTGAATGTATACTTGAGATATTGTATCTTATATATTGATTGCTAGCTCCATTTCATTTGTGCAGTTCTCTTGGTCAAAACCTCCAGACAAGTAGCTATTCATGGGAAAATCTCTTTGCAGTTTTTATTTCTGTAATTGGTCTGCTACTATTTGTATACCTCATTGGAAATTTGCAGGTTGGTGCTGAGTTTATTAAAAACAAAAAACAAAAAAACAAAAACAAAAATCTTTAACTTTAAGCTACTCATAATTTTTCTATATTTTCTTAGTCTATGAACTAACTTGTGTGTACATAGTAGACATATATGCAGTTGGAAACTGCAAGCTCAGAGAAGCTTAGACGGAAGATGAAAATGAAAAGTCTAGAGGTAGAATTGTGGTTATGTGAAAATGGCCTCCCTGAGAAAATGAAGACATTGATCATGGAAAACATACAACAAAAACTTGAAGAAAACAAAAATGCTCATGTGGAGATCCTCTCTGTTCTTCCTTTGGAATATTTAAGCTTTGTCAAGCGATGTCTCTGCTTGCCTACATTAAGAAAAGTAAGTAATTATGTACATATATATATATATATATTCATTCCTTCACTATCAAGAAATTAATTAGTGAGTGTAGCAGTACTCTTTCTTAACTATTTTATGTACGGTATATCAAACGTACCCTAGGTGCCAAAGCTTAAGCACATTGAAGGACTTGATGAGTTGAAAGAAATCTGTGAGCATTTTAAGCCAATGATCTATACTAAGGACACCTTTATTATTCGAGAAGGGGAGCCCCTTGACATGATACTCTTCATCACGCATGGCACTGTTCGAACCTACACAACTAGCTATCGCGGTAAAAATGATCAATCTTCAACCCCCAAGTCTCTTAAGAAAGGTGATTTCTATGGAGAAGAAGTTATAAATTGGGCATCAAAATTTCCACAATCTTCTGAGTTACCCATCTCGTCAAGAATCGTTAGGTCCCTCACAAAAGTTGAAGCATTTGCTCTCACAGCTGAGGACTTGAAGAATCATGTAGTCTTTGAATATATCTTGCATTTCACCAAGGACATGAAGCTCAACCTTGTTAACGATTCTCAGAGGCTGCAGTTGGAGATATTGATAATTTCTTCCCTACGAAGAGCACTCCGTCGAAAAGCAATCCGCCGCCAGAATAATCAAGCAAAGAAGCATACAAAGTCTCCTTAATTGGGGGAGGGCAGGGGGCTTGTAGCTACCTTGGGTGCTTTACAAGGCAAGTAGCTCGCTACAACAAAACCAATAACAGCTACATGCACAAATTGTAACGGAATAATACATAACCAGGATTACTTTGAATTGGTATAAGAATTGAAATAGCATATCTTCTACTTACGTTCTATATGTTAATAATGTGCTTATATTCAAAACAACTTCATTTTGGATTTAAGGTTAAGCGTTTAGAGTTTAGTATTAGGAAACAATATATATAGTTATAGGCAAAAACACAATATCAGCACAAAAAATGTAAACAAATGATTAATTTATCACAAAATATGAGGTCTGCACAAGACAATTTGATCTTGCATATGAAGCTCTATATATAACTAGAAAGAAAAAAAAAATTCACAGTCAACATGGTTCGTTAACAGTTAAAGATTGGTAATGTATAGCAATATTTGCTTAATTCCCTGCTTAAGAAATTGTGCCCAACAGTTAGTCATGAACTTTATTTACAAAAACCATCTGCTATCAACTCTTTCATAGTGAAAAAACCATCTGGGATTTGTTGTGCTAATTATTTTGGCAAACTATGCACTTGTGCTCTTCTCTTTCTTAAGAGCTAGATGTGTAGTATGTATTAAGCAATGAATTTGTTTGTGTGAATTTGTGAAATAGCTAGGACTCTAAGCAATGGTTTGGGTTAATTGGGTTGCTATAAGCCTATAAGAATGTAAAATAATAGTGCTTGAAAGATTTTTGAGCACTAAAATTACTCTCTATCTCTCTGCCTACTTCAAATTTTAGCAATAAATACTCTTTGCTTTGTGACCTTTTCTATAGTACCTCTGTTTCCTGTTCTAAGGAGACAGGAATCCAAATGATAAATTTAAAAACAAAATAAAAAATGAGAAAGGTAGACCCTCAGATCCAACAATCTGAACCAGGCAATCTACTACTAGAATATGCAAGACTAGCTCATTGGACAAGAGTGCACAGCCCACGTTGTTCATGTTAAGGTTTCATTATTTCTTCTTGGTCTGTTGTTTATTCAGTCACTTATTCTTTCATTGTGTCATTGTGTGGTTTACTTTTCCAAGCACATTAATAATGAGGAAAGAAATGTCGTGACATATTTTTCTTAATGTACAAAGGACTTAGACATAAATGAATAGCATAATACGATATATAATTGGTGCCTCTATTACTCTACCATTATATGTCGTGGTAAAAGAGCAAAGCTTTTGAATATTCTTCCAAACCTTATCGCTAGAGAGACTGGAGGTCAATGACAAATTGACAATTGTGTAACCCAACCTTCACTTCTTTCTTCTTCTTCTTCGTCTTCTACATTTTGCCTGGCTCTCCAGCCTGCAGATAGAATAAGAGGATAAAATAAAAACCAGCATTTTCTTTGTAATTCAATCATAAGAATATAAGATTAAGAAAAGAACAGAGGTGGGCCAGGTGGCCATTAAGAAATAGTTGGCGACTTTTGAGCAGCAAGATTGGCCCAGCAATGGGTTGGTGGGATAATATGGGAATGCTAATCTCTGCAGGTCAATATCAGATAATTAATTAAAATCTTTGATCCAACGGCCAAAAATGTCCAGAAGACTTGGCCTTCTTTGTGTTGACTTGACCGATTGGGATTTGAGGGTGATGACTTGGTGACTACTAAGAAGTTTCTAAGTCAAGAGATTAACCCAATGAACGGGCACAATTGAGGGGTGAGTTGCACTTTTCATACATTTGGCAGTGTCTTGTTAGCGTGTGGAATGGTGTCCAATATCATATATGGTTCTTGACCAATAAAAAAGAAAATGTCATATCATGGTGGACTTGGATTTTTTAGCAAAGGTTTAAAGTATTTAATAAAATTGTCATTTTTAACAAAGGTTAAAGTATTTTTATTTCAAAATAAAACCCATTATTTTGAAAATCCATTTTAGATGTGAAATAACTAAGATATAGGTCGGGACTATATTCGAATAGGTCAAAATTATAATCAAATAGATCGGAATTATGTTTGAATTATTTTAGTCCAAAAACACCCAAAGAGTAAAAAAAATAATAATGGTTTCCAAATTACTTAATTGGTATTAGAATGTTATTTATACCATCTCATTTGACTACTTAATTGATTATCTCTCTAATACAAATTAGACTCACTTATGCATGTCCTATACAGGTGGATTGAGAAATAATCAGCTACTTACCATTAGTATTAATGGTCGTGTGCAGGGCAGAATCCTAAACACTTCAGACTTCAGTCATATATAATAGTTAGTATTATTTCACATGCATCAATGAATCAATGATGCCAGAGATAAATGTGCAATTATCATCCTATGTTTATTTTGCAAGTCTATTATTAAAATTCTTTAAACTAATACATCATAGCAATGGGATGGTTAATAACAACATAAAATTACTAAATTAGAATAGATTTGATAATTGAGTTTAATCATCGAATGTGATGGGCTCCACAATGCATTCAATATTCCACATCCGCCGGCTATAAAAAAACAAAAACAGAGACAAAGAAACCAACACCCACAAGGCATGAACTAATTCAAACGCCCTCTGCTCTACCAACCAAAGCCAGCAAGCCTGCCCGGAAATGGAAGTGTTTCCAAGAAAAGCGCAGCAGCTCTCCTTCCTTACCTTTCTCTCCCTCCTCCTTCTCATCCATGCAAGATTGAATCTGGACCGTCCAGATGTCAAAGCCTTCTCCATCATCCAAAGGGACTTGGGCATCTTCCATAGTCATAGTCAACAACGCACCCCATGCAACACCCCTGGTGTGTTCTGCGAGAGAAGACTCTCCAACAACAACACCTATGTCCTCAAAATCACCCGCCTCGTCTTCAAGTCTCGCTGCCTTTCTGGGTTTCTCCCCCCGGCAATTGGGCTGCTCTCCGAGCTCAAGGAGCTCTCTCTTTCAGGCAACCACCTCGTTGACCAAATCCCATTTCAAATCGTTGACTGCCGGAAGCTGGAAATTCTTGACCTTGGAAACAACCAGTTTTCCGGGGAGGTTCCTTCCCAGTTGTCCAATCTCATTCGCCTTCGAGTTCTTGACCTCTCCTCCAATAAGCTTTCTGGGAATTTGGTGAGTTTCTTGAAGCATTTTCCCAACCTGGAAACTCTTTCCATTGCAGACAATCTTTTCTCTGGGAAAATCCCAGCAACCATTCGTTCATTTCGGAATCTTCGGTTCTTCAACTTTGCTGGAAATGAGTTCCTTGAAGGCTCAGCGCCTGCCATGAAAAGGGTTGAGCTTTCAGCTACTGATGTTCCAAAACGTTACATTCTTGCTGAGAATACAAGCAGAGGAAGCAACAACAACACATCAGTAGCAGCAGCACCCTCTGGGAGTAGAGGTTCTAATGCTCAAGCTCCAGGTCCATCCATAGCACCAGAGAACAACCATAAAAGTAAAAAGGAGAAGCTTGGCGGATGGATACTCGGATTCCTTGCAGGATCACTGGCCGGGAGCATATCCGGGTTTATCTTCTCTCTGATGTTCAAGCTGCTCTTGTCTCTTGCAAGAGGTGGTGGCAAGGACTCAGGTCCAGCAATTTTCAGTTCTCTGATCAAAAGCAAAGAGGACTTGGCTTTCCTGGATAAAGAAGATGGGCTGGCTTCCTTGGAACTCATAGGAAGAGGTGGTTGTGGAGAGGTATACAAAGCTGAATTGCCAGGAAGCAATGGCAAAATGATTGCTATAAAGAAGATAGTTCAACCACCTAAAGATGCAGCAGAACTGACTGAGGAAGACAGTAAGCTTATGCACAAGAAAATGCGTCAAATTCAATCAGAGATAAAGACTGTGGGTCAAATTCGCCACCGGAATCTGCTTCCTCTGTTGGCTCATGTGTCCCAGCCGGATTGCCATTACCTAGTGTATGAGTACATGAAAAATGGGAGCTTACAAGACACTTTGAAACATGTTTCAGAGGGGACAACAGAGTTGGCTTGGCCTGTTAGGCACAAAATTGCTCTGGGAATCGCTGCAGGGCTTGAATACCTTCACATGAACCATCAACCTCGCATAATTCATAGGGATCTCAAGCCAGCAAACGTCCTGCTTGATGATGATATGGAAGCTCGGATTGCAGATTTCGGGCTTGCAAAGGCAGTCCCTGACGCTCATACTCATATCACAACTTCAAATGTGGCGGGAACTGTTGGCTATATTGCACCAGAATACCATCAAACACTCAAGTTCACAGACAGGTGTGATATATACAGCTTCGGCGTGTTGCTGGGGGTTCTGGTGATGGGAAAGCTTCCATCTGATGATTTTTTCCAGAACACCAATGAGATGAGTTTGGTTAAGTGGATGAAGAATGTGATATCGTCAGAGAACCCTCAACAGGCAATCGACTCAAAATTGATGGGAAATGGGTATGAGGAGCAAATGCTCTTGGTGCTCAAGATTGCATGCTTTTGCACTCTGGATAACCCCAAAGAGAGACCCAATAGTAAGGATGTTAGGTGTATGCTGTCTCAAATCAAGCACTAAGTATCAAAGTAAAAGCTTGAAATGAATGGGAATCCTACTGGATGGATTGTGTCTCAAACGTATTATAAAGGAAATTTATGTTATGTTGTAGAACAGTTGATCAACAAGTAAATATTGTGTTTCACAAACCATATTATCCTTAAAAGATAAGCGAATCAGCATATAGATTTTGTATTCAGACATTTGGTTAATTTGTATCCCTGACTTGATAAGAGTCTTCAGTGTTTCACAACCAAATTCTACGCATAAAGAAAAACCTGCCTATTTTCTACAGTGCTCATCTTTACTAATCCACTCTCTACTAACCTAGTGGGGTTAGTTGAGTGGTGGAATAAGAGTAGTTGATGTTATTATATGATTAAATCAACCTTGAAAACAACAAACAAAAAAGAAAATATTTGTGTTGTGCTAACAAATTACACACACCAAGTCACCTAGAAAAGGAAAGGGAAGGGGGAAAAGAAATCACTTGCCCTAATTTACAAAGATAAACAACCAAAATGCAAGTACAGTCATTCTCTATTATGCTGAATCATTAGGAAATCTGTGTACCAAATTTGGTTTTCTCATATACACCCAAAAAGGAAAGGAAAAGAATAGCCTACTCATACTCAAAAAATGGACTGATTGCTCTACACAGAGCCATACAAGTGTCAGTACAAATCCTTGCATATACTAAACTCCCAGGGTTTTTTTGCAGTAGAAATAGATGGAAGTAGTCCATGGTAGCAAAAGAACCATATAACACATGTTGTAGTGGTTCTTAAGAAAGTTTTTGTTGCAGATGTCTCCGATATACTTGTCCAGACTCTTGTTTTACTTTGACTAGTTTTGAAACCTGAAGCAAAACATAGTCTGTCAAACTATTGATAGACATTCCTCCCAATAATTCATGTTTGAAAACAAAATGGAATTTGCATTAAGAAAATGAAAAATCCATGCAAGTGCACTCCAAACAAAGGAAGGTCCCATGTAAGTGCATTCTATCACTATCCCTAAAAACAATGGAAGTGCTTTATATGAGGCAACAAATCAACTTCTCCACATAAGTGTTTTTTATTGCCCCGGGCATTTTTACCTTTTTTCTTTTGGTAAGTTATGTTTCAACGTTTTTCATTTCTCCATCAAAAGAAAAAGTATTCTTAAACAGTATGAGTGCCGGTAGGTATATCAACACCTTAAATGCACAGGGCAGAATTCAAGTTCATTTTCCCTTTTCAATATCTATAGATTTACTTTAACAGGAAGAAAACCAAAGACAAAATTTCGTGGGTTCACCCCATGTGAATCATGTGGTAGCAGAGAGAGTGAAAACAAAACATCAAGACTTCAGTTTCAATGGCAAGTATATTAAAAATTGACCTGAGGGTTTACTTGGGCAAAGCAAATATGTATTTATATCTCATGGCCATATCTCAAATTAAATTACTCATCAAAGTATATCATTTTCCAAAAGTTGAAGAAATCATATTCTCAAGGATTCGAATGTGTTATAAGCATAATAAAAACAAAATTAAAATAAAAAGAAAAAAAATGCATATATATGTTATAATCCTCTTCAATACCTCAAAAATCCAAAAGCAACTGGGGGAGAATCCGCTCCAAGTGAGTTGCTTCAATTTTGTTGACACCCTCCGCTTCAGCAATCGTAGCAACGCGCTGCACAGCCTCTGCCTCAACACAAAATGCTTTCTCAAAATGTTATCATAAACACACACACAAAGTCGACCAGCATTCAGTCTCAATTAAGCAACCAAAATTTTGTGTGAACCTGTGATGAAGTTCCGGAGAAGTTCACAGCTCAATTTCAAGGCATTCCCATTAGCTGCATAACAAATGTTGAATAAAGAAACAACAAATCAAATACACATAAAAATAAGAAAAACTCTATCAAACAGAAATAAAATAAAATAAAAAATCCTATGAATATAATAGAAGCTATAATGTGAGAAACCTGATGATGTGGGGCGATTTTTCTTGGATGTTCCAGCTCCTCCTACCTGCACCAATCAAACTTTATTGTAAACAATCTACACAATTAGCAGTCCAAAAGTAGCTGATTAAGTGATTAGTAAAGCAGAAACGTAAGGATTCATGGAATATAACTCTAATATAAAAATTTGAAAACTAATGTGTTTAAATAATCTCCTTTGCCCTAAATTAGTTCCATAAAGCTTAATTAGCAATCAATTTATGAAAATGTGGAAGAACAATGGCCAATGGGTACCTCGCAGTCCATAGCATCAGTGCCATCAGTTAGTTGACGCTCTGAGAATGGAAATGAAAATGGAGAAGACATATAAGAAAGAAGAAGAGGTTATAATAAATTAAGCGAGCAAAGGAACAAAAATGGCGCGGAATTCAAACCGAGAGCTCTTCTGGACCAGACCAGCTTGAAAATGGCATGAATGAGATCCTGCAAAGGACATTTAGCAAAATGTAAGAGGCATAAATAAGAATTTCAATTTGAGAATTGAGGGAATTAGGGTTTTACAGGCTCAAAAGTGTTGTCCTCCATGGGAAGGAAGCAAGGAAGAATTGAGTCAATAAGAGTTGCTGGCGCCCTTTGATGAATTGGGTTTTTAACTTTTAAGTAGGAAGCAGACGGTGGCAGATAGTGTCGTTTGCGCATAATTGTTGTCGTTTACAATTTCATGAACACAACGGCGTCGTAGCACCTTTCATTACCATTCCCCTCTTTGAAACGAACCCTTTTAAACTGTTTTCCTCTAACGCTCGAACTTCTTCTTCATCAGTTTCTGTACCTTTCTCTTTCCCCAAATGGCGAGCTTGGTCCACAAACTCACCAAAAACACACCTTCGCTTAGAACAGTAACATCCCTCAAAAGCCATCTTTTGCCCAAACCAACACCCTCACTCATATCCCACCACAGCCATCTGGGCCCTCCCAAACCCGAATGCACGGACGACCCAATTCCGCATTCGGATCCTACAAGCTTTATCAAGGTCGAATTTTCACATTCATTGCCTATTTTCCCCAGTTTCCCACTTGGGTATTGCTTAAATCCCATATCCTCAACTGGGTTTGAGCAACTGGGTGTGTGCAAGACCGATGAGGTCGAGTCTGATGATGCACGGACGATTTGGGCTGACAGTGTTAAGAAGAAGAGGAAGAAGAAGATGAACAAGCATAAGTATAGGAAGCTCAAGAAGCGTCTTCGTCGCAAGTCCAGAGCTTGACGTGGTAGTAGAGGTTTAGGTTTAGTTTTTTGTGTTCTCAGAAGTTTCTGAACTCTAATTTATTTACTCTGGCTGACAGCGAGAAGTATTATGCATTTTTCATAGAAATTTGAATGGATTTATCGGCTTGTTTTTTATTGAATTATCGATAAAGTATGGGAATTGTTGAGTTTAGAATGAGGTTCATTACACTTTTGGATTAACAATCTTGCTCTATTAATTAAAGTTTCTTCCTTTTTTTTGGTTTGTAACTTTGTATAATTGTGTATAATGTGTATACACTTGTATTTATAGAGAAGTGATAGTTATCATACATTCATACCCCATGAATAAGGGCCTTATTGCATTAAAGATAAGAAGAATGCAGGCTTCCTTCATTTGCATACAGATGATCGTGCATATGGTTAATAAGTGCTCCATTGTTAACCATGTGCACAGATACTTTCCCACAATTTTCATGTTTCAGTGTTGCCTACAGTATAAGTGCTAATTTTCATACTCTGACTTTTGGTTTAGGCATCATAAGGTTACATGACAATTTTGCTGATAGATGACATGAAATGGGGTTTCTCATTTTGTTAGCACCCAACAGTTCCATTAGGTTTTTAGCTTTTGTGTCATTTAGTTTTCATTTGCCTGAACTTTATGATATGCCGCATTTAGAGACTGTTTGAGATGTAAGTTATATCTTGAAATCAGTTTTTTGGAACTTTTGGAACTTTATGATGTAGCATTACAAATTTATAAAAACTGTTAATGTCTGCATTTCTAGGTTGGTACATTAAGCTAGATACTACTCGTGCGTCATTTTGTTTAAACTTTATCATTTTAGATTATATGCTCAAGGCTATGTTTATAGAATAATAGACTTTCTTGCATTTGCTCTTACAAGCTATATTTGCAAGTTACAGTGCCCTTATTTGATTCAGTGGTTCTTAAGTGCTTTGTGATTTTGGCGAATTGGTTGTTGATGCTCTTATGTCAGTCTAAACATTGGTGTACTTCAATGTGCACGGCTAAACATACATTTCAATGAAACATCCACATTTCATAGAAGTTTCATTCAGATCCTGAAGTAAGAGAGGTTCTGCACATATGTCTTTTTTAGATGATATGTTAGTCTATAAAAAAAAATAGAAAGAAAGAAACAATGCTATGTTCTTCATGCTGTTCTAATGCAGGCTGGATTAAGTGCCTGGCTTCATGGCATGGTTGTGCTTTTAAATGGTTCAACACTCCATTACTCCAAATTACTAGGCACTCGTTGGAATTTTTTTTGAGGTCTTTTGGGATTGATAATGTACTTGTGTTGACGATAAAGTTATATTCTCAACCATCTTCATCTGCTTGTCCATATCAGCCAGCATATCAGATAACTGTCTGTTACTCCTTGTGGCAAGTTCAATTGGATGGATGGTCCTCCCAGGAGAAGACTAGCGGTCAACAAGATGATCAAATGTCCCCACCAGTATATCTTATGGCGGTGGAATTTCTTGGTTATTATGGTAGGTAGTGCTAGGCGTTATACAATGAGGCAACTAAAGGTAAGATGCATTCAAAAATCGAATTGTTTTTCCTTTGATCAAGTAGTTGAATGGGAATCCTTTGGTTCTTAGTAAAGTTGAATTTCGACTACCTATATGAATGGTTAATCAAATGTATTTTGCTTGCTATATTGAGTTGTTGACTGAATATATTATGTGTATGAGTGAGATGGTACAAAGTCCTCTGTAGCTTTAATTGCTTGGATTGGAATTATTTTTTAACAACAAATGCCCCCAGATGAAAAGTGGATTTAATTTGAATGAGCGGTGTGTGATTCCGTCAACTAGGTTCTGACTACGAGAAAAAGAGTAATGTGTGATTCTAGAACAAGTAGTGGCAGCAGAAACTTAATTCTATGCTTGTAGTGTAAATATATTTATGTAGTCATATATTAATTGTTGGAGAACAAAATATATGGTAAGTAGGTCTCTAATCATATTTGGCTTCCCAATTTGTTTAGGGTTGGTAATGTGTTCTTTTACTGTGAGATGTCTAGTTTGTTCATCGTTCAACTTTGACATCTTTACTAACTGTTGTGATGTCTCTTCTCTTTTTTGTGTTTCTCGTCATGGTCTTGGCAGGAAACTCATTCCCCCTCGTGGTTAGATATTGTCGCTGTTGGTTTTTGGTAATAGCCATCCTTATTTTGGTTTCTAAGTTTGGGTGCTATCTAATTGATTGTTGAGTAGTAGTTACTTGTGTTTGATTGCTAATTTGATTAGGTTCAGTTTGGAATCAAGTTTGTTTGACTATTGATACTTCGGTCCATAAAACTTTTAAAAAATATATATATGTTTCGGAGAATAAAAGTATACTGTAGTTAGGATTTCAAGAATTTTAGTTTCTTAGGTTGTTTAATTAAGAAATAGTATATTGTTATTTAGTTTTTTTGGTTATTTGAGTTGTACTCTTTTACTAATATATCTTGCTCTTCCTCTTTTTTGGTTTCCCAACATTAACTATTGCAAATTACTATATTAATATTAATACTGACAACAATCATCATAAGAATCCAACTTAGATTTGAGT
Source organism: Dryas octopetala (assembly GCF_963921425.1). Lineage (NCBI taxonomy): Eukaryota > Viridiplantae > Streptophyta > Magnoliopsida > Rosales > Rosaceae > Dryas > Dryas octopetala. The sequence continues at coordinate 15,212,644 of NC_141374.1, read as the reverse complement.
TGTCCCTTGGAATTGTCTAGCCAAAAAGAAATTGGTAACTTTATAAGTCCGTCATTTTGTACTGTGGGAGATATTGCTAATGCTAGTAGGCCTACCTAGCTCTATGGCCCAATATGTAATCAGTGGATCTATGTTCAACCTATAGATGTTTTTTCTTTTCCTGATATTTAAAATTGGCACTGTTTGAGCTTAACCTGGCCAATTTGAGAAGGGGAAAAGGAAAAAAATGGAAAAAGTATGAGATGTAGAAGAAGAAACACCCAAAAAGAAAACAAGGGTGGAGGGTTGCATTGCTTGTAATCATGGTGAACAGGTGAAGGCTTGACATTTAACCAAGAGTCATGCCCAGTACAGAACTATTGATTAAAGTGAGGGACAATAATGCCTTAAGATAAGTAGCTAAGAAGACAAGTTTTTGATATGATTAGGTCTAGCAAATAGAGAGTTAAACACGATCATATTGAAGCCATCCCATGCCACATGACTTTCTATGATTATGTGATATGTTCAAAGCTTAAATGCTCCCTCTCTCATCTTGATAATCAAATCCTATATGTTGACTTATCTTACTAAACTAATCATGGTGTATCAAAGCAAAATGAGTACTCCACAGTACTTTTTTTTTTTTTTTTTTTTTTTGTAACCGAGAGTGTCCTGGGCTAGCTTTCGCGCACCAACCAGCTGCTTTTATCTTTTATTGCCAATATGTGATGCATAATTTCCAAGTACTTGTTCCCTTATTATATTTTTATTAAAAAGTCATCTAGCTATTTCCTTAGATAGATGAGGAAGTTCAAAAATTACATAGGAATTTCATTCTATATCTCGAATTTCCCTTATATATATCGAGTTTAATCTCCTTGTCCAAACAGAGAGTAAATGAAAAATTAGTGATACTTAGTGATGGTCTCCTGTAACTGAAGACTTCCATGTGTGTGACCACATCTATGTATCAACCATAAATTGCTACTTGTTCTGCAGTTATCAGCTGTCAGGTATTGGGTTTATGACTCTAAGTGCTGCACTGCTGGGTGCACAGCATTCATGTTATCTATTTTGTAGGGTGGGAAGCTCCATCAGAAACTTACATCAAGGCTTGAAATGGGAGCATCATATTGCCCCACTTGAACATGGTAGGGTGCGGCTCTCTCCTCTTGTGTCATATCTGTGTGGTTTAAAAAAGCCTTCACAATAGGATCAAAGGGCACACTAATTAATGGTGTGTTTGTCTTACAAACCTTGATGAAGCTTAGTGATTGAGGACCATGGTGGTCCACTTCACCATCTTGTACGATTTCCTTTTTAGCCAATGGTGGGTGTTGATTTATTAATCTTTTCTTTTCCTTAACAAGATTAATTTTGATATAATTTAAAATACAAAAGATTACAAGTCTTCATGCAAATTAAATGTCGGTGGCACATCCAACCACAAAGTCTGTGTTCAAAACTTGACCAATCTTTCATACCTAAAATTTTGACTCAATTTAATTGTAAAATTAAAATCTACTAAAAATTGACTTTCATTCCATAATTAGGCACTCCTCTAAAAATCTCAGAAATTAGGCAGCTAATTTTGTAATTAGACTCAAGAATTTCATCTTGGCCAAAAAAAAAGAATCAAGAATTTCATAAAGGAAATCTTGTTTGATGTTGAAATAGGAAAGTCCAGCATGTGCAGCTGAGAAAAACCATTGGTTGAGTAGAGATGAAGCCAGATGGCATTACAAATAGTCGCCACGTGTCAAGTGGTTGCTATGGTTGGCATGTAGTTTTCACTCACGCGCCACTATATCCAAACCCGTCCCAAAAAAACACAAACCAGGTAACATGCCTCTGCCTTTGATTTCACTTTCAACCCCTATCCAACAGCTTTTTCCTCAATGGTTGAAATTGCCCTTGGCATCCATAATCTACGGCCCTGATTCGAGGAGACGACAAGCGTATCGTATCGCCCCCTGAGCGAATAAAATCGTTGTAGGACGTAGCTTTCAGTTGGCCTGCCCAAGTCAGCAGATTGGCGGACACCACGGCCCATCTCACGGTCTTTGCATTGTGCCATGTCAGCATGGTGGGCCCACGTGGGTAATTTCGGCGAAGTTTGCGGCTGAGAAATTTTAGAAAAGGAAATTGTTGGACAAAAAGGCCCAAGGATGCGAAGAAAATAGAGGGGGATGGTTGGGCCTACTGGGCTTTGGGAGTTTGATTTTGAGGGCAAAAGCATGTGCTGCTGTCACGAGGATTTTACGTGTCTAATTAATTAATTGCTTTCGATCAATTAATTCAGAAAAAAACAGATTCCATATGCTTCTCAGGAATTCTGGGGTTGCTTGCTCTTGAAGCGCGCGAACCACATCACATTTTGTGTGCCTAATCCAATAATCCTTATTCATTAACTCGAAGAATAAATAGAATAATAAAAATATGCATTTATATGTATTTATAATACATTTATGAATTAAAATATGTATGTGTAACTCATCGTCTAAAAATAGAGAATGAACACCTTAATTTAAATATTATTCATAACTTTTTAAAAATACTTGAACACTTAAAAATCATAATAAGACCTCTAACTTATATAAAGTGAATCTCCCAATTTTTATGAGCCCATAGCCAATGTGATTATTTATATAACATGTAGCATTATTTATTAAAAGTGAAAACCCCTCTAACTATATAGTATTAATCATTGCTGTATTTCAATTTGTCACGCATGGTTAGAGTACTAATGAGTCATTGGTCTACTTAATTCTTTAATATATATATATATATATATATATTATATATGCAGAGGCACACACGTACATATCTTCTTTTCATGTTCATCATCTCATCTGTGCTCGAAACTCACATGTCACATTTTAATTTTTGTGCTGCAATTTATTTGATTCATAGAAAAAAATTGGATTATTTATTCACCCATTGCCAATAAGTCAATTTTAGGGGCCATAAAATCCACCAAAAAATATGTAAGTAAAATAGGGAAGCAATCTCTAATTGTCTTATATATATATATATATATGCTCTATTTTTTAATTATTTTTTCTTTTCCACCAAATTTGGTGTCTTTGTTTGTTTCATTTTCATTTGCAACGGGAAATGCGACAAGACATTAATCAATAATTTAGGAGAAGAGAGGTGCATATATACATTACAGGTCTACCTCAACTGAAATTGTGTGTTGTGTATTACCATCTTAAAGAGCAACCTACTCTACCGGCTTAGCTTGATATGTAATAAAAACTTAATACGCATGCAGTACGTACGTGCGTACTGAAGAAATTAATAGCCATAACAAACAACAATATGTATAAAGTACAGCAATAATAAGGCAGGTGTTTTCAACACACACACACACACACATATATATATATATATATAGTTCTGAATTTTTCAGTCCTCACATTGTTGGCCGGTGTGTATTTATTAACACTATATATATGAAATAACATCTTCTATTTGTATTTTCTGCATTTGATACTATAATTATACTTATTTTTCTTTTATCAAATCATATTAGGGAAGAAAATATTTAAATTCAAGACATCATCGAGTGTAAGCATAATTATGTAAATACTTTTAACCAATAGACTTAAGTCTCCACAATATTATACTCATACTTAAAACGAAGTCTAAAACAATGTAATTTGTATTGTACGTCTATCTATATATGCCTTAAGTTTAGTTAGCTAGTTAGAAGGAAGATTATTACAAAATGATTATAAAAAGTGTACATTTTTCATAGTTATATTAAAAGAAATTGGACTTTGAATCTAACATAATTCTAACTTATTACTACATCCACTTTCATCACTTGAGCTAACTCAAACACTTACAAAATGCACATTTAAACTTGTGAAAGAAAAAACAAAATTCTAATCTACCTTATCTTATCTGAAACACTTTTTTGTAGAATTTTTATCTGAAAAAGAAAAAGAGGAATAAATGCAATGAATATTAAGTAAAGAAAAGGGAAACAACTTCCACTGAATAGCAGTACGTACAGTTGCTATATATAATTATATAGTATGGTGGTCGAGTAAGCGAGTAGAAAACAAAAGAGCAAAGATAAGGGTAGTTTCTTTCACTTTCATAATATATTTTGGAATTTAATGTTTTATTTATTTATTATTACTGCCATTATTCATGGCTTGCTTAACGGCCAAAACTACCCAATTGGCATGGCATCCCGTAAACCCTGAAATCACGAAGCTCACTTGGGCCCCACATGTTTAGTTTAATCATGTCAATTAGCCCCGTTTTAAAAATCTCTTTATATACCCCCTCATATCAACCCTCCTCTCAATTCATCTCTCTCTCTCACACACTTGACCCCCCCTTTCTTTAGCAAACAAGGCCAAAATGGCAACACCCTCTGAGTTAGGTCCCTCACTAGTACTCTCTCTCCTCATCTTCTTCCTCTTCTCTCTCCTCACCCCAACCCCCATTTCCTCATCACCAGTTCAAGACCCTGAATCGGTTGTACAAGAAGTACATAGGTACGTACTCACATGCTCCACCACTGAATTATTAATGCACTTCGTCTATGGTACAGACATTGTATTAGTACGATATACGTACAAGCATCAGTTCAAAATATGTTTGTTTGTATGTCATGGGCGTCTGTATGATACAATGTGTTTGTAATGGTTGGTATGTCATGCGGTGTTTGTAAGATACAATTTTTCCACATTAATGCTAAAAATGTGTCACATGTTTTTGTATTTTCAGGAGCATCAATGCCTCAGTGACAAGGAGGAACTTGGGCTACTTATCCTGCGGAACCGGGAACCCGATCGACGACTGCTGGCGGTGCGACCCGAATTGGGAGAAGAACCGACAAAGACTGGCGGACTGCGCAATCGGGTTCGGCAAAAACGCCGTAGGCGGCCGAGACGGGCGGATTTACGTGGTCACGGATTCGGGCGACGACGACCCGGTCACTCCCAAACCCGGGACTCTACGATATGCCGTTATCCAAGACGAGCCGCTTTGGATCATTTTCCAGCGCGACATGACGATCCAACTCAAAGAGGAGCTGATCATGAACTCGTTCAAGACGATCGACGGTCGAGGCGCGAGCGTGCACATCGCGGGTGGGCCCTGCATTACGATCCAGTACGTGACGAACATCATAATCCACGGGCTCAACATACACGACTGTAAACAGGGTGGGAACGCTATGGTGCGTGACTCCCCAGGACACTACGGGTGGAGAACAGTATCCGACGGTGATGGAGTGTCGATCTTCGGTGGGAGCCACGTGTGGGTCGACCATTGCTCGTTGTCGAATTGCGCGGATGGGCTCATCGATGCGATTCATGGGTCCAACGCTATAACGATTTCGAACAATTACATGACGCACCACGACAAGGTCATGTTGTTGGGTCACAGTGATTCGTATACCCAAGACAAGAACATGCAGGTCACTATTGCGTTCAATCACTTTGGGGAAGGGTTGGTCCAAAGAATGCCCAGGTAATTAAAAAGGCTACTAAAGCTAAAAGCTAAGCTAGCCATTAGAAAGTGTACTTTAATTAATTGATTAATTGGGTGTTTAATTTTCAAGATGTGTAATGTAGGTGGGCCATGGCGTTTTGGTGGTGTTTAAATTTTGATTAATTGTATATAAATTCATGGGTCCTTTTTCACATTTGCAGGTGTAGGCATGGATATTTCCATGTGGTGAACAATGACTACACCCATTGGGAGATGTATGCTATTGGAGGGAGTGCCTCCCCTACCATCAATAGCCAAGGAAACAGATTTGCTGCACCAGATATCAGATTCAGTAAAGAGGTGACAACTGACAAACCTCTTTACTGACAAGTCTTTTATCGTATCAAATAGTCTAACATATTATGTTATTGTTGTATAACATAATAGCTCTAAGTCTCTAACATAATATATTATATTGTTAAAATAAATAAATATTAATTAAATAATTCAAATTCATAACTCGATAATATAACATGTCAAATATTTATCAATAAAACAATACCCTTATTTTGTGTTTGATTTATAAATGTATTAAATATATGTTATAAACTTGTGCAGGTGACCAAACATGAGGATGCACCAGAAAGTGAGTGGAAGAATTGGAATTGGAGGTCAGAAGGGGACTTGATGATAAATGGTGCATTTTTCACAGCATCAGGAGCTGGAGCTTCCTCCAGCTATGCTAAGGCTTCAAGCTTGGGTGCAAGGCCATCTTCACTTGTGGGTTCCATAACCACAGCTTCTGGTGCCCTTAATTGCAGAAAGGGTTCTCGTTGCTGACCATTAAGATTTAAGACTCTCAGTTTGTGACCCTATTGAAGGACATTCCCTAAAGTGGTTTTCAAGTATTTATTGCTCAACTAGATATATTTAGGAGGAAAAATATAGGTGGGAGGGAAGTGAAATTAAAAAGCCTATTCAAAAAGCAATTAATGGTGGGTCAAATAGTCAATGACTCATTCTCTTTAGGCTTTTTTCTTCCCTCCAATTTTTCTCTGTTTTACCTAATATTTTCTACTTTGTACTTTTTTTTTTTTTTTTTCTGGGTCAATTTTCATGATGATTACAACCTCGCCCTGTTACTCTTAGGCAGCATTAGGGATTCTGCATGCTTGAGAATCTTGATGACCCAAGAGAAGACAAGTGCAGAAGTGTTGATATACTAAATTATCAATCTATATATTTTTAATATTGATAATTAATTAAACTCTCTCTCTTTCTCTCTCTCTTTTACCCAATTATCAATTCATCTATTTATTTGATAAGGTAGTCTATTTCTCTCTTTGTATGTATTTGTGTCCCTATTAGCAAGTCATGGACAATAAGAAGCAATTTAGACCCAAAAGACAAAAAGAAGCAAAAACAGAATCCAACACAAAATTTCTATAAAGACAATAACAGTTTCCCAGCATTTTTGACCATATGGGAATATGGGATACCGGTATATTACCTATATTGCACTCCCACCAAGGTGTGTATATATATATATGTAAAGAAAGATTACATGGCAAAAGTTAAAACAAAGTACCCAACAAAGTAAAAACCCTAGCAAAACTGTCCCTAACCTACAAATATAAAAATTGGGTAGGGCCAAGATTTGAATTTTAACATAGAAGGATTGATTAGTGCGAGGACTAAAGGGGAGAGAGCACATGCAAGCCTAATTAAGTGGACCTTCTTTTGATGGAGAGCTGCTAGCTACTACTACTAGCCGTCTGCTTTAGAATAATAGAATTGGAACTATTAGCTACAACTTACAAGTTCCAACAACCACAATTTTTGACAAAGTTGCTTATTGCACAGTCTCTTTCTTGGTTTTTCAATACCACTTGAAAAGCAAACACATGCAACACTGCTGTACTGGGCTTTCACATTATGTTTGAATTGACCCAAAATTGAGTTCTCACATGGGAGATGAATCAGATGATAGCTCTCTGCAGGTTCCCTAGCTTTGGAGTGTTTATCAGACGTCACATTAGGAATTTAGTTTGTTTGGCTATATTCACATGTTTTGCTGTACTCATCTCTCTCCATATATAGACATGTTCTTGCATTATTGCATATACTATAATATAAGTAAGTTCATTTACTTATAAGTTAAGTTGGTATTCTTGTTATAAGTCTAGTTAGTTATCATATCATATATAACTTAATCTTAGATAAGTTCAAATTATTTAAATTCTATAATTTTAATGGCCCAACTCGATTCTAATTAAGTATATCATTCATACTGTGAAGATCTTTAGCCTAAGATGGTTCTAGTGCAAAAGAAAAATAATCGAATATGACATTTTTGGGATTGAATCAACCTTAATTCATTTTACAAGCCTATAAGAATCATGAGTTCAAATAAAAAAATGTGTGAACGTAAAAGCCGGATTCGACCTAAAACTTATGACCAAAATAGTAGATCAAGGCCTTAATTAATTACTTGCACTTCGAGCTAAATCGGATATATAAGACATAAGTCTAATTAACCAACTAACAAAATCTCATTAATTGTGGGAGGATGATCAGCTATTTTTCCTTTTTGTTTTTTACCCCAAACTCTTCATCTATCCATACATATAGAACATGGTCACCACCTTCCATATTGGTGATAACTAAATGTGCTCCATCCTCTGAGTTTGATGATAAGAATATTCAGATGGCTGTTAGCGTTTAAGAGGGTCATTTTCGTTTTTCTAGCTAGCTAGGTTGGCCAATGCAACAATATATATGCATGGGTTAACCAACGCACAATATATAATAATCCATAAAACTAACTAAAGGGGCTTGATTATGATACTCGTCTGGTGGACATTACCCATGATTGAGGGAAAGGGTTATACATGTTCATTTAATTAAGTGCAATGAGGTAGACGTTTGGACCCAACCATGTGGCAGACATTAGTGGAAAGAGACCTAATTGGAACTACGACTATGACCAATAATAAGTGAGGCAAAATCATCTGGATGAATTCTCTGTTAATTATGTGTTTTTTTTTAAGTAAATCAGCAAAAGTCACAAAAAATTATAAGTTTCACGTACTCATAAACTCATGTAAAAGATTTATTTATTTTTAAGCCACAATGAGTGGCTTAAAATTAAACTTTTTTTCTAACGTCATATGTAACCCTCACAGGATTACACTTTATTTTGTTATGATGCAGTATATATATAAAGAGTTACGCTTTATTTTGTTATGATGCACTATGTAAAGAGTTACACTTTATGATGTTATGACGCACTATATAATTATTGTAAAGTTACACTTCATAATTTCGTAGAATTATAGTTTGTTAAATGATGTAGTATTGTTTTAAGATTTAAGCATTTAGAGTTTATGTTTTATGACTTTATATTTAGGGTTTTAAGACTTTAGTTCTAAATTCTAAAGACTATACCATAAATCTTAAATTCTTAAAAGAATTAAAAAAAAATAAACTAAAATTTAGGTATGCTTGAATATCTTACTTGGGTATGCTTGAGTTTGAATATTATTGAATGCTCCATACTTGATTTTTCTTGAATTGTGAGTTAAAAATAAATAGATTAAAAATTTAGATTTATAACTAAAAAATATTGTATGTTGTGGTTTATTAATAAAGAACTCTTTCTTTTTACCATTTTTTATATTATGTGTATGACAAACAACCACATATAATGGTAAAAAATTTGTACTCAAATAGTTAAAAAATGAACATGTTAACATTAGTTATGTGGCAAAAATTTCGCATTTTTACTAGTTTCATTCGTAACTATATTTTACTTCAAGAATTATAAATCTATAAATGTGACTCCACATATACTTAAAAGGTGCCATTACTTTCTTTTTTTGAGAAAATTTACTCATATATCTTTGAATTTATATTAGGCCACTAAAATTAGAAATTAATCAAGTACAATTAAGCATAGAGAAAACGAGGATCCGGATCCCATCCCCAAAACGGGCCTAACCCGACCACACCCCATGGGTGAGCGTTGATGCACCACTAAGGAATTACATTTACACGCACAAACACGCTTTAAGGCTAAAACCTGGGCTTCAGGAGCGATAGAAGAATTGTTTGGACTTGGAATTCCTTAGCCCACTTCTTTGGGAGCTGTATAATGAATGTTCTGTGCAGTATTCTTGCCACAAATGTCGGCCTTTTGTTATCTCTAGTGGTACCAGTTTTGGGCCTAGTTATTGGTCAATACTTTTGTATAGATTTATGCATGCTTTGGTTTGGTTTGGGTTATAACTTATATAACTTATAACTCCTAGTCTTGTAGATGCAAGATCAAGGGCTACCTTCCTTAGAGTTATGCTAATTTCAGATGTTTCAGTCCAGAAGAGTTTGAGAGCAATGAGAGCATGGCAAGAAAAAAAAAAATTATACAAACTACAAGAAAGAAAAATTGTAAGAACAAGAAATGAGCTCACTTCAGACTTGGTCATCAGCAGTACTAGAGTTTGAGAGTTTCCTTAAAAGTGAAAGGTAAACCAGTTGAGTAAGGGAAAAATTATTGGATGTGATGGTAGTAACATATAGCATGTAGCATGTTGATGTAATGTTACAAATTTACTAAACTTATAATAAGTATATAATTATTAAGTACAAGGATTTAGAGTTTAAGGTTTAGACCATCACTAAAAAGTTGCCACTTATTCAAATTTTATTATAGTTTTTCATTTATATTTGAATTGTCAATTTTTGTTTTTATAAAAAAATTGAACAAGTTACAAGTTTTTAGTGGGTAGTGTTGCCACTCAGCAATAGTACGTAGATAACAAGCAATTCTACCCAAGTTAATTTTTCTCTTTTTCTTGTACAAGAATTATGATTTAAATAAATTAATTCATAACACCACATCAATATGCCATGTGCCATTATTGTCACGTAACACTTAAGATCGACTAGCTAAAATTGAATCCTCTCTTCTCCTTTCACCTCCTTATAACAAAAATGAAAGTTAAACCACATATACTTGTCATGTTTGCCCAAATTAATGAGGAATATTTAGCAAGAGTGTCCAATGTCAAAATAAGGTTAATGAAACCATTAATTAATTGATTAGGAGCTAGAGGACTTAAGAAGGAATACCTCATAAGATAAAGAAAATGAATTATAATAATTCCATCTCTCATCAATTTTTCTAACATGCAAGTATGCAACTACTTGCAAATCACATGTGTTTAATGCATGTGAAATTTTGAATTTACAAATTGTCTTATACTGATTCTTTAGCATCCGACCATCTAGCAATAGTATACTAGTTATGTAACATTTTTATAAGGACGTTATCTAAATAATTAGGCTCCTTCTATGCAGCACCCCCTGCTTGACTGACTCATAGCTAGCCTCTCCCAATTCCCCAACCCTCCCATATTTTGCCAGATAATAACAAGCTAACTAGCTATGCTTCCAAGAAGTAGACCACTCATAAATATCACACGGCCTCTATGATCTTGTGACTGGAATTCCACAAAATCATAAAGGCGGTGTGATATATATCTCAAACATAGATAGATACCTACTATTAATTAATATTTAAACTGCCTAAATGTTTTTCAGGTGTGCCAAGCATTTTTCAATTTCAATCAGATCCAACGGGTCCACGAAGCAACCAAACTTTATATTATATTAGGAATCGAGAACCATATAATAAAATTTGTTTGCCTAGTACTGCCAGTCGGCTCCAACCACGACGTATAATCACCGTTGTTGTCTAGTATCTAAAAGTTTTGGGTCTATTGTGCTATGGGCCCAAGTACGGCGCTAATGAGTGGCTGACCCCAAATTATTATTCTAGCAAAAAAAAAAAAAAAGACAAAGAGATATTTTTGATTCCTGCACTATGGATGAGTAGCAATTTGGTCTTCGTTATTTCAATTTGAAATTTGTAAGGACCATGTTTTTATTAATGTTGCAATCAAGTCTAATTTGTCAAAATTTAGACAAAAAATATCGATATAACACCACTTGATTGGCTCTGAAATAGATAATTTTGACAGATTAGACCTAATTGCGACATTAGTGATATCACGATCCTTGAAAAATTCAAATTAAAATAACGATAACTAAAGTACAACTCATCCATAATACAAGGACTAAAAATATCTTCTGGCAAAAAAAAAATAACACTTCAATTTTTTGGGATTTATTTGGAGCGGTGAAGGGTAGGCTGTTGACACCTGTGATACAGGTGGACGGTGTTTTGTGAGCAGACGTGGGAAGGATGAGAACGAGTGTACACGTCAGACTGAGTTAAGAGGCGCTTCCAGTGACGAAAGGCCGTTTATTTATAAAACAAGTTTGGCCTTGGTGGTAGGCTTGGACTCTGAAATGGAGGCCAAGTGGCTTTGGTTTCTTTTTTTTCTAAGTGGCTATTTTGGGCTAAGCCTTCCACGTCAGATGGAAAAGATCCATCCATATAATCCTTGTAAGAAATAAGAGCTACGTTCCAAGATGGCAGGGTTAAATATGGAAGTAAGGTTGTTTGCTAGCGAATTATGGATGTTTCCCACGCGCACAATGCACTTGGAGATTCACTCGATCAAGTAATAATGTAATAATAATGAAAAAAAATCTCACTACCTTTATTTACCAATTTTCTACCTTAAAATGCTTTGTTTGTAACTATGTATACATATAAGTATCTAACTTGTTAGATAATTTCCATATAAAATTCAAATCGTGTCCTAACTTGAATAAATACAAGATTATTTAATGAATAGATTTAATGAGTGCAATTGTTCATAGACGTCGTAATAAACACATGACACGATTGTCTTACTGAAAAATCTATAATACTCATAGCATATAAGGAAATTATATCATTGTTACTATAACCAAATTTGAACTAGAATTTGTGGGATCATTTAGTCCGAATAACAAATATTTATCTTCTAACATCCAAGAATTTGATTCTTATCCTTCTCTTCCTTAAATGGAAAAGTGAAACTAAATTTTTGAATACTGGTATAACTATCACCTATATACAAATTCACAAAAATTTTGCATCTATAACAAAATGAGATAAAACTTTCTACTTTGTTATTGTTCTTTTTCCAATAATGACTTTTTGACAAAAATAGATAAAATTTGACGACTTAAAAAGAATAGTTATTTTTTTAAGAAGGTACAAATCTAGTCATAAGTAATATTTGAGCTCCTTCAAGTGTACAATTATGGGACTAAATTTAATTAATTTTGCCAAAAACTTTGTGATCACAACAACATAAGCATATCAATGTTGGAGGTTTAGTTGTAGTCGTTGAGAGAATATTTCCCATCATTGTTCATTTGTTTTAAGTTAGATTCATGTTATAATTTCTAACATAAATTTGCTTTTTTTTTTGGTCGAAATTCCGTAAGTTTATTTAGGAAAGAAAAAAAATTAACAATTTCCAATATATTTATATTTTATTTTATAATAGCACTTCAATGGCTTATGTTTAAAAGCGCGTGTAGATAGAGGACAAACAGTAGTCAGTGTCACAGTTGTTTATTTTCTGTTTATTTTTTGTTTTTTGTTTTTTAATGTCAATCCAATTCCAGTTGAGTCTCTCATTTTCTATAAAGTCCAGAGAAACCATCAACCTTTTCATCGTCTCGCACAAAGACTCCGTATTACTCATTCATATATATATATATATATATATATCTCTCTCTCTCTCTCTCTCTCTCTCTCTCTCTCTCTCCAAATGGAAACAAATCCTAGCAGCGCAACCGCCGCCATCTTCGACGACCTGTACGGTCTCGCCGCCGCCACCAAATCCGAACATCGAGAACTACCCGAACCCGATGTCCACATCCTCACCTGCGACGCCCTTCGCGTCCCGGCGCACTCTAGCATTCTGGTACGCTATTCCACCACACCTCTTCTCATTTCCCCATTTTATTTCCCGAACAATTTGTTTTCTTAATTATTTTCAAAAAAAATCTGAATTTTAATCAGGCATCGGTGTCGCCGGTGCTGGAGAACATAATCGATCGGCCACGTAAGCACCGCAGCTCCGAGAGAGTCATTGCGATCCTCGGCGTTCCAAACGACGCCGTCTTAGCCTTCGTCCGCTTCCTCTACTCCTCCAGGTTCGCTGCCGTTTCCCGCTTTTCCCAAATTTTACTCGACGTTATTATGTCCTTTTCATCACCACCGTCCAAAAAAGAAAAAAATAAAATCATCACCGCCGTCCCCCAACTACGCGTTTCATAAATTTACACCTGGCATGCTTAAATTAAATGCCTTAATTTTGATTGCTGAAAATGACGGAAACGCCCTCCTGGTGCAGGTGCACGGAAGAGCACATGGAGAAGTACGGGATGCATCTGCTGGCGCTGTCCCACGTGTACTTGGTTCCACAGCTGAAGCTCAAGTGCACCAAGGAGTTGGGTCAACGTTTGACCACTGAGAACGTAGTGGACGTGCTCCAACTGGCGAGGCTCTGCGACGCAGCGGATCTTTACCTCAAGAGCATGAAGTTGGTCGCGAATCAGTTCAAGGATGTTGAGAAAACGGAAGGCTGGAAGTTCTTGCAAGATTACGACCCTTGGCTCGAACTCGACATCTTACAATTCATTGACGAAATCGAATCGGTAAGTTTTTATAAACCAGCAATTACTATTAATCATATAGGTTAATTATTTGATAATAAATGAGCAAAACTGTTGTTGTAAAATGTAAACAGAGGAAGAAGAGGACGAGGAGGCATAGAGAGGAACAGAGGTTGTATCTGCAGCTCAGCGAGGCTATGGAGTGCTTGGAGCACATATGTACGGAAGGTTGCACCAGTGTTGGGCCGTTCGATATGGAGCCGGGTCAGAAGAGAGGCCCATGCGGCAAGTTCTCCACGTGTCAGGGCCTGCAGCTGTTGATCCAGCACTTTGCCAAGTGTAAAAAGAGGGTGAATGGAGGGTGCTTGCGGTGCAAACGGATGTGGCAGATTCTAAGACTTCACTCCTCAATTTGTGACCAACCTGATTCTTGCAGAGTCCCACTTTGCAGGTAAACAATACCCATCAACAAATTGTTATAGTTTAATCGATTTATTTGCATGGGTTTAATTTTTGTTTAAAGTTTAAATGTATTATATGAATTGGATTTAACTGTGAAGCATTATAGTTGTGGAAAATTAAAGGAATTTTAAAACCTCATTTTTAGAGTGGTTGTCCATTTCTGATTTGGAATCTCATGAAAGGACTGTGAGGGATCGAATAGACAGGTCTAGATGTTTGAAAGCTACTTCAACGATTGAGGCCTTTTGGAATGGTTGTGGAACCCAACTACTGCCAACCCATAACACCAGTCTTGAAGAGTGTTCTGTTCTGTATGTGGTTCAATTCATGGACTTCATATACAGTGTAATTAGATATGAGGTCTAAATTTAGTGGGGAGTGTAGGGTAGCCTTATATATGGTTTTGTCGGCTTGTATATTTCATAATATCTTAGGTCTGGCCTTTTGTTGGCATGTCATAATCGCTTAATGTTTTTTTAGGATTTTAAATTGCACATTTATTTATGAATCAACTTAAATAACGATCAAGATTTAAAGTACGACAGAGAAAATCTTGCCTTCCCTGATATTTTCATATGTATTAGTATCTTTGGTATACTTTTAGGCCTAGGTAAAAGGTTCAATGAATGGGTCTATGTACCGGTGTGACAGCTTGTCCATCATATATGCTTTAAGGCTTGGAAGGAGACAGGAGAAGGCTAATAAAGCCAAACGATGAGGTTCCCTCAATTTGACAATGAAAGTGAACATTTTCCTTAACCCTTCCAAACCCTTTGTTTTTTAATCCTAACACTCTTTACAACTGTTAAATTAAAAAATATCTTTGGAGATGATTGTTTAGAGGCATGTTAGCCGTCAAGAAATTAAAGATATATATGATTTTCTACACCTTTGTCACCATCTTGCCTACCAAAAATATCATGGGATGTGGGGCTTAAAGCTCATCTAATTGTCCTTTTCTTGTGCACTAGTGTCTATTAGTCAATTATGAATACCAACATTCTGTGCGTTGCATCATTGATATTTAATTATGGTGTTTTTAATGTGACTGCAGGCAATTCAAGTTGAAAATGCAGCAAGAGAAAAAGAAAGATGATGCAAGGTGGAAGCTGCTTGTGAGGAAGGTGGTGTCAGCCAAGGCCATATCTTCACTCTCTCTGCCCAAGAGGAAGAGAGAGGAGGAACTAGCAGAAACAAGGGGCAGTCATGGAATTAGAAGCTTCAGATTGTGATTAATTAGTCATTAATTAGGTCTGTGGCAAATTGGTGATGATGATTGATTGTTACCAACAATGTCAATTCTTCCCCAAATGTCAAAAATTTGTGTCTGGTCTGGTCCATTGTATATTGAAGTGGGAGTTTTGGTTGTTAAAGGTCCCAATTTACAGCCCCTTCTGAGGGTAGAGGGTAGGGGGGCAAGTTGGGGAACCCCAGTAGAAAATGGGGTTAATATAAGTTTGTTTTGTTGCCAAAATTGGGACAGTATTATCATGTCCACTTTGATTGATTTCATCTTTTATATACATCTTTTTATTTGTTGGAAATAAATTTCAATTTGATTTAGTGACATTTATGTCATATCTAAGGAGAATTTCTATTAAATAAATGACCTATTTTAAATTTTAATGTCTTGTAAATGTTTTAATTTGAATTATCCTTTTTATGATGGAGGTTGTGATGTGATCAAGATTATCTAGACTATTGTTTTGACCACCATTTTGATCATTGTCTCTATCATTATGAACAATTGCTCATCATTAATTTGATTTAGAGCCAGCCTTGACGGTAAGTGAAGGAAGTAATCGTCTTGAGAGGACTCCCAAATTTTATAAACTCCTTATATATTTATACATTATCTTAGACCCAAGAAATGTACATAAAAGATCGGTGACCATATTTTATAATTTCAGGACTGGTCCTGTCTTGATCTCAATTAAAATGATGAAGGAAATTGAATATTATATTATTTGAACCAGAGAAGCAATAGGAAATAATTAATTAGAAAGGAAGATTATTAATCAATCGATAGTGTGTTTTGCATTGTATATAAAAATACTTAATTGTTAATAATTAATTAGAAAAGAAGATTATATTAATATATAACTGTACTTATAATACATGGAGTATTTTCCACACCTTTATTATTTAATAGATATGTAATTTTTTTTTTTTTCCAATTTTGATGTCTTTGAAAAAAAAAAAAAAAACAAGATTACCTTAAGTTAATGCTATGCAACGTACCTTGAAAACGTGCATTTCATATCCTGATGTAGAAGCCTCAACCACCACCAGGAGTACATTGCCAATCAATGTTTGGTGAATCCAAATTTCCAATTAAAGAAACTTATTTTCTTCATGACTGATATTTAAAAAAAAAAAAAAAACATAATTTAGTAAGGACTATCGATCTGATGGGATTGCGTGGTCCACATTGAAGTAGTGTTCATTTGACTACATATTTAGCCTTTTTATTTTTATACATCTAGCTTTGAATTAATTTGATAAACGGAGATTGCAAATGTTCTAGAATACAAGGTTGCACCATTACCAGAATAAATAAACAATTCAAAAGGTTATAGCAAAATGATAAAAGGGAAATTGTTGAAGGACCAAGTTTTTATTTTTTATTTCAATATCAAAATTGGGTTTTGTTAATATCCAAAAACCCAATATACACTGATTGAAGGTAAAAGTTATGGTATAAGCAAAATAGTCTTTTAGTATTTGCGGTGCACACAGAATATATGTCTGGTAAAGTGGAGTCATGTATAGTGATTAATGGGAAATGCAAAGGACAAAGAACTCTAATGCTAAAGAGACTGAAATAAGCGGTAATCATGGAGAAGACAGCATTGACCCAAACATAGAATAATTTCTCATGGCCTACCTATAAACTTGGATCTTTCTCTGATTGTCTGATTGTTTCTGCTGCCTTTTTTTTTTTTTTTCTCATCAAATTTCTAAATAGGTTAGTCTTTTTAGTCCAAATGGAGGTGCTAAAAAGCATCAAACACTATGAGCATTGAGAAGGGCCTGTAACGACATATATATCATGAGTCATGATAAGCATTTTTTTTTTTTTTTTTTGTGCAATGGCCAAGTTTGGGGTTCCATCTTTTGTATATATATTTACCTTGTAATTTGTTGGAAATATATTTCAATTTGATTTAGTGACGTGTATAATATCTTAATTGAGAATTTCCATCAAATTACCCATTTTAATGCATGTTAACTTTTTAGACAGAATTATTCCTCTATGATGGAGGTTGGGATGTGATCAAAATTATTTTAACTATTGTTTCGACTACCATTTTGACTATTGTCTCGATTATTATGAAAATTGATCACCATCTTGATCCAAAGCCGGTCCTGAGGGTCTGCGAATGAGACAATTGTCTTAGGCTTCTCAATATTGATGATTGTCCAATTTTATAGGCTACTTATATATTTATATACAATCTTAATTAATTGGCCTAAGTAATGTACATGAAAGATGAATGACTCCATTTTTGTAGTTCATATCGGGCTTTTAAAATATCAGATCGGTCCTCTTTTAATCTCAATTAAAATGGAAAAGGGAATTGAATATCATATTATTTGAAGCTGAAAAACAATAGGAAATAATTATTTAGAAAGGAAGATTATTAGTTGATAGTGTGTTTTGCATTATATATTTCTAATTGTTATATTAATTTGTAAGTTTTTTTTTTTGTTTAGAAGGAGGAGAAATCAAATTTGGGTGCAGGCAAACTCTATAGCCCTTCCAACTGGACTGTCCATCAACTATAATTTGTAAGTTAATGTATAACTAAACTTATAATACATGAAATATTTTCCACGCCTTTATTCTTTAATAAATATGCAAATTTTTCTTTATTTCCCATTTTGATGGCTTGGAAAGAATGTTACCTAGCCTTAATGCTATGCACCTTGAAAACGTGCATATACATATAACATATCCGATGTAGAAGCCTCAACCGCCGTCAGGCCCTCTAGGAGTATATTGTCAATCATTGTTGGTGTATACGAATTAAAATCTATATTCTAATCAAAGAAACTTATTTTTCTTTATGACTGAGTTAACAAAACATATTTTGGTATGGACTACGTAGATGGGACTGCATGGTCCACACTCCACACTGAACATATTGTTCATTTGACTACATATTTTACTCTTAAACATCAATACCAAGTTGGATCTAAAAAAAAAAAATGTCAAAACTGGGTTTTGTTAATATCCAAAAACCCAATACACTTATACACCCTCATTATTATAGGTAAAGGATATATGGAATAAGCAAAAATAGTCTCGAGTATTTGCAGTATACAGAGAATGACTATAATGCCAAATAGACTTGAAATTAAAAAGTGGTCATTATATATGGAGAAGACATGCAGCAGCACTGACACAACAAAAGAATTTCTCCTTGGCCTACCTAATTGGATCTTTGTTTGATTAATTGGTCTAATTGTTGCTGCTGCCTTTTTTTTTTTATCAAATTTCTAAATGGGTCTAGACTCTTGACTAGTCTAATCTTTTTAGTCCAATGGATGTGCTGAGAAGCAATATCAAAACACTATATGAGCATTCAGAGGGGCCTATAAGATATCATGACTACTACACTTTGGTTGTAAAAATTTAAAATGGTCCCCTGACTTATCAGTGGCTTGAATTAATCTTGATTTATCAGTGGCTTGAATTAATCTTGATGATTTTTTATCAAACACATATATTACTGTTGCCGTGTTTGACTTTACATAAAAGCAGAAAAGTACTAGGGCATGTAATTGGGCAACATTATATATTTCTGACTAAATTTTTAATGAGAATATTATACATAGAGGGAGTTTCTGTTAATTTTTTTTTTTTTATAAATAATCACAAAATAATTGATGTTTCATATTTGGGACTTAATTCTAAGCAACTGGGTCAATTTGGAATCACTTTTGGGCCAGTTTTGGGTAATTGATGTTTATTAATTTGGTGTTGGAGGGCAATTAGATAAAATTTCCAACAGAGCCATCATTAATCATCGTTGATCCCATGCATGCATGTTTGAAACGCAACAAATGGACGACAAAATCAAAAGTGTTGTGTTGTTGAGATCAGCACTTATGCAACGTCCAAGAGGAATCTTCTGATGGCTCTCATTAACTGGTTGGAGACTTGGAGTACTAGAACACTACACTATTATGACCAATTGCTACTTTACTGGTCAATTCCAAAAGATGCCATGAGCTAGCGACCTCCAACATCATCATATATGAGACTTTGAAAGCTCTTGTTGGGTAGCATTACAAATTGTAGACTAGTTACAATACGCACTCCTTATAGTTATATTTTAGTGACCCAAAATTTAAAAATAGTTCAGCCCAATCTCATTGGCCAGGACTGGGCTTAGTGTGTACACCAACTGACCACATGCTTAATTTTTGGCCCTTGACCTTGAGCCCTGTATAAAAATGGAGTATGAAAACCAAAAAAAAAAAAACGTGAACGGCAGGATTCGAACCTGCGCGGGCAGAGCCCACATGATTTCTAGTCATGCCCGATAACCACTCCGGCACGTCCACCACATCTTCTCTAATCACCGTGTTTATCTAAATAAACAGATTTTACTTATTACTTAATAGCACAAACGCAACGACATGTCGCTTGAGAATCAGTTGGTATTCCACGCACGCATCTCTTATCATGTATGTGACAAGCTTTGGCGGCTAGATTCAATCTTCGAGACCTGCGCATTGCTCTGCATAAACACACGAGTCTCTCCCTCTTTGGCAAAGTCAATCACAATGGCCACTACGTCAGACTCCACCACCACCAACAACCCGGCTCTGTACCCGGATTCGGACACTCCTGACAATCCGGGTCTCGAGTTCGCTCAATTCGGATCCGGGTGTTTCTGGGGAGCGGAGCTGGCGTTTCAGCGGGTGCTGGGGGTGGTCAAGACTGAGGTCGGGTACTCCCAAGGTCACGTCCACGATCCGAATTACAAGCTTGTGTGCTCCGGAACCACCAAACACGTGGAGGTCGTTCGGGTCCAGTTCGACCCGGAAGCCTGCCCCTATACGAATCTGCTTTCCGTCTTTTGGGCTCGTCATGATCCAACGACCCTCAATCGCCAGGTAATCTATCTTCTTTTTTCATGGACCGTACATTTTGTTAGCCCAATCCAGATTTAGGCGCGTTTCACTTTTGGGCTTGATGACATATGGACCTCTTTGTTTTGTTCTTATCGTTTTCTTTCTTATGAATTTTGATGCTACAAATTTTTTACCTTTACAATTCATGGCGTGCACGGTGCACCTATTGATACAAGTATGGCAATGGAGAAATATGTAAAAGAAATAGAAGGTTTTGGAATTAGTAAGGCTGAAAACTGTAAACCAATGTTTGTTATTAGGAGTATATTGAAACATTCTCATTGATTAGATAAATTTTGTGACAGGGTGGTGATGTGGGTACACAATATCGATCTGGAATATACTACTACAATGAAACCCAGGCTGGTCTAGCCCAGGAATCAAAGGAAGCAAAGCAGCTGGAGTTGAAGGATAAGAAGGTAGTGACTGAAATTCTTCCAGCAAAGAGGTTCTACAGGGCAGAGGAGTACCATCAGCAATATCTGGAAAAGGGAGGAGGTAGAGGCAACAAACAATCTGCTGAAAAAGGTTGCAATGATCCTATTAGATGCTATGGTTGACAAACAATGCATAGATGCATTGAAAACCCTATGTCAGTTCAATGACACTAAAAGAACCAAAAGTTTCCCTGAATTATAGTACTAACCAGTGTTACGAATATCATGGCAATATCTTACTCGCTATAAATAAATAAGGTTCATAGTGACCTAAATATGAACAAATGAAATATTGTCGCATCAATTGGTGTTTGGAAGCTGTGTATTTTGCTTTTATATATTGAAAAGTTCTAATTATATTAATGTTATCTTGTATGAGTTTTTTGGTTTAGTTTTCTTGCTTACTTGAATGATATTACTATCGTTTTAGTAGGAACTAGGAAAAGGATAGAGTTATCCAAGGAAATTCAATCTGTCAATCTGACAATGTTATTTCTCCCTAACACAACTACTACAAATCTTAGAGATGATACATCAAATCAAATATGTGAAATGAATATTATTTGGTCATGAGGCCACAAGTCCTGCAGCTTTTATAACAGAAACAGCATCAGCAAAGCTGGAAGTCAGTGGTGGATGTTGTTTAGAGTTCATCCTTAGGAGAGGAGGCAGGTGCTGGTGTAGGATTGGCTGAAGAGTTCTTGATGGGATATGAAGCCTCCATTGCTATTCCACAGTGTCCCTCCTTATCAGCGATGCCACGCTGCATCCTTATGTATCCCTTCTCTCCCCATTCGGCGCCCCAAGAGTTCTTGACTATCCAGTATTTGGTTCCATCAAGTGTTGTTCCATAGCCCACAATTGCAACACCATGATCCAGCTCCTTGCCACATTGTCCAGTAAATACCCCCTGTGAATCATAGTGGACCAAATTAAGATATATGACTTAGGGAAAACTCCTACGATGTACTCCCTCATCGAGTTCGAGCCCATGAACTATACGTATCAAATAAACCCAAGTGTTCTTGTGCTGGGTGTGGGTTTGAAGCTAGGAACTCTGAGTTTACAACATGTCTCATACTCACCCTTCTTACCACTAACTTATACGTGCAGGTGACCTTGGCAACTTGTATTTGTATATTCCAATAGCCATTAATTAGTCAAAGTGAATATAAATTAGAAGCTTACCTCCGAGTAGATTGAAAATCAAAACCTCCAGCATCTATGGCAACAGAAATAGGTTGGTTTGCAGCTGCTTTGAGCAATGCATCCTCATTATTAGCAGGCACAGCCTCATGGCCATCAATTGACACTGCTGGAGAATTCTCCTGCAAAAGCATACTTGGTGTTATTCTCATACTGTTCACTTTCATAAATGAAGGGGCATCCGAAAAATGACCAAATATATATCCCTGAAAAGTAAGCACTGCAACAAAATGTATACCTTTGCAACATTACATGTTCTATCTTCCGCTTGATAAGGGTAATTAGTTTCTGTTGTTAGTCCCCCCTTTTGTTTGATGAACTCAAATGCATATTCCATTAGCCCTCCATTGCACCCTTGATTTTGTTCAGTGTCACAGTCAACCAACTCTTGCTCAGACAACGAGACTAGCTTATTTGTATTAATCTGATTGATGCCCTCAACAGCTACAACTGTTGAAAATGCCCAGCAACTACCTGTATAATATTAAATGCCATGTCAATTACACTTTGTAATTGTGATATGTGGTGGCAGTGGTGCTGCTATAAGCAAAAGGAAACAAACTAGAAAAAGAAAGAAAGGGCAAAGAAGCAGCAAATTTTGCTTACCGGCCACATTGGCCTTGATCCTTAACTGGAGTGACAGCGCCTTTCTTTCTCCAATCAACAGACGGCGGGACACTCTCAACCTTCTCGTACCTAAAGCTCCCATCAGTGTGTGGCTCCCCTCGGAACATCTTATGATGCTTTACCTTTGAGCCGGCATATACGCTCCTGAACTCATGGTTGGTCATGTCAGCAAACTTGTTCAGTTTCAGCTTGTAAGGCTTGTTGATTTTGTTAGTGTTGTGAACATACTTGACACTCTCCTTAAACACATTGAGGTTTCTATAAGGGAATAAAAAAAATCAAAAATCCCACTAATAAATAATAAAAAATCTCACACCTGACTGAGATCTAATTGACTAATTATAAAGATTGAAAGATTTTTTTTTTTTTAATAGTGTGTCAAATATTTTTAATATGAGACCTCCCTCAACTTGAGGCCCTAGGCACAAGCCTTGCTCGCCTTACCCTTGAGCTGGCACTCATTACGGCCACCTACCACTAGATGCCCAATAAAGTAATCATTGTTACGTACTCAGCCTTCATGCAACAAGGACCCAACAATTGTCTATATATATGTGGAGTTTTGTGTTTAGAGTTGTGGCATGACTTGGAAGCTAGAGAGAAGGATATAGGTCTTCACAGTACTTGTGTATTATAGCTAGAACCCTGTTTTCCTTCACTCTCATCAATATCTTCCATTTGCTTCACCATCCCAAAGAGACTGCCATGAGTACAGATCACAGCCCATGGGTTTTTGGGTTTGGAATCCTTGGTACAAATATATTAAACATTGATCCTTCTATTAGTTTCTAGTTTGTTTATGGGAAATCTCTCAGAAAAAATCTAAAATACTATTACTAATTTTCAATCTAATTAGCATATATCTCCATGATTACCAAAACGAGAGCAGTACCGTCATATTAACATCGGTAGACCAAGAATTGAATTTCCAGCAGCAGAACAGAAACACTTGGAGGCAGGGCCTATTCAGAACCTGGTATGCATTTCTTTAATCTCCCTTTCTGATAATTGTTACTCTTCTATTCTCTATAGTTACAGCTTTTTATTGGGTTTTCTTTCTCCTTAGATTGGTGCTGATGTTCGAGGCAAAGTTGATGGAGCATTCGACTCAGGTTTCCTAGTGACTGCAACTGTTAATGGAAATCTATTTAGAGGAGTCTTATTTGCACCAGTAAGCTTCCAAAATCAAACTATATTGTAAAAAGGCTTTAAGTTCATTGAGGTATGTAAAAAGGCTCTATAATGTTAACTTGTTTGTGCGACTTATAATTTGTCAAGACGCAAAATTAACTTGTTTGTGCCAATGTTAACCTAATTAGATTGAAAATTAGTAATAGTATTTTAGATTTTTTCTGAAAGATTTCCCATAAACAAACTAGAAACTAATAGAAGGATCAATGTTTAATATATTTGTACCAAGGATTCCAAACGCAAAAACCCATGGGCTGTGATCTGTACTCATGGCAGTCTCTTTGGGATGGTGAAGCAAATGGAAGATATTGATGAGAGTGAAGGAAAACAGGGTTCTAGCTATAGTACACAAGTACTGTGAAGCCCTATATCCTTCTCTCTAGCTTCCAAGTCATGCCACAACTCTAAACACAAAACTCTAGTTCCATTGCTATTCCACAGTTTTCTTGCTTACTTGAATGATATTACTATTGTTTTAGTAGGAACTAGGAAAAGGATAGAGTTATCCAAGGAAATTCAATCTGTCCATCTGACAATGTTATTTCACCCTAACACAACTACTACAAATCTTAGAGATGATACATCAAATCAAATATGTGAAATAAATATTATTTGGTCATGAGGCCACAAGTCATGCAGCTTTTATAACAGAAACAGCATCAGCAAAGCTGGAAGTCAGTGGTGGATGTTGTTTAGAGTTCATCCTTAGGAGAGGAGGCAGGTGCTGGTGTAGGATTGGCTGAAGAGTTCTTGATGGGATATGAAGCCTCCATTGCTATTCCACAGTGTCCCTCCTTATCAGCGATGCCACGCTGCATCCTTATGTATCCCTTCTCTCCCCATTCGGCGCCCCAAGAGTTCTTGACTATCCAGTATTTGGTTCCATCAAGTGTTGTTCCATAGCCCACAATTGCAACACCATGATCCAGCTCCTTGCCACATTGTCCAGTAAATACCCCCTGTGAATCATAGTGGACCAAATTAAGATATATGACTTGGGGAAAACTCCTACGATCTACTCCCTCATCGAGTTCGAGCCCATGAACTACACGTATCAAATAAACCCAAGTGTTCTTGTGCTGGGTGTGGGTTTGAAGCTAGGAACTCTGAGTTTACATCATGTCTCATACTCACCCTTCTTACCACTAACTTATACGTGCAGGTGACCTTGGCAACTTGTATTTTGTATATTCCAATAGCCATTAATTAGTCAAAGTGAATATAAATTAGAAGCTTACCTCCGAGTAGAATTGAAAATCAGAACCTCCAGCATCTATGGCAACAGAAATAGGTTGGTTTGCAGCTGCTTTGAGCAATGCATCCTCATTATTAGCAGGCACAGCCTCATGGCCATCAATTGACACTGCTGGAGAATTCTCCTTCAAAAGCATACTTGGTGTTATTCTAATACTGTTCACTTTCATAAATGAAGAGGCATCCGAAAAATGACCAAATATATATCCCTGAAAAGTAAGCACTGCAACAAAATGTATACCTTTGCAACATTACATGTTCTATCTTCCGCTTGATAAGGGTAATTAGTTTCTGTTGTTAGTCCCCCCTTTTGTTTGATGAACTCAAATGCATATTCCATTAGCCCTCCATTGCACCCTTGATTTTGTTCAGTGTCACAGTCAACCAACTCTTGCTCAGACAGCGAGACTAGCTTATTTGTCTTAATCTGATTGATGCCCTCAACAGCTACAACTGTTGAAAATGCCCAGCAACTACCTGTATAATATTAAATACCATGTCAATTACACTTTGCAGTTGTGATATGTGGTGGCAGTGGTGCTGCTATAGGCAAAAGGAAACAAACTAGAAAAAGAAAGAAAGGGCAAAGAAGCAGCAAATTTTGCTTACCACATTGGCCTTGATCCTTAACTGGAGTGACAGCGCCTTTCTTTCTCCAATCAACAGACGGCGGGACACTCTCAACCTTCTCGTACCTAAAGCTCCCATCAGTGTGTGGCTCCCCTCGGAACATCTTATGATGCTTAACCTTTGAGCCGGCATATACGCTCCTGAACTCATGGTTGGTCATGTCAGCAAACTTGTTCAGTTTCAGCTTGTAAGGCTTGTTGATTTTGTTAGTGTTGTGAACATGCTTGACACTCTCCTTAAACACATTGAACCGCTTGTGCTTCTCATCGAGGCTCGTGGAAACCGTGTGATGGCTCCTCCACCTCTCATACAAATCCCACAAGCTTTCCTCAGAGGCCAGGTCTTTCTCATGGAAATCAAAGCTCTCAGCCACCCCAATCACCAGAGCAAGTGAGAGAGCAGCAACCAAAAGAAACTTCTTCATTTCCATTTTCTATATATGATTCAACTCAACTAAAGATGGGAATTAAGAGGAGGCTAGTGCTGCTTTATATAGAGGAATGAATGGAGATGAATGATGAAGTAAGTTACAGGTTCCTTATGGACATCAACAACTTGTAATATTAATGGAGGGAAATATCCAACATGGACTGTGAGAATTGTGGAGATGAGTAGATAAGTGGGAAATGGGAAACGGTACGTGTTTGGTTTTTTCATACAAGCAAGGTCTTTAATTGGCTAAAATTAGGCAGTTGGGTTCAAAAATGGGTTGTAACTTTAATAAAAAGGGAGAAAGAATGTTGTATTTTTAGCACAGTTAGGATTAAAAACCCTTGTAGGCATTTTAGGGTGATCTTCTCTGGAATATTACATGCCCAACACGTTATACCATGTAATGCACACAGGGGAGAGAGAGAGAGAGAGAGAGAGAGAGTGGCTGAAAGAAAATGGGATGATGAGCAGGGTTACGTAGATGGAGTCTTTAGCCACGATTTTTGGCAAGTGGGGAGATAAAGTGCTTGCAACTGCTTTGATCTTTAACTGAAAACCCAGTAAGTGACTTTTACAGTATATTTGAGTGCTGAAATAACTCTGTTTTTTTTCAAACTTACGCCATACTATTGGAATAGACGTTCAAGTTTATATTCATAATGTCTTATCAAATGAGAATTAAACGGATTAATGAATAAATATGCATACGCTACAAAATAATTACTATCACTCTAAGAATATAACACATATAATATATGCTTCTTGCTTCTTGCTTCTTGCCTGGATGGTAACATGGGTTGCACCTTAGGAATTTGGACTACTTTTTGTGCAGTCCAGTCCACACGAGATTCATCAATAAGTCTCGATCGTAGAGTTTTGTTAATGTCTGATGAAGTGCATTTCGCATATGTAAAAACTTTCTTTTTATTAGTTTAAAACAGTAATTATTGTTTCTTTGGCAATAGGAAACCCTTGAGTTTGTCACATAGTTAATTAATCTCCTTTTGCATTGGTGGTAACTGGTAAGGCGTGCTTTTGTTTGAAAAGATAAACCTATGCTGACTTATAGGATAATGTCATGTCAATTACTTGTACGTATTCCATAAGACACATCTGTTTTTTTTTCCTTTTGTTATAAAGCGATCAGTTTGTAAAACACTTTTTTATAGAACTTTTCATACAACTGGCATTTTCCTTATCATTTACATGATGAATTCAAGATTTCGACCCCATAAAGAAAACATGAATCCAAATTTTGCAGATCAAAAAAGAAAAAAAAAGAATTCCAAATTATGGAAACCCAGAGAGAAATGCTATATGCATGAAGTTCCTTTATGCTGAAGCAATTAAAGAGATGATTCAGCCTCCTAAGTAGGTGGGTAGTCGAGGTACAAATGAAAACATGCATTCCAAATATGGAACCCCAAAAATGTCATGCATTATGTTGCTTTGGAGTTTGGGCTGAAGCAATTAAAGAGATGACTCAGCCTCCTAAGTACACACCATGACACCAGTCCACACCATTTGACTAGCTAGCTAGCTAATTAAGGTGGTCGAGGTTTAACATCGCTTGTAGGACTTCATTAACGTAGTGTGTTGGGAACTATTCACTTCTACATGTAAAGAAAGTGAGAGAGAGAGAGAGAGAGAGAGAGAGAGAGAGAGAGAGAGAGAGAGAGAGAGACTCCTAAGTACACACCATGACACCAGTCCACACCATTTGACTAGCTAGCTAGCTAATTAAGGTGGTCGAGGTTTAACATCGCTTGTAGGACTTCATTAACGTAGTGTGTTGGGAACTAGTCACTTCTACATGTAAAGAAAGTGAGAGAAAGAGAGAGAGAGGCTTTAAACCAATCAATTTGTATCCCTGTGTGGGCACAAAATAACCTGCTGTTTTAATCCCAACATTAATTGCGCTGCTTAATTGCGTAAGACTGTTTTGATCACGCAAAGTTACGATTATCGTTCAAAATTTCCACTAATTCCCGCAGAGGCTAGATATGGGTAGTTTAGTAATTTGCAAACTCAATATTTTTGGATATAATCTAGTTAAAGTGTGTGTTACAAACTTACAACATAAAAGAGGCATGATGGGATAAAGTGAGATGGAAACTTTGTACACAACAATACATCCAAAAGCTGTTTGTTAGCAGGAAGAGGAAAATCCAAAAGCCGTTGGCTAGGATGGTATTTGAGCCATTTGCACCAACGAAAATGAAAATGGCATTATGGTTTTCTGTTTATACTTCTTGTTACTGATAAAGTGGACCCATATGCAACTGCATACCAAGTAGTAACTGCAATTCTTTCTCATTCTGTAGCTAAAGCTGCACAAAAATCAAAATGATACAGACTGAAACCAACTTTGACAAACAACCCCAAAGAGAGAAGGTGGAAGTTTTTACATTAAAAAGATAAGAAGTCACTGGAGTGAAGGATAAAGAACAAACACCTCTAATGGCTGTAATAGAGACGTACTACACATAACTAGTGCATATTCTAATGTAAGGGACCCTTTCCTGTCCATAAAATTTTTTACAGGAAAGCGAAAACCTCACGAGGAGGTGGCTTTAGGACTTCATGATGTTAAAAAATGTACAGAAGACACTAGGGTGAAACCGTGAAAGTGATTGTAGTTTCATGTGAAGCTCGCATGTCAAACAAGTCAGAAGATGAGATGCAACATAAGTTGCTACAATCACTTTGGACATTAATGTTTTGGTAAGTTGCATATTATCTAATCAAGCCTGAAGATTGAAGAATAACTGAACATAAGGAAAAATATGGAAAATTTTCCAATAATTTGCTTTTGACTGTGCCTCAATATCTGGTAAATAACATGATTAAGTGTTACTAAAACATTGAATAACATGACATATAACTTTCCCAAATCTTACACAAAGTCATCCATAAGACAGAGCTTAGCTATTCAGTGAATGCCAAGTTGAATTATTAACAATGATAGTATTCAAGAGAGCAAGGTTCAAACAAAATCGCAATTAGAGGAAACAAGGAAAAAAAGGGTACAAGAAGATCACTAAAGTAGCTCAGGCTTGAGTCTTCTTTTGTTTGGCTTGCTCCTGCAGTAGTTCTTCTCTAACCCTCTTAACTTCCATTTCCCTTTCAAGTCTTTCTTGCTGATACAATGACAGATACACACCAATCCAATCAATATTGGAGTAAGGAAGACTTTAAACAGTAATCACATACTAAAACCGAATTATTCATATCTGGAGAAGATCAACTAAAAAGGCGAGCACAAACAAAAAAGCTTTTATTGCTGCCCATGCATATATGAGCAGCCAATGTAAACATCAAGACTCAAAATCTTTGTTTCACCGAGCTTCCTGTTATCATTAAAATATTATTACAACAAAATCAATGGTTTTGTTAGTCCAAAATATGAAAATACTTCTTTTTCTATTTCACAAGTTTGTGCTTTCTACCTAAATTCATGGTAATAAATTAAAGGGGCTAAATCTACATGGCTTAAAAAAACCAGCATCTAATAGAGACAAACAAAAGAGAAGCAACCCAACTAGTAATGACAATAGAACATTAGGAAAACAAAATCCAACATGGAAGAGCTCCAAATAAGAAATCCCATAATAAGAACCACCATTACCTCAAGGTTCAATTGTAAACAGGAGTGTCACACATAGCAGTTAAAACAATGATTACAGTGAAGTTCCAAGTTCTACTATGTTCTTTAATCCCCAGAAACCAAACATTGCATTTATGCCTTCAAATTCAAAGAAAAGAATCAAAAACTACATTTTTTTTTTTTTGGCCACTAAAAAAAAACTACATTTTAAGCAAACCAAATCCCCAAACTTCACATCATTTCAGTCAAAATCAGATTTTTCACCAAGAATTGAAGAATTCAATGATGACCCACTTCAATGTTTGAGCTTGTGATGCTGAAACTCAATTGGAATCCAGAATATAAGTTGCAAATGGCCAAAATTATCAGTCCAATTTGAAAGAGAAATTGCTCCGGCAGAGAATGAAAAAAAGGGGGATTTTAACCTTTTCGTCCTGATGCAGAGCGATCCAGACGTGGACTTTATCCATGGATTGCCAGAACACAAAAGCTCCCAAAGTCATAGCAAAGTAGGTTGCTACCTTCACCATCTTCACCTTCTCTTTCTCTGCTTCCAAGTTCTTAGGTTTCAGGTGAGAGAGAGATCACTGACAGAGAGACTTTCCGTTATCTTAAACGGGTCGAATCCAAAACCCAGAATGCTTTATACAAATGGGGATCTCCAAGTATTCTCCCCCCTTGTTGGGCTGATCCTGGGCCTGGTTATTGGATTTGGACTCCGCCCACGTGTTAGGCCCATTTTGTTAGAAGACTAGTCAGGATTCTGAATTTTTTTTTTTTTTACCACTGTCAGGATTCTGAATTAATTATGATCTATTAGCAAATTTGGGGTTTCTAGTTATGACAATTAGCAAATTTGGTATCCAGAGAAGTGAATTTTTGTGAACCATATTTGTAGAGAAGCAAATCGCATAACTTCTGTAAAACATGACTCAACAGATACTCTTATTTGATATTGAAGTTTTCCGAATAAGCTAATTTTTGGCCTTTAAAAAAAAAAGCTAATTTTTGTTTTCCATTTAGAATGAGAAGCATTGGAACAAAAATATAACACAAATGGCAAATTCAATTGTCATCCACTAAGGCTAAGAAAAGAAGTGGCTACATTTAGTCAAGATCTTTTGTATGAGAGAGAGTGAAAGAATGCACACATGTTATATTGGAGATGAATCAATATCTACACCAAATCTAATCGAACTTGTATACATCATGTATATGTGCGTTGTGGAAACAAGAACAAAAGGGTTCAGCCAGCCCATCTGGAGAAGTATCACCAGCTCCCTGCAGCTCATTTGTCATTGTAGCGTTTTTTCTCATCACGTCCAAGTACAAATGACTCCATTTTTGTCCGCAGAAGCTAGAGGTTTTCCATGCCCGCTCCATGAGCAACACAGGACAGATGCAGTGTGTTCCTTCAGAGTGCTCACAATCTCAGCCTTAGATATTGACCAAATATAGACAGAACCATCAGCAGATCCAGCAGCAACATAATTGTCATCTGGGCTGATACAGGATCGGCTCCAATTTGATGCTACTCTGTTTCCAGTGGCTCTTAATGTGCCGCAGACTTCCAGAGACCGCATATCAAATATATTATGCACATTGTCTCTCCCACTGGTCAATACTATGTTACCATTTCGAGACAAAGATATAGACGTAACAGCATTCGAATGTGCAGACAGTTCACTGAGTTGCTTTCCTGTCTGAATATCCCACAAACGAAGACTTCCATCGACATGCCCAGAACATATGGTCTGTCCATCCATGCTGAAGCAAAGAGCATTGCAGTTTTTGGGGAACATGATTGTGTTGGTGCAGTAACCTTTCTGCAAATCCCAAAATTTTATGGTGCGATCATATGCTGCACTCACAACATGACGACTTGAGAATTTGCTTACATCTACAGCACACACTTTATCAATGTGGCCAGTGAGAGTATGGCGTACCCTCCCTGAGTTAACATCCCACACATACAAGTTGTTTGAGCTGCTTGCCGCAATGATAGATCTATTATCATGGGTAATGGTAAGATCAAGAACAGAACCAATGCAACCATAAAGTGTACGATTTAGTGACCCAGTATTTGAATCCCACATTTTGATGGACCCATCCTGTCCGCCAGTAATCAATTTGCCAGAATTGTACTCAAATAATATGGAAGCACAGCCACCATCATGGGCATTGATCCTGTGCTTGCATACCGAAGGAATGGTTGACTCCACAAAGTATTCGGCACCTTCTTCACTTTGGCGGACCACACCATCTACTTGCTGCTTAGCAAGCTTTTCCAAACCGCTGGCCTTGAGCCGCTCCATCGTATCTTCATAGAGTGCATTTGCCTAAATTAAATAAGGATAACATGGGTTAGCTACATATACACTATGTAAAACGGTATAAAATGTATAAAAGATTCTTTTGTTTTTTTGGTGAATATAAAAGCCTCTTTCAAATTCAAAATCCTCCGTTCAACAGTCCATGCATTATACTGGAAAACAAAACGAGTGCTACCATTTAAATGTCAAAATTGATGGTCAAATCTTCTCTGGGAATCACCTATTCTTTCTGAAGGATTAAGTCGAATAAATTATACTCATAAAGAAAGGGGCAAGCCCCATGCCAACAGAGTATATCCAAACTGATTGCTTTAATCAACTAAAAGTCTAAACATTGCTTTTATTTGGGTTTTGATAGTACTTCCCTGGAACTATGATAGTGGCAAGAACATGTATGTATGCAATTAAGCACAAATTGGCATAGTCATCCAACATAAAAAATGAAGGTCAAAATATGTTGAACAGTGGCATAACATTCTGCTTTGGGTAACACATACAGCAAGGGACAATCATTAACCGAAGCTTTGAGAACCATCAACCAAGGGGTTGAAGATATTATAATAGTTATGCTTTCATCCTTTTTACATCTTAAAGCAGTCAACAGCTACAAGGATCTAACTATACCAAACCACAAATTGAGTTTGATTATAACACTATTATAAAGTACCTCGTTTAGACGTTCAGCATCCTTCATCTTTTCCAACATCCAGCGGTCAATTAACACCTTACTTTCAGCCTCGGCATTCTTAGCTCTAATGGTCATTTCTTCTAGTTGCGCTCTTATTTCCTGGTTCTCACTCAAAACCAATTCTAGAGCTTTAATCTTCTCTTCTAAGTCAGCCTTTAATTGAGAGCATTCATCCCTGCAACATGTACCCATTGCAATCAGTCATACAAAACCTTGAAATCTCAAAAGCATATGCCTTGCTATTATGAGTAAAAATCAACCTTTTTTGAGTTAGCTCGTTCTCCATATCAGCCATTGCTGCTTCTCTCTCTTGAAGTAAATTTTTTGAAGCTCTGGACTCGGCTACCTCCACCACAAGTTGCTCGGACAATCGAGATTGAGCTTTGTAACATTGCTGAAGTTCCAGTTCCAGATTCTCCGCTTTCTCCTTCCATTCTGAGCCCTTAAAAGACATTCAAAAGCAACTCAATCTCTAAATTCAAAACAATTAAAAGACAAAAGAATCTACAATCATGAGCATTTTAGTTACACGGAAACTGATGACCAGGAAACAAAAAGCGCGATGCAGCATCAAAATGGTCCATGGATTTTAGTTACATCTTACTAAGACGAAGATATGGAAAATCACTTCAAGAAAGACTTTGAAACCCATATATTGGAACTTGCTTACATAGTCTCATATTCACAGAACAAAATTAAATTAGAGTGAAGCAAAAAAGAAAGCCTAGTAGTTCAAGCAATATCAAGTAGTCGTAGCACTATAACACCAACCATTCAGTCTCAATAGAGAATTCGTAGGCTTCAAATTTTGGGTCAAATATTTTCAATTATAATACAATTCCAATAACCAAAACCCTAAAACATAGTTTGATAGGAACTAAGAGAAGACCTGAGAAGCAATCGGTCTCAAAAGAGCGATACAAGCTGGAGCATGAGCACCTTCTTCGAGCAAATGCCGCTTCCGCAGAGCCTTCAGCGCGTGCTTTATCGCTTCCCTCGCTATTTCCTCCTGTGACCTGCAAAAAAAAATTGACTTCAACTAAAATAAATAAATAAATAAAGTTCTCTGTAGTGTATAATCGTCTCTGTTTGGCAGCTGAGAAAATTGCATAAATAGAAAACTCATGATTTTCTTAACCAAAATCACGAAAACTCTACTACGACCAAAACGACAAGTTGTAGTGAGCTATCAGCTATACTCACATATTGATCGAAACGAATTGTATCAAAGCAATCGGTGGCGTTAGGGTTTCACGAAGAGGATGAAATCATGTATGTTATTAAGGGCGCAGGGGTGGTTCTGGAATTTGAAATTTTTTACAGTGATCGTTTACCTCAAAGAAAGAGGAATTCAAATTCCTCGGGAAATTATCTCCTCAAAATCAGGCGTTTTGGAACCAATAAAACGATAGAATTGGATTCCAATTGAGTCCGAACAAATCGGGTATTCCGTACACTTAGAGATCCGACCCGAAAGAGGTCGGAGATAGACGCAAACGCAACGCCTTTGTCTTTGGCTGGGGTGACTTTAGAGTTTAGAGGCGCAGAGTAGGAGTTGGACGAAGTTGGACGAAGGAAGGAGACGCGGGTGTGGTGCAACTGTGCAAGGAGATTATAAAACAGTACGACGACGTTTCGATTGATCCTGGGTTAATTATAAAGTATAATCACATGAATTAACAATAATAATTGTTTTTTTTTTTTCCACAATAATTTGTTGAATATGAATTCAATTCAAGTAAATTCATAATATCTGTGTTATTTTGTACTTTTCTTCAAGTAATAGAGTATTTTTCTAAAATTAAAATACGAATATATCCTAATGATAAGAGCACTTATTCCAGTATCCATTCTTCCTACTTCGGACATTTTTTACTTTTTTTAGGGAGAGGAAGTTGAATTTGAATCTCTCTAACATTGGTTAGAAAAATACCACTAAACTATTAACCAATTAGTCCATTCATTGCGGACTACTTTGAATCAAGAAAAAAAGGAGCTATAAGCCTATAAGAATAAGTTAATAACAATGAAAATAATGATGCTATTTCCATAAATCATTTTCCACACATTTCCCTTATTAACTATGAGCTTCATTTCCTTCCAATGATGAAAACAAAGAGGTTAGAGTTCTTTCATTAACAATCAAGGGCAGCAACACCCAACAACACATCAAACTCTACAAGCCATGACACCGTGACAAGTGAACTTAAAACAACAAGGAAGATACACATCCTGAAACCACAAACTTTTGCTGACCCTAAAACCTTCTTAAGTTAGACCCCAAATAATTTCCCCATCTCACTTGTTCTATGTTTCTGTTCCAACCCAACACAAATTTTAACTGGAGATTTACCCAGCTCGAAGTCTGTCCACCCAGTCGACACTTTTCCGTGCTTTTTCTAGCTGATGGTCAATGCTTCTCCTAGATTTCTCATGACGGTACTCCACGCTTCTTCGCGACCTCTCTATCTGGTCAACAGAGATTCTAAACTTCTCTACCTTGTCAATGGTATTAAACTTGTAATCATTAATTTTCAGCTTTTCGGATCTATCTGTACTTTTCCTTGGTTTCTCTCTCCAGTCAGTACTCTTCCTTGGAGCCTCATAAAAATCAATACTCCGCCTAGGATGTTCCATATGGTCTGTGCTTTTCCTACGGTCAGTGCTCTTCCTACAGTCTGTGCTTTTCCTACAGTCTGTGCTTTTCCTTGAACTAAATCTTCGCGAAGGTGATTTTTCAACAGTTGATATGAACTTATTGAGATGTCTAATATATTCTGGATAGAGTTCCAAATTACAGTGATTTCCGCCTTTGAGCCATAGAGGTTCATATTTCTCTTGACACAGTAGCCAAAGCTGCTTTCCGTGAGAACAGTCGACAACTTCATCAGATGTTCCCTGGAGAAGAATGATGATCAGAAAGATACCAACTCAAAAGAAATTCAAAAGTTTGTGATGAGGTCCAAAATTAAACAACACCAATTTTCTTTTAATCGAGTTCAGATGGAGCCAAGCATCTCCAGGGTGAGATTTCATGCATGTTTAGCATGATATTCTGCTTTAGTCACATCTATGAAAAACTAAAAATATAAATGGAAAGCCACACGTACGGAAAATAGTAACATTCTCACAATCACTTTATTACATAGCAAAAGAAAAATAATAAATCATGAGTACTTACATGTATTACCAGCACAGGACATTTTACTAGAGGGATTTTATCAATGTTCTGCACATTAATGTAAATCAGGTTCAGACCCATACACATTCATCAACATTCACTAGATAAAGTAATTGGATAAAAGTCATCATAACAATTGATATCAAGAAACTAACCTTATAGATATCAAACCAGTAGGTGCGCTTCACAGGATACATGACTCTCAAACCTGATAATATAGGACTATGCAGAACAATTGCTCTTAGTCGAGGCAAACGGGTAGCAAGATCAACAGTAGGACCGCTTCCAACAGATTGACCATAGAGGATTATGTCTTCCTGCTTAGCACCATACCTCTCTTCAAGACACTTATATGCAGCTTCAATATCTGCATATGTATTATGTTCGCTTGGCTGCAGAAAGGTATACAAATGGGATTCAGTAAAACCTTTCTATTACAATTTGAATCACAACAAATTGATGATTCATACTGCACTTACCTTGCCTGATGACTGCCCATAGCCAGAGTAATCATACCTGCCCACGTTGAAATAATATGGTTCAGAATGTTTTCTGTATTTATTTTCAAAATAAAATGTCTCTTGAAAATATATCTGCTGGTGTTAGGCTTGCAACAGTGTGTCCACACAATTGCTAATCAAACATAATTTAGGATGCAAAAGCAGGTCTCCAAGCTTTATCAGAAGTGATAGATTTTGGACAAGTAGATGTAACTTTGGGAGGTGATCCAGCATCAGTGACTCAGCACTCCAGTCCACAATGTGCTTTGCACTTATAATGCAAAGGCTATGCACATTTAATTGCCACCATAAAACCTTTTCTGATGCAAAAGAGACTTCTTAAGTCTTCTCCACAAAACCAACAAATTCTTTTTTCCTCCTCCGACAAATAATCATAGTCAACTTGGAAGGATAATTTAATCAGTTCAGCCTGTTAAACCTGCCTTACACTCTCTGGTTACTAGAGTACTCTCTGATTACTAGAGTAAAGTTGGTTTGGAGTCAGCACCTTCAAAATTAGTTTTCCCAAAAACTGGACCCAGTAAATCACACGTGTCCATTTTTGTCCCCCCCCCCCCCCTTCCCGAAGACATCCTGCAACTTTACAACATTTTTTTCCTTTCACACCATGAAGACTTTTAAACGATGAGTCTAGAATTAAAGAAATACTACATATAACAAACGGTTCTAACAATGTATACCATGTGTGAGGTATCCATGTATGCTTTAAATGACCTATGGCCTACAAGTCATATATATAGAACTACATGGTAAAGGAAGAGGTGTGACAATAATTGTAAACAAAATTACTTGAAAGTTCCATGTTGCTATAACCATTACACTTAAAAATTTACCTGTATTTAGGTTCAACTACTTCTGATATTCATTTATGAAACCTCTTCCAGATGAACTGTGGATCCCAGAACTGACAACAAACACAACCAATGTGGCAAAATAACCTCTTCTGATATCTCTAAATAGCAATATAACATTCTGTATACAATTTCCAACCTTATTGCTAACTGATTGGTTGAGCCAAAACACTAATTGGGTTAATCGAAACTCTTTAAAGTATCCTATTTCTAAATCATGATTATTAAGAGGATTCATATTTCTAAAATCAAATCACCAGTTCCTCACCTGGATTGGTTGTACTAAGGACCCAAAACAATCAAAAAATAACATCACACAGTTGAAATGTGGAAGAACATGTCTACGAAGAAAAAGCAAAAACATCTTAACCCAATTCCTTAGTTTCAGTCAAGATTAACAATTTCGAATCTTGAGGCAGAGTCCACCTCGTTTAGCAAGTAAACAACTCATGATAGTAGAACTAACACTAAAAGTCTAAAACCTACCCAAAAAAATACACTTTTAAATCAACTTCCCTAGAACCCAAATTGTCACACTCACAATTCCAATCAACACAGAAAGCAAACTTCCCCAAATTTCTCAAATGGGTATTGCTGATTCATCCAAATTTCATCTACACACCCACTAGATAATGGAAAAACCAATCACAGACGAAAGCTTCAAAATTGGAGTAAAGGGTAGAGAGAACAAACTTACCCCATGAGATTGACACGCAGGTGAATGCTCAATTCGATGAAGAGTTCGTACATCTGACCGATGTCAGTGGCGTTGCCATGAGAATACAGAAGGGTGGAAATGGCCATTGGGTGGCGTATATAGACGGCCACGATCTCCGAGCCGCGGCGCGTGGGAAACTTCAAAATGTCGACATTTTCGCGGTGGGGAAGAGGGTGCAATAGCAAGAGTCCCGTGGCTTCGTCTTTGATTACCTTGTAGGATGGTGGGTTTGGTGGGAAAAAGGCAAACTTGGCAGCCATGGATGAAGTAACCCCACCCATTCTCTCTCTCTCTCTCTCTCTCTCTCTCTCTCTCTCTCTCTCTGGATTGAAGATCAGAAGCAAATTGGCATTCCTCTTTGTTTCTACTAAGTATTTATGACTTTCTGTTGGCCGAGTGAAAGACAGAGTGTTTTGAAGTGAAAAGTGACTGTCTTCTCTCTCGCTTTGGGACAAAGAAACAAAGAAAGACAGAGAGCCTCTTATTCTTCTTCTAATTTCTAAATTCTAATCCATTAAATTTTCTCCTCCAAAAAAAAAACAAATCCATTAAATTTATTTATTTTTCTAAATAACTATTTAAAAAAAGAAAAAAAGAAAAAAGGCACTAGTGGCAAACTGGCAATGATATACTGAGCACTTGAGCAGTCACCCTCTCATGCAGCTTGTCGTAAGACCATGGTCATGCTCACGTGCTGTATCATTGTCCTGTTATTTTCTTGCATTTCCTTATTCTTTTTCTTTGTTTTTTGGCATTAAACAGTGTGGTTGATGTGGACTTTGTGTCCAAAAAAAAAAAGATGTGGACTTTGTGGGGTGAGGTTCAAGATCGAATTCTCATATTCTCATTCTAGATCTAAAAGAGAAAAAAGAAAAAAAAAAGGTTTAAGCCCCAATTTATGTTTATTTATTGCATTCGTACCCACATTGCATAATGTAAATTGGTTCATGTCAATCATTTTATACATGTATCAAACATAGTTTTTTCTTTTCTTTTTTTAATAATCTAAATTCGATAGGTGATTCAAACTTGAGAGTTCTCTAATTTTGTGAAATTAAATACCACTAAAGCTAGTTGGTATGTAACAATAAAAAGTTGAGAGTTGAGAAAAAGGTGGAGAAAAGGTTTGGTTATATAAAATAGGGTGAACAAATTTATTGCTCATATATTATATTGTCAAACTTTAAATTAGGACGTTATATTTAAATGCGATCTTAATTACTTGATCAATAATAAAGATATATATATTTAGTATGTATATCATGACAATTCATTCAAATACGAATGTCTTGCCATATATTTGGTACATTACATTTAATTACACAATTATACCACAATTATACAATTGTTATAAGCAAGATTCTATGGAACCTTGCCAAAATTAAAGGGAGAAAAATATAGAATTACGAAAATTAAAGAATATCAAAGAGCAAATCATGGGAATATTAAAGGGGAAACAATATTATAAGAGAGGCCATAAATGAGAATTTTCGAGATGAAAATTTATTAGGTGTATCTGATACACCATCACGTGGTGTAACCAATTCAGCCTATAAAGTTATTATTAAAATATATATTTATATTAATATGATATAATATTAATAACATTTATCTATATTATGACATGTTGAATTAGTAATATTATGTGACAATGTTTCAGTTATATAAAATAATTTATCGACAATATTTCAGTTATATAAAATAATTTCTCGTCAACGAATAAAATATACATGTACAATACAATGAGGAAAGATTGCCCGCGGGGGGGGGGGGGGGGAGGGAGGTGCAAAATTGCTTTTAAAATAAAAAATAAAAAAGATTAGCTTGACACTCGTTTACAGGCTGTACAATTTTGTTCGTGTCTCCAAGATTTGCAACGGCACCATTTTCGCCATTTTCATAGGTAAACTCTGTCCTCCACTTTTATATATTTGTACTCTTTTTTTATGGGGTCGGGGATCGATCAAGAAACTAAATAATAATAATAATAATTAAAAAGGAAGCTAAATACTAATTAATAACCACATAAATAATTATGCAAATTTGTCCAACCTAGTAACCCACACAACGTCACAACCATAGGTGGTCCAGATCTAATTAAATCAAATCAGTTATATGATATAAACATTATTGTAACTTTATTGAAAAAAAATGCCAACATAAGAGAAAATAAAACTCTAAAGAGGAAAATTACATTAAAAGAAATTTAAGTAAGAACAATTGTAGAGTTCCATCTACATACAATATTATGTGCTTATTAATAACAATTTAGGTAGATCACAAGCTTTAATAGTGGAAAGTAAAGCTGTTGTGGCAAGTAAAGCTGTGGTGGTAATTGATGTAAATAAATCTTAATACTAAAATTAAAAAAATGATTATATATTTAAGACATCCTTGTACTTTATTTCTGTAAATATATATGATTAACCCGAGAATCCCGGGGCCGACTCTGTGTTTCTTTTTTTTTTTGGCCACTTCGACTCTGTGTTTCAAACCTGAAGGATTCAACTAAAAA
This sequence comes from Dryas octopetala, assembly GCF_963921425.1. Classification (NCBI taxonomy): domain Eukaryota; kingdom Viridiplantae; phylum Streptophyta; class Magnoliopsida; order Rosales; family Rosaceae; genus Dryas; species Dryas octopetala. The sequence continues at coordinate 15,171,822 of NC_141374.1, read as the reverse complement.
CCTGAAATCTTCTTGAATGAACTTGAATGTGTAATTATAGATGGCCACACAACACAAACGTTGTTATTGCTTTTACCTAAATGTAGGTTTCAACTCCCATGCAAATTAATTTCTGATGAGTCAAATCAAGATATATTTTATTATTTTATTTTTCTTGTGAAAAAAGAATCCAAAAGGAAAAGGCTTTCCATGCACGGACAAATTGATATAAGAAAAATAAATAAAATAGATTTATTTTTTTTCGAGAGTAAATAAAAAATAGAATATTTGGTGGTGTATAAGTTGGAAAAGCAGGAATTGGAATCCCGGGGAATTGGCGAGGAATGTGAAGTCCTGGAGCACCTCGCCACATCTCATCTCTCAAAGTCAATGCTGCTGGATGGACCTCAACCTTCACCAATCGCTGTGACTCTCAAAGACTATGTTGCCGACGTTCAAGACAATCCCCTTGAGACCATGACACTACTCACATGTCTCCTCTTCCCTTTTCCAGTTTTCCTCATTTTAAATTCATCCATTTTTTGGGGCTTGCAAGTACTTTTTTTTTTTTTTTTCTTGTCATGCCAAATTTTTGTCAACCACTCCAACTATCTCAATTCTCAACTAACTATCTTGTATTATTGTATATTATATTTCTAATAAAGATGAAATTTATTTATGTAGTGAGTTCCGCCTCAATAATAAAGATGGTTTAAATAATTTTTTCAAATTTTCTTCCTGAACATAGATTGGTCTATTGTCGACAACCTTGCAAACTTCAGTCACAGTCTTAATTTGGGATGTGTAATTTTTTATATCCTTTTTATTTTGTTTGAGAAATTATTATGTATAATCGTAACACCGTTATATAATATAACTAATCTATTAGGTATAATATGAGTAGACTTTATTATTATTATACCATAATGACATGTTTACTAATCCATAATCGAAATCAAAATAAAAAGTTGGATTCTAATTACGGATTACTCATGTATTTATTAACCATATGAGAATAAAAACACAAGTGAACCAATATGTTATTAGAAATTCAATTTTTTATTTTGGAGAAATTGGATTCTTGGGTGGTGGTGGTATTCTGATTGCTGGAGAAATAACTCATCTGGAGTCCATTTTTTTTTCTTTATACCCTCACATTATTTCTACAATTTTCAAGTTTGCTCATTCACTTTAGCCCGTTCAATTTATTTAGAACAAGGGCATTTTAGTAATCAAATTAGTTTCAATTTCAATTCAAGTGAATTAGTAAATGACTTATATGAAATAAGTATCATTTCTACTTTGATTCCATATAATTTAGTAAACAGCTTTAATGAGAATCTAGATTCTAACTCCTCAATTCAATTCTTCCTCAATTCAATTCCTCATAATCCGATTACGGATTAGTAAATATGCCATAGAAGTATAAACTAGTCGTTCACTCATATTATAACACATGAAATAGTTACTCAACGTGACTACATTATAGTTATACATAATAGTTTTTCCTTTTGTTCAGTATGTGTTGCTTGATGATTTAGTTGAGATCTTAATGCCTCGTATTGTTGATGTTAATTAATCCTTTTGTGTAGTTGTTCTTGTTGGGCTTCGGTCCCCCATTTAACCAAAAAATATAAACATGGTCTGGCCTTGGGCCTCTTTCTTGCCAAAACAGTTATGATGTAGCCCAGCCCAAATTTTGAGTTTGTTCGGCAAAGGCAGAGACTTGTAGTGGACAACTGAACATTTTTGTTGGGCCGACAATGGCCCAGTCCAATGTACAACACTAGAACTCCACGTAGTGGCAATTTGCAATGTAGCATCATTGAGCATTATTATGGATTCATAAATACCAATACTAACTATGGACGCCAACCCTCTATTATATATCTCTGCCACTCTGTAGAGTCTGCGCCACAGGTTATGTCTCAATGAGCCAATTGGAGTCTCAGTCATGTCAGAAGTGCGTTAAGCTTTTTACTTCTTTGACCTATAAGCTTAAAGTCATATACGTCTCATAAATATGCAATGCAATGAAGTAAGTCTGGTCTTCACTTTTTTCCCAAGTGCTTTTGCAAAAGAATTAATGTGGGTTTTTGGTAATGTCACCATGACAAGTCACTGTTTTTCCGAAGCATGTTGCACGCGTTATTTAACAGCCGCAGTGCATAGATACCAGTTCTACTTCGACAGTGAAGCTATAAAATGAAGTGCATGTGCTTTTTCTGCAAGTACTACTTGACAGGGTACTCTAAAGGTTCCAAGCTCTTCCCAGTTCCCACCAGAAAGCAATGACAGTAGATGCAGATTGTTGATTGCTCTTCAGTCTTCATCACTAGGAATTTCAACAAGTTATAGTGATTGTCCTTCTTATGGGCAGCTCCCAACAGCAACAAAATGGAGTTCTTTAAAAAATTTTAGGGGTGAGCAAAGCTAGTGTTGGGTATAATGGTGTTCATGTCAACCCATTTAACACGACTAATTAGTGATTTGTATATCAAATGCTCGCACACATCTCATATTATCTCGCATTTAAACCCGACACCAGAGAATATGTTTAAGATTTAGAATTATCTTGAAATTATTAACATGAAAGTACCATATTTTGATATTACATTGTCTATTGTATTTATAATAAATGTGAGACTCATGTAGATAGGGTGAATTCCACCTTTATAATAAAAAAATAGTGTTAGAAAACCTAATTTTAAATCTTAAATAATTTATCAGTGCGAGTCTCATAATTTTATTGTTCATAATGATTAATGACCCACTAAAGAGCTTCTTTTATTTCACAATAAGTAAGCACCCACTATGTAATGATACCTTATTTGAAATTTCCTAATATACTGTCATTGAAAATGTGGTATATAATGTAATTTTGATCCAAATAGTTATATTCTCTGAATTTGTTGATGAATTGAATAATATAATATTTTGGAAATAGATGCCCCGGTAGAATAATAATACATTACTCTGATGAGTTAATTACACTTATACCATCTGAAGTTTATTGTCTTTTCACATACACCTCCTGGGGTTTCAATAATTACACATACACCCCCTGAGGTTTTAAAACTGTTACATATAATCCCCTATAGTGAGACGAAAATGATGAGAAATTATGCAAAAAAGCATGCTAAGGGATTAAATAGCCTAATAAGATTATTTAAGGTGTAAGGTACAACCTGAATACAAATATTATTTTATTTATTTATTTTCTTATAGGGGGTTATATGCAACAGTTTTAAAACTTCATGAGGTGTATGTGTAATTATTGAAACTCTAGGAGGTGAATGTGAAAAGACGATAAACCTCAGGGGTGTATATAAAAAGAAGATAAACCTCAGGAAGTGTAAGTGTAATTAACTCTTACTCTAATGCTTAATTTACTATACCGTCACAAATAATTTAACTTCGTTTGACCTTTCCTCTGGTTTCTCGGTATACAAACAGGCCAGCGAAGGAGTTTAAAATTTCCCCAACACGCGTCACTCATGCGCGTGGGCCAAGACACCCAACTAAACCAAACTATAGATAGATACAGTACACAGCTTTTTCCCGGGGCAAACTAACTGAAACCGCCGAGTCGCAGCTTGCGAAAGGTCCAAAACACCCCTGAAGCTCAGAATCCGAGACACTCTGCACACAGCGCTCTGCCAACCAACAGAGAATTTCTGACCAAATTTAGCTGTGTCTTCTCTGTACTGTACACGTCGGCTCGGTCGCTCGCTCTCACAAGCAATGGCGTGTCTAACCACCCCTCGCATTTATTGCATTTACTACTTTGCCACTGACCGATACTTCACTCTATCTATCTTCCTCCCCTACCTATGCTTCTCTCTACCACTTCGACCACGGAGCTCAACCACCAAGACCACCTCTGTTTTAGGGTTAGGGTTTTTATTCTATTCCTCTTTCTACGCTACCCATTTGAAATTTCGTCAACTTCGAAGGGGTTTGGAATATTTCTATTCCGAAGGTTTGGACTTTGGGCTTCATCGACTTTGTCGTTTCGCGTTGTTTTGTTTGCATTTGATTATTTTTAGTATTTTTTACTGTTTGATTTTTGAATTCTAGATTCTCTCTTTGACTATTTTCTCTATCTAGATTCTAGACTGTGGTGTTGAGCTGTATGATGGTGTTTTAGACAAATGTGAATGGTATTGCTGGATTGTAGTAATCAGTAATGCTTGTTGAGTTGTTTCCTGCATGTGGGTGAGTTTTGATTCTTTATTTCTTGGGAATGACTTTGTGGGTTCTTGTTTTTATTATCCTGAGGTGAGAAGAAATTGCTTTTTATGAATTCCATGATGTTATTCTGTAACAAAAAGGTTCTACATTGTTCCATACTTCTGCAAATGCTCAAGTTTTGTTTTTCATTATCCCTAAAATGGCAATGTTGAAATGCCATTGAGGAGAAATCAGAGTATTCAGACTGTTATTGGTCTTTCAGGCTGTGAGTGACTGAACCCAACACTAGTTTTCAATTTTTGACTGGATTATTTTGTTTTTGAGAATTTTGTTCCTTTCCAGTTTTGTGGTCTTGGGTTCTCTGGAAGATTAAAGCCACCACTATTCTTTGCCTATTTTTGACAGAGAGGTTTTCTCCTGTGATCCTTTTAATGTTTTTGTTACTGCCTTGTCTCTTTCAGGTTGAGAATGCACGGCTTTTTGGGGTCCTGAAATTTGAATTTGCAGTGTGAATTCTGACGTTTCTTTGAGTTATTGTAGTTGATTATTATTATCTTTTTTGGTTCGGGAAAACTATGGATGGGCGGCGGCATTCTGTTGATATTCCTATCTCGAAAACGCTTGTGGCACTGAGGAGGGTTAGGTCTCTAAGGGATCCTTCAACTATTTCTATGAGCAAATTCTCCAATCCGGTTGAGAATGAAAATTGGGATACAAATTCGAGTAATGAGATTTCTATGCATTTCATGAATACTTTCCAAGAAGGTGGCTTTGATAAACATCGTTTTCTGAGACCAAAGAATTTGGGTTTGCACGGACAAAGAGAGGATTGCTTAGATGATTTTGAACTAACTTGTGGTTTAGGAAAATCTAGGTTGATCTTGCATGAGAATGCAGAGTGGGTTGGAAGCACAGGGAGTCCTAGTGAGAGCAAACAGGCTGAAGAATTTGATTTTTCTAGATCAAATAAGGAAGAGGTTTATGGAAATAAATCATTCAGTGATAGATATTGCAGCAGTCATAGGGACAAAGGCTTGGCCTTGACATGCTTCATGCCTATCAGCAATCCTTTGGAGGATGTGGATTATGAAGAAACTGTCAGGTCATCTGAAATAATCGAGTTCAGATGGAGCCAAGCATCTCCAGGGTGAGATTTCATGCATGTTTAGCATGATATTCTGCTTTAGTCACATCTATGAAAAACTAAAAATATAAATGGAAAGCCACACGTACGGAAAATAGTAACATTCTCACAATCACTTTATTACATAGCAAAAGAAAAATAATAAATCATGAGTACTTACATGTATTACCAGCACAGGACATTTTACTAGAGGGATTTTATCAATGTTCTGCACATTAATGTAAATCAGGTTCAGACCCATACACATTCATCAACATTCACTAGATAAAGTAATTGGATAAAAGTCATCATAACAATTGATATCAAGAAACTAACCTTATAGATATCAAACCAGTAGGTGCGCTTCACAGGATACATGACTCTCAAACCTGATAATATAGGACTATGCAGAACAATTGCTCTTAGTCGAGGCAAACGGGTAGCAAGATCAACAGTAGGACCGCTTCCAACAGATTGACCATAGAGGATTATGTCTTCCTGCTTAGCACCATACCTCTCTTCAAGACACTTATATGCAGCTTCAATATCTGCATATGTATTATGTTCGCTTGGCTGCAGAAAGGTATACAAATGGGATTCAGTAAAACCTTTCTATTACAATTTGAATCACAACAAATTGATGATTCATACTGCACTTACCTTGCCTGATGACTGCCCATAGCCAGAGTAATCATACCTGCCCACGTTGAAATAATATGGTTCAGAATGTTTTCTGTATTTATTTTCAAAATAAAATGTCTCTTGAAAATATATCTGCTGGTGTTAGGCTTGCAACAGTGTGTCCACACAATTGCTAATCAAACATAATTTAGGATGCAAAAGCAGGTCTCCAAGCTTTATCAGAAGTGATAGATTTTGGACAAGTAGATGTAACTTTGGGAGGTGATCCAGCATCAGTGACTCAGCACTCCAGTCCACAATGTGCTTTGCACTTATAATGCAAAGGCTATGCACATTTAATTGCCACCATAAAACCTTTTCTGATGCAAAAGAGACTTCTTAAGTCTTCTCCACAAAACCAACAAATTCTTTTTTCCTCCTCCGACAAATAATCATAGTCAACTTGGAAGGATAATTTAATCAGTTCAGCCTGTTAAACCTGCCTTACACTCTCTGGTTACTAGAGTACTCTCTGATTACTAGAGTAAAGTTGGTTTGGAGTCAGCACCTTCAAAATTAGTTTTCCCAAAAACTGGACCCAGTAAATCACACGTGTCCATTTTTGTCCCCCCCCCCCCCCCCTTCCCGAAGACATCCTGCAACTTTACAACATTTTTTTCCTTTCACACCATGAAGACTTTTAAACGATGAGTCTAGAATTAAAGAAATACTACATATAACAAACGGTTCTAACAATGTATACCATGTGTGAGGTATCCATGTATGCTTTAAATGACCTATGGCCTACAAGTCATATATATAGAACTACATGGTAAAGGAAGAGGTGTGACAATAATTGTAAACAAAATTACTTGAAAGTTCCATGTTGCTATAACCATTACACTTAAAAATTTACCTGTATTTAGGTTCAACTACTTCTGATATTCATTTATGAAACCTCTTCCAGATGAACTGTGGATCCCAGAACTGACAACAAACACAACCAATGTGGCAAAATAACCTCTTCTGATATCTCTAAATAGCAATATAACATTCTGTATACAATTTCCAACCTTATTGCTAACTGATTGGTTGAGCCAAAACACTAATTGGGTTAATCGAAACTCTTTAAAGTATCCTATTTCTAAATCATGATTATTAAGAGGATTCATATTTCTAAAATCAAATCACCAGTTCCTCACCTGGATTGGTTGTACTAAGGACCCAAAACAATCAAAAAATAACATCACACAGTTGAAATGTGGAAGAACATGTCTACGAAGAAAAAGCAAAAACATCTTAACCCAATTCCTTAGTTTCAGTCAAGATTAACAATTTCGAATCTTGAGGCAGAGTCCACCTCGTTTAGCAAGTAAACAACTCATGATAGTAGAACTAACACTAAAAGTCTAAAACCTACCCAAAAAAATACACTTTTAAATCAACTTCCCTAGAACCCAAATTGTCACACTCACAATTCCAATCAACACAGAAAGCAAACTTCCCCAAATTTCTCAAATGGGTATTGCTGATTCATCCAAATTTCATCTACACACCCACTAGATAATGGAAAAACCAATCACAGACGAAAGCTTCAAAATTGGAGTAAAGGGTAGAGAGAACAAACTTACCCCATGAGATTGACACGCAGGTGAATGCTCAATTCGATGAAGAGTTCGTACATCTGACCGATGTCAGTGGCGTTGCCATGAGAATACAGAAGGGTGGAAATGGCCATTGGGTGGCGTATATAGACGGCCACGATCTCCGAGCCGCGGCGCGTGGGAAACTTCAAAATGTCGACATTTTCGCGGTGGGGAAGAGGGTGCAATAGCAAGAGTCCCGTGGCTTCGTCTTTGATTACCTTGTAGGATGGTGGGTTTGGTGGGAAAAAGGCAAACTTGGCAGCCATGGATGAAGTAACCCCACCCATTCTCTCTCTCTCTCTCTCTGGATTGAAGATCAGAAGCAAATTGGCATTCCTCTTTGTTTCTACTAAGTATTTATGACTTTCTGTTGGCCGAGTGAAAGACAGAGTGTTTTGAAGTGAAAAGTGACTGTCTTCTCTCTCGCTTTGGGACAAAGAAACAAAGAAAGACAGAGAGCCTCTTATTCTTCTTCTAATTTCTAAATTCTAATCCATTAAATTTTCTCCTCCAAAAAAAAAAACAAATCCATTAAATTTATTTATTTTTCTAAATAACTATTTAAAAAAAGAAAAAAGGCACTAGTGGCAAACTGGCAATGATATACTGAGCACTTGAGCAGTCACCCTCTCATGCAGCTTGTCGTAAGACCATGGTCATGCTCACGTGCTGTATCATTGTCCTGTTATTTTCTTGCATTTCCTTATTCTTTTTCTTTGTTTTTTGGCATTAAACAGTGTGGTTGATGTGGACTTTGTGTCCAAAAAAAAAAAGATGTGGACTTTGTGGGGTGAGGTTCAAGATCGAATTCTCATATTCTCATTCTAGATCTAAAAGAGAAAAAAGAAAAAAAAAAGGTTTAAGCCCCAATTTATGTTTATTTATTGCATTCGTACCCACATTGCATAATGTAAATTGGTTCATGTCAATCATTTTATACATGTATCAAACATAGTTTTTTCTTTTCTTTTTTTAATAATCTAAATTCGATAGGTGATTCAAACTTGAGAGTTCTCTAATTTTGTGAAATTAAATACCACTAAAGCTAGTTGGTATGTAACAATAAAAAGTTGAGAGTTGAGAAAAAGGTGGAGAAAAGGTTTGGTTATATAAAATAGGGTGAACAAATTTATTGCTCATATATTATATTGTCAAACTTTAAATTAGGACGTTATATTTAAATGCGATCTTAATTACTTGATCAATAATAAAGATATATATATTTAGTATGTATATCATGACAATTCATTCAAATACGAATGTCTTGCCATATATTTGGTACATTACATTTAATTACACAATTATACCACAATTATACAATTGTTATAAGCAAGATTCTATGGAACCTTGCCAAAATTAAAGGGAGAAAAATATAGAATTACGAAAATTAAAGAATATCAAAGAGAAAATCATGGGAATATTAAAGGGGAAAGAATATTATAAGAGAGGCCATAAATGAGAATTTTCGAGATGAAAATTTATTAGGTGTATCTGATACACCATCACGTGGTGTAACCAATTCAGCCTATAAAGTTATTATTAAAATATATATTTATATTAATATGATATAATATTAATAACATTTATCTATATTATGACATGTTGAATTAGTAATATTATGTGACAATGTTTCAGTTATATAAAATAATTTATCGACAATATTTCAGTTATATAAAATAATTTCTCGTCAACGAATAAAATATACATGTACAATACAATGAGGAAAGATTGCCCGCGGGGGGGGGGGGGGGGAGGTGCAAAATTGCTTTTAAAATAAAAAATAAAAAAGATTAGCTTGACACTCGTTTACAGGCTGTACAATTTTGTTCGTGTCTCCAAGATTTGCAACGGCACCATTTTCGCCATTTTCATAGGTAAACTCTGTCCTCCACTTTTATATATTTGTACTCTTTTTTTATGGGGTCGGGGATCGATCAAGAAACTAAATAATAATAATAATAATTAAAAAGGAAGCTAAATACTAATTAATAACCACATAAATAATGATGCAAATTTGTCCAACCTAGTAACCCACACAACGTCACAACCATAGGTGGTCCAGATCTAATTAAATCAAATCAGTTATATGATATAAACATTATTGTAACTTTATTGAAAAAAAATGCCAACATAAGAGAAAATAAAACTCTAAAGAGGAAAATTACATTAAAAGAAATTTAAGTAAGAACAATTGTAGAGTTCCATCTACATACAATATTATGTGCTTATTAATAACAATTTAGGTAGATCACAAGCTTTAATAGTGGAAAGTAAAGCTGTTGTGGCAAGTAAAGCTGTGGTGGTAATTGATGTAAATAAATCTTAATACTAAAATTAAAAAAATGATTATATATTTAAGACATCCTTGTACTTTATTTCTGTAAATATATATGATTAACCCGAGAATCCCGGGGCCGACTCTGTGTTTCAAACCTGAAGGATTCAACTAAAAACCTGAAATCTTCTTGAATGAACTTGAATGTGTAATTATAGATGGCCACACAACACAAACGTTGTTATTGCTTTTACCTAAATGTAGGTTTCAACTCCCATGCAAATTAATTTCTGATGAGTCAAATCAAGATATATTTTATTATTTTATTTTTCTTGTGAAAAAAGAATCCAAAAGGAAAAGGCTTTCCATGCACGGACAAATTGATATAAGAAAAATAAATAAAATAGATTTATTTTTTTTCGAGAGTAAATAAAAAATAGAATATTTGGTGGTGTATAAGTTGGAAAAGCAGGAATTGGAATCCCGGGGAATTGGCGAGGAATGTGAAGTCCTGGAGCACCTCGCCACATCTCATCTCTCAAAGTCAATGCTGCTGGATGGACCTCAACCTTCACCAATCGCTGTGACTCTCAAAGACTATGTTGCCGACGTTCAAGACAATCCCCTTGAGACCATGACACTACTCACATGTCTCCTCTTCCCTTTTCCAGTTTTCCTCATTTTAAATTCATCCATTTTTTGGGGCTTGCAAGTACTTTTTTTTTTTTTCTTGTCATGCCAAATTTTTGTCAACCACTCCAACTATCTCAATTCTCAACTAACTATCTTGTATTATTGTATATTATATTTCTAATAAAGATAGAAATTTATTTATGTAGTGAGTTCCGCCTCAATAATAAAGATGGTTTAAATAATTTTTTCAAATTTTCTTCCTGAACATAGATATGGTCTATTGTTGACAACCTTGCAAACTTCAGTCACAGTCTTAATTTGGGATGTGTAATTTTTTATATCCTTTTTATTTTGTTTGAGAAATTATTATGTATAATCGTAACACCGTTATGTAATATAACTAATCTATTAGGTATAATATGGGTAGATTTTATTATTATTATACCATAATGACATGTTTACTAATCCATAATCGAAATCAAAATAAAAAGTTGGATTCTAATTACGGATTACTCATGTATTTATTAACCATATGAGAATAAAAACACAAGTGAACCAATATGTTATTAGAAATTCAACTTTTTATTTTGGAGAAATTGGATTCTTGGGTGGGTGTGGTATTCTGATTGCTGGAGAAACAACTCATCTGGAGTCCATTTTTTTTTTCTTTTATACCCTCACATTATTTATACAATTTTCAAGTTTGCTCATTCACTTTAGCCCGTTCAATTTATTTAGAACAAGGGCATTTTAGTAATCAAATTAGTTTTAATTCCGATTCAAGTGAATTAGTAAATGACTTATATGGAATAAGTATCATTTCTACTCTGATTTCATATAGTTTAGTAAACAACTTCAATGAGAATCTATATTCTAACTCCTCAATCTAATTCTTCCTCAATTCAATTCCTCATAATCCGATTACGGATTAGTAAATATGCCATAGAAGTATAAACTAGTCGTTCACTCATATTATAACACATGAATTAGTTACTCAACGCGACTACATTATAGTTATACATAATAGTTTTTCCTTTTGTTCAGTATGTGTTGCTTGATGATTTAGTTGAGATCTTAATGCCTCGTATTGTTGATGTTAATTAATCCTTTTGTGTAGTTGTTCTTGTTGGGCTTCGGTCCCCCATTTAACCAAAAAATATAAACATGGTCTGGCCTTGGGCCTCTTTCTTGCCAAAACAGTTATGATGTAGCCCAGCCCAAATTTTGAGTTTGTTCGGCAAAGGCAGAGACTTGTAGTGGACAACTGAACATTTTCGTTGGGCCGACAATGGCCCAGTCCAATGTACAACACTAGAACTCCACGTAGTGGCAATTTGCAATGTAGCATCATTGAGCATTATTATGGATTCATAAATACCAATACTAACTATGGACACCAACCCTCTATTATATATCTCTGCCACTCTGTAGAGTCTGCGCCACAGGTTATGTCTCAATGAGCCAATTGGAGTCTCAGTCATGTCAGAAGTGCGTTAAGCTTTTTACTTCTTTGACCTATAAGCTTAAAGTCATATACGTCTCGTAAATATGCAATGCAATGAAGTAAGTCTGGTCTTCACTTTTTTCCCAAGTGCTTTTGCAAAAGAATTAATGTGGGTTTTTGGTAATGTCACCATGACAAGTCACTGTTTTTCCGAAGCATTTTGCACACGTTATTTAACAGCCGCAGTGCATAGATACCAGTTCTACTTCGACAGTGAAGCTATAAAATGAAGTGCATGTGCTTTTTCTGCAAGTACTACTTGACAGGGTACTCTAAAGGTTCCAAGCTCTTCCCAGTTCCCACCAGAAAACAATGACAGTAGATGCAGATTGTTGATTGCTCTTCAGTCTTCATCACTAGGAATTTCAACAAGTTATAGTGATTGTCCTTCTTATGGGCAGCTCCCAACAGCAACAAAATGGAGTTCTTTAAAAAATTTTAGGGGTGAGCAAAGCTAGTGTTGGGTATAATGGTGTTCATGTCAACCCGTTTAACACGACTAATTAGTGATTTGTATATCAAAAGCTCGCACACATCTCATATTATCTCGCATTTAAACCCGACACCAGAGAATATGTTTAAGATTTAGAATTATCTTGAAATTATTAACATGAAAGTACCATATTTTGATATTACATTGTATATTGTATTTATAATAAATGTGAGACTCATGTGGATAGGGTGAATTCCACCTTTATAATAAAAAAATAGTGTTAGAAAACCTAATTTTAAATCTTAAATAATTTATCAGTGCGAGTCTCATAATTTTATTGTTCATAATGATTAATGACCCACTAAAGAGCTTCTTTTATTTCACAATAAGTAAGCACCCACTATGTAATGATACCTTATTTGAAATTTCCTAATATACTGTCATTGAAAATGTGGTATATAATGTAATTTTGATCCAAATAGTTATATTCTCTGAATTTGTTGATGAATTGAATAGTATAATATTTTGGGAATAGATGCCCCAGTAGAATAATAATACATTACTCTGATGAGTTAATTACACTTACACCCTCTGAAGTTTATTGTCTTTTTACATACACCCCCTAAGGTTTCAATAATTACACATACACCCCCTGAGGTTTTAAAACTGTTACATATAATCCCCTATAGTGAGACGAAAATGATGAGAAATTATGCAAAAAAGCATGCTAAGGGATTAAATAACCTAATAAGATTATTCAAGGTGTAAAGTATAACCTGAATACAAATATTATTTTATTTATTTATTTTCTTATAGGGGGTTATATGTAACAGTTTTAAAACCTCATGGGGTGTATGTGTAATTATTGAAACTCCAAGGGGTGTATGTGAAAAGACGATAAACCTCAAGGGTGTATATAAAAAGAAGATAAACTCCAGGGAGTGTAAGTGTAATTAACTCTTACTCTAACGCTTAATTTACTATACGGTCACAAATAATTTAACTTCGTTTGACCTTTCCTCTGGTTTCTCGGTATACAAACAGGCCAGCGAAGGAGTTTAAAATTTCCCCAACACGCGTCACTCATGCGCGTGGGCCAAGACACCCAACTAAACCAAACGATAGATAGATACAGTACACAGCTTTTTCCCGGGGCAAACTAACTGAAACCGCCGAGTCGCAGCTTGCGAAAGGTCCAAAACACCCCTGAGGCTCAGAATCCGAGACACTCTGTACATAGAGCTCTGCCAACCAACAGAGAATTTCTGACCAAATTTAGCTGTGTCTTCTCTGTACTGTACACGTCGGCTCGGTCGCTCGCTCTCACAAGCAATGGCGTGTCTAACCACCCCTCGCATTTATTGCATTTACTACTTTGCCACTGACCGATACTTCACTCTATCTATCTTCCTCCCCTACCTATGCTTCTCTCTACCACTTCGACCACGGAGCTCAACCACCAAGACCACCTCTGTTTTAGGGTTAGGGTTTTTATTCTATTCCTCTTTCTACGCTACCCATTTGAAATTTCGTCAACTTCGAAGGGGTTTGGAATATTTCTATTCCGAAGGTTTGGACTTTGGGCTTCATCGACTTTGTCGTTTCGCGTTGTTTTGTTTGCATTTGATTATTTTTAGTATTTTTTACTGTTTGATTTTTGAATTCTAGATTCTCTCTTTGACTATTTTCTCTATCTAGATTCTAGACTGTGGTGTTGAGCTGTATGATGGTGTTTTAGACAAATGTGAATGGTATTGCTGGATTGTAGTAATCAGTAATGCTTGTTGAGTTGTTTCCTGCATGTGGGTGAGTTTTGATTCTTTATTTCTTGGGAACGACTTTGTGGGTTCTTGTTTTTATTATCCTGAGGTGAGAAGAAATTGCTTTTTATGAATTCCATGATGTTATTCTGTAACAAAAAGGTTCTACATTGTTCCATACTTCTGCAAATGCTCAAGTTTTGTTTTTCATTATCCCTAAAATGGCAATGCTGAAATGCCATTGAGGAGAAATCAGAGTATTCAGACTGTTATTGGTCTTTCAGGCTGTGAGTGACTGAACCCAACACTAGTTTTCAATTTTTGACTGGATTATTTTGTTTTTGAGAATTTTGTTCCTTTCCAGTTTTGTGGTCTTGGGTTCTCTGGAAGATTAAAGCCACCACTATTCTTTGCCTATTTTTGACAGAGAGGTTTTCTCCTGTGATCCTTTTAATGTTTTTGTTACTGCCTTGTCTCTTTCAGGTTGAGAATGCACGGCTTTTTGGGGTCCTGAAACTTGAATTTGCAGTGTGAATTCTGACGTTTCTTTGAGTTATTGTAGTTGATTATTATTATCTTTTTTGGTTCGGGAAAACTATGGATGGGCGGCGGCATTCTGTTGATATTCCTATCTCGAAAACGCTTGTGGCACTGAGGAGGGTGAGGTCTCTAAGGGATCCTTCAACTATTTCTATGAGCAAATTCTCCACTCCGGTTGAGAATGAAAATTGGGATACAAATTCGAGTAATGAGATTTCTATGCATTTCATGAATACTTTCCAAGAAGGTGGCTTTGATAAACATCGTTTTCTGAGACCAAAGAATTTGGGTTTGCACGGACAAAGAGAGGATTGCTTAGATGATTTTGAACTAACTTGTGGTTTAGGAAAATCTAGGTTGATCTTGCATGAGAATGCAGAGTGGGTTGGAAGCACAGGGAGTCCTAGTGAGAGCAAACAGGCTGAAGAATTTGATTTTTCTAGATCAAATAAGGAAGAGGTTTATGGAAATAAATCATTCAGTGATAGATATTGCAGCAGTCATAGGGACAAAGGCTTGGCCTTGACATGCTTCATGCCTATCAGCAATCCTTTGGAGGATGTGGATTATGAAGAAACTGTCAGGTCATCACAAGAAGAAAGGGTAGATCAGATCGCATCAAAACAAAAATCACAACGCAAAAATCATGTAAAACCGTCTGTGGCAGGTGGTGATGTCACTAGTCAATTGGGCAGTCCATGCCCCTCAGCAAGTGATGCTCTTTCAAGCCATAGTACATCTTTATTTCCAAACGAAGAGGGTGATGCTGTAGATCGTAATCATCGTGGTTGTGGGATCAGCTGCTGCTGGTCAAAAACCCCAACATTCAGAGAAGCTGACCTTTCTTTTGATGTAGACGACCATCCTTTGTTTTACAAGAATGTAGATGAAGTTGCACATTATGAGCAGAGAAGCTTGAAACACATTGGTAATGAAACTAGTCCACAACCTCAAACTCCTAGGAGTCTGAGTCAGAAATTCAGGCCAAAATATTTTAATGAATTAGTGGGACAGAATGTAGTTGCGAGGTCTCTTTTGGGTGCTATCTCTAGAGGAAGAATAACCTCATTCTATCTTTTCTATGGTCCGGGTGGTACTGGAAAGACATCTGCCTCAAGGATCTTTGCTGCAGCACTAAATTGTCTTTCACTTGAGGAGCATAGGCCATGTGGTCTCTGCCGTGAATGTCTTTTGTTCTTTTCTGGAAGGAGCAGGGACATCAAGGAAGTGGATTCTGTGAGAATCAATCGGGCAGACAGGGTTAGAGCCCTTATTAAAAATGCAGTTATACCTCCAGTTTCCTCACGTTTTAAGGTTTTCATTATTGATGAGTGCCACTTGTTGCGTGGGGAAACATGGGCGACTCTTTTGAATAGCATCGATAACCTTTCCCAACATGTTGTCTTTGTGATGATCACTCCTGATCTGGATAAACTGCCACGAAGTGCAGTGTCACGGTCCCAAAAATATCACTTTCCGAAGATTAAGGATGCTGATATTGCAAGCAGATTAGGAAAAATCTGTGCGGAAGAGGGTCTTGACTTTGATCAGGTTGCTTTAGACTTCATTGCTTCCAAATCAAATGGTTCACTTAGGGATGCAGAGATGATGCTTGATCAGCTAAGTTTGCTTGGTAAAAAAATCACAATGGCCCTGGCATATGAGCTTGTGAGTTATTATTTACTCATTAATTTATTTTATATATAGCGCACCTGTAGTTATCCAGTATTTATTCCTTTTATTTTTCTGCAGATTGGAGTTGTTTCTGATGATGAATTGCTCGATTTGCTAGATCTGGCATTGTCATCTGACACTTCTAATACAGTAATAAGGGCCAGGGAGTTGATGAGATCAAGGATTGATCCCATGCAGCTTATATCACAGCTGGCAAATCTTATTATGGACATTCTTGCTGGTAAATGCCAGGAAGGTGATTCTGAAGTCCGAAAAAAGTTTTCTAGTAGGCATAGCTGTAAGTATGCATGGTGCCTGCAGTTCATTTCTTTAATCCTCTGTGTCATCTTACAATGAAATTCTTATACTCTGGTGCTGTTGTTGCAATCTTACGTGTCACAGCTGAAGGGGACTTGCAGAAATTGAGTCATGCATTGAAAATATTCTCTGAAACTGAGAAGCAATTAAGGGTGTCCAAGAGTCAAACAACATGGCTTACTGTAGCTCTGCTGCAGCTAAGTTCTATGGAGTCTTCTTCCTTGAATGCAAATGAGAAAAAGTTGTGTTTGGGAAATACGCAAGATAGAGGTGAGAATAATTACATTAGCTGACTGTGATGAATAATTTTCTATTTTGATTCTAGTCATGCATACCTTTTTTCTTTTCCCTTAAAATTCAAGTAGTTTAGTTTGGTGAAACTTAGATATCAAAGTTTGTTTCTGTTTGGGTGCAGATGACTTTTTTTGTGGTACTTCATCCACAGGGGAGAGCTTCAAGAACCGTGTCACTTGTACATGCAATGCCAAGTTGGGAATGCAGAAGGATAGTGATGGAAAGTTGGAATCCATATGGAAGAGAGCTACAGATTTATGCCAATCCAATTCACTCAAGAATTTTCTGAAGAAACAAGGAAAATTGTCTTCTTTGTTTGTTAACCAAGGTACATCCATCTAGTAATTTGTCATCGTTCCTGCAATTATGGTGAAACCACTTAAGACAAAAATATAAAAAAAATCATGGCAGAAAAAAAACCAAGATAATCTGCATCAACTACTGTATAGTCTGTTTTGCATTTGTTAGAGGAATTTCCATACATGCAGACTGTTCTATTATAGATGGGATTTACACTCATGCGTATTAACTGAGTAATGGTCAATTTTAGGTCTTGCAATAGCTGAATTGGAATTCTGCCATCCTGATTATGTATCTAAGGCTGAGAAGTCATGGAAAATCATTGCAAGTTCACTTCAATCTCTATTTGGTTGTAATGTGGAGATCAGGATCAATCTTGTACCTTTTGATTCTGATTCAAAGTATGCAAAAATGAAGAAGCCATCTTTCAGGTTGTTCAGTTGTTCCCGCAGAATGCAGCAGAAGTTACAATCATGTACTGAACGTGGAAGTGTTTCAGACTATTCTGATTACACATCTGAAAAGCCTATGATAAGTGAGAGACCTATTTTACCTCATTCCTCTGATTGTGGTTCTCAAATGCCACATAACTGCTGTGACAGAATGGTGGTGGTTAGTACATTGAGAAATAGAGAAGGAAATGTACTCAGCACAAGGACTGCCTCATCCCGCAAATCATTTGAAGATGAGACACCAAAGGCTCCTGGGTTAATGGTTGATTCTTTGAAGGAAGGGGGATGCAACCATGAATGCCAGGTTTTATCTTTTCAAGAACCTGAACATCAACCAAACTGTTTTCCTCGAAGCATGAGGCTTCAAAAGAAGTTGCGTTCCTCAGATGGTTCTCAGATGACCTGTTGCACCAAACTACAGAACAAGCTTGCATTGTCTGTCCCAAGCAGGACATCTTTTGAAACATGTCTCTTGGGAAATGATTCATATGTTTTCTGCAGTGGCTCTAATAACAACACTGACCACTGTAAAGATGAGAATGGGTAAGTGTTGTAATCTTCTTTCTGTTTGTTGGCATTTTGGATGTGCACATGCAGTATGAATTGTCCATATCCTCTTTTTTGCTACAATGTAAATATATACAGACTTGAACTTACAACTGTTTCATTATAACATGTTAAGAACTTTATTTCTCCTATGTGTCCTGAAATTGATAATGTTGAAGCTTCAATGCGCATGTTTGATTAAGAAGTAAGAACGCTACTTCTCCTGTGCTTTCTGAGGCAATTGACTTTCCTGATGTCTCAATTGCAGGTTGAAGGAAAATTCGGGTGTGCTTTGTTGGAGAACCCCCACGCTTCCCCTAGGAAAGGTAGCTATACCAAATATGTATGGGAATGTCTCAGAAGTTACTTAAATAGTATTGAGAATTGGAAAACGGATAGAGGAAATGAAAGAAATAGAACCAAAAACCAAGAAGCAATAATAATTATTGTATCCAAAAATAATAATAATAGTCTGTAATGGCCTGAGTGGCATGCTGCTTCTTGAAGCTTGGGGTATAAATTTCTTTTTTTTTTTTATAGTCTATTTGTGTGTCCTAATTCGTGGATTATATACGCATGCGCTTATGCAAATTATGAGTAAGGACTTAAGTTTATCTGCCTATTTTATGAATTGATTTTTTGTTAGAGCTTTGGACCATATCTTGAATGCTTATAAAAATAAATTGCTTGCAAGCAGCTTGCTTTTTAAATCTAACATCTATGTGAAGCTCTGACTAAATCAGGTGTGTAAATCCTGCAGGCTTGGCAGTCGAGGCATCAACGACAAAATTCACACCTAGTTGGGTGGGTTCTTCCCTGTGCAACTGCTAAGTAGTCATGCTGCAAAGTAGTGCCTAACAAATAACAGTATTTTATGATGGCTGCAGAGGAGCTTCAAAGAAATTCATACCTTGCTCGTTTTTGTATGTATATTGCAAGACATTGCCATTAATATTATACATGATTTCGGGACCCAGATTCAGGGTTCCATTCCATATAACATTATAACCTATATAGCAAGCTTTGGTTTTTGTGATTTTATTACTGTGCCTCCTTTGATTTTTAGCAACTGATAGGAACCAATTTTGAATTCAAATATTAGTGTAAAAAGAAGAGGCTTAGTTATGCATGCGTCCTTGAATTATACTCTGTATCTCACTTTGTGCTCGAAATTCATTTCGACTCTCTCTCATAAACTACACTTCCACGAAGTGTAATTAATAGGAGCAAAGTGATTCCAATTTTTTCTTATTCTGATTCCCGAAGAGTAATATTAATAGACCAATAGTTAATCGATGATATAACGTTAACATCAGAGTTCAAATAATAATTCGACAAAAAAAAGGGGTAAAAATGATAATGTCAAAGAAATAAGAAATGAAGGAAAATGTCAAAATGCAGTACAGATCCAAGGATGAGAAAGTAAACAATCATTTGGGCCCAATGGCCCAAGTTCCATTAATAGTTCACATCCTAGGCCCATAAACCCATAAAATGAGCGTTGAAAGTTGAAACTGATTAGAGCAGCTCTGCTTGAATGCTTGGCAAAGCTCTGAGCCAGTGAATGGAGAAGGAGAATACAAGCGTCGTTCGAGTTCTGTGTCCTAAGCTCGTCCTTTACAAGAACGAACCAGGCCTCCAATGGCTGATAGGCTCCCCATTCTTCCCGCCACTCACCATCGTCTCCACCCTCAAATGCATCCACACCGATGGTTCCAACTCTCCCGACTTCAACAGAGAATCAGGTACCGATTTTCCGAGATGGCAAACAAACAGATTCAATAATATCGTGTTTCTCGAACATCGTTTATCTCAAATTGTAATTCGTTTCCGTAACCTGAGTAGATGAGCTTCGGACGCTACTACTGAAAGGATTTGATGTGATCGGAGCACTAACTGTTGCAAATTCCAATGCCAAAAAGCATGCCGGCGAGGCGATTGCTGCGGCGAGAAGCTTACGGAAGCTTCTCTGCGGCGAAAAAGAAAAATCGGATGATCGAAAATTAATTGGAGCTGTTGCAGATTTTAATGGCGGCGACATTCAGATTTTCGCGTCGAAATCCGAGAGTTTGACTAGCTTTGAAGGTGTTGGTGTATTGTATGAAGATCATCCTGAGAAGTATGTTTGGGAGAGGGGTTGTCTGCTCCGATGTGAGCTTCCGATTAAGTTGCCGATCTATTATCCAGTAAACAAGCCGTCTGGTAAGTTGTTTCGGTGGTACATTTTTGTACAATTGCGTAATTTGCATTTGGAAATATGATTGTGCAATTGTGGTGGTTCATGGTTTATAGCTTGTTATGCTTGCTTGTGCGATTTTATTGGCTTCTATATGAGCTACTGATGGTTCAGAGCAGAAGTGGGAAGTTCAATACAGGAGCTTTTACTCACTAAAATGAGTGCATGATGTGGTTGCTGAAGTAACCTTTATATAAATCTAAAAGTTCAGTCTGCAATGGCTTTTTTGATGGTTAAATGCTTAAATGCATGCAGTAGAGGGTAGATTCACAGAATTTATATAATTACTACACATGTAAGTGTATATGTTTATATTGAGGCCTCAATGTACTATTATATCAGATTCAGAAAAGATATTCCGGTGTGCAACCGAAGCAGTTGTTGCCAAGTTCAAAGACCCAAAGGTTGCATACATGGTAGAAACATTAGGCAAAACTCCTGCCGAAGTACCTCAACCTGTCATCCTTCGCGGTGCAGATTTGGATTTTGACACAGATCTCTCAAATGTCAAACTTTTGGGTGAAAGTGCCCAAGAGACTGATACAAAGTTTTTATCTTGTTCACACTTCTGTTTGGAAAGTAAAAAGAGCTCATTGGTGTATTCTGCTGAGGTAAGAAAAAAAGTGTAAGAGATTTGTTGGGACATGCAATTTGCTTATGTGACATCTTCAAAATTTTTATTCGGGTAGTTTGTTTTTATATTCTTTCAGCAATAAGAGTGAATATGGGAATTCAATTTTTGAATAGCTTTCTTTCTTAGCATGCAGATAGAATCCAAGTAAGTGTTCTGCTTAATAGTTCAGATAAATCTCAAAAATCTACTGCACCTGTGGCAGAATATTTTCCAGGTAATGCTGTCAATCTTAATTAAATGATGTTATATTATTTCCGAGTTCAAAGCTTTCGTAGTGGAGATGATACCTCTACTTAGTTTAATGGAATCTAAAACATGTGGTTTCAGCTTTGGAAGAGGCCAGAATTTTGGTTGTCGATTTTAAGCTCGAAGTGCTCTGCTATGCAGCCAAGGGTCTCCCACTGATGTATGCAGTTTCAAAGTTAATTATCCCAGGGTTAGTTGATCAGTTTAATTTAGTGGGAAATACAGTCCTGCCCAACCTCTTAGCGCAACATCCTCAGGTAAGGCAAACTATTTCTTGTATGATATCATATCTGTTTCTTGACGTTTCTACCCATCTGACTACTACTTAAACCCCAACACTCAGAAACACAAGTATATCATGTGGTTTAAGGCCAATTGTTGGTTCGTGAACCTTTAACACATATATTACCTTTCACAGTGTGCTAGTTCTCACATTTATTCATATTATTATGGACTACATATGTGCACACATTAGAATTGCCCAACCTCTTTTGTTGTGTAATAATATGGTTATAAACTACTGTTCCCATTTCCTTCCTTTTAAAAATAAAAAATAGAAAATTCTTCAAGTTACTATTTGGTTTATTGTGTTTGCAGCTACATCCCTATCACTTCAATCCTCCTGGGGTTTTGCATCCAATTACTGTTGTTTATGAACTCAACTACGGGGAAACAGAAATGAAGCAAGGTAGGCAGTGGTAAAGTTGAATTTTTCTTCCTTCAGGGCACAATCTTTTTATTGAAAAAGTACTACTTTTAAATGGAAAAGGGTAGAATATTTTCAAGCGGCACCTCACTGGATGTCTGCATTACATGGTTGTCAGGATCCTAAATACATGTAAATAGTTTAATTTTGGTTCAGCTATGTTAACTAAGATTAAGGTATTCTGCTTTCCCTTCAAGTAATATGTATACAAACCTAATTACTGAGATGTTTGGCTTCATTGCTGAGCTTTTGAGAGGTTATTTCTTTCTATTGTCAAAACTATGATTTTTAAGCAGAGAATTTAAAACTCAGATTATACATTTATCCCATGTAATTTGGTCATGGGTTAGTCTTTTATTAGTCTTGTGTTTGCTTTCTGCAGTTGAAGTTAGGAAATCCTTACATTTAAGGCTGGGTTTACCTTTCGATCGTCCCCTTTTAAGAATTGCTAATGCTCTGGATTTATCTACAACGAAGGATGGCATAAGGAGTGACCCAACACGGAAGGGTAAACATTTTTCATTAATTAGGCAACTCCAGTAGTCTGTGCAAGGCGTTTATTGTCCCCATATCCCCTCTCCAGAAAGATTTTTTTTTTTCTTCACTTTTTTCCCTTTTTTTTTGGTATTAACTATGTTGGCACATTTTTATGGTAATATCAGGTACTACTTTGCTCAAAGATGTACACATTGGGATTTCAAGCAGTGGGGGTTGGTGGCTGCTCTTGTTCTTTGTTTATCCTTTTTCCCTGCTTCCTTTTAGTGGAATTTTAATTGGAACCATGATGTCTTTATGCAGTTTCAGGGGGCACTATGTCTCTGGTGCAAGGCTCTTATGAATACTACCATTATCTACAAGATGGATTTAATGATTCGGTAATGGACAATCTCCTATACCAAGTAGCTACATTATCTTGTTGAGAATACATGTTAAGCTGTCACCTGATTCAATTTCGTAATGAATTGAACTAAAGCTGTCAATTAAGTTTTCTCTAGGAGTGCCCATCGCTGCCTTCTGATGGGATTAAAGTTCAGATTCTCACTTTTGGGATTCTTGTGTTTAGTTTTTCTATTGTGAACTTTTGCGTATCTCTAGAGGACCGTCTCTCTGCATGATGTCAACGTTGAATTGCTTTCTTTGTTTTTGTCAACTTCTCAGTCATTGCCTGGAGAGTTGTCAGAAATGAAATGTGTTTATAATAATGATTATTAGCAGTTGCAGTTCTCCTAAGTGTTAATTTGTTTCCTTGCTAGGGATGGGGTTGTGCTTACCGTTCTCTGCAAACCATCATTTCATGGTTCAGGCTCCAACACTATGCGTCGGTAGAAGTTCCATCACATAGGTATGAAATGACCATGTAGACTTTGTTAGAGTATATGATATACTTTGTATTTAATTCTTTCTGAATTCTTTCTTGATAGTTGGACCTCAGGTATTAGATATTTGAAATCGTCATGACTAGTGACCACTGTGTTTAAAGATTGGTTTTGATAATTAATGTATGTTGAAGTTATTACAGTATTGAATTTGTGACTCCCTGCTTTATTAAGATAGTTATTATGAATCTAAAAGGAAATTCACAACATTAAAAACCCTTTTGTTTGACCTGTTAACATCATATAATCTTTCCTCTTTTCCTTCTTACTTTCTCTCTTTTTTGGTGCTAATTATCAGTGCCATATGATTTGATCTAACAAGCCAATTGATATTAGGGAAATACAGCAGTCACTTGTAGAGATTGGTGATAAGGATCCTTCTTTCATTGGGTCACGTGAATGGATCGGTGCCATTGAGTTGAGCTTTGTTCTGGACAAATTATTGGGTGTAAGTATGATCAATGAAGTTTACTAATATTTCTCAAATAAAATGCACTGGAGTTTAACAGGAGTACTTTCTGTTATTGAACAGGTTAGTTGCAAAGTCATAAATGTCAGATCTGGAGCTGAGCTTCCCGAAAAATGTCGTGAGCTGGCCTTGCACTTTGAGAATCAAGGAACTCCTATTATGATTGGTTGGCAAGACGACATATGATTCCTCTTATTTTCGTTTCTTTTTATCTGCCATGACTTTGATGCTTCTCTTGATTAAAGATTGCGTGCAAATTGTAAAGAAACAATAATGATTATAATAATAATGGAAACTTCTCTTCTTCCCATATAAAGGAAAGAACTTCTCTTATGATTTGGTATATGAATGCAGGTGGTGGAGTTCTTGCATATACCCTCTTGGGAGTTGATTACAATGAAGCAAGTGGAGATTGTGCGTTTCTAATACTCGATCCTCACTACACAGGCAATGATGAACTCAAGAAAATTGTAAACGGTGGATGGTGTGGGTGGAAAAAGGCTGTTGATAGCAAGGGAAAGAGTTTCTTCTTACATGAAAAGTTCTATAATCTTCTGCTTCCACAGAGGCCTAACATGGTTTGATTTATACAAAAATGATCAAATTTATACACAACTGTATTAGGGAGAAGTGGATGCCAGTTTGCTACTCTCAACTTATAGAACAAAAAGACAGTTTTCTAGTTAGTGAAGGGAGACATTAGAAGGTATTATCAATGACCAGTAATTGCCATTTGTTCTTTCATATATGATGTAATTTGCATAGTGTTATTATTGCAAAAGTTCAGTTTGTTGGTCCATTGCTGACTCTTTGTTCTATGAGGAAGGCCAATATGGTTTGAGAGTTTCTTAGTTATTCGCAATTTATGTGGTAGGATAAATTTTTTTGTACTATATTTTTTATATATTTTTCTCATGTGAGTTTCATTTATATTAGAGATGTGGTATCAATCTGCTACATTTAACATTCTATTTTTCGTTTTTAAAAAAGTTTTGAAGAGACTAAATTGGGCTTTTACCATTGTAGACCAAAAGTGAGGCGGGCCGTTGCCCATTTCTGTCTGCCATTGCCGAAACCCAAGCGCACCGTTTAAACAAAGTTTTAAGAGATACCTGTATACGCTGCGTTTTGTTCAGGCCTATCTCCCCTATCAAAGTTGTCAAACTATCATGTCGGTTCTAATTCTAACACTGCCCCGTAGTAGCAGAGCAACCATGGCTCTCATACGCCAACAACTCCCTCCTCTGCCACTTTCCTTGTCTGAATATTGGCCACGTGCACTCTTCATCATCAACAACTTTATGGTTATTCTATATTAGCTCCGGTTTACCTTTTTGCTAATGCTCTCCTACCTACTTTAAGCTCGTTAAACTTGTTCTTAATTCAGTTCAATAAAAGCTCAATACTTTTTTCTTTACAAATGATAGAATTTGAACTTAGAATTTACCACTTTTTCACTCTTGAAGTTCATGGAAGTCGAGTTGCTTCATTTAGAAACATGAACACTATAAGGTTGATTGTCAAAAAATTTGGTGGAATTTCAAGCAACGCAACTAAGACAACTTTTTTTTTTTTTGTCACTCAACTAAGACAACTATTCACACCGACTTGTTGAGTTTCTTAAATTTAATTGACTATATACTACTATGGTAATTCTTCTATCAACATTAATGGAGCATTAGACACTTCATTATCCCAAACATTTCAATCCTCAATTCACTCCTAATTAACTATATTCCAAATCTAATCTCTTTTCAAATAAAGGGTTAAGTATGCTCTAAAATTTACAAACACAAAATTAAATGAATGCAAAAACATTCCATTGCTATTTGCTAGCATAAAAAGTCATCAATAAAAATCTGGGATAAAATATTAGGACAAAAGGACAAAACTAGTGGTAGTTCAGTAATTCCTCATGACAGCCCAGCCAAAACCCTAAACCGGGTGTAGCGGAGCCGGGTGGAAGCAAAAGACAGGGCACAACAGTAGGGGTGGGCTTTAGCGCGAACGCCACGTGGACGCCCCTATCGTTAATATACCCAAAGGTCCCAAACCCCCAATGATGACGTGTACCCGTAACCGTAGCCTCCCTATAAAAGCCTCCGTTTCTTCCCGATTTTCTTTCATTCTCATCCATTTCCAGTCTCTTTCTTTCTCTCTAACCGATTGAGACACAGACACTCACAGATTCGGATCCGCGCGGGTTTGTGATAAAACGGGACCGGACCTCCTTCTGGATCTACTAGATCGTCGTCGTTTCGGTCGCGTCGGTGTTGCGGACTTCGGAGCTCCGATTTGGATTATCCGGTTGCTACTCCTGTCTTGGCTCGAGATCCGGGCCAAGAACAGAGGAAACGGGTTCGGGTTCTGGATTCGGCACTCTTCGGCTTCACACGGACAGGTACTCTGTTTTGTTTCTCTCAATATTGTTGACGTGTTTATAGGATATTTCTTCTAGTATTTTAGTTGTTTGTTTGGTTGATGAGAAAAGCTGGGAAAGGAAACGAAACGAAAAGAAAATGATGCATTTGGTCGTTGGTTTCCTCATTGTTTGGGACTCAAGAAATTAATTATTTGTGCTTCACTGTGACTGATACGACATTGTGGTTTGGTTTTGTTTCTTTTTTTTTTCTTATTTGCACAGTATTTATGATTGTTTATTTCTTGATTGTCCTTCAGTTTCTCAGTAGCCAAACAGCATATAGTTGTATCGGTACTGTAGTTAATAATACTTTTACCTCTCTATGGTTAGTACTCACTTAATCCGTTTTTACTGCTGGATTAGATTAATATTTCTTAGGTTAAATTTGCCTATAGGCGTTTCCGTCGTTTAGCTTAACATTTTTTAGCTTTTAATTAATGAAGAAAACAGTGGAGACTAGAATAATTTATATTTCTTATGGGAAGTTATTTTGTGTTCGCTATTGATAATATTATATGAAGGAAAAAAAGGTTCATTAGAGAATTAGACACATTTCTTAGCTTTTCATATTTTTCCGAATTATTTTGTATAGTTGCTGAACTATTTGATTTTTTTTTTTCTGCGTTTCAAGATTAAATTCTATAAATAATTACTTAATACCAATATTTATATAGGATCTTTCAGTGTAAATGGCCTCAAGTGAGGGATTTCTGACGGAAGAGCAGAGGGAAACGTTAAAAATTGCCAGCCAAAATGTGGAGGTTTTGTCATCATCCCCAAAATCCCCTACATCTTTTCTTTCTGAACATCATGTAAAAGCCCCTGCTGGTGGCAAGGCACCAACAGCTGGGATAGCTGTGAGGCATGTTCGTCGGTCACACTCAGGGAAGTTTGTTCGAGTGAAGAAGGGTAAGTCCATTTGGCACTTGCTTATGTTGTTTTATGCTAGCTTATGCTAATATGCAGAGATTGGGATTCCGTTCAGATGTTAGGTGGTTTGTGGTTGAAGATTGATTTCCATGTGATGATGTTTACGGTTTTATTTATAACTACATTTGTCCTTGTGCTGCTTTACCTATGTGACTCTTATATATTATTGTCTTCCAGATGCTCTTAAGAAACATTGTGCACGTATACTAGTACTTCTTATTTCAATTAATTGAGCATTATTGTTTTTATTTAATCATTGGTACTCTAGTTTAACTTGGTTGGGGGAGTTATTGTTTATGATTCTAGTAATTTACGAGAAATTGTAACTAATTGTTGAAACTTTTTATTGGTTACAAGTATCATTTTCCTCTTCGGAGGTGTTAATGTTAGTAGCTGGGTGAGTGAGCTGTCCTTGTTCCTCACACGAAAACATTAGTAATTTTCACTTGAATTCCCTGAATCATGTGTGTGTATTATATGGTTTATATTCACCTATAGATATAACCACTTTTTTTTCTCTATATTATTTTTATGACCCCTCACATGTAGAAATAGATGTTTTTGATTGTCTTGGAATCTAGGTTACATAGAAGGTCTTCAAGGTTATATTATTTATTGGGATTGATGTCTCCTCTTTGTTTAATGTCAACAGAGGGAGGTGGTGGTAAGGGAACATGGGGAAAACTGCTTGACACTGACGGGGAATCCCATATTGATCGTAACGACCCTAACTATGACAGTGGCGAGGTATTTTTTTTCCCAGTATATTTCTTGCATTTACAATTTACATTTTCTGATCAGGTGGATTGAATATTCTGTGTTTAGGCAGCAGTTTTGCTACTAGCAGAGTACCCATTTGTGGACTTGTGTGTTTTTTTTTTTTTTTGGGAGGGGTTAGTTTAAAATAATTTTTATCATATTTAAGTTACTTTGCCCTCCTCTGGTTTAACTGGAAATTTATGATTCCCTTGGCTTCAACAGGAACCATATCAACTTGTTGGGACAACTGTCACGGATCCCTTGGATGAATACAAGAAAGCTGTAGTTTCCATCATTGAGGAATACTTCAGCACTGGTGATGTGGCATTGACAGCATCTGACCTCAAAGAACTTGGCTCGAGTGAATATCTTCCTTACTTCATTAAGCGGCTTGTTTCCATGGCCCTGGACAGGCATGATAAGGAGAAGGAAATGGCTTCAGTTTTGCTTTCAGCTTTGTATGCTGATGTCATCAGCCCTTCCCAGATTAGAGATGGATTTTTCATGCTTCTTGAATCTGCTGATGACCTTGCAGTGGACATACTGGATGCAGTAGACATCCTTGCTTTGTTCCTTGCTCGTGCAGTGGTCGATGACATCCTTCCTCCAGCCTTCCTTTCCAGGGCAAAGAAAGCACTCCCAGAATCTTCAAAGGGGGTTCAGGTAATCCAGACTGCTGAGAAGAGCTATCTTTCAGCTCCACACCATGCAGAACTTGTGGAAAGGAGGTGGGGTGGTAGCACGCACATAACTGTTGAAGAGATGAAGAAAAAAATTGCTGGTCTGTTGAGGGAATACGTGGAAAATGGAGACACTTTTGAGGCCTGTAGGTGCATAAGGGAGTTGGGAGTTCCATTCTTTCATCATGAGGTTGTGAAGAGGGCTTTGATTCTTGCCATGGAGATTCAAACTGCAGAACCACTAATAATGAAGCTACTAAAGGAAGCAGCTGAAGAAGGCCTGATTAGTTCCAGTCAAATGGTAAAGGGGTTTTCTCGATTGGCAGAGAGCCTTGATGACCTTGCTCTTGACATTCCATCAGCAAAAACCTTGTTCGAGTCGCTGGTCCCCAAGGCAATATCCGAAGGCTGGCTTGATGCTTCATTTATAGAATCCTCTGGTGAAGATGGTGAGGTACAAGATGAAGATGGAAAGGTGAAGCGGTACAAGCAAGAGATTGTGTCCATAATTCATGAATATTTTCTATCTGATGACATTCCTGAGCTTATCCGGAGCCTTGAAGATCTTGGGGTACCCGAATTTAATGCAATGTTCTTGAAGAAGCTGATCACCCTTGCAATGGATCGCAAGAACCGTGAAAAGGAAATGGCATCTGTTCTGCTTTCTGCCCTTCATATTGAGATCTTCTCAACCGAGGACATAGTTAATGGTTTTGTCTTGCTTCTGGAATCTGCAGAGGATACAGAACTGGACATACTGGATGCTTCAAATGAGCTTGCCCTTTTTCTGGCCAGGGCTGTGATTGATGATGTCTTAGCTCCGCTGAATTTGGAAGAAATTGGCAGCAAGTTACCACCAAATTGCAGTGGGAGTGAAACTGTGCGAATGGCTCAATCACTCATCTCTGCTCGTCATGCTGGTGAGAGGATCCTGAGATGCTGGGGAGGTGGGACCGGCTGGGCTGTGGAGGATGCCAAGGACAAGATAGCAAAGCTGTTAGAGGAGTATGAGAGCGGAGGTGTTGTGGCTGAAGCCTGCCAGTGTATTCGTGATCTCGGGATGCCTTTCTTTAACCATGAGGTGGTGAAGAAGGCACTGGTTATGGCCATGGAGAAGAAGAATGACAGGATGCTACACCTGCTTCAGGAGTGCTTTGGCGAAGGGCTGATCACAATCAACCAGATGACCAAGGGCTTCACCCGGATCAAGGACGGGCTAGATGATTTGGCTCTTGACATTCCAAATGCGAGGGAGAAATTCCGCTTCTACGTGGAGCACGCACAGGAGAAGGGGTGGCTCCTACCCTCCTTTGGATCATTGGCTTCGGATGGCTCTCTGACCCAGGCTGCAGCTTCTTGAGAAGAACATGTATTTTTAGATTGCTTCTCTCTCATGTTTGTTGTTGCCCATGAGCTCTCTCTGTACTGTTTAAAGTACTCTTTTAAGGTGGATGGGTTATGGTGTATGGGATAATTTAGGGCTTGTTTGGTATCGTTTCTGAAAACAGTTTCTTGTTTTCCTCTTTGATATTTGGGCATCATCATTGGGCCTGCTAATCCGAAACCCTGATACCACAATGAGGCCCGGCCTGTTCATGCCCAACAAGGCCTGGCCTGACAAACCCAACTAAAGCCCATAACTAACTTTTTATTTCTAATTCCGTCATGTTGAAGTTTATAGGCATAATACTTTGTATGACCCTTCTTCAACAACCTCAGGAACAATGCCTTTACGCAGCATATGGAAGACGATACCAACGGCCTCGTGAACTCTATGCTTCTTTAAACCACATACTTAAAGATGAACAATACTTGAGTTATTTTACCCCTTCAAATTCTGATTTCGGCAATGTCGGTGTATATTCGGAACCGTTTATTTTTTAGATAATATATTAAAAATCATCTTTACAAAAAATCAAATCAATCGGAAATCGTTTGATTATATAATTGTTGTTAATTAAATAGAAAAAATAGATATTTTTTAATTAAAGAGTAATTTTTTTACCAAATCGTTGATTTTTTTTATTTAATTGACAATAGTTATATAACAAAATGATTGTCAATTGATTTAATTTTTTGTAGAAATGATTTTTATTATGTTATCTAAAAAATGAACTGTTCCGATTATGCACTAATATTGCTGAAATTAGAATTTAGAGAGAGATAAGGTGATCTTGAGGTACCCTGTGACCCAAGTATTATTCTTTAAAGATTGCACACACATCTACGAAGTACAGTGT
This sequence comes from Dryas octopetala, assembly GCF_963921425.1. Taxonomy (NCBI): domain Eukaryota; kingdom Viridiplantae; phylum Streptophyta; class Magnoliopsida; order Rosales; family Rosaceae; genus Dryas; species Dryas octopetala. The sequence goes on along the minus strand of NC_141374.1, from coordinate 15,140,832 downwards.
GGCTCATGAATAAAGCAACTTATCAAATGACATAAAAATTAAGTGATTGCACAACCCTAACTCTTCAATCGGTCTACACTAGCTCTCTCAATCGCATATCGCTTCTCAGTTGTCTTGATTTTGGTCTCATTTCATGCCTCTCGGTTGTCTTTGTTTTCGATCTACAGGTAAGCTTGCTTCAGATTGCCTGAAAATTTACGATGGAAAATCGTGATGTTATTATGTCTGGGAGGAGGGGGGAGTCAAGCTCCGGGCTTGGGGGTGTGGGTAAATCATCTCAACCACTCAAGGACAGTCTTTTATACTTGCAGATTGATGATAAAATATGCCGTCTATATATCGGTAAATTACTGGAAAGGAAGATAAAAAGAAAAATACTGGAAAGTTATAAGTCTGAGTTTCAATTTTTGGATAATTTTCCCTTAACAATAGATAGTATATCACTCTTTGGTTCGAGGCTAGTTGTACTAAATTCAGAGTTATATCTGTTGGGGGGTAGGTGGTGCTATGTAGATGCCAATGGCCTGAAAAGGATGGATGATACAGATTTGGGTAACACACGTATTCTTGTATGTGAACCCAAGGATGAATCCATCCACTGCTACCCATCTGAAACTCCCAATTTTTTGGGTCCCAAGATTGATCCCATTGTGGTCAATCTTGAGGGGAAAACATATGTGTTGTCCACCAGGCATTACGGGATTGCGAATCAACAACAACCACCATTTCTTTTCGAGGTCCTGCATAACGGGATATGGAAAATTCTCCCAAATCCACCTTTCCCATATTCCTCTTTTTCAGATGATCGTTCAGCAAATAGGCACATATATGAGTACTGCAGTTGGGGCCACTTTCTGCTTGTTCACTTATGGCAGTTTCAATCCTTCTATTTGTTTGACACTCATAAAGAGGAATGGACGTGTGCAAATAACTCAGTGGACTTGGACCAACCTTCAGTCTCCGGATTTGTAAAGTTTGATGACCAACATCTAATTGGCATGCCATATGGGATGGAAAGACTTGATGTGTATAAGGTGGACAACACTGGCCTACCCACCAGTGATACCATCCTATGCAATTTGTCGAAGATTTTCGATGATCCTCTGCAAAAAATATACTATCCAAGCTTCATTTTGCCTTTGGACGACGATGGACTTATGTGCTTAGTGTACTCTGGATTTAATACTTTTGGTGGGTGTGTACGAGTAGCGACTTTTCGAGTATTCCTCTCGTACGACTTAGAAGGGAATCCATTCCTATCTGCAGAATTCATTAATCGGGAATCATATGGTTTCCCAGATGTGAATCGTAGGAGGATTCAATCTGCAGTCGTCATTTAAGAAAAACTTCTGTGCTTGTTCCTTTCAATCTTAATGGTAAAGTTGTACTTTAGGAGAAGACGTGCAACAACTCAACCTGACGAGAACAACGACTTTGGTGAACTCTGAAGATGCGGTTGATGAAGGCAAGTGTTTCTTATAACAATGATTCATACAAAGCGTTCATGCTTTGTTAACTACATAATGTTTTTTTCTTTCTTCCTGGTAAGTAACCAAGATTTCGATACATTCTTTGAATGTGATGTTCTTTTCTTTTTCAGTTTTTGGGCTGATGTTAAGAAGAGGAAGAAGAAGATGAACATGCATAAGTATAGGAAGCTCAAGAATCGTCTTCGTTGCAAGTCCAGAGCTTGATGTGCTAGTGGAGGTTTAAGCTTAGTTTTTTGTGTTCTTATAAGTTTCTGAACTCTAATTTATTTGTTTGGCTAACAGTGAGTAGTATTATGCATTTTGCTTAGAAATTTGAATGGATTTATCAGCCGTTTGATTAAATTATAGAGAATTGTTGGGTTTAGAATGAGATTCATTGCTTGGACAAAAAAAGAAAAGAAAAAAGTATGAGATGCATTGCACTTTTGGATTAACAAACAATCTTGTTTTATTAATTATATGTGCTTTCTATTTTTTTTTTGGTTTGCATAATTGTGTATAACGTGTATACACTTGTATTTATATAGTAGTGATAGTCATCATACATTCGTACTCCTATGAAGAAGGGCCTTATTTTGTGCATTAAAGATGAGAAGAATGCAGACTTTCTTCATATGTATACAGATGATTGTGCATATAGTTAGTAAGTGCTACATTGTTAACCATATGCACATATACTTGCCCACAATTTTCATGCTTCAATGTTGCCGACAGTGAAAATAAGTGCTAATTTTCATGTTCTCTAACGGTCAGTTGGGGAATGAAATTTTCCCCATTCCCACCCCATCCCTGATTTTCTTCGAGTTGGGGCGGGGCTTCACCATTAAGTCTAAAAATATGAACACTTGTAAACCAACCACAACAGCGATATCCCTTCACTCCCGCAAAGACCTACCTAAAAGCTTCACTTCCACTTCCTTCAAGCCTCCTATAAATTCCAAATATTCCACTTCACTTAGCAGGACTGCCATTGCCACAACAGCGATATCCCTTCACAAACTATTTTCTTTATTAAGAATCCTAGCCTACATGGCTACATCTACATTTAAAAAACAATTAAAGCTTTCTATCACACATGAACTAATTTTAGAGCAATTTGCAACAACGATAACATTTGACAATGTTGACACATGCGCAATAGAATACGCTACTCCCTTTTTTTTTTGTTAGACAAACGCTTCTCCCTTTCATTAATCAAAACAGGAGCCACGAGGGCTAATTACAAAGAAAAGACAGAGACAAAACAAAAAGGAAAAAGCCACCTGAAAAAACAAAATATAAAACATTTAAAACTCCCAAGAAAAAAAAAACAGATAAGTATCTCGTCAGACCAAAAAAACCCTACTGCAGCATTTTCTTCTGCCATTATAATTACTTTTAGAATTGTCGAAAACACTTTTAAATTAATAAAAGTGCTTTTGGTAGTTTTTGACAAAATAAATAAAAATATTTTTAAAGGATTTTTTGAGTCAAGCTTTTAAGTATTTTTATATGAATCATTTAGAATTTTTATAAAAATATATATGTGCTTCTTCAAGAAAACCTTTCAAAAAACAGGGCCAAACACGCCTCGATCTCTCAATTCTCTTTATTTTGGTCTCATCTCCGCGTTGGATTTCTTTGTTTCTGATCTACAGGTAAGCTTGCTTAAGATTTCAGGAAAATTTCCCTTTTTCGTGTCTGTTGAAATTTTTGGACCAAGCATGAAAATATGACTGTATTCTTGGAATTGCGTGCTTAGTTAGCCCAATATGCGTTGATTTCAAATTCTTAGCAATCGCAATTTCTCCTTTTCTTTACTTTGAGTACTTGCTCTTGCAAAATTAAATTTTTTTTTTTCCTTTTGAGTACTTTTACCTTTGATCCACAGAGAATGGAAGAGGATTGTTCTTGTTTAATTTATTTACAGACTGATAAGAGTCTGTATTGTCTTGAGGCCCTTGATGTACTAAAAAAAGGGTCTTCGGGTCTTTCGAGGCTGGACAACTACGATTATCCAGAAGGACTACCTAATGGACTAGGGTTTATGACTTGTGATAACAAGTTGTATATGCTCGGGGGTGCAGCAAACTTGAAAATGTATTCCTGTGATCATCCAGATGAACATGGACAATCTATCATCATATCCCCAACTCAGTTTCCAAGTATGTATGGGCTCAAAATTGATCCCATTGTTGTCACCCTTGAGGACAAAGTGTATGTTCTATCCACATCTCTTTATGGCTACGTGGAAGAACATAGGCCCGCGCTTTTTGAAGTGTATAATTCTGTCACCAAAGTGTGGAAGGTTCTACCGAATCCACCATCCCCTTATGGTTTTAGGGATTATCGTAATTATGATGTTTATCATTATTCTTGGGGCAACAAGATTGTTTTTTTCATTTATCCTGGGCTAAACACCTACATGTTTGACACTACGGAAGAAACATGGGAGGCTGCATCGAACATTCTTGGTCTTGCTGGTTGTGGTTTTGTACCATTCGAAGAACATCTGATTGGAATCTCTCTTGATGATTCCCTAGCCCTTGTTGCTTGCAAGGTCGATGAGAATGGGATACCTAAGCACAAGCAGATGCTCTTAGACCTTGACAATATGGGGGATAGATTTTGGGAGCCAATCTTAATTACCCCTATAGATGACAAGGGCCATATCTGCATATTGCTTGGTGGTTCTTCTGAACGGAGAAAGCAACACGTAGAGGTTTGCATGGGGATTTTCAAACTGTCAACCCCAAGGGAAGGCATTCCAGAACTCAGTGCAAATCTGCTTTTTACGAAAAGCTACACTCTGGAATTTGCTCGTTCTCCAAAAATTTCTTCTGCAATTGTAATGTAAGAAAATCTTTTTTGGTCTCTTGGAACACTTTTAATGCAACTATTAAATCTTGTTCTTTGCTTTCCTTTCAATCTTAATGGTAAAGTTGTACTTTTAGGGGAAGACGTGGATCAACTCAACCAGCTGGCAAGGACAACAGCGATGGTGAACTCTGAAGATGCGGTTGATCAAGTGTTTCTTATAACAATGATTTTATACAAGGCGTTCATGGTCTGTTAACTACTTTTATGTTTTTTTTTTCCTAGTAAGTAACCAAGAGTCCGACACATTTTTGGAAGTGATCTTCTGTTCTTTTGTTTTTCAGTTTTTGGGCTGATGTTAAGAAGAAGAGGAAGAAGAAACTGAACAAGCATAAGTACGTATAGGAAGCTCAAGAAGCATCTTCGTCGCAAGTCCAGAGCTTGATGTAGTAGTGGAGGTTTAGGCTTAGTTTATACGTTTCTGGCCGGACTCTAATTTATTTGTTTGGGCTGACAGTGAGAAGCATTATGCATTTTGCATGCTTAGTAGTTTGAATGGATTTATTGGCCTGCTTTGATAAAATTATAGAGTATGGGATTTGTTGAGTTTAGAATGAGATTCATATATTGCACTTTTTGATTAACAATCTTGTTCTAATGTGCATACACTCCTATTTTTAAGTTTTTATAAAAGTGATAGTTGTTTTACATTCATACTCCTATGAAGAAGGGGCTTATTTTGTACCTTAAAGATGAAAAGAATGCATGCTTCCTTCATATGCATACAAATGATTGTGCATATGGTTAGTAATTAGTGCGAACTGAGAAAGGAGCTAGTCATTATGGGACTTGGTCTTGGTGGCCTGGCTGCATCAAGCTTTTTCCTTGTGCCAAATGCATCAGCAAGTGAGGTTGCAATGATTGGTGAAGCATCAAGTGAATCAAACACCAGGGTTTACTTTTGTGGTTTGTGGTCACTCCTGCACTTCTTTGGGTGCTCTACAACATTCTTCAACCTGCTGTGAATCAAACTAATAGGATGGGATCCTCTCTATTAGTTTCTTCAAATTTGGGTGATGCAAGACTGTTGGCCTTATCTGCTGTCTTGTTTGGTATCAGGGTGATGACAAACACATGTGAAATATGGTTCGAATAGAAAACTAGGAATAGTTTCTTCAAATTTGGGTGATGCAAGATTGTTGGCCTCATCTGCTGTCTTGTTTGTTATTAGGGTGATGACAAAGTGTCAAAGACATGTGAAACATGGTTCGAATAGAAAACGATGAATGGCTAAATTATATTGTGAAAAACTTAATTCTTCAGAATTGCTTAACTTTTATTTAATAAATGTAGATTAACATATATCATTCATAAGTTTCATATTTTTTAGCTGTAACATAGCATTTAAACGTTTGATTGAAATTGGAAAAGCTATGCCCACTGTTTCCAAATGCCTAGCACATGTCTTGTAAATGCATGGTAATTTCTAGAATAGTAGACCATTTCGATCTCATCGACTTCATTTTATGCACAAGTCATCAAACACCCTAGTCTACCCTACTGCAGCATGAGCCTTCTAGCCAGAAAAGAGGCTATGAAGAACAAGTTGGTGCCGTTGCAATTTGCACACAAAACCTGGATCCTCTGCTATTTTCTACTTCAAATGGGAATCTATGTCTTCTTGAGATATATACTATAGTGCAAAGGCTATATATGGAGATTTGTCACACAATAACCTGTTGTGATAGACATAAATCCAGTACGAAAGAGATTCATAGATTATGATTCAAAAGCTTGCCTTGGAAATAGAACCCCTTCAATCCCTCATAATATAATTCATCATCCAGAGATCAACAATGAGAACTTAGTCTGCTTGTGAATAGCCAGTTTGTACTTTAACAGGAATATCTATATACCACGTACATTTTCAAATATCTAAACTCAAACCTAATCACCATCCAAGGAATAATATTATACTCTTCACCATGCACTTGAAGAGAATCCTATATATAGATCATGCTCATAAGAATTTGCTCATTAACAGCAAATAAATCATTCTTCTACAGGAAAATCAAAATTGCATAGCCTTCTTTTAATGGGAAATAGATTGCAGCACCACCTTCCATTTACAAGGCATTAGCAAGATCATGGTTTTTTCCCCAAAAACTTCACACAAACCTGTTGAAGAAATTTTTCAACAGGGTGTATGGTGCGACATCCAATGATATATTACTGGGTGATTGTACCATATGCGTGATTAGACAATCCTATTTAAAAATTTCTCAATCATATAGCCTTATTAAAAAATTTCTCTTCATTTTGTGTTAGCAATCCACTTAAATTATAATAACATGCATGTGTATAATAATTAAGGGTAAAATTTTAGGATTGGATATTTATATATTTATATAATTATATATTAATAATTGTACATGAGACTTTGATGTGTTTGGATGGAGAAAAAAAACTTGAAATTTAAACAAAACTCAGCATATAAATAGAATTTTGTAAATTCTATATGGAAAAAAATTTGGAATTTGAGCGCTGTAAATTTTAACTTTAAATTTCACGATGTAATTTTCAAAATTCTAATTTTTACAAAAGAAAAATAAGTTGTGTCCACTCATCACCTTGCCAATTAATCACAATACCACCATCACTACCACCATGCTGCCGCTATACCACCAAATTCATCACTACCACCATGCTGCCGCTATACCACCGCCACCACCAAAATCATCACCACCATCGTCATAGCCACCGCCAACACTTCAAATTTTGCCGCCACCATTTCTCCCACTGTCCATGGGTCATCACCCTTATTACTATCGTCAACTTACCATAAATATCATTTTTATTGTTGCCACAATTACTATCACTCTTTTATAATCGAGGCGTCGAAAAAAAAAAATTACTATAAATTCCATTATATTGACAAGTTATCTAAACAAAAGAATATACATATTATAAAATTTTAAATCATATCATTTTAAATTTTGTCATTTGTAAATTTCTTAATAGTTTCAAACTATTTCATTCAAAAGTACCAACTATTAAACTATTTCATTCAAAGGTCTACGATGGATATACATTTCACATGGCCTTAGGGTCATATTGAAAAAATTCTCTACGCTGTAACGATATTTCGGTGTATTTATTTACCGAAAAAATATATAAACGAGGACTGGGACTTTAATGGGGGAACAAACACTGTTAGAGCTCAGAGCTTAGCAAACACTGTTGGGAGACGATGAAACGGTTCTTTCAACCAGTGGAGAAAGATGGCTCTGCCAAGAAACTGGCTCTTTCATCATCTCCAGAAAATGGAGAAATATCGGGGGAGGACACCAAGAAAGAGCCACTCAAGTTTGTAACGTGGAATGCCAACAGCTTTCTTCTTCGGGTTAAGAACAACTGGCCTGAGTTCACTAAGTTCATCACCAGCTTTGACCCCGATATCATTGCAATACAGGTGAACCATTCTCTCTAGTTATATGTACCCACTTCAAAATTTGGCTTGTTTTCGTTTGGGGGTTTGAGAGGCATTGATGGATGTGTGTGATGGCAACTGTGTATGGTGTTTCGTTTATTTTTGGTGTAATGAGATATGGGTACTTGATGTTTGGGTCTTTTTTATGTTTTGGGATGTAGGGGAAGTTTTGTAGCTGGGCTTTTGGGAATTTGATGAACTTGTAGCAGTAAGGGTCACAGTTGGTAATTTGTTTTTCTTTTAGGTTTAAAGGTTTAAGTCATTCTGTTTATGTTTTAGTTCATAAGATTTTATTAGGGTCGTTTGTGGACTTTATCATGTCATTTTTATTCTTTTCATTGAAGGAGGAATAAGGTGGATTGAAAGATTGGTGCTTTTAGTTTATATTTTGTAGACCAAATCATATGTATTCCTAGATGTATATTTTGTAATTATCGTGATCTAATTTCTGAGTCAAACTCAAGCAACTCAAGCATGTTAGTGGACTTCTTTACTTTAGTTTGTTTTTTCTGTCTATATTTTCGTTCATATTCTTTTCTTTGCTAAATATTGATTCTAAAAGCAATCACCGTGGAAATTGTATGTGCAAGAACCTTCTAACTGCAAATTAATATTAGGAAGTAAGGATGCCGGCTGCTGGTTCAAAGGGTGCACCTAAAAACCCAGGAGAGTTGAAAGATGACAATAGCTCATCACGTGAAGAAAAGCAGGTTTACACTTGTGATACTTTTATGAATTAAGTTCTTTAGGTGGGAGTTTGCCATTGTGCCTGTTGAACTGTTCCATTCCTATCTTGATCATTGTCATGCTCAAAGCATATAACTTTATATGATGACACCACAAAAAATTAATACTTTACCCAATTAGTACTCTAGATAGCTTTGAGTTGCTGATTAGTGTAAGTGTGTTTTATACCTTTCGTGCAAGTTCTACGCCAAGGAGTTTGTTCTCTTGAGAGTTGTTGGTTTTCACAGGGTAGCATACTACTAAGTGGTTCTCATACTACTAAGCTTCATCAATTGAGTTGAATTCACCATCCCTTCATTCCATACTCTTCACATATTTAAGTTTTCCACTTGTAAGTTTGGTCATTCTCATGCAACGAGGCTCAAAACTATGATTACTACTAATGTATATGTTGGTTTTCTTTTTCCTTATTCAAATTATGCAGATAATGATGCGTGCCCTATCAAGTCCACCCTTTGGAAATTATCGTGTTTGGTGGTCCCTTTCAGATTCAAAGTATGCAGGAACTGGATTGTTTGTAAAGAAGTGTTTCCAACCACAAAAAGTATATTTTAATCTTGACAGAAAAGGTTTGCTGGTTAATAATCTGTTCTTGTTACTAGCAAACACCCATTGCAAGTCTATATTGAATCTGACTGCCCTATTTTCAAGTTGTGAACATCTTTGCTACCTAAATATAAGTTATTCATTGTTTCGTTCACTTGTTTGACTGTGTATTTATATATGTAAGTGCCAAAATGATTATGTAAAGAATGTGAACTATATTCTTTTAGAAATTGTATAAAATTAATTTAAACTTTCTTGGAAAACAATATTTTTCAACTGAGAAGATGGAATGCATGCATGGATATATTGTGGCCCATCCGTGTACTGGGAAATCATCTTTGTGCTTGGATATCTATCCCCAAGTACTCTTTCTATTCTTCTCAAAAAAAGAAAGTACTCTTTCTATTCACTTGCACATTGAAAAACAGTCCGTTAATACAGTTTTCTTTGTTGTTAGCTTCAAAGCATGAACCAGATGGCCGGGTCATCTTAGCTGAATTTGAGACATTTCATTTGTTGAATACATATGCGCCAAACAATGGTTGGAAGGAGGAAGAAAACTCATTCCCAAGGAGAAGAAAGTGGGACAAGAGGATTTTAGAGTTCGTTTCGCAATCTTCTGATAAGCCTCTCATATGGTGTGGTGATCTGAATGTTAGGCGAGTGTTTTTTGTGGATGTTCTATCCTCTTATTTTTCCTTTCTTTATGTTCTCTACTATTCAAGCTATTCACAAATTTCTGTTTATTTTTCATTCAAAATAATATATTTAATACCTGGTGACAATTCAAAATAAAAAGTTTTGGCAGTTATGTAAATTGAATACGTATTGAAAATTGCTCTGGACTTATCATGAAATCATTTATGTAATATGATCTAAGTTTTGGTCTGGTCATTTATGCACCCTCATTGAATGTATTAATTTTCTTATGGAGGAACTTATATTGTTCTTTATTAATCTAAATTTGTATGCAGCCATGAAGATATTGATGTGAGTCATCCAGATTTTTTCAGTGCAGCAAAGCTTAATGGTTATGTTCCCCCAAATAAGGAGGTGCTATATTTGATACTGAATCCTCTTAGAGCATAATTAAAGTTACCATGTCCATATTAATTAGTACTTTGTTCTTGTTAACTAGCCATATGTTACCTAAATAGCTAAAATGTAAGGGTTGAGCTGCTGAATGAGTAGGGACCACTCTTTTGGATGCCTATACATTTCTTTGCCAGGAAGCATTTGGTGGTCTCATGGATTTGAACTGCTCCATTCCTATTTACATAGAATTTGGAGGCTTTAATCCATCATTTGGTATTTTACCTTTGAGGAAATTTTGAACTTGGTACAAGAACTGAAGCCATGTAATTGCTGTGGGAATGAGATACTTCATTATGAAGAATTTCTGTCATATATATTGATGGTCGCCATATTCAATGCTGTCCCTGTTTCATTTTATGAAATTGTGTACTAAGTTTTAGTATTAGTCTATTAGACAATTAGTATAATGAAAGGATGCAGGATTATGGTGCTGTTAAATTATTTCAACTGCAAATGTGCCCTAAATGTGTGGTATATTTTCTAAATACTAAGAAAATGGTTTGTTTTCTTGATTTTGCAGGATTGTGGGCAGCCTGGATTTACCTTGTCTGAGAGGAAGCGTTTTGGTAACATATTGAAAGAGTACGTGATTCCACTTGAAAACTTTGCTTCGATGGTTTTCTTGGCAATTAGTATGTTGAAAGGATAACCCATAAATTATTGATATTTGTTTCTCTTTTTCCCCAAAAACTGAGGTCTGTCAGAAAAGTGATTGATGCCAACTTATATAACAAGTGTTATTGCTTCTTGTCCTTCTATCCCATGAGAAATTGGGTTTGTTTGTCATCAACTAACCTGTTCTCCTATTTCTTTAGTTGTTACTTTCTATCTTACATTGTGTGCCCGCATGCACTCATGTGTGTATCTGCGCATATAGAGGGAGGATGGGAGAGATTGGAGAAGGAAGAGATCTCACCAGTATAGAATTTGAATTAATATCATTTATTAAGAGGAATTATTTACTCATCTTGAAAAATAATTTGCATACACATTTTCTAAGTTTAAAATTATTTACTTACAGGAGCTGTATTGTTACTTTCATAAAGAATAATTTTGAGAGATGGGTTTTCTGTCTGCTTATATGTTGTTTCCTTCATGAAGTTTTGAACATTAACTGCTTTGGGTTCTGTGGATTATTCTACAGGGGAAAGCTAATAGATGCATATCGGTTCTTACACAAGGAGAAAGACATGGAGCGTGGCTTCTCTTGGTCTGGACACCCGATTGGAAAGTAAGAACTTGGTATTATATGATCAATTTGCATAGGAACTTGATGTTGAAATAATTTTCATTGCATCTGACCCATTGCAGTGTGTGTACATCTTTGTCATGCCATTTGAATTTGCAAAAAAATTTAGATGTATACAGTGGAGAGTAGTTGAATAATCATATATTGGTAAACAGTGCACACCACCTTGATAAAAATACTGATGGCTTTCTGGCAGGTATCGAGGCAAAAGGATGAGAATAGACTATTTCGTAGTTGCAGAGAAACTCAAAGACAGGATTGTTGCATGTGAGATGCATGGGCAAGGGATTGAACTACAAGGTGTCTTATTACATTTTGAATATTACTTATGTTGGCTATGCATTTCCTTGTAATACCTGGAGCCGGTAGGTAAATATAGTTTTTTTTGGGTAAGAATTACATAGATGTAGTTTAAAATATAAAAGAGGCTCTCATTTCCACTTAATATGCCAATCATATCATCCCTAAGTGCTAGCTGGTGGAGATCATAGCATTGTATGAACTATGAAGGCATCAATTTTCTTCTAATGGTTGACACATGTTGCTCTGTGATTTTACTATCAAATGTTCTGGCAATTCCATTTCAAACTATGGAGTTGTGACTTCAAAAGATAAAATGAAATAGCCTTATCTTCATAATGTCAATATTTTGCATTCCATGTCACTTTTTCCTGTGTTGTAGGCTTGTAGCTGCCAATATATAAATAACCAACATTGATTCTAAACTCTGTAGGATTCTATGGAAGTGATCATTGTCCAGTCTCCCTCGTGCTTTCAGAAGCAGGCCTCGATTCTAAAGAAAGTGAATGATCTGCATAAATTGTATCCATTTGTTACAATGCCACTGTCATGTTTTAGAGAAAATTTACTATGTGTACAATATGGATACCATGTAAGTTTTTCTTAATGCTTCTCTAATATTTTAGCAACACCTATTATTATTTGCTTGTCCAAGTTAAGCTGGACTTTGGTCTGCTTATGCTTCTCTATGCCCTGAGCATTGGAAAGCAAATGACACCCAAGAGGTGAAAAATGGAAATCTACTTTAGCAGTAAGGAAATGAGATAGCAGCATAGAGAACAAAAAGGGTCTGTAACTGATAACATTTGACGGACCAACTCATCCGCCTCTGCTCCTCTGGCCATACTGAGCCATTTTCTAGAGTATCTTCAACCTACACTCATGCAAAGTCCCAATGAATTACTAGAAAGGAGTTTGGATGACTTCTTTACTTCTTTATATCATGAAAATGGGTACCAACTCTTTTTAGAACTTATTAGAAAAAATATATATATATATTTATATATGTTGTTTGGTAGAGTCAATTTAAAAGCGTAACAAGATTTGTATTTATGTTTATGGCATTGTCTTTCTCATCCTTTGTCACTTGTGATGAGCAACTTCTTACATGTTATTTATTTTACATGTTTCTTTTTTGTGGGGCCAATTGCAATCGCAGGGAGGGAAAAGAGAGGGCATATTGCTATGATTGGTAGAGGGTGGTCGTAATGGAATCTAATGATTACAAAATCTGCTTTGTTGTATTATCAAATAGATAATTAAACTACAATTATAAAGTAGCTTATTATGGCCTTCATGCCTTCATGGTACTGTTTGGTTTCCTTGGTCATCCATTAATTAAACTTAACCCATGTAATGTGACATTGCAACTTGGATTGATTCTAACTATAAAGAGTTTCCTGTGTGTAAACAAACCAGTCATTTGACAAGTGCACAAGTTCATAGAAACTCGAAGCTTTTAATTTTGGGACGATACTATATAGCTTAAATTTGTTTTTTCTCAACTTATATGGCACATAATTTGAAAAAAAAAAAAAAAGTGATACAAATAGCATTTTTCTTTGTTATAAAGTTCATTGTGAGTCGATGAATTTTGTTTAAAAAATCAAAGCTTCAATACTTAAAAGGGTAGAAAATCTATAGTGCAGCCAATGTGATACAAACAAATTTAAGAAGGGAGAATCTATATCTCAGTAAGTGAAAAATGAACTAATCAATATTCAAAAGTGAAAAATTGGTTGTATGATCGAGGCTGACCAAGAGAGTATGAAGATTCAAAGTGAACAAATATATAAGGTGATTATATATAAAGGATCTACAAAATTGGAGACCTAACATTTTGAGGTCTGAGATAGTCTCTTATTTGTCCATTTTTATAGTCATTCTTATGGACACTACTTGGGTCACCCCCAGGGGGTATCCCAAGGTCACTCCTTCCCCCAAAATTGTAATTTTGATAATGCCAGCATATGATCGGAACCGTTCACTCTTTAGATCACCTATTATAGATCAGTTCTGTAAAAAATCAACTCAATCGGAAATCGTTTTATTATATAACTGTTGTTGAATAAATAAAAAAATTAATGGTTTGGTCAAAAAATCACTCTTTAATTGAAAACTATCAATTTTTTCTACTTAATTGACAACAGTTATATAACCAAACGATTTCCAATTGATTTGATTTTTTACAAAGATAATCTTTAATTGGTTATTTAAAAAGTGAACAGTTCCGATCATACACTGGCATTGCCGAAATCGAAATATGGAGGGACGGAGTGACCCAAATATTATCTCATTCTTATTCATAGCATAAGATAATTGTTATTATATATTTGTATTATAGAATTTTCACTAAACATAATTCTAGCTTAAAATTAATAGTGATATTAATGGTGGAAATGACAACTCTGACCTAACCCCACCAGTTGCATTCCTATAAAGTTTTTTTTTTTTTTGGCCATCATTCCTATAAAGTCTTTAATCAGAAGAAACATCAACACAATTGACTATGGTTACAATTTACAAATCATGGCCTCAAATAGTTTGACTTTTTTTTTATAGTTTTTAAGGGTCAACGCAAAGATGTGTGCCGGAATACGGCGGCGTTTTTCAGCCACGTCAAAATGTGATGGTTATTTTTTGATGCTGGTCAGATCATAACCATTAAAACTCTTTTTTATTTTTCTGTCAGATCACAGCCATTAAATCATAACTGACATTTTTTGTTTTTTTTCGCTGACACGATATGCAGATTGCAGTTTTGCAAATACTGTATCGGATAGGGTGCTATGTGCCCTACCATGGACCAATCATATCATGACACGTGGTCCTCAATAACTATATATGTATTGATGTGTCATCACCTGGTTGGCCCCCTTTCGACCCCGTTCAACAAGAGTCAAAGACTCAAGTCAAAAATCCACTTAAATGGCTAATGTCCTTAAAAGTTTTGCTATATTTTAGGTAAAATGACTAAAAAGTTATTTTTAGCTAGCCATTTTTAAAATGGTAGCCTAATAATGCTCTTTATTTTAGTTAATATTTTAGTATTTTTCCTTTTAAATGTAGCAATTCTCTCTCTTCTTTAGGCTAGTCAAAGTTTGCTTCTACAAAATGGGTGGCGTGATAGAGAGGCAGTTGGAGCATAAATGTTCAATGAAATGTTCTTTTTTATTTTTTGGCCATGAAATGTTCAACCTCTCTAAATTACCTAAGAAGGTAAGAAATAAATTCACAATTTCACATTATCCAAAAAATAGGGAGGCAAAAAGAAAAAGAAAATGGCACAACAGTAATATAATTGAGAAAACAATGGCATTTGAAAGAGCGGACGCAAACCCAGAATAAAACCCCACTCACATGTCTACCTCAGCTCTCAAGGCTCTGAGTCACTCAGTCACTCACTCAGTCACTCTTGCCCCTTCCTCCCCTGCCCCCAATTTTTACTATTTTCCTCCTCTTTCTCTCCTCTGTAGCATATTAAAGAAAACAGAGGAAATATCAAAAACCCCCAAAAAAGTGCATAGACGAAAAATGAAGCATAGAAGAATCTAAAGAGCTTCTTCTTCTTCTCTCTCTGTTTGTGCACAAAATGGGTTTTGAATGAGAAATCTTCAAAATCCAAATCTCAGAAATACCCAAATTGTTGTTTTCTGCAGTTCTTAATATGGCAGCTTCTTCAGGTTTAGCCGCAGAGCCGAACCAGGAGGTCCCTCCATGGCTCAAAACCCTACCTTTAGCTCCAGAGTACCACCCAACTTGGGCCGAGTTCCAAGATCCGATTGCTTACATTTTCAAGATCGAGCAGGAGGCTTCCAAGTACGGAATCTGCAAAATCGTGCCTCCGGTGCCGCCTTCTTTGAAGAAGACAGCAATTGCTAACCTGAACCGGTCTCTGGCTGCTCGGGCCGGGCCTTCCGGGTCGGCATGCGCGAAATCCCAGCCCACATTCACTACCCGACAGCAGCAGATCGGGTTCTGCCCCCGGAAACCCCGACCCGTGCAGCGACCGGTGTGGCAGAGCGGTGAGCACTACACTTTCCAGCAATTCGAAGCCAAAGCGAAAAGTTTCGAGAAGAGCTATTTGAGGAAATGTACTAAGAAAGGAGGGCTTTCGGCTCTGGAAATCGAAACCCTTTATTGGAAAGCAACTGTGGACAAACCCTTTTCGGTGGAGTACGCGAACGACATGCCCGGCTCGGCTTTCGTGCCGGTGAGTGCCAAGAAGTCTAGTAGTAGTGGTAGGGAGGCAGGGGAGGGTGTGACCCTTGGTGAGACTGCGTGGAATATGAGGGCGGTGTCGAGGTCAAAAGGGTCTTTGTTGAGGTTCATGAAGGAGGAGATTCCGGGGGTTACGTCGCCGATGGTTTACGTAGCTATGATGTTCAGCTGGTTTGCTTGGCATGTGGAGGACCATGACTTGCATAGCTTGAATTATTTGCATATGGGGGCAGGGAAGACTTGGTATGGAGTCCCGAGGGAAGCGGCGGTTGCGTTCGAGGAGGTGGTCAGGGTTCAGGGTTATGGAGGAGAGATCAATCCTCTTGGTGAGTTCGGAGCAATGTTGATTTTATAGGACTGAACCTTGTGCATACTCTGTACTCTGCTTTTTTTGAACTTTGTTGGAAATGTGCATTCCACTGTTTGTGTGATGTTATTCATCTATGTGAAGTACTGTGCAGTGTACAAACTTTGTCCATTCCAGATTTTAGTTCTATTGGACATTATTGAATGAGTTGTCTTGTGTTAGGAAGTAAGAGTGGGAAGAACTACTTGTTAGGATGGATGATTGAAACACCTAAGATTTTGGTGACAGAGAGTGGATTCTTGGTGGTACTTTTATGTGCCAACTAGCACTGTAAGCTCAGCCCCAGTCTTAAGTTATGGATTGTTAAAAAGTTTAGAGGGATTTGCAGAATTTAATTTGAGGTTTTGGAGGCATGATTTTGAGAGTTAATGTTGTTCCACTCTCTGCTTTCTTTTTCATTTATAAAAGGGTTTATGCTAAAACTGAAAGTTTACAGAGGCCTGAAGTTGTGAGTGGACTAATTTATGGTATTTGGTTTTTAGTTCCTTTTCTTTATAATGGTAAAAGTTGCTATGTGATGGTGTGACTTGTCATTGTAGAGTTTAAAGGCTTGATACTTGAATTTTGTTTCTCTGTACTTTCCGAAAAACTAACCTTCATTAGCATTTGTCTTCATTAGTTACTTTTGCGACTCTTGGTGAGAAGACCACTGTGATGTCACCTGAAGTGTTTATTAGTTCAGGGATTCCATGCTGCAGGTAATTCCTTGGTCACTGTTTTGTCTACTTCTGAATGCCCTATTGTTTCTATTTAAGTTCCTCAGCTTGATTGCCTTCAGAATTAGTGATGCTATTGGCTAAGTTTTGACCTAGTTTTTAAAAGAAGAATCAACACCAACCTTTTTGATCCATGACAAATCACATTACCTTTTCTGAGGAAATTTTTGCCCCCTAGAAGTTGCTTGTAGCATTCTCTGGAATATCCTGAGTTGTGTTGTCAATGCATTCATGTATTTCTTACACCCTTGATTGCTTTAAACCAGGCTAGTGCAAAATGCTGGAGAATTTGTTGTGACTTTCCCAAGAGCCTATCACACTGGATTCAGTCATGGTGAGAGATGAAGTTATTATATGTTTGATTTCATCATTGTTGTCTTTGTTTTTATCTAAAATGAAAATAACTATTTCATTTATTTGAATTTTTAATGTAGGGTTTAATTGTGGGGAGGCAGCTAACATTGCAACTCCTGAGTGGTTGAGGGTTGCTAAAGATGCTGCTATTCGGCGAGCTTCAATCAATTATCCTCCTATGGTGTCTCATTTTCAATTACTTTACGATCTTGCTCTAGCATTATGTTCAAGGTTTGTTCACGACCTTATGTAACTTCCCTTCTGCCTAATCACTTAACTATACAATTAACACGCGTATTATGGTTGACTATTTATCGAGTTTGAAGACACTGATTGGAAAATTTCAGGAAAAAGCATCAATTGCTAATTCTAAATATATGCAAAGTTCTTTATTAGTATTATGAATTTGTCTTTTTTCTTTTTACCCGTTTGGTTTCATCAGAGAATTTTATTTTTCTCCAAAATGTTTAAGGATAGAAATTTCTACTGCTAACGTGGCAGAAAGTCCACAAAATCTGTTCCGTGAATTCTAGAGTAGTTAAATGAGATACCCTGAATTACCTTATGCTCTCCCTGCAGAATGCCTGCGCACATTAGTGCTGAACCACGGAGTTCTCGACTAAAAAATAAGAAAAAGGGTGAAGGAGAAACAGTTGTTAAAGAGCTATTTGTGCAGAATGTCATTCAGAACAATGACCTGCTTCATCTTCTTGGAAAAGGGTCGTCAATTGTACTTCTACCGCAGAGTTCTTCAGACATTTCTGTTTGTTCAAAATTACGTGTTGGGTCACAGTTAAGAGTAAACCCTGGCTTTCCCCTTGGTTTATGCAATCTCAGGGAAGAAATGAAATCATCAAGTTCTGTTTCTGATGATCTCATGATAGACAGGAAGCAGGCAATCAAGCAGGTTAAAGGTTTCTATTCAGTGAAAGGAAAACTTGCATCTTTATGTGAAAGTAACCAGCTTCCCTCATTAAGTGGAAATAACAATGTACGCGATCGGAATTCTAAGATGTTGAACATGAACATTGAAAGAGAAAGTAATGTTGTAGGTGAGGGGTTGTCAGATCAGAGACTGTTTTCTTGTGTTACATGTGGAATTTTGAGCTTTGCTTGTGTTGCTATAATTCAACCAAGAGAACCAGCCGCCAGATATCTCATGTCAGCAGATTGTAGCTTTTTCAATGATTGGGTTGTTGGTTCTGGATTAGCTAGTGAGGCGTTCCAGGTTGCAAATGCAGATCCAATTACTTCAAAGAATCATCCCTGTACAGGTTGGTTTCATCTGGAAATTATTCTTCTGTTGTTGGTCAGCCATATTATATGATCTGACATTGTGGTCCATTTGAGATTTTCTTTGTGCGCAAAGACTTTAAAAAGGAATCATTATTACTGTAACTACTGTTCCACCGAATCCTTGATAAATGCACCTTGTGAACTACAGCCAACTCAGCTGTTAATTGCACTTTGCTGTACATTTCTGTTTTTTCAAAATTAGGTTTCGTTAAGAGTAATCCTGGCTTTTCCCTTAGTTTATGCTATCTCAGGGATGAAATCCCCAACTTGCATGTATTATTATATGAGTAATCCTGGCATTCCTTTGGTTTATGCTTTCCTCATGAACTGTTTTTTTTTTTAAATGCACGGAAGCCCTAGAGTTGTTATTTTGTATGCAAACTAAAGATGAAGAATGTTGTTTGAGTTTTAAATACGTTTGACCTGCATCTCATTATTTCACTTATTTGGCAAACCTTTCTCTATAAAATGGTTCTAGTTTTCCTAATTGGGAATCCCAGTTTCTGAACGTTTATATGTTTATGGCTCTGAAAACAGGATTGATGGAAAAGACTGCCCCTGCTGGTTTATATGATGTGCCTGTTCAATCTGCTGATTATCAAATTCAGGTGGCAGATCAAAGTAATGAAGTGGTTTCAAATACTGAAATGCAGAGAGGTACTTCAGCTCTTGGGCTATTAGCTTTGAACTATGGAAATTCATCTGACTCAGAGGAAGATCAAGTTGAACCAGATGTTCCTGTGTGTGGTGATGAGACAAATTGTTCTTTGGGAAGTAGATATCAGTATGAGAGTGCTAGTCGTCCTTTGAGAGACCATTATGATGGCACAAGCAGAGTTCACTGTCCCGCGCCACCAGGATTTGATTGTCGGAGTGGTCTTCCTCTCCCAACTGTTGATTGCTATGTGGAAAATGGGCTTAAAAAAGATAATTTCAAGGATAGCAGTCATCAAAATTTTGACTGCTCCGTTGATTTTGAAACTAAAAATTTTGCTTCCACAAAAACAAATGGTTTGGTGGGTACATCTATGGATCCAATGAAGGTTTCACATTCTTGCTCCCCAGATGCCCATGAGGCTCAAACAACGGGATTTGGTAAAGCCACTTTGGAAAACTCAAACACATCATTTGCTCCAGGATGTGACGAGGACTCTTCTAGAATGCATGTCTTCTGCCTTGAGCATGCCATAGAGGTTGAGCAGCAGCTTCGTTCAATTGGAGGTGTACATATATCACTCCTTTGTCATCCAGGTTTGTTGCTGCCCTAGAAGTTCATAAAAGAAGTATACACTTTCTTTGCTTATTTTGTTCATTCTCTTTTTAACTAAGTTCTTGACTTTTTTGAAAGCGCATTGTGTGGTGAAAATCATTGAGTATAAATATAGGAAATAGCAAGAAACAGCTATAGAAATATGGGTGGAGTTATGTTGTATTTTCAGTTTACACTCTAATCAGTTTGTCCAAGGGGGATATTCATGGTTTTTTTTTTTTTTTTTTGTAGCGTGTGATGTTGTTGAGTAGCATGAGTATGAAAACCTTGTGCTGCTTATGTTTGGATTTAGTTCCTTAGGTGCCAAATTTGTGTGCTCTGAATTTTAAAGATGAATCGTGGAGGCACCATAACTTAGGTGGGATTTGGTTCCATGCTGCAGTACACAATGGATGAAAAAGTTTTTCTAGGTAGTGTATCACTAATGTAGTAGGATACAAGCTTCATATGTCAGCCACTATGTGTCCATAATATTTCTTTTGCTTGGTGGAATTAGTCTTGTGAAAGGGGAAACTTATGGTTCATGGTGTTTACACCAAGAAGTTCTTAAGCTGGTTTATTTTATATACTTGCATCTCTCAAATTTTTAAGAAGCCAATATCATTTGTGGCTATGGCTATGGTCAATCATTCATCATCTAATTATTCCTATGATTATCTATAAAAACGTTTGCAGACTACCCGAGGATAGAGGATGAAGCAAAACTAATGGCAGAAGAGCTGGGAATAAGTTACCTGTGGAATGATATGACATTCAGGGATTCCACCAGGGAGGATGAGGAGAGGATTCAGTCAGCTCTGGATAGTGAGGAAGCCATTGCTGGGAATGGGGACTGGGCTGTAAAGCTGGGGATGAATCTCTTCTATAGTGCCAGCCTTAGCCGCTCTCATCTTTATAGTAAGCAGATGCCGTACAATTCTGTTATATACAATGCATTTGGCCGTAGTTCTCCAGCTATCTCGCCTGCAAGACCTGATGTCTATGGGAGGAGACACGGCAAGCAGAAAAAGGTAGTGGCAGGGAAATGGTGCGGTAAAGTCTGGATGTCGAATCAAGTTCATCCCTTTCTAGCAAAAAGGGATCCTGAAGAAGAGGAAAAAGAAGAAGTAGAAGAAGAAGAAAAACAAGAGAGGAGCTTCCCTACTTGGCCAAGGGCCGCAAGGCCAGGTGACAAGCTTGAGGCAAAATCTGAAAGCACACACAAAACTGAGAACCCCATGGTGACTAAAAAGTATGCTAGGAAGAGGAAAATGACTGTAGAGAGTGGGATAACCAAGAAAGCCAAATGTTTTGAGAAAGAAGATGCAGTTTCAGATTATTCAGTTGATGATAACTCTCATCTGCAGCAGAGGAAGTTTCTAAAGAGCAAGCAAGCCAAATATATTGAAAGTGGTCCAACCAAGAAAGCCAAGTGTATTGAGCCAGAAGATGCAGTTTCAGATGATTCAATGGAAGATGATTCTCATCAGCAAAATGGGAGAATTCATTGGAGCAAACAAGCCAAGTATATCGAAAGAGATGATGTTGTTTCAGATGATTCATTTGGAGTTGATTCTCATCAGCAGCATAGGAGGGTTGCTAAAAGTAAGCAAGCCAAACATATTGGGAGAGATGTGGTTTCAGATGATTCCCTTGAGGATAATTCTCATCAGCTGCATCAGAGGATCCTTAGAAGTAGGAAAGCTAAATGCATTGGGAGAGAAAATTTGATTTCAGCAGATCTTCATGGGGTTAGTTCTCATCAGGAGGGAAGGAGGGTTTCTAAAAGCAAGCAGGCCAAAATCATTGAGCGAGAAGATGCTGCTCTGGACGAAACACCTGATGATGGTTCTCTTCAGCAGAATAAGAGGATTCTCAGAAGCAAGCAAACAAAACCAGAGACCGTGCGGAAAAAGAAACAAGAAACCCCTCACCGGATGAAACAAGGGACTGCTCATCCTGTGAAACAAGGCACCCGACATTTAACAAAACAAGAAACTCCTCGGCAAGTGAAGCAACAGACTCCTAGGCTCCGGAATAATCAATCTGCGAAGAACAACTTTGATGTATATGCCGAGGAGGAGCCAGAAGGTGGGCCTAGCACACGCCTTAGAAAAAGAGCTCCTAAGCCCTTAAAAGTGCCTGCAACCAAACCAAAAGAGCAGCAGCAAACTGGTAGGAAGAAGGCAAAGAATGCTTCAGCTGTGAAGGCTCGGGCTGGCCAAAATGATGCAAAATTGAGGGAAGAGGAAGCAGAATTCTTGTGTGATATTGAGGGGTGCACCATGAGTTTTGGGTTGAAGCAAGAGCTTGCCCTCCATAAAAGAAACGTATGTCCAGTCAAGGGGTGTGGAAAGAAATTCTTCTCGCACAAGTATCTGGTGCAACATCGTCGAGTTCACATGGATGACCGCCCCCTTCGGTGCCCTTGGAAGGGATGCAAGATGACATTCAAGTGGGCGTGGGCTCGGACTGAACACATTAGGGTTCACACGGGTGCTCGTCCCTATGTATGCGCTGAGCCAGGGTGTGGGCAGACCTTCCGGTTTGTGTCAGATTTCAGCCGTCATAAGCGGAAGACTGGCCACTCAACAAAGAAAGGTAGGGGATAACTTGATGATAGAAGGCAGATGTTATCCTGTAACATGACTAATGAATCTGTTGTTCGATTGACAATTAGTGCTAGGTGAAGGATAGGACTAGGATTTCCCCTGTAATTGCTATTCCGAGTAACTATTGATTCTGATTTTCCGTGGGCCTTTATTTGGCCATTCATTTACTGCAACAAGAGCAATTGCTTGGATCTTAAGAACATTTTTCTCAAGGGTCAATTGCTAATCCTGTTTTAGCTGAATGCCAAAGACGTAGCTCTGCTTAGACCGTCTCTTTGCAAGTAGTGCATATGAACATGTTTAGCATGTGGATTTAGAATATTGATTTAAAGCCTCTGTTTACAAAGCCCAGGTTCAAAAAATGTAATATTTCTGGAGCAGGAGATGCCGGACCTTGATGGTCAATTAGTCATATGTACTATCACTTCAACTGTTAAATGAGATGATTCCAATCTGGAGCACTCAAATGATGATGCAGGTGGTGGCTCTATATGCGAAAATGTTTTTGAACCAACCAAATAATTTATCATATTATGTTGTTAAGGAAGCCTTCTTTAATGTGGAATGTGACATTATGTGAGTGAGTCAATGCTCACAGTGCAACGAACGCTTACCTCGCATTTTTCATTCCACTACTAAGCTTATTCAGAATCATTCATCTTGTAAATTGTTATTTGAACGTATGATTTATAGGATTGTTCTATTTGTACCAACTCTTTATGTGTTTGAGAAAATGTGTGCGACTGAAAGAGTGATGAATTTATAATTCTTTTTGATTGCGTGCAATCAAATGTGTGAGAAATATACCATATGCACTAGTAAAAGAATCATGTCATGTAACATGTGATATGAATCATATGATGTTGAGCTCAGAACCTAATTAAACGACACGTCGTTTTATCGGGAAATGAAAACTTCAAATTAGAGCAAAGTACGTATTTAATGACTGTATTATGCTTCACTCCAGTGGAGTCCAGTACACTACATTAAAACGTGCCTTTCGTTTCACACAAGCTCAAAGCGGTTTTTAACACACCAACCCTTTCTTTCTCTGTCAGCCTTTGTTTTGTGAATTAGGGTTTTGAAATGTGGAGGGAGAATGGAAGTCCCTAAACCCATTTCCCTTCCCCAACATTTCGACGACGACAACGGCAACGGCAACAACAACATCGATCACCAAAACCACGATCAATTTGAAATAGGATTACTCACTCCTCTTCTCGATCCCAATGATGCCTATGCCACCGATCCTGAACCGTCTGATCTCGACAACGAGCTCTATGATGAGATTCAGAAGCTGGATTTGAAAGAAAGCGACGAGCTTTCGGCTCGTGATGAGATTCGGGAACTGGGTTCGAAAGAAAACGAGGGAGAGGGAGAGGGAGAGGTAGAGGTAGAGGTAGAGGGAGAGGGAGAGGGAGAGGGAGAGGGAGAGGGAGTGGAAGAGGAAGAGGCTGAGAAGAGCTCTAATGGGAGAGAAACTGAAAAGGAAAATGGGAGTGAGAGGCAGAGCGAAGAGAGCGATGGAGGAGGAGGAGAAAATAAGAGTGAGAATGGTGGTGGCGTGGAGGAGAAGAAGGTTGAGGAAGGTAGCAGAAGGTATCAGTACCCAGTGAGGCCCGAGGCTGAAGATTGCTCGTATTACCTGAAGACTGGTACTTGCAAGTTTGGATCCCATTGCAAGTTTAATCACCCTGTTAAAAAGAAAAACAACCAGGTATACCGTATACCTCTCTTCTTTCGCATTTAC
The DNA here is from genome assembly GCF_963921425.1 of Dryas octopetala. Classification (NCBI taxonomy): domain Eukaryota; kingdom Viridiplantae; phylum Streptophyta; class Magnoliopsida; order Rosales; family Rosaceae; genus Dryas; species Dryas octopetala. Next base: position 15,116,554 of record NC_141374.1, on the reverse strand, counting down.
ATCCATCTATACACGCCTATACACACACGTATATGTGATATGTGATATGTGCACGTTTATGTTAATGTAAATGCATATGCGTATGTATGTCATAGTTAAAGATTGGGGCTTTTATGTTGCCCTCATCATGTCTGTGTTTATGTATGTGTGCATGTGTTACATTGTGAAGAAAGTAGGGGTTGGTATATTATGCTGTGATGATGGGGTTTTTCAGTGGAATTGACTCAAAATGAAAGCCACTTTCGTATTTGAAGATGATATTGCCATAGAGGAGATTTTTGCGTTAATTAAATGATTAATTTTCATTTTAATGCTTATTGCTTATTGCTTTGGTTTTAGCTGAAACTGGCCTTTTCTTTTACATGTATTTGCTTTTGGTGAAATTATTGCGTAAAAAAATGGCGACTTTGGGTGTTATAGTGTTGAGACATTAATGTTTCTGGCCTTGTATGATTTGAAAAATTTCTGATTTGTTTCTGTATGTTGGTGTTTTGACTTCTATCGTATTGAAGGTGTTTAAGGACAAACCAAAGGAAAGGCAAGAGTTGCCAGAGAATCCTGGCCAGACAGAATGCAAGGTTATTATTGTCATGATTCTCAGAAATTTTCTATTTGAAGTTACGATTTTTACTGCAATTGTTTGATCATCATGTCTCAAATCATTAGATTTTGTTTTAGTTCATGTATTCAGTGTCTAGTATCTCAGTTTTCCATGTTTTGATGATGGGGTTTCAGGGTCTGGTTATCTGAAAGTTAGTAGGTTAGTGTGCATAACTGAATAATATTGCTGAAATCTTTTATCTTGTAACTAAATATAGAATCACGATGTCTTGAATTTATATGTCCATAGTGTATGGGAAAGTGACTCATCTGTTTTGGTCGACTTATAATAAATAGTTTGTTAATTATTGAATGTGTTTTCATGACAATCAATTATTTCATTTTATACAGTAATTAAAATTATGCTTTCAGAGCCAATGACATTTCTTTCCCTTTGCACCTTATATTCAAATCTCTGCAATGTGCATGGTGGACTACTGACAGTTTCATGATATTATAACACTTGAGCTTGTTGCAGTATTACTTGAGGGCAGGGGGATGTAAGTATGGAAAAACTTGTAGATACAACCACGGCAGAGGGAAACCTTCAGTAGCTCCAATTCTAGAACATAACTTTCTGGGCCTCCCAATCCGACCGGTATAAATTCTATGTACAAAGTTTTGAGGAATGAATATCTGTTCATGATGTTTAAGATTTGAGATTTTATCTCTGCTTGGAGTTATTGTCATCTTTCAATCAGTTATTCGAATATATATATATAATTTTTTAACTTATTACAGGGGGAGAGAGAGTGTCCCTACTATATGAGAAATGGTTCCTGCAAGTATGGATCAAACTGCAGGTTTAATCACCCTGACCCTACAGCTGCAGGAGGATCTGAACCTCCATCCGGATATGGTACTGGTGGACCTGCATCTTTACAAGGTGCACCACAATCACCAGTAGCATCATGGTCTGCACCAAGATCATTGAATGAGACTCCACTCTATGTGCCAATGATGATTCCACCATCTCAAGGGGTCCCTTCCCAGAATACAGAATGGAATGGTTATCAGGTACTTTTATCTGTCACTCCCATGTTGTAGTCTGGGTTTGAATAAATGTCATCACTTTGATATACCAATCAATTTCTTAAGGAATAAGAGAGCACATAAGATCTTTTTGTATGTCAACCCTTTTTTTTGTTCAGTTTTGGCTCTTAAAACTAATAATAGGATCTTGAACTTTGCTACTTAGTAACTACAATGTTGTTCAATATGCACCGAACAATTTTTTTAATCCATGGCTCTCTGGAATATATAGAATTATTGCTGTTCTCTTGTGGCATGTTTAGGCTTCAGTATATCTACCAGAAAGAAGCATGCCTGCACCTCCACCTCCACCTCTACCATATGTTATGAACAACTCAGTGACTGAAACCAACATCTATAAACAATATCCACAGCCAAATCAAATTGAAGAATTCCCAGAACGACCTGGCCAACCTGTTTGCAGTTACTTCTTAAGAAGGGGGGATTGTAAGTTTAAATCTAATTGCAAGTATCACCATCCAAAAAATCAGGCTGCAGTGTCCCCCTCATGCGCTCTCAGTGACAAGGGCCTCCCTTTGAGACCAGTGAGTTCACTTTCTTTGGACCGTGGTTTTTACAATTAATTCACAATTTTGGAATATGATCTTGGAAATGTTTTTGACTTTGTGATACTTGGATCAAAAACAAATTGAAATACCCTACTGAAAGTAAATTTTTTCCTGAGTCACACAAAGTTTGATCCTAAATTTGTTTCAAAATCCAGGATCAGAACATTTGCACACATTACAGTCGCTATGGCATTTGCAAATTTGGGCCAGCTTGTAAATTTGACCATCCGTTACATATAACTTCAACTACATCTGGTCTTGATCATCAACTTCCTTTCAGTGACTTGGCGACTGCTAATGGGGCAGGAACAGCTGGGAGCAGAAGTGGAACTGATACAACAATTCAGCCACAACCTGTGTAATAAGTTTTGCATGAAATGCCTGGTAGAGCTTAGGATTTGCATCACCAAGGACATGTAATTTTTCTTGTTCTCTTTTTAATCTTGGATACCTATCGAACTTTTTCACCCAGCTGCCACAATCTTTTCAGATGTGGGTACTCAAGGGAAACAGGACGTGTAATTATTTCTTATTTATATCATTTTACCAACATATACAAGTTTAATTGGGAATATCCTTTGAATTTCGTGGTTGAGTATCTTTAATTGTTTTGGGTGATAATCTCACCCAACAGACTCCAACAGACATAGTTCTGTTGGCCGCTTCTGTTATTGATAACTTTGGAGTCACAATATTAATGTGTGCAAGGTCCTGCAAAAAGCAACTGCTGCAAGCGTATTTTTCAGTGCAATTCCACAACAAAATTATAGAAGCTATAAGCAGTGAAGTCCAGTCCAGGTAAGATAGTAATATAATTTACTCTTATTTAAAATAGTGACATTCTTGTGTCCAATCATAGAACCGAGAACAACAAATTTCTATATCACAAATTTGTTATGTTTACCATTCCTCTTTTACATTCTACATTATAAATATAAGCAAAAGCTTTCAATACATATATAGAAGGCAAAAGAAGCCAAAATCAAGCAGAAGTGGAAGGAAAAAAAAAGGAAAAAAGAAAACTTATATATTAGATTTGCTGTTCCACAATCCACATGTTTGGCAGGCACCAGAAAGTGTCTTTGTAGCTGCTCCTCCCACAGTCCCACCTAATACAATAGCATTATCACCAGGCCCCAAAGCAGTGTGGGTTCAACCACAGCAAAACCATTTCTTCTGCAATATCAATATTCAATTAGGAAAATAAAAAAAAAGCTCTCATACATATCTCCTAATTCATGACTAATGAGTCTGTGTGTGTATACCTTTGGGGGAGGATATGAAGGATAATGATCATTGCTGTATTTAGGAGCATTTCTTCGCATGCTGCCGTCATTTTTTCGTGGGGTGATTATCTTCACTTGAGCCGCACTGGTCTTCTTCTCGTCTCTGGCCTTGTTGAATATCACAGTAAATCCTTCTGCTGATGCTGGGTTGTTCACATCCCACTCCCCAAATTTGGGCAATGGCCGACCTTTATCCTGCTGAAATATCCAAACAACACCCATTACATTAGTATCTAAGCTAAGCCTTGGTGATCAGTCTCCATCTTTTGTTTTTGGGCTACGGTGATCAGTCTCATCTTCATGTTGGTTTGATTGTCCATTATCTATACAGTAAATGTTCTATTATCAGACAGTCAAACATGTTATGTTGTTAGACTGTGAATCTAGCACCACACGTTCAAATAAGAGTCATTCATCTAATTAGCAACATAATGTCCGGCAGATGATATTTTCCTGTAGATACTACTCAATCTATAAAGACTTCCACCTAAAAGATTTGACAACATACGTGCATTGTTCTGATAATACATATCTCAAACCCATTCTCTCCACAAATCTGCCTCCATTCTTCACCTCTTCATTTTCTCTAAACCTTCACCTTTCCTTCACAGTAATCCTCTGCTTCATACATAATGGCATACATGCATGTGATTAAATAAATACATCTTGGACATCATTCCCATTTAAGTTTCTACTTAATAATGAATCTATTTTTGCTGCTTTAGTAATTTATTGAACTGAAGAAAAGAATTTTGACTGTACTCAACTCATACAATTGTAATGGAAACTTGAAAGGAACATGAATATCTCCTATTCTAACCCAATCTACTTTGATCTGCTGGAATTTCACATGTAACATTGGTATCAATTAGATCAATTAGGGTAATAATTTTTCATCAGAAAGAGAATAGGTTTGACACATTACATTTATACATATACATGTCATCCTAAGAATGTTAGAAAGAAACTGCCTTTAGGAAAACAAAAAACCTTGATTGCTTCAAATCTAAGTTTGAGCCCTCCAACATTACCTAAAACTCTTTCCTATTCCACCTTTATGGCCTAAGAAATTGTCAAAGATACAAAACAAGAAGCAAAACAAACAAGAAATGGGAATTATATCTCCTTCATAACCAAAAACAAATTAAAAATTAAAAATGAAAAATGAAAGTTCTTATGATTGTTTGTCATGTAATCACATGATGGAATTAATTAACAACAGGAATGCATATTGCATATACATATATAAACAAAATGAGGGAAACAAAAAAGAAAAATGAATGAATTTATTAGACATGAAAGAGAATGTTACCGAAGCCATGAATGGAGGGTGGCAGGAGGAGCTGCCGGCTGGGGAGGGTTTGGAGGAGAGAGTAAAGGCTACCAGACAGGAAATATAAAGGGATTTGTGCAGAGAGAGAAAGAAGGAGCGATTTGTTAGGCAATGTAGGAGAAAAAAAATGAGGAGCGGAGCCCTATTGTTGTTATTTGTTAATGTTTGTTGTTCTCTTTCTTGTTGTAATCTGTTGTAATTGCATGTAGCTACGTATAAATCAGAAACGTACATCGCTCACCGGTACTAACCGTACAGATTCGCACCAAGTTGGATGAATTACAATGACCCATTATTCTCAGCCGTCTTAGAAAATCTAATTATTAAAAAAATCAAAAGGGAAGACTTTATATTTCCGACCGTCACCTTAATAATTAGGTATAGTAGTACAACTCTTTTAAAGAAGATTTAAAGTTCAGTCTATTTTATGAGTCTTTTTTGACTAAAACCGATAGTGATTTAAGATTTTTAATTAAATCCTTTTATTTTCTTTTTGACGACTTTATGTTAGGTTTTAACTTCAGAATTTTGGGCGGATTTAAAACCTAACATGTAGTCTCTACAAAGCCTAATCTCCATTTTGGGCGGAGAACTTTATTATGAATTAAAATGACTTTATTATGAATTAAAAAAAATTTCTTATAAATTAAATGACTTTATTATAAATTAAAATAATTTTCTTATAAATTTTAAAACACCTCCAATCTCCATCTAATGACTATATTTCTAAAAAACCCAAGCCTAATTATCTTCTTTTTTTAATTGATATCCAAAGAACTAGTAACTAATGAAACTTTTTAGTATTCAATATATTCTCAAATTAGGAACTGGAATGTCACAATCTTCCTCACTGAAATTCATGACATTCTGGTGTCTTAACTTAATGTAGGTGTTCATCACATCAACTTGATATCCAAAAGACTTGGTGATCACTTATACAGCCCGGATTGATCATTCACATAACTGACATAAGTACAACCACTTTGGATTTAAACCACAATATTATAGTAATATGTCATCTGATTATATCTTGAAACTTTGGGACTTCACACTGGATTATCTCATTGGTTAAGTGATTTAATGAAGGGGATAACAACAGCGAAAGAAAGAGTTGGATTCCCCACCACCCAAAAAGTTTGACCAATCGGAACTTATACTATAATTATAAAGAGCATTTACTTGAAATTCCGAGTTCGAATTCACCTCCCCAAATCCTAGGATGAAAACATTTTTCTTAGTGATTGATCTTTAAAAATTGAGTTGATCTTCTAAATAGTTTAGTGATTGATCCAATTTCTGAACTGGTAATGCTCCGTTGGGACTTGGAACAACAGCATCATAATAAGAGCTTATCTTGTCATTTGAAAACAGGGTTAGTAATCCAATAAGCAGAGACGTAGTCCCAAATCCCAAATGACCTCCCTACAACTGCCGTCAAAGAATTCACTAAAACAACTCTCAGAGCCACAGCTACAATTTTTACAACTATCTCTCTATTTAGTGTTTACAGAAACAATCATGTTCTAACCTCGCCGTACAGAAACAAAAGTACCATATCATACAAGAAATGTCAGTCGACAATATACAATATCATACACAAGAAATGTCAGCCGAAAATAGACAATCTCTGGAAAATTGCAGCAGCTGGAAGTTTCCGAGGGAACATAGTGATCAGCCCTCAACATTAGCTTTGTTTCCAGCAAGGATGAGCGAGATTTCCAACCCACGGCTAAATGCTTGGTTAAACAGAAGCCGGGACTGGAAGGTGGAGATGAACGGGAACCATGACAAGAACGCTATTGGGGCAAAGATGAGCATGCCCATAAAAGCATCATACATTCTGGCGAATTCCCTCACGGAGTCCCATAAGCCCAGAGTCTTGACAACCCTCCTCCAAGCAATAGCTAGCTGTTTTAGGCATGACCAAAACGGCTTAAAAGAAAGTTACGAAATAGAACTAAGTGCCAGATAGAAATAACACTAATTGAATAACACAAATTCACATGTAATAGGAAAATGCAAGGGTAAAAGATTTAACTTACACATATTATGGACCATCCAGTAGGAATAAGGGCAAGGATGCTTGCGAATAGGTCTGCTATTGAAAGACTAGTAAATACAACGAGAAGAGCAATAACTGCAATAAATCCTAAGGATGCGACACCCTGTATAAATCTCATCACTAGCTGAAAGTTGGCCGACTTTTTAGGACTGAAGGTGAAGACCTGCAATGTACAAGAAAATAAGTCACGAAGAGTACGAGTCCAACTAACATAAATCAAGCATGCTCAAGGGCACGAGGCACATGGGAAGATAACTTTATTGGCACAAACCTTGAATATTAAGACAAAAGCTACCAATACAACCCAAGAGAATCCGTAAATCTGCACCCAGAAAAATGTCACTGTCAAGATAAAGAATGGACATCCTAGCAATTAAAAGCATATGTCCAATCCCAAATCACAAAAAGGTTCAACTTATGCATTTCAACAACTTAACATCAGCAACTGAAGCTGTATGCGCATTCAACTATTCACTAGAGTATAAATCGGAACTATCATAGTAATGATCAAACGCTTTTTTTTATTGTTGTGTTGGATCCACAATTAATCCTATGGATCCTTAGGATTGGTGTATTCTTATTATTCTTATAATTTTTTTTTTTATATTAGTTTAGTATATTATATTCTTTTATAATCATAATATTATTTAATTTATATTATTTTTATAATATTTTTATATTTATATATTATAGTTATATATTATTATATCCTGATCCTGCGTTTTTGGATCGTGGATCAAGCCAAGTATCACAACTTCTTCTACCCATCCTGTATATTGTCCTTTCTGTGTTAGAATAGAAATACTTCTCAAGTAAAATATGGCAGAAAATAACCACAAAATTCTTTATTAAGCTCAATACTATTAAGGCCAAATGTAGACAGATTCCAACCAAATCTGAGTTGAAACCCCAACATTAACAAATTCACTTCAAAAAAGCAAAGATCAGCAATACTTTGTTGGCAAGGTGAACTGTGAAATACTTAGGTTGACTTGGGAATAAAATATGGGACTTATACAAGCTGTATAAGAAAAATAACGAACAAAAAAAAGATGTGAAGTGTACCGCAAGTGATGTATCCTTTCCAGTCAGATGGAGTTTGTACACAATTCCGTATTGAAACAAGAGGAATCTCAAGCTCAAAATTGTTTCCAATATACGACCTCTCAATGTTTGAATGTGCATCTGCATAAGCAGAACAACTTGTCACATGAAATAAATAAAAGTAGTAACAAAGAAACAATACTTTTGAATACACAACAAAAACAAACGAGAGAGAGAGATTTGTCAAAGGTCAGAAATCATTTCTCAGTTACAAACCTGCTCCTCATCCCACCAAGACTCCCAGCTATTGTCTCCCTTAGCTCCTACTCCACCTTTGTAAAGAAGCCAACCGGCCCAATCATCAAAATCCTCTACCGTCCTGTTTCATTGATAAGTAAAACAGCTCAGTGGTTTCAAAAGAAGAAAAGCTTCAGATATATGTACCATACTGACACAATATAGAAAGCTAAACCCAAAATTAAAACGTCATATAGAAACTAGATACAATGATCTCGCAAAAATTAAATACAAATACTACAAACATACTTTTGCCACTCGAAACCAGAGGGATTAAAGATATAGGGTGCAAACAACCAGGAGAGGACAAGGAACCAACTGCTAAGAGTTAGTAAAACGAAAGAAACGGCTCCACCATCTGTGGACCCATATGCAATGTAGACTATGAGAAGCAGAGCCACTTCAAACCTGGAAAAATTACATCATAGCAATCAACCAAAAAATGGAAGTTTACGAAATCAAAAAGGAAAAGGGAAAATAAATTATGTATTCATCACAGAAAAATATCACTCACGCTTTGACAAAATGACTTCTTGAGTAGAGCCTATAATTCTCAGCAAACTTTATGTGGCGGACAACAAAGCCCCTACCAGTTGCTCGGTACTGTTGGTGAAATGAAAAACAAAAATATAACCAATTGATTTCATAAAATAAGACAAAAGCAATAATAGCCAAATAACAGATTCTATAAGAAGGAAAAGCAAAGCAAATACATACTTTTGCACCTCCATGGAGGATGGTGCGTCCAAAATAATGAGTTCTAGTCCCTAATGAGAATGTGAAGAAGACAGAACATAATTGAAGCTGCATAGTGATAAAGCTGAAAACCGCCTGCAACACATAAAAGAATTTTAACAAAAGGTTATCCACTAGGGCAATGCCTATCGAAGCAAAAGGCTTCAATAATAAAAATAAGATAACTCATAAGTTGACCAGGGTCATATCACGGATATGTCTGGCTTAAAATCCAAATTTGAATCAAATTTGACCCAATTAAATTACAAATTAAGAGATTTGATGGTTAAGGTCCAATATCACAATTCATAGATGTAGAAAACAATATATATGTAAAATTTTTGTTTTTATATTTCTGTTTAATGGATTTCAGATCTTAATTAGATCAAATCTTGATGATAATGAATTCGACCTGATCATAATTTGTTTTGTATTGCGGTATTGGACCTTAACCATCAAATCTGTAAATTGTAATTTAATTGGGTCAAATTTGATTCAAAGTTGGACAAGATTGCCATGTAAATATTGGACATTAACACCATTAACACTAAGAATGTAACTTTTATCAAACACGTTGCCATGTAAATGATACAATTTTTCTTTTTCTTGTTCTATATTTACAATCTCAAGAGCATAGAAAAAAAACATGTTTATCCTTGTGGGTAAAAAATCAAAGTACAACTAATTTAATGTTTTTGTGAGAAACTATATGTTTTCCTTTCATTTCCCCCCTTTTAAAATTGTTTTCTTTTAAAAGATTATAATGCAATAAAAGACTTAGAAAAACTGATGATATTAAAAATTCCAAAATCGCATTTAAACAATTGATCTTATATCAAATTAGAACTCAAACTTTAAAGTAAAGATCTGTTGGATATCAGTTCAAATTCAGATATCAATATTAATAGTTAGATTCAAAATAGGATTTCTATGAGATTTTCACTGAATTGAACCCATTGATAGCCATAAACCATGAATATAAAGCCAAAGTGCTAGAAGGCTAAGCCTAGAAATAATTACCACCATGGTAAACTACAAGATGAACTATATGTTAACAGTCAAAGCAATGTACACAGCTCAATCGAATGATAGAATTGAAGAACATCACATAGGGAAGTTAAATATGAACATGACACTGATGAGAATCAAAGAGACTAACCTTCAGCAATCCCAATTCAAGTATAAAACCCATTATCATTGGGACTGCAGTAAAAATTCCAATCTGGACCAAGAATTGTGCATTCAAAGCAGCATCCAATGCTGTGTTACCCGACATTTTTGCTTGCTTCGAAATCGCATTATCAAGTCCAGAGAAAGCCTATACGATTTAGCAAAAAGATATCATGTATAACACATTTATATATATACTGAGTCGTTTCACCACCTAACATGTTTTCTTTCAGTAGATAGAAAGTAACAGGGTTTCTAAGAACACCCACATCTAGTCATTGCCTAGATTATGGAAAAGGAAAATGAAATGCTAGAGCAATACAACTTACTTGTAAGTTGTAACCAGTGACAAATAATACCATCGCATGTGGTGCTTTACAATTAATGGAAAAGACTTTTTATAAGGTGGCTGAATTTGGATGGAGCACCAAACATGGTGGCAATACCAACCCAAATGTTAAAGTGATTCAGACAAGTCACAAGAATAAGAAAAAAAAATGTTGACAAAATTTATCTTTTGGTAATAATTTGCAAAATGTTAAAAGTTGCATGCAATGGAAAATGAAGAACTTATTCTACATTCCATCCTCTGTATGTACACTATCTAATTAATATTAAGGCAAAAACACAAACAGTTGATGCGTTTCCTTAGCATCACCGGCCTCTCCAGCACTCGTGCATTTTAAAGGCATTTTACATTTTTGAGCTCTCCAGCACTCAAGCATTTTAAAGGCATTTTAACTAGTCATGCAAGATGATCCCACACAAGCAGCAAGTCAACATCTAAACTTGCCTAGCTATTTGACAAAATTATCTTTCTCCAAGGTGGTTTAAATTACCACTTACCAGGTAAACCCTTCCATATAAGAATATGTACACTATGAGGACAGTCATCTGCATCATGAACAAAGTGTAATCAGAAAATTCCAGAAAACATAAATTAAAGGAGCGATACAATTTTTATGAAAAAATGAATTGCAAATATACAGGAGTATAGAAGCAAAATACCATTGTACACACATAGTAACCAACGGTTGTGTAGAAGAAAGAGAACATTCTAAAAAAGTCAAAAAGTTGTCCAAGCCTGTAGACATCCCTACTAAGGACTTGCTCCCCATTTCCACCTGCTACTTTCCCTTCAAATAATGCGATCTGGTTTAAGCCAACATCCCTTCCTTTTCCAACCTACACAAAAAGGCAGGCTGTCATAATACCAGAAATAAGTATTTGTTTCACTTAAATGGACAACAGCATTTTCTAAGTATGAAACCTGAATGTATTCATGGTGTGTAATGTTACCCTGCCTCAATGTGGAGTTGAACCCTGCAGTATTTGTGGTGTGTAAGAATCAAGGCAAAATTTATTACATAAAGCCAAAAGAAAGAATCAAGGTAAAATCTATTACAAAGAAAGAATAAAGCATACCATCTCAGGTAATTTATCCATCAGCATTGTAAGTAGGCCACATATAAAATTGAAAGATTTCTTTACAGAATAAATGTAATTATAAAAAATACTAAATTTAGAAAAATGACGCAAATGGAAAATCTAGTTTTACCATCAAAGCAAAGAAAAATAACATCTTAGGAATAACTCTAAAATCCAGAACAGAAAATTATTTTGTTTCCTTTTCCTAAACAAAATGTTCATAACAAAAAAACAAAAGAAAAAGAAAAACAGATATACTGCTTTAAAACAACTCAGTGGAGGTAAAATCTTTTTATTTGGTCAGTAACTAAGATGTAATAGTGTAGCCATTTTCCAAAGCTAATCAGTTATTACTTGCAGAAATAAAAAGCAACCATAAGTATCCTATATGCTTACCTGCAAAAATATCTTCACTAATATTAATAACACGTGAAGCCTTACTAATGCCGCCTCGAGTAATATGAAATATTCGGTCAAATACATCAGGGTGTCCGTAGTGCATGCGAACTCTGCATATGAAGAATAATAAATTAACAGATGCTCCAATTTTGTTCCCTGTATTTCCCGGAGCAATAACCAAAATATATATATATATATATCCATCACTTGTTTTCAATAGTACTTTTAAATCATGAACTTATTACTTAATTTGGAAGCTCCGCCAAGGAAATATAGATATCATTAAACAGAATGTCATTATTACAAATGTCTATGGGAGCATTTGGTGCCAGCCATAAAAAATGTCCAACAGAGAAGCCACACAAAAAGAACTTTTGGGATTTTACAATTGTGGCAGATCATCTATTTTCACCACTCGTCTGTTATATGCGGACGATACTCTTGTTTTCTGCAATGTTTCAAAGAGATCTATCTTGAACCTACTTGGCTCATGGGTGTAGTGCAAAAGCAAGTGCACATATATCAAATGAATTTAAGAAATCACACCAGTAAAACAACAGATAACGGCAGTTAATGGGATATCATATAATAAAAAGTTTCTGAGGAGACTAAAACAAATTTGTAAAAGAGCCAAAAAGGAAAAACCAACTACTACTGACCAATGCTTCATCATTTCAAGAATTAGTAAAATGAAAAAGAAAAAAAATTAATGCACAAAATGGATTTCTCAAGGAAAACAAACTCAAACCCATGCCAGGAAATAGCAATTAGACAGAAAACAAACCCAAATCATGCCACAAGATTGTAATTTGTAACCAAGACAAATATAAAATACAAAACCAAATTTGTATAATGATCAGTGCAGATGCAGTCAAATTAAAAAATACTCACTTGAGGGGACTTGCTAAAATACGTTGGGCTAAAGTTACAAAGCTAGTCTCTTGGTTGGACATGAACCATGCTAAAGATGAGACACTGCATAGATACATGCAAAATACATGTAAGCAATTATCAGAGCAACCACTTATGCTAGCCATCATATGAATAAAAAATAGAAAAGCTAACCAAACCTTCCAGTAAATACATGCTCTCTCACACCAAGAATAGTTGGAGGTCGAAGACCGTGATTTCTGCGAAATTCCTCAAGAAGGTTTCTCATTTTCATTGCTTCTTCAAGGTAGTTGTCCTACAGAACAAAAGAAGAGCATACATCAATCATTCATTATCTAATTCTTCAATTGTGGTCAAGTTGTCATATTGAATCTTTCCATGTTTTCTCTTCTCCATGCATATACACTTCAGCTACCTTTCATGTGTTACCTTTATGTCATTACACAAGGTCCTCCCTCACTAAGTAGGACCAAAGAAAAATCCGAGAAGTAACAGGATCAAGAAAAACTCAAGCATCTTATGGGAAGAAATAATTCAAGCTCAAACACAGGGTCAAGCCAATGATTTTTCAACAGGTCCTCAAATTCAAACAACAGACAATACTTGCCTCCTGACCAGTAAGAAGGAACTTCCTCCGGATTGCTGACATGGCAAGTTTTCATTAGCATGAAATGATGAAAGTGGTCTAACTCACCACTTTTATCACATAGATAGTTATTAATAACAATTATTTTATGTAACACCCCCCCCCCCCCCCTTTCCCCCAACCACCATATTCAGTATTTCATGCCAATAAATATTTGTGACATCAGTGGTTAGGAGGAAAAACTACTTGAGTGGTTAGGAATCAAGTTTTCAACTGTAAAGTTCTTTTATTTTCCACAGTACAATTCTTTTGCAGTATATGCCACCAAAAGCTTGCAACAAAATGAAAACTGAGTCATTTTGCAAACCAAATAAGATCCTCCCTGTCATTAGCTAGAAAAAGCTATAAAGAAGCTTGCAGAACTAGCCAACAAACATCCAATTGCTCTGGAAAAAGTCAGAAAAGAAACTAGGATAGATGATTATTTGAATATAAATTCTCTTTTTTCAAGGGGACGCTGATAATATTATATAGATAAAAATTGTGGTGATACAACCAAAGTGAGCGGACCAACAATCCACTGATTTAAACACCCAAAAATAGCAGGCAACAAGAGCCTGAAGAACATACACCCCAACAACTAACAAGGCAATTAGCCAAAAGCAGAAAAAGAAAAGAAAGAAAAAAGGAACAACAAACAAAGCAGTAAAACACCCAGCCAATTAACAACCCACAAAACAAGGAGGTTTAATTGTTTGAACAGCCTGTCACCTGATTCATGTCAATAGTTTGAACAGCTTCTCCACGAGTGAAGACTATAGCATGGTTTTGATTTTCAGGCTTCCCTTCACCTAGCTTCGGATCACCAGGAAGTCTAATGGAGTATATTTCCTATGAATATATTAGATAAGGAAAAAAAATGCATAAGCACACTGACATAAATCATGTGCATTTAAAAAATTATTTGCATTATATGCAATTAAGACATTGAATGATGTTGAGCACTAGTCCCATAATTGTCGGGCTAAGTGCCTAATTTAACAATATATAACTATAGCACCTCTCTGAACAATAACTTAAGCTTTTGGCTAGGATACTTAAGCCTCTCTGATAATAAATTATCAGAGCCATCATGTTTCGGTCACCTAGGGGACGTACATAAGAACTCATGCCACGTATATGACCACCCAAAAGAGGGGTACTACATGTGGGATATTATTGAACACTATCTCACATTGGTTAGGCCAAGCGACTGAGATAGTTAAACGTTCAACCTGTCCACCTAATAACTTGAGTTTATAAGTTGGATAATTTTATAACCAGAAACAGAAGACTGAGAGATACATTGGGAAGCAAAATCAAAACTATTCTAAACTAGCTGAAAACTTAAACTGCAGGGAGAAAAAAGTAAGTAAAAGAAATTCACATTACCTGATCCTTTCCATTTATGTTGGCTTTTACAAGCTTTGAATAAAATTCTTTTGAAATCTTTCCTTCAGCTGCACCACTCTCCTCCACATGTATATATGCAACGCGAAGTGCCTCATTCCTAGAATCAAATGTAAGTTGAAATATACTAATTGTATGAAAGGAAAGAAAATGTTTCAGGGGGAACACCAAGTTTCACAAAAATAAATTTAAGGTTTCAGGGGGAACTACTCCCGACTGGATCGGCTCCTTTTTCATTTTGATTCTTTCATGTCTAAGATTATCTTATTGCCACTACCAGACCTGACCTCCTCAAAAGAGTTGAAGAAATTTATGCACAAGTCCAATATGTATGGGAGAAGAGCAGGCATAAAACCTTAGCTAAGGAACTAGGAGATATCAATTGTGCAATTTAAACTCATGCAACCAAGGAGCAATTTTAAAAATCACACTTAACTATGTGTCAACAGTAATCGAATCCAACATGAAGTTAACGGGTTAACGTTGATTACTTGGCATGAACTCATAAATAACACGACCTGCTAACACAAAATCAGATGTTGGCACGGCAAATTTTAACTGGTATTGAATAAAGATATTGATTTTTTTTTTTTTTTATTTCTTGATAAGGTCGTATTGTATGAATCCTTCTAGAATTATTGATTTTTTAATAGTTTTTCTGGCATCATGATTAAGTGGATTTTAAATATTTGATGAGTGTATGAATAATAAGTTTGGTTTAGAAATAAGAAGATAGTAGTCTTGAGTTTCTAATTCACATGATATGGTAGACGACCCGAACACAACAGGATTAACAGTTGGATTAGACACAAATCATCTAACACGATTATTTAAACAGGTGGGACTTGGGTGACTAGTACTTGAGACGAATGTGAAATGATAAAACCCAAACACAATATGACATGACCCAATTGTCCCCTATATGGGTATGATCACAGATCTAGAAAGAAGAGGCGTTGAAAGCCATCATATAAAAGTGAACCACGTTCGCGAAATACACCAAAATACTCTGATGTCATTTATCATGATTTTGTTTCTTCATTATACTCCCATTAAAATCTTATAAGACATATGCAGCTATATGATCATGTGAATATATGATTCCCTTGATATGACAGACCTAACTAACACAAGGATGCTACTAGTCTACTGTCCATATTAAGATATAAAAAGGACCTTGTCTTAGAGCAAACATTACAACAAAATAAATTATGATTTACATTGTTTGCAATCTACAAAAGGGTTAACAGAACTCAAAACTTAAAGAATTCATTATATTTTAAAGATCATATACCTCTGCAACAAAAGGGAGATATCAGCAGCCTCCGGTGCATTCCTCTGCTTTTGTTGCCCATAAATTTGGCATGACACCACATAAGTAAACTTCAAATCTGCCTGTGCTCGTGATTCACGTGACAACTCAAAGCCTTGACTTGTGAAGGTATCAATTTGAGAATAATCGTCCACTATCAGTACAGGAAAATGTGTTAAAAGTATATTCATAATTCATATGCTCCACCAAATAAAAACTTGAGAGCAATTCAAAGTAAATACCTCCCAAAGATCTTGTTTCCATAAAGCTCTGTAACATTAAAGCCTTTCTATAATACATCATACCACGCACTGTAATCCCAAGGACATCAAAATCATCAGGTGCAAGTCAGATAAGAGACCAACCGAACTTCCATATAATGGTATATGGATGGCCTAACATGGCATGTTAAGATTTCAAAACAATTCCATTGATAATAGCAAGTGAATCTAACCTGTCCTGGCTAAAGTCTGCCCACGATAAGATACCCAAAACCGAAGTTCCAAAGAATCACTTGAGTTTCCCTGAAGCTCATCTCCAGTAGACTCACCCCGACCAATCCGTTCCAAAAAATTGTCCCACTCATCTAAAATGGAAGAAAAATTCTTAGCCATCTACCATAAAATAAAGAGGGATATTAACCAAAAGAAAATCAATCAGGTATAAACTAGAGCCAGTTAATTGTCTGCAATGCATAAAATTTTCACTGGGATTGGATTCGCAAGACGTAGAACTGGGATCTGACCCAAAGAAGCAAGGGTGTAAGTTGAAACAAACATTTTTTGATCATGTAAGAGCTTGCCATGTTGAGCAATTAATGCCATGTCCATCTTCAGCAGGACAATAACACCAAAGAGGGGGCTCTATTTAGACCCTCTTATTTGCCAACTATACCCCCTCTACTCTCTGCACCCCCTTCAGTTTAAACTTTAGGCAATTGCTCAATATACCCATCCTAATTGCAAAAGTACCACTATAACACCCAAACCCACTTGATACTACCATTTACTTTCTGTACCCAATATCTATCACCCAGCCGTACCCCTACCTCTTTCTCAAAAAAAAAAAAAAAAAAATGCTAACAGTAAGCTTCTTCATCCATTGCCGAAGATTCTTCTGAGGTAAGTTTCTGTTCTTTTGGTTGCCTTTCTTTTATTGTTTTCTTTGTGTTTTAATGTTTTTTGAGAAAAATTTATATGTTATGCACACCAGGGAAAACATACAACTCTATCAAAGTAAACATCAAAACACACAAATAAAAAATAAAAAAATCAAACCCACATTTGTATGTATAGAATTTTCTACAGCTGCAACAGAAGCATCTAGAAAGTGATTCTCCACTTTCAACAAGAAGGAAAAAAATTCATAAGCATTTGTCTCTGTAAACTACATGTCCACATGATAAAGAGAGAGAAATGCAATCAAATAAAACAAGTACATAAAGCAAAACAAGCATCATTTGGATTCAAATACCATAGTACTAATTTTGGCATGAAACAGTGTCAGGACAATATGAACTAGAGCAATATAAGTCTTGCTCTAGGACAAGCAGGAACATTATAAACATAAATACAAGACGACATACCTGGAAAAATTTTCTGAAGATAGAAAAGAACTGATATTCCATCCTCATTTTCAACCCGCAATTCAGAGGAACTATAAAGTACAGTCTCACTGTAGTATGGGGTGAAGACACTGTTCTCGAACAAACCAACAGATTTTAAAAAATAAATAAATAAATAAAAGATGATTATATCGACAGTTCTTAAATTTAAGCTCGTCTGAAGAAAATCATGTGTACCTGAAAGGCACCATTTCACTAACTGGCTTTGCTGAAGGCAAGTCCATAAATAACGAATTTGTAAAAAACTCTAATCTTCTTCTTGCTTCAAGATTCTTTGGAATATTCGCTGCAGAATCCTTTACAGTAAGAAGCAGGTGTAACCGCTTAACAAGCTCTTTCTGTGGCAACAGAAAAAACATATACATATAAATAAATATAAAACCCTAAAAAATTCAATCATAATTAAAAGGGCCTGGTTTCTTTTTTTCTTTTTTTTTTCATTTTTGTCTTCCATTCAAAGATGCTTACAGTTTCTGGATCTCTGGGCCACTTTATCCTAGAAAACAACCGTCCTTCATTTCTTGCTTTTGCTAAAAGGCTCCATGTGTCAAGCTGCTCCCTGGAGCATTTAAAAGGGAGAAGGTAATAATGGAAATTACAAGAATCTCAACAAAGTAACAAATGCCAGGTAAAAATTAAAGTGTAAAAATCATATACCTCAAATCAGATGACAGTAGGTCATGAGTAACAACCTCATATAGATCAAATACAGCTTTGGCAGCCCCTTTTGCAAGTTCATCAGTTTCATTACGTATCTGACACGAATCAACCATTTGAATAACAAGATATCAAAAAACCATCTAAAACCGACAAAAAAACCGTGATATCTTTTTTTTTTTTTTTTTTTGACAGGACACAAACACTAGAATACATGATATCTAATAATATTTATAAAAAAAATGAGATACTTTTATTAACAGATTGAACAGTACAATAATAGTGGATAAGGCATCCACCTCAGATTTACATTATAGATACTATAACAAAGTGCCCAGATTCCTATCAAAGAAAAGAACACAACACAACTACTGAACAGCTGCCCTCCAATCTAATAAAATATCTGACAGAGACACATCTCTAAATTCCCCTGATAGAACCTAAAAATCCAACAAACTGTTTAATTTATACAATGACCACATCAACAGCAGTCAGACATACACTCAAAAAATAGACACCATTAAATAGGATCAAAATTCTATATAGACATCTACAGACTCCCATTTATTGAACTTGACACAAAATATTTAATGTCTGATAGAAACATATGCTGTGGTTTGTTACTGTAGGAAGATGTAACAGGGAAAGAAAGCGGATGAAAAAATCGAGTTACCAAAAATATAGCACCAGAATGGACTGTAAATAAAACAACCATTTACAAGGGATGGCCAACCAATCTACCACCACAAGTAGCTGAAAGAAGGGAAAGTTCTAAAATATGCAATATTTTGACAACTTGATTGATGCAAATGGTCAAAGTCAAAGACTATACCAGCAGCCCAGTTAAAGCTGTAAATCTTTGTAACACCGGTGGAAGCTTCTTAAGGGATAAAGTAATAACAAGGGAGCCCTCCATAATACTGTTGTTGATCTCACGGTATATCCTTTCAACCCTACCAAAAAGAAGGTTGCACAAATGGCACAACAATTTGATAATGATTTTATATAACATTCCATATTTTAAACCAGATGAATAATATTCTAAATATTTCAAAGGTCAAGGAAAATTAATACCAAAGTCTTCCTTCACCATCAACCAGAGAATATAATATTTTTTCAATACTGTAGTAGCATTCTTGAACAGCATATGCCATGTACTCATCCCTACATATTCTACTCCAGAGATCTGCCTGTGTATCTTTGCAGTCCAAAGCCAAATCAATTGCCAGCAAGATCTGTAAAATATAAAATTAAAATTAAAATAAGAAAGTAACAGGGATATTGAGTGTACTACTAAAAGCTGCTGGCTTTTATTTTTTACCAGGTAAGACCATACGGTTGTACCTTACTACTTAGAAGAAACAAAGGCCACTGAACTAATCTTAGACTTCCTGTGTTGCTAGGAATACAGAGCAAATCCATCTCCCTGGAAGGATAAAACTTGAAGGTTCAAGAAGCACCAACCATAGGAAAAAAACGAATTAGAGTAACATAACAAAGAACAGTGATTTAGATTTTTCTTCTCATTATCAGGTAGCAATCCCCAGCAGATTACCTATTACTAATAAAATCCTCCTCTCGCAAACTTTTTATTATTTCATTCCAAAATGGAGAAAAAAGGGCTGCATAAGTCTTGTTCATGTCCTGAGAATCCTGAATGAAAAAAATTCATACCTCAGTGTCCAGAATGTTATAGTAGGCAGAAGAAAAAAAAGGGAAAAAAATTGTAGCAACAACAATTAAAAGAATAGGAAAGATTGCAGAACCATAAGATGAATGTCCAGAATATAAAATAAATAAATAAAAAATTCCAAATCACAAGGGCCCACAGCGTATATTTAAGCAATTTTCTCTTGCAAAACACTAATTAATATTATTATTATTTTTGGTAATAGAATAAAATCAGCATCATTAGGGAGAAAATGCACACATATCAGCATGTGTATCTGTGTATTCTGCATATCAAAAGCCTTAAATCAGCCAAAAACACTCACCTGAGATGACTGACTGTTAAATGGCAACCTGAAAAAGTGAATTAAGATGCAAGTTATTAAGTAAAATGGTAAAGGAAAATGTAGATAATTTGGATTAGAGTTATCAAGGGCCAGTATCATCACATAGATATCAAGTTACATATTACACAATCAAGCATCAATGTGCAGTCTCATTATGCCATAAGAACAAAAATCTCATCGGGATTTTTTATAAATTAAGAATCAAGCATGAAAAGAGTATGTTGCATTTCTTTTGGACTGGATAAAT
Organism: Dryas octopetala; assembly: GCF_963921425.1. Lineage (NCBI taxonomy): Eukaryota > Viridiplantae > Streptophyta > Magnoliopsida > Rosales > Rosaceae > Dryas > Dryas octopetala. The sequence continues at coordinate 15,095,818 of NC_141374.1, read as the reverse complement.
TTTCCCATGTGCTTCCCTGACTTCATTTTCACCCTCAATGATTACACTTTCAGAAATTGGTGAAACTTATATCAATTGAATGGCAAGTAAAGCATTACAGTAATTGTTCTCTTTATGCAAAAGCACATTCATGATGCAGGCCATTTTATTATCAAGTACATTTATAATTTATACGCTCATTCTATTTTATTTCTTCGGGGGGAGGGGGGAGGGAAGGAAATTTTATGTCAAGAAAGGACAAATGTGCATGAATCTAAAAGTGGACAAGGAAATGCACAACAGTGTTACATGTTCAAATTTAAATACACTGTGGAGTCTAAAAGAATAACAGCAAGTATCATTCCGGTGCTCTTTGGAGAGTCAGCCTTTTCATTAATTATGTAGCACATATTTTAAGAATGCCAAGACCTCTAAGCCTCACACCATAAATTGCACAAGTATAAATAGGTAAACAAAATACCACCTTTTTGTTTGCGAGACAAGATTCTTGACAAAAGCTTCTGGAAAACTCTCAAAACGTTTATGCACCATTTCAATTGAGCGTATCTGCCACAAGCAAACAACAGACAATTAATTACCCTACAAGAATCGTGATGAAATGGGAATAAGCACAAGACATGAATAGTGAGATAAGTAGAATATGAGAGAGAAATAGAGAGAGAGAGAGAGAGAGAGAGAGAGAGAGAGAGAGAGCAATTGAATGAGATGAAAGAATAGAGTTGTTATGGCACAATTTCTTCAAACATTTTCCAATAATCACCATAGACTTACAAAACACCATTAATTATGTCTATATTAAGCAGTACATACAAAGAGCAGGAACTACCAATATGTGAAAGAAAGAATTTGCAACTATTCAGAGTATTTAAATACCTCGCCTAAACGAGACCTTGCACCCATTACACCACCAATTACGGCTGACAAGAGAGTGTACCATATGTGAATATCCATGAGATAGATCTGGAAGATTGAAAAAACATTAGAAATGAGAATTTTCCTAGTGGATGCAATGTGTACATCCTAATGGATTTTTTTACTATGGTTTTCAGATTCAAAAGGTAACAAAGGAGAAAGTCCTTAATCTGAGAAAGGCAAAGCATAGCACTTGAGGCACGACAAATTTAATATGTTTTTTTATTGACATCTACAACCTTTCCAAAGTCATATTCAACAAAATCAAAAATTTCAGTCTAACATAATACAATTTCAGATGTGAAGAAGAGTTGAATCCTCTCATTTACATGAAGTCCAAAGCTAAAGAAAGAAGATACTCACAGCCACAACAGGAGCCCATAGGCTAGCTATAGTTAATGCATTATTGTTGTCTGCCAAAACACAGGTATACATCAATAAATGAAGCAACACTCTATTTCAAGCACTGTCAATCCACCAAACAAACAATAATAACAGCTGAATTTTATTTTTATCAAAAATTGAAGTTACGTACTCTTTGAGAACAAATCATGCCACGAGTATTCCAAAGATTGAAGGTCCACAATAATTTGTGTGGGTTCAACAAGGGGTTTAATCTGCAGTAGAAGTGAACATTATATATTATGATATTTCCTCCTCAAAAACCTCACGCTTCTCTCCAACCAAACATCATATAAAATTAAAGTGTCGTATTAAATAAACTATAAGAAAAAACTAGGCTTGTTGTTCAACAAGAAAATATACTCATTGATCAATAAAACTCAAGAATGATTAAGAATAGCCTTGCCTGCAGAAAGTAGGTAAACATGAACTTGCACGTGAAGATCATCAACCAAAAGAGCACGTACCTGCAGCAGTTAAGATTTTTTAAGAAAAAAACAATGAAAAACATAGGAGTGGAGATCTCAAAAATAGAAGTGCATGTCACTAATCCAACAAGACCATGCAAACATCTAATAGTCATCAAGTATGAAACACGGTTACTGATCCAACAAGACCACAAGCATCCAATATAATATGGTCCATCTGAATTATATTTGACTAAATACAGAGATGCAGAACTCAATTGTATTCAACCACCATATCTGCCAATACACAATTTGACATGCACATATAGACAAACATAAAAATCCAATTGAACCATGCTATTAAAATCCACTGGTCGGCATACCGATAGAAATCTTCATCACTAAGATCTGTCCAGATTTGGAAATTCTCAAGACCCGGAGACAAATGAAAAGTGAAAAAGGACAGAATAACCTTAACAAACTCAAAATGGTCCAAGGTGGAGACAAAGATTTATATATTATATATATATATATATAGGCAGACTCAGAATTGGAATATGATAGGAAGTTACACCTCAAATTATGTACAAGTCAAAAGGTTAGTCTCTTCTTAAGTGATGGAAAGCATACCCTATCTCATGGAAAGGTCCCATGAATCTATCCTCTGTTATTATCAGCATATCTACCAAAATATGCGATAAATCATCTACACAAGTGAAAAAGTTATAAAATAATATGGACACCTAAAGGCCTTAAACCATGATAAATCCAATATGATGATAAATATTCAACTAGAAAGAATATAATCTAACTGTACCATGACAAGGCAAGAACAAAATAATCAAGTAAAATCCCCCAAGCCTTTATATTAAAGAATTGGTGTTCACCAGATAAAAAAGGGCAACTGAGCCCCCTTTATCCCAAAATATTTATAGTCAGCTCAACCTGACCACATGGGATTCTTAATAACAGGATAAAATTGCCAGTCATCACTCATGACAACAAAAGAACTGAGCTCAAAACACCATTTGTGTTACACAAACGACCAACAATACAAATTTCAAAATTCCCACAAACCTGCAATAATCGCTCATTCTCTCATAAAGACCACGTCCAACAAAGTAACGCTCCTGAAATACGAAAATTCAGAAAGCAAAAATAAATCAATCACCATATTGGCATCCAAAAATGATTGGGTCGCCATTTCAAAAAAAGAAAAAGGACTTACCTCATAAATCCACTTGAAAAATTGAAAGAATGGTTGATCAGACATCTCAGAAAGTCTATGACATGCCGGAAATTTTAGTAATAGTGCAAGCACTAGGCGTACAGCTGTATAAACGCCCAATACAAGAATATATATCCGAAAGTAGAATGAATTATCTGAGTTTCTTTCCTGCATAACTTTCCTGCAATTACAATCAGATATTATAAAAATATAATAAGTAATTATCATGTAAGAATATAGTTTGGGTAAAGTGTGTAAAAGAAAGAAAACTCACAGATAAAGATATGTCACGCATGCAGAGCTCAAGCCAAACCAGAAAAATCTAATTACAATTCTTGAGATAGCCATGCCTCTGGATGCAGTGTAAGCCCCAAACATGAGCAACACATCCAAAGAACCTACACATGCACACATCAACCGATGAACAAACCGGGGAAAAAAAAGAAGAAGAAGCAAAAACCGAATAACAAACTTACTCTTTATGAAGTTCATGATGGCAAATGTTGGCCCAATGCTAAGTACAGTCTTAAAAGTATCCAAATTGATTTTTCCATCTTTAAAGGCTATAATTGCCAAAGCCTTTGGCAAAGAAAACACAACTTATGTCAGCACGAAGAAGTTTAATCCAAATTAAATCAGTAACCATATGTGGAAGCACAAAATTAACCTGGAACATCAAAACTAAAAAAATCCAGAGACGATGGAAACTTCGATACAAGTGAAGAAAGGTCCGATGCTCGACGAAAGTGCTTTTTCCAGTCTGCCAATTCAAAGCAGTAATCCGAATGAGGGAAAACAAATGATTTAAGTAAAAGGATGTTTTCTCAATTAGATGGTACAATTTACAAGTCCTAGATGCAAAACCTCAAAGACAAAAGCACTACCAAGATCTTCTTTGTACAGAATAGCGAATTGTTTATTTATTTTTTATTTTTTATTTTAGAAGAAACATAATATATTGAACAAGCAAGCATAGCGAATTGAATAGTGAATTGTTGCCATCACCCTAACTATTTTTCCCCTTAACTACCAAATGTAAATTATCAAAATGTAATGTATCCAGCCAGGTTTGAAGACCTGAAATACACATGTTGATCACCAAAAGAGATCTACCGTCAATAACTTTTTGAAAAAGTGAGCCAAGACTTTCAGAAACAATTCCTATCCAATAATTTCAACATGCTTAATCAAACCAGAGACACTTCAAAATGAATTTTAACATTCAAAGAAGAAGAAGAAAGGAAGAAAGAACAAAAGAATAGAGAACATACGGAAATAGGATTCTTATTGCCATTTTTGAGAGAATAATAAGCACTGAATTCCATAGGTTTGAGAGAAATTAAATGTAGAAATATCTATTGTATAAGATGACATTAGAAGGCTAAACATGGGCCCCTTCAAAGTTTCAAACAACTCTTAGTCAGCATTAGTGCCATATTACTTGTCAATGTACTCATTAAGACTTTTTTAACAGAAAATTCTAAATAGAAAAATATGAAATGTCAAGTATCAAGCAATAGAAGGATCAGATATACAAAACCCATGTATCAATTTGGCCACAGATTATCTGTATAACTTACCCTTTTCCCCTTTTTAGGCTTCAACAAAAACGATGAATTCCTCCTCATAGGCCAGCTCAACTCAAAACAAGCAGGTGACCTATATTATGCAAAAATACTTCACATGCCAAGCAGAAGGAATCATGTCATACATCCATAAAATAAAAGACAAACAAACCAAAAGTATTCATTGAAGTCGTCATAATTCCGCCATGCTGAATGCACAGCTTTCCCATTATTGTTTCTAGCAGCTTCCTGCATGCAAAAGGAATTGGCAAGACCAATTGGAGTATATCAGATACAGTATATGACTATAAAACATTAAAAACTAAAGACGAAACATTAAATGTCTATAACTTATCACCAATATTTGATAATAAAGGACTGGAAATGAAAAGAATAATTGTTACCTCAAGGACTTCTAGAAGAACCTAAAGGTAAAGTAAGACTTTTTCTTGTTTCTTCTTGTTTTTCTTTTAATTTTTTGGGTAAAAATGAGGGTGATGCAGTGCATTCAGAAACATAAACTTTCTATCATCTCCCAAAACTAGTCAACTTTATCCTATGGGGAATCCGTATAACACAATGAAATACAGCATTGCTCCCTTAAAAAATATAGATAAATAAAGCAAACTCTGGAAAGCTATTGGCAGATCTTTAAAAGAAGCGTGATCTTGATTCAGAATATATAAAGCAAGCAAAAAAAAAACACCTAAAGAATAAAAGGTCAATGAGAAGTCCTCCGGTAGAGTTGAAACTTGGTATATCTAGTTTCCATTTAGTGGTTTTAGTGCTTTAATATTCCAAGTAGAACCTGTTGCAAAATTTGACATGAATGCAATTCCAGATCCTGAAGATTCAAATTCTAGAACCTTTAATTTCCCATTAACATACATATATTAATTTGCGAAACAGCAAATCAAATTCTAATATCAACAAAACAAAGCGAGATACAATGAATATACAAACAGAGAAATCTGAAATAAAGATCCACTGACCTCTGCCAATGTTTCATATATAGGACAAATGATTTGCTCAAGAAAGGACACAGATCCAGTTTCAGTTATGCAGCTGGCAGCAGGATTAGCTTCTCCATGATCTAATATTGCATCTAACTCTTTTGCCATCTGCAAAAAGATAACTGATGATGTTATCTCTCTCATGAGTAATAATTTCAAAAATTATGCAATTTTTACTATGCAAAGCGCCTCCCGCTATTATTTTTAATTTCAATAAGTTCTTATTTTTTCTATGCCAAGACTATTTGAAAATAAGAAATTAAATAAATTTTAAAAAAATAAATAAACAAATAAGTAAAGCTTCCCTAAATGAACTGAGCAGGTCAAACTGCGAACTGAATTAACCAGAAATGTTGGAGGCTTACATGGTGAAATATATAGCAAATACATTCAGGAAGAAAGCGGATATTAGCAGCTTCTCCCCATATGAGAAAGTACAATGAAACCAGAAAAAGCTTCCTGTCCCGATGAATTGCTTCTAAACTGTAGAAAAGTATATATACAATAAGCAATGTACCAGCGAATTAAGTACTTCAAGAAAACATTGGGTTGCTGAAATGACCTATTCCATACAAGGCGTATCCGCAGGTATCTGCACCATTTGATATAATTATCCAGAACTTTCAAAAATACCTCATTGATTGCTTTCTCATCTATTTTCTGGGATGTCAAAACTTAAATATATCAGTAAACTTAGACATCTAGAAGGAAATATAAGCAATTAGATTATTAAACCTCTAACAGAAAAATGAATCTCAAATTCACAATTTCACATGCATGTTATAAGACCGAAGCGAGCATTAACAAACACAAGTAAAAAGGCAGCTCAATACAAGACCCCTGCCATTGCGGAGTCTAGCGAGGGTCGTCTGAATGCAGTCTTACCCCCCATTTGCAGAGAGGCTGTTTCCCACTTCAAACCTGGGACCTCCACATTGCAATGGAGCAACCATACCTTTGCGCCAGATCTAACCCTCAAAAAGGTGGGCTAGTGTGAAAGTGAAGGAATTGTGGGAGAAATTTTGGTACTGGTCAGCTCTTTGGGCTTCTGTATAAAGGGAATCTAAAGATGTTTTCTAGTCTGATATATTATTAGATTGGAAGGCAGCTGTTCGTTAGCTATTTGAATTGTGTTTGTTTTGATAGAAATGGGTAGCTGCTATTGTCTTACTTTGTAAATTGGCGGTGAATATTTGTTAATAATAAAACTATCTTCTCTTAAAAAAAAAAAAAAAAAAGAGACAGGCTAGTGCGCAAGGCTCATGACATTGCATATTTGGGAAGGATAAGGTGTGTCCAATCTTAACTCCACTTATGAAGAGGTTGTTTCCATTAACCAATACAAGTACCACCCACAAATGGTGATACTTGTTCATGTAAATATTTCCTTCAAATATGCTTGATATTAGAATTTCCATTCCATGAAAGGAAACTAGAATTGTATAAATATCAACTTCAACAGAAGTCCATAGAATACCTAGGATCTTACACAACATGCTTCAGAAACTCATTAATTCTTCACAATCTATTAGAGGTTGTTATGGCCTTACATGCAGAAAAGTATTCAGTCAAACTTTATATAAATGTACATAGGAATAAGAATAGGTAATAACAAATAATGACATGTCTGTTCACATAAATAAAGGATAACGAGTTAGACCATCCGGAGTACTCACTGGATCAGCCACAGCAGGTATACCGAGGCGAGATTGTGCATTTGCAACTGTAAGCACAACATTTTCTCTCTGATTTCTTACGTTGTCTTTCTGCAAAATTAACCAGAATAATTACCAAAGAGGGGAAAATTAAATTTAAAAAATATTTATCTATATTACAGATGCATAAGAACAGAAATTAAAATTGAAAATTTATGCATAGATTTATATTTACCGTACCTCATTTAACCACAGTATTATTAAGGTTAAAGAAAATGTAATGAAACACAAACCTGAAAACCAAACACATATTCCAGAAGATCAAACATGTCTGCATCTCGTTGTCCAGATATCTCAAAATTAGCAGGAAGTATGGGGAATTGCTCAGTATATCTAATTGCAAATATTGCACCTCTAACCTGGAGAGATAACCCAAAAATTAAAAATTGTGAGTCACGAGTACCTTTAATGGTTTGACTAAACAGCACATACAAAAGCTGCATCCCAGAGAATAAGACAAATTTCACAGCACAAAGGGTACTTGTTATTTGTGATTTATGAATACTAAAATAAAATATTTTTAGATCAAACATAATCAAAGACAAGATACAAAGGTGAGTGCAAAGAACTGTTAAAGGGCATGGAGAACGGATGGCAAGAAATATATAATTCAGGTTAAACTTACTTCTGGGAAAACTCCAATTGCATTTGTCAATGATGGTGCTTCTAGAGGGACAATATTGTAGGCTGTGAGCTCTCCAGATAATGTTGTTCCTCGCAACTGGAAACCCACAGAACAAGATTTAACCTCAATGAATACAGTCAATTACCTAGAAAAATCATAAACTAAGGTAAAACAGCAATGCTCAAAATAGTTGGGAACAGAAATTTGGAAACAAATTTTGTATCCCCATTATTTCTGATCATCTAAGATCAACTGACATAAGTCATTGGAAGAAGATCAAATTTTTAGTATAGTGTATATGGTCAAACTTGTGAAGACAAACTCTAAAATACAATTAAGTGCAAAGGATTTAGGAGACAAACAGGTTGTCAATAGTAAACCATTTGTTGTGGATCACATCCAAATGTAGGTAAAAGAACAAATACCTCCTCCTTAATAAGTCCTCCAACCCCATTAGGATCTGCATCTTTGCTAAGTGCCTCCATCACCTCAACCAAAGCCCTCAAGGTAGCAATTGTCTTTTTCATCTCTGAGTAACTGAGCTCCAATATGAAACAACAAAACGATTAACAAATAACATATTGGTCAAATCATAACCACAAAAGAGGGAAGTAAAAGGACTTCCCCATTTTCCAAATGTTTATACAAGCAAAAGAACCAATTTTTTTAGTTGAAAATTAAAAAAAAAAAAAGTAAACCAGAAAACTACACGACACGAAGCAGCAGTATACTGCAGCACAGAAAATATACTACTTTAGAGAAACTTCACATATGAACAGTGATGACAATAAAAGAACACACATTATCTCTTTTACACCCCCCCCCCCTTTTTACTTATGAGAGGATTATAAAACACTCCTTATATGATCGATATCGATATAATCCTCAAACAGAGTAGAGATGTATATGGTGCATGGACATAATTATGCAGAAAATAAACCCATTACAGCTTCAACTAATAAAGCAGAAAATTAGTTATGTTATGCATTCCAGCATATCCAAGTTACTGTTCAAAACAATAGGTCATAAACAAGGGCGTTCAAATTACTAAATATTAGACTTTGATACATACTATAAAAATTAACCCCCCAGCAGTCGTTTATTTCATTTTCCAGTTGTCAGCCATCTACATAAAATATGTTTTGAGATTAAAAAAAAATGATCTTTCATCCAGAGACAAGCACCTCATTTAAAATGTAAAAGACCTCAAAAGAATGAAATGCCATCAAACAAAAGATACTATAATTTTACCATACTAGTTCAAACTCATTAGTTCCATCATGCAAATTCTAATCTCTGTAAGTATGCATAATTGCAGCTCATTAATGTAGATCATGCTCACAAAAATATTTGGACAGAAATAAGACGCAGAAAACACTAAGGATTTTACTAAAGCAGAAAATGATGGCCATACTCTCCAAAGTTAGCACTAAAAGTTCCAGATTCACGCAATCTCTGTTCCTCTCTTTGGATATCATCCAATCTATGTTGTCGCTTGTAGCGCTGGTAAAATTCCCAAAGATTCTCAATATCACGATTGCGATCTATTTGACCCCCCCCATCCCTTTTTGCAAGTTTTTGCTGAAACAAAATTTCAAATACACATAGCTTATTTTATGCATTAATCAAAGCAAAGGAAACAAATAAAAGCAATATTATCATCATTGAGATGCCATTGCATCAATAAAACTGATACTAATTGCTGAACAGTATCTAATCAGAGGCAGAGCTTAAGTGATACCTTGATTACAGACATCAAACCCGTCTTAAACTGTAGAACACCTCTACCATCACTTTTTGGATCCAGATTTTGCGCCATACTATACGCCTGCTCACACACTATGATCCAAACAATACAACTCTTGTGAATTCATAAATACTCTAATAAACATACCAAGTAAGATAACATAATCAAACCAAATATTCCAGCAAATAACGAAATAGTCGCCAAAAATAACTTTGATTTAACAGTGCATGAAAATCCTTACGGTAAATTAGTTCTGATTGATATATTACATCCACCTCAGTCTTTAAAAGAAATCTCACAGGAAAACAGACTAAATAACACCCTAGCAGGAAGCTAACATTGATTAAACATGATCCCGGTATCGGTCATGGTCATTTATCAACAACATTTTCTCCGCATCATAGTAGTATTAGCTCATAGTTTCACTACCACAATAATATATAAACAATTACATGAAAATAACCTCATCAATTTGAAGCTCGATTAGCTAAGCCAGCTCAAAAGCTTAATACTAATACATTAACACTAACAAAGGAATGCTTTGTGTGAGACAGAAATAGTAACAATTTCAATGGCACCGATAATCGAACACTGAAAAAATCAAAATTAATGTAAACAAATTCAAAAACAAAAAGGAAAAAAAAAAAAAAAAGCCTTACAAATTCTGGAGATGTTGGGGTCCTCAGCTTGAATCACATCGGCGGCTTGTAAGATCGCATCGATATTGGTGGTCTTCACCAGCGACGGCGGAACCGCACCGGCGATTCCACTCGGAGCCCTCTCGTGGCCTTGGCCGGAACTTCTGAGCTGCTCCCGCCTCAGCGTGGTTCGCACCAGCCGCTCCCAATTGTCGTAAACCCTAGCCATGTCTGAGAGACAGGCTCAGATGAATTGCGAGCTCTCTCTAGATTTCGAAGAACTGGGGGAACTCGTTTGGAAGTGTTGAACAATCTTGAATCGGTCCGAGTTGAATGGTCCGACTCGGTGAGAGTGAGCCGGATAGGTGGTGAGTGTTTCTGAAGATGAAATAAGGGGGTTTCGATCTGATGAGAGGTTTAACGAAGATCGTTAAGGAACTAGAGGAGAAAGGAAAGCGAGATGAGGAAGATGGATGCAAAATGACAAAACTGCCCTTCAATATTTAAACATGAATCGAGCCTTTTGGTCTGCGAAGCGCGTAACGTCTTTTCCTTTCTCATATTTTTCTTCCCGATTAAGTGTTCCCACTGTTAAAGAACTATGGAAGCACGAATATACAAAAGTTTTAGCCAAAAGTAAAAAAAGAAAAAAAACTCACCATTTGTACTTTCTTCGAGATGTTGAGTATAACAAATAAGGATGTTAAATACCAAAAGTATACAAATGTTGAATAATATGTGATAAATACTAAAAGAACCGAATAATGAATACCAAAATGACCATATATAAAAAAAAATATTAATATTACGAATGATAAACATCATATGTATGAATTATGAATACTAAATGTTCGAATGTTAAACACTAAATGTATGTTGAATATTAAATATACGAATTTTAAATACTAAATGTATGAATTGTGAATACCAAAGATATATGAATATTGAATTCTAAAAATTGGTGGTGTGTTGTGTCAAAAATTTATATGTTATAATATGAGTAGATGTTATTAATATTATATTTTATAAATATAAATTCATTGATCACCCATATTATAATACATAAACTAGTTATCTAATTAGATCACGTGATTGTGCTAAGATTGTATATAATATTTCTCCTCTATTTGCACTGGACTCGAGAGAAAAGAGGAAAAAGAAATATAAAAAAAGGGAAATAAAGGGAATGAAAGAAAAAGAGAAAGAGAGAGAGATGGAGAGAGTAAAAAGGCGATGCGGATTGGTAGCATTGTAGCAGGCAGCGACACCGGCGGGGTGGATGGTGTTGGGTGGGGGCTATTGAGTTTTGTTTTTGAATTAGAGGAGTAAAGTTGAAAAAATATAGGAAAAAATATTTTGTGGATTTTGAAATCAAATAATGGAGTAATGTTAGAATTTTATATTTTGTTAAAAGACTCAAATTCATAACCCAAAACAAAAAGAAACAAAATAACAAAACCACTTTTGAAAAGAAAAAACCCAATTGGCTGTTAACGGGTCTACGGGTGCGACCGCATACGAGTGGGTTATAGGCTTATAGCCCAATTCTCTGGCGGAAAAGAGAAAAAGAAAAAGCCCAGCTACGTCGTCTATCTAGTCTGAAAGGATGAGAACGCGTCACCCATCTGCGCTCAAATTTGGACTTTGGAGTGCTCTGGAGAGACAATATGAGACCTGTCCACGGCAACAGAAGGTCAATACGGTGCGTTTTGAGCTCTGAAACCCACCTCTCTCGCTGAGTTTCTCTGCAAAAATCCTAAAGCAACTGAAACCACAGGGAACTCAACCACTCCAAGTAAGTCACGGTTTCTTACGCAAAAATACTGGAATTTTGTTTTGTTTTAGTACTAAATTCCATGGGATAAAGTCAATGTTTACGTCTTGCTCAACGAATACGAATTACACTTTCACTTATGCTTGAGATTGTTTAATGCTTGATCCGTTTCGTTGGCTAGAAAATAAGGGAAAATAATTTTCTTTTCTCGGTAGTCTTTCATCATATTGTTTCATTAATTGAGAACTTATATATATATATATATATATCAGTGTACTGAAAGGCGACGGCAAGGCGAGGAAAGCGAGAATGGGTGACGCTCTGCAAGAATTTTTTTTCAAAAACTCTCAGCCCCAAAATGACGTCGTTTTGGGCTGAGAGTTAATTAAACTCATTCAGTCCTTCCCCTTTCAGAATCACGCATTCTCTCAACTCTCAACCCTCATCACGGTGGCTGGGTATTCTCTCATCACGGCGGCTGGGTGGACTCATCTCTGTTCTGTCATCTCTCAAGTCTCAAGTCTCAATCTCTCTCTGCGCAGCTAGGAGCCCATTCCTCTTTGGAGAGTTGAGTCTCGATCTCTCATTCTCGGCAGCAGGAGCCCATTCGTCTCTCGACTGTATGTTTGTTTTTGACTTTCTTCTCATATGTATGTTTGTTTCTGCGCATCTGTGATTCTGTGAATATTGGGAATTTTTGTGAATAATGAATATTTGGGAATTGTTGTGAATAATGAATATTGGGATTATGATTCTGTGAGTATTGTGATTATGTGACTCGTGAGTATTGTGAATTGTTGTGATTCTGTGAGTATTGTGAATTATTGTGAATAATGAATATTGGAAATTTTTTTTGGTATTGTATTTGTGAATGTGTGATGTGTTTTGGACAGGGATATTTTTTGAATGATATTGATGATGAAGAGTGGGATGAATGAAGTGGTTGTTTTTCCTATGTTTTGTGAATGATCTTGTTAGATTAATATGTTATATGGATTTTTATTCATGAATGACAATTAATGCTATTTTTTAGCTATATAATTTTTTTATTATTATATTTTTTATGCCCGAAAGGCTTATGCCTCGCCTTGCGAGACCGCAAACACCTCGCGTGACGCTTTTGCGTCTGAAAACACTGATATATATTTTATTTAATTTGACAAGTTCTCTTTGGTTCAAATATATATAAAACACTGGTCAAGTTAGTTAGCAGGTGTTTAGTTGAGGGAAGTTATATTAAACACTAATTTTGATATCAGAGGAGGAGAAGAGCTTACTGAAAATCTTCATACAAGTCAAAAGTTCGTGTATTCTCAACCTATTTTAGGTAGTTTATCAAATGTTTTTCAATTTTACATTCATGAGTATTGAGGGCGAAATGATTCATGGGTTTTGATAATATGTATGCAATATTTATTGGGTTTGATATTCTAAGTGGAATAAATTTTGGGTTTATGGGTTTTGATATTCTGAACACATCATCTCTGGTCAATTTGTATATTCTGTTTTTGTATGGAGTATTAGTGGTTGGGAGAACCATAGACATTGTTGAGGGAATGACCACTGTTGCATCTAGGATGCTTAAGGTGTCTGATATCTCTTGAATAGGTTATGGCTTCTTGCTCTGAATCTGGGAGTGCACAAATCCAGCCAATACAAACCAATGGTGCTCCGAGGAAGCCAAGGATTCTACTCGCTGCTAGCGGAAGTGTAGCTGCCATAAAGTTTGGTAACCTCTGCCATAGCTTTTCTGAATGGGCAGAAGTGAGAGCAGTTGTCACAAGAGCATCTTTGCATTTCATTGATAGAGCATCACTTCCCAAAGATGTAATTCTTTACACCGATGAGGATGAATGGGCCAGTTGGAACAAAATAGGTGATAGCGTGCTTCACATTGAGCTCCGCCGTTGGGCTGATATCCTAGTTATTTCCCCATTGTCAGCAAACACACTAGGCAAGGTAATATTTAGCACTGTGGAAAGCTTGTTACTTTAGAAAGTTGTTTTAAGCTTGTTTCTTATTTTAAAAAAATAAAATAAAAATAAAATAAAAAACGAAAAAGAAATGTGTTAAGTTAGTATATACAAAGATTAGCAAACAGGATGATGTCTGTTTCCTATCCAAAAAGAAAAAGCAATAGGGATATAGGTGAAAGTTCATTTCACTAGAAAATGCATGTCACTCAAGCTTCCATTTTATTGCTCATCCCCTCTATCTGGTTTGATCATGTGCAGAATCTATAATTTGACTCCTTTATTTTTAAATTTCAATTTAACTAATGTCCCATGTTGTTCTTGTAGATTGCTGGGGGACTGTGTGACAATCTACTCACCTGTGTTGTACGAGCATGGGACTACAACAAGCCTTTCTTTGTTGCACCGTCCATGAACACCTTAATGTGGAACAATCCCTTCACAGAGCGACATCTCATGTCAATAGATGAACTTGGAGTCTCACTCATCCCACCTGTCACGAAGAGGTTGGCTTGCGGGGATTACGGGAATGGTGCAATGGCTGAACCTTCTTTAATTTACTCTACTGTAAGACTCTTTTTCGAGTCACGGGTTCAACAAGGTGGCAGTATTGTTCAGCAAGCTGTATAGTAAAGCTGTCATCTTTGAGACCTGATGACAGAATTTGACTTGGTAGATTTTGTATTAGGTGCAGATTTGTTTTGGTATGTGAACTGGGCTAACTGTACATCTACAATTGTAATAGTTGATTTGGCTAATCATTTTGCTCTACATTTGATAAATTTCTAGTCTTATACTGAAATATGGTTCTTTATTCTTCAACTTTCTTAGCGGTGTTCACTGGTGCATTGTGGTGTTGGTGAGTGTCGGTGGTAAGGAAGTCTATTTTTGGTGCATTGTAGTTTTGGTGTTGATGTCCTGTTGCCTTTCGTGGTGGACCATCCAACCAGCATGTGGCAGGAGCCCCTGTGGCTGTTATGTCTTGGGACGTTATGACAAACTCCAGTGGTAGATCAACTCCCTCTGAGTACGCATTATCTTCTGCATTTTGTAAAGTAATACCAACCATTATTGCTTATTTGAAAAATCAAGCACATAAGAAACAAAGGTTCAATCTAAATTGCTCATAATGGTCAACATAAAATCGAACTTTAACTGCACCCCCTTGCTTAAATCGAAGAAATCAAATCACCGAGGCATAAAATTAATTTCATTCATTTCAATCAACCAAAACATAGAGAAATGGAATAACATCATCAATCAATGTAAGCTCTACACTCATGTAAGTGAAGAACAGGACTAGTGCACACCCCTTGACTTGTTTTAACAGGCATATAAGAAGCTAAATGATGAAGACCCAGATAATATGCTTGAGCTATGAATCCCAAATGCTTGAGATTTGCTAATATAGGAAATACATGTTTTGAATCGTAATATGCTCCACTGATATCCATCATGAGAGTCTCTAGCTGAGAACGACAGCATGAAAGTTGGGTGGAGGGATGGTTTGCGTCACAAACCTCAATCCTTTTGAGGCCATAGCAAGATTGTATCTTGCATTCTTGCTATACGAATTGTCGTTTTTCATTCTTGGCTTTCAAAAGCCACTTGCTGACTTGCAAAAGCAATCCAACAATCAAAATTCCAAATAGGGCCTTAGTGCTTTACCCTATTCTACTCGAGAGGTGAAGGACATAATTGACATTTTGATAAAGAAAAAAGTTGTCGAGTGTACATGCGTTGCAGAGTAAAACTAAAAGCAAGGAACTGAGGAAGTAAAGCTTGCAACTTCTGCAGTCACATCATTCTCTGCAGACGACATAGCCAGTATGCATGAAGACTGTGAACTATCAGTACCAGACTTGGAATGTTGTGCTAGAATTGTTGTTGTGTTTCTTTGGTCTTGCATTAGGTGCATAGATACGCTGTCACAGTTCTGGTATTTGAACCTCTGAGGCTAGGCTAATGAACTTGCAATTGTCATAGTTGATTTGGATTCTTCAGGTTGTCACTTCCTGATTTGGCTGAACTTTTGTTCTACATTGATCTCAGAAGAAATTATCCATGTTTGAATGTTAATTGTCCTTTATTTTTCATTTTCTTTCATCAAGTGCCTGCATGTAGCCTGGTCTTGTTGATGCTGTTCCCACTACAAGTGATCTGTCATGTCTTCGATCGAGTCTTTATATCCTTTTTGAGGGCCATGTCATGCATGACATGCATGCTGGTTGAATCAGATCAGATTAGATCCGAGTCATCAAAACACTGATGTTATCTAAAGTTACGGTCGGTGACAATAACACTGAATTCACAATTCATATCTTATAATTGACATCGGATTCGGATCAAAATCCGACCCATTTACAGGTTACATAGTGGATACCATGTTTTTTACAGTTTTAATACCTACATCTCTTATTGTATGTGAATAATGGAACAGCATTTATGTGGGACTCACATGAGTCCAATCTTTAAAATGAGTCCTACACATATAAATGATGTTCTTGTGGACTTGGTTACATCCGTTACACACATGGCATTTAGCACAGAACGTAAGGTCATGGAGGTGGTTGCAATATTTAAAGATGTACAAAGGCTTCAAAGCACCGCCCAAAGTCTTTGTGAAAGTGTATGCAAATGCTACTAAACCTTCTAATATAAAAAGAAAAGAGAAAACCATTTTCTGTGTTCATTTTTTTTTCTCTCTCTCACTATCTTTAGAAGAGAATGGCAGTTGGGTGTGTGGTGTGTTGGCACATGCTCATTTAAAGCCCAACTATTTTCCCTTCAACTACCTCAAGATCTTTAGCTCCATTTATTACTCTCACCTCCCTTTTCACACTAATTATTAATACAGCAACGTTTAACTATTCATCTTGAGTTGCCGTAATGTTCATCACCCACCACTTCATTGATCTGTCTTCTTTTGGTGAATTGGGGATCCAAGGCCCAAAAAAAGAGAACCACTTCGTTGATCTTTCTAACTTGTATTTTTCAACCCAAATCCTACCTCAACCGATACCTTCAGCATTTACTATGGCATTTTGAGTTCTACTTTTTCTTAAATAATAACGTTAAAGATTCCAAATTTATGTATCCAATTTGAATTCTAAATAATATGACATATGCTACATAAAGTTCACCCGCCTTATTTTAAATAATTTAAAATTAAAATTATAACATAAGTAACACTAAGATTACTTATCCTTAAAAACCGACTCATACAAAAAGAGTTTTCATGTTTTTATGGTTAGAGTCACTCAACCTACTCAACCTCTTTCTCTCGACACAAAGTATATGATAGGAGCTTGGTCTATTCATGCGGTACTTTTGATACCATATATATTCACACCATGTATCTTATAGGTATAATGTCAATGTGGTGTTACATTCATACGGAAAAAATTTTCATGGATGTGGGATTATGCTAATAACTTTTACCCTAGCTCCGTACTATATATTAACATACTAAAACAAATATCCTTCATAAAAACAATCATACATATATATATATATGTTCAACAATCTTTGACCCAAGGAAAATAAAAATATGATGGAGCCCCTTGTTTTGAATTATCAAGGATAAATCTTATTATTTCCTGCTAAATTAATCCATCAAGTAGATGCTATCGCTACCAATATAGCATGTAAGAATAATTCACATACGCTGTCTTATAATTTTTCCAATAGATGTAAGCTAGTTTTCAACAGACTCTGACGCCTTTAATAATAAAGTTCTTTACTTCTTTATTCTTGCCTTTCTTAAGCCAAACTACATTCATGGCAATCAAATGCAGTCCAAATAAAGCCTTACTCTTTACTACTAGTGAGGTGAAGGACATATTTGCCATTTTGAAAAAGATAAAAGTATATAAGCCACAAAGTGTACCTGCAGAGTATAAGCTAGCAAGTAAAGCTTGGAACTTGGAAGCCTTAAGAGTTAGAAATGGCTTCTGTACTCATTACCATCACCATCACCACCATCTTCATCTTCATCCTCTCCTCCTCTTCTTTTTGTTCTGCCTCTACTGACACAACTAAAGTAAACCCACATCCCTTCAAGAAAATCTATGCCTTCGGTGATTCATTCACAGACACTGGCAACACAAGGTCTGTCTCTGGTCCAAGTGGTTTTGGCCATGTCTCCAACCCCCCATATGGCACCACCTTCTTCCACCACCCCACAAACCGATACTCCGATGGCCGGTTAGTGATAGACTTCATAACTGAGTCACTGTCCTTGCCTTACTTGCAGCCTTACCAGGCCATAGTGAGAAATGCTACAGGTGCATCTCATGGGGTTAACTTTGCTGTTGCTGGCTCCACAGCCATAAACCATGAGTTCTTTGTCAAGAACAATCTCAGCCTTGATATCACTCCTCAGTCTATCCAAACTCAGCTCCTTTGGTTTGACAAGTTCTTGGAAAGTCAGGGCTGCAAAGTGGGTGGAACAGAGTGCAAAGCAGGAGCATTTGATGATTCACTCTTCTGGGTTGGTGAAATTGGGGTCAATGATTATGCTTACACACTTGGATCTGATATTCCAGGTGACACCATTCAAAAGCTTGGTATCAGTAGTGTTACTAGTTTTTTGAAGGTAAGATTTTCATTTGTGGAAGGATCCTCTCCTTTTTGAATGAATGAGATTTGATGAAAGGGAGACATTGCCTTCTAATAATATTCATATTGTGTTTAAGGGCTAGAATTTCTGTCCCAAATAGTGTGGAATCTTAGTTCAATTCTCTTTTTGTTTTCACCTAGATTTTAGCTATATGGACCAATGTTTGTGTGCTTTGCAGGCATTGTTAAAGAAGGGTGCAAAGTATGTTGTTGTCCAAGGTCTGCCAATGTCAGGGTGCTTGCCACTGGCCATGACATTAGCTCCTGTAGACGACAGAGACGGTATAGGATGTGTGAAGAGTGTGAACAACCAAAGCTACAGCCACAACCTTGTCCTCCAGTCCAAGTTGCAAGAATTCAGGAGACAGTTTCCCCATGCTGTCATCACCTATGCTGATTACTGGAATGCCTATTTCACTGTCATGAAGAATCCAGGCCAGTATGGTTTCAAGGAGAGCTTCAAGGCCTGCTGTGGGACAGGTGACCCTTACAACTTCGATGTGTTTGCTACGTGTGGCACGCCTTCTGCTAGTGCCTGTCCAATCCCTTCTCAGTACATAAATTGGGATGGAGTTCACCTCACTGAAGCCATGTACAAGGTGCTTTCTAATATGTTTCTCAGTGGAAAATCCACTCACCCTCCCTTCAGTTACCTGTTGGACATGAAACAGCGTCATGGATGAGTATTCTTTTCCTCTGGATCAGCTTCCAAAATTTAGAACATCTTCTAAAAAAATTTACATGGTGTGAAATATGACCCTTTTTGAAATGGGACATAATTTGGGACCTTTTCGTGTACAATAATCAATCTATCAAAAGTAATCTGATGTCTGATGTCTTCTTGATATATATATATACACCAGAGTGCAAAAATCTTTAATGCTCCAGAGCACACACTTCAGATGAATGCATTCGTACCAGTGTCAAGCAGAATGGATTAATGACCTGTCTAATTAGTAGAAACAGGGGAAAAACTTTCCCATCAGCTTTTCAACCTATTCGCCAACCAGACAGCAATTAGGTATTAATTAATCTTGATTATTGTGACACATACAAATGTGTGGAACTAATGCAACTACAAAATGCTTGACACTCTAATTGCAAGATGAACTAACTCTCTTTGTCCCTCATGCAATATAGACACAATTAGAAAGCATCCAGAGTCGTGACAATGAGAAGTGTATTGCACATAGTAGCCTAATAAACATGCCATATTTCCATGCCATTTAATTGTCCAAGAAATAGCTTGAAGGCAACAAAGGTAAAAGAAAAAAAAATATTGTTATCCCATTGGAAATGAACTCCTCACTAAATGCAAGATAGGGAGCACGTGGCCAACATCACAAAATCAAAATTGCATGAGGAAAAAGGTGATTCTTCTGATATTTATATATTTGTCTCTTACACAAAGCATGTACATTATTTTGCACGACGAGAAGTGGAAAAGAAATTTTCGAGGTGAAAGCATCACCAGACTCTATACATGTGATGGTTGGCAACTTTCTCTTTCTATACACCATTTTGTATGTTTGATCAAATTAAGTACTCATAATACATTATAAATAGAGCATCCGGGATATCCTTAGGCAGGCTGTTAATAAAAAGATAGAACCGCAACATATCCTCCTTCAACACAGTTTGAGTGTCAACCACATCACTGCCGCATGGCAGAACCCACAAGTCCCCTGAATTCACTCTCTTTATACTTCCCCGGCAAAATGGGCAAGATTCTGACCTTGCGTTCCTATCACACAAAGATGCAAAGATGTGGCAATGGTTATAAGTAATGAACCCCCATCATCATGTGCTAACACTGGATGAGACTAAAACAAAGAAAGAACGAGTATTTATACCAGTCGCGGTAGCAATTGATGCACATGGCATGGCAG
Organism: Dryas octopetala; assembly: GCF_963921425.1. Lineage (NCBI taxonomy): Eukaryota > Viridiplantae > Streptophyta > Magnoliopsida > Rosales > Rosaceae > Dryas > Dryas octopetala. The sequence goes on along the minus strand of NC_141374.1, from coordinate 15,075,310 downwards.
CAGTTTGGCAAGACCATTTTGGTGCAAGGCTCCAAGCAGATCCCACATTCATTTTCTCTCTCCAAGTCCACATCTGAAAGCTTTATCTTATCCTCATATCTCTTATTAGCAACCATCTCTAGAGCTTCCTCTTGGGTGATATCCAGCTCCAATGAATCACCATGGAGACGCTGAAGGGATGGTAATATGACATCTGCAGTTTTAGGTTGGGGAAGACATGAATAAAGATAAATTGCAGAAACAAGGAAGAATGTAAATACTATACGATTATACAAAGTTTTATGCCATTTAAAGTTTAAGACCAGAACCCTATTCCCCAAAATGAAATGCATTAAGAAAATTGGAATCACAGCAAGCAAAAGAGATTCATTTAAAGAATTAGTCATTATCTATAAACCTAATGAAGCTACGCAATAGACAGGCTCGCTTTCTGTAAAACATATGCAAACATCTAATCTCTATATGATGTTCAAATAGCCTCTCAAACAGATGTCAAACTACCAAAAAGATTAGAAAATAGGTTACAAACTGTAGAATTCACTGATGGTAGCTTTCCTTCCGTATGAAGAGATATTTGGCCTCCCATCTGAGCGCACCTGAAGACATATGAAACCAACAAACACGGATATATTCAAGAACTTGGATCTCATTCTTACAAGGGGAAAAACATTGAACTATCTAATCACTTCAGAAACATATGAACAGGCAAGCAGAAACCAACCTTATATACAACTATGTGGAAAAGATTTAAGTAACTGGAAAGTAAACATGAACACGAGCAATCAATCCATTGAAGCAAAAGCAGGAAAATGGGTGTCAAGTGATTGTAAACCAATTTCATTTGAAGACAGGTACTACCCTTGCTTTTGGGGATGGAAGCTGCCCTGCATACATATTTTTATTCAAGTAACATCAAAAATCACTTAAACTGTTACCACAAAAGTATTATCTTGGTCTATTAATCCAACAAAGCATTCAAAGGGTCAGCAAATATTTCAAAATAAGGTTGCAAATTAAAAAAAAAAAAAAATGGTAAGCAAGAACAGAAGCTGAACATTATCTAAACTGATGGTGTGCACTTAAAATTATAAATGGTTGTGGGCTGAACCTCACTCTTCTTTTAAAGATTGCAAGTATTCTGCAACCCCCCAACATTCAATTCTAACCAGCAACAGAGAATCTAATGAAAACATAACAGGGAGAAGCCAACAGAGTATATCCAAGGTTATATGCAGAAGAATTGCAAACTTTCACTGAAGTATTCTAATTATACACATCAATATTAAAGCTTGCGAATTCGGGTCAACATATTGGAATTCGTATAGCATAAATATGAAAGCAAAAACAACAGACACTAGATACACATTGTACACAGACCCATATGGATATATGTCTCAAAAAAGAAAAATCGTGAAACGCAATATAATTAAACCCTCTGTGTGTGTGTCCATTGCTTTGTCTAAGAAACAAGCCATCAAAAGCAAAACCAAAACCAAAATTAATACAGAGTTAGAAGTTCATGCGCCATTGTTGAACCTTTTGGATATTGCTGAGTAGAATTTCACCCTCAAAATAGTAAATGTAGAATATAGAAAACCATAACAAAACATTACACGACTAAGAGAACAAATTCAGAAGCCTACACTGTGTTTCACATTTCACAAACACAGTTTCAAAATTTAACTTAAATAGAAAAAATCAAATTATAAATAAATAAAAAAAAAAGAAGAAGAAGAAAATGGGGGGGTGGACTCACAGTATATTGGCATGCTGAATATCAGCCTCGAGAACCTTAAGAGAATCTTGGTAAGACGGCCTAGCAGCGAGCTGCTCATAGTAGTCCAACATTTCACACTTTTTCAGTCAAATTTGCAACCTTTAGAGCAAAAACAAAGAGAGGCAGAGAGATGATCAAAGAGTGAAAAGAAACCCAAATGAGTTGGATGATCCTTTGTCCACAAAACACAATAAAATTCTTGGGTCTTTGCAAAGAAATGTCCTTTTTGGAGCTTAAAAGTGGTTGTGAGGCCAGAAGTGGGACAACCCTGATCATCAAAACCTAATCGCCATCAAACACTATAATAACAACAGTGTGCAGAGGGAGATAGGCTAGGTCTTCTGTACTCTTTTGAAATTTGATTTTTGGTTTTTGTTAATTTTGTATTAAATTTATTTTATTATCCATTTAAAATTTAGTTAGATTTTTTTGACTTTGGCCTTTGACTGCTTTCATTGGTTGGGTGGCTATGACCATGACTATGAGTAGGTATTTTCTGCTTCCAATCAAAACCATCTACTTTGGTCAGAAGTACAATGCAGTAACAGGACCACTTGCTTAGTTTATGCTTTTCTATTTGGGCTAGGCCAATTTCTATTTGGGCTTTTGGAATTTAATTACAGGCCCATTAGATTTCAAGGGGCCCACAGTGTCCACACAGCGTGGACACTGGACAACGTGGCCATAAACTGAGTGTGTGTGTGTGTGACTGTCACTTTTAAGCTGTCTCAAGGGGGTGTGCTGTGTGTGTGACTGTGAGTGACAAACTGAGGCCTTGCTTGCCAAAGCTTTGAAAACCCAACGACCAAGGGTTTCAGAGAGGACTAAACCCAAAACTCACTGAAAAATCAAATCTTTCGTAAAAGAGCTTCTCAGTAACTGGTGTAAGTCTCGCTTCCTTTAACCCATTGTTTGGTTCTTCTGGAGAATTATTTTTTACTGAGTTTAGGTGTTTTGTTAACTAGAATTATGGGTTTTTTTTTTTGGTACAAGAATTATGGGTTTTTTTTTTTGGTACAAGAATTATGGGTTTTCATGTAGGCAACAAATGAACAATGTACATAAACTAGAACCATCAAGCCTTGGTTAAACGGGGAATCAAAATAATGGGTGAAAAAAAAAAAACTTTTTTATTTTTTATGATACATGTTCCAAGTTGCATGTTTTTTTTATTCATGAAGCTTTCCAGGCTATCTACATTGTCTATTCACTAGCCTTAATTCTCTATTTTGTTCTATTATTATTTGGGATTGTTTGATGCTGAACAGTGACTAGCCTTTTAACTCTCCCTCGCAATTTAGCCCTTTTTTTTGGGTTCTTCTAAAGAATTATATTTTAGTGAGTTTAAGTGTTTGGTTAACTAGAATTATGGTTTTTTTTTTCTTTTTTTTTTTTTTTTGTTCCAAGTATTATGGGTTTTTCTTTTGGTTACAAGAATTATGGGTTTTAAGCCTTCATCTGGTTAAACGGGAATCAAAATAATGGGTGAAAAAGCTGCTTCTTTGTTTTTTTTCTTTTTTCTTTTTTCTTTTTGATGATGCATGTTTGCTTTATACATGAAGCTTTAAAGGCTGTCTACATTATTTATTTAAGTTGCCCCTGTAAAAGAATGATTAATATGAAGGCTAATGAATTAGGTGAATGCCAGAATTTATGACCACTTTGCTTTGCTTTGTTTTGTTTGGAAGAAAATCACATAGATCTCCCCTTGTTTATGGAGTCATTTAGATGAATATTCTGCACTGTTTGGTTCTTTGCTTGTATTATTATTTGCTGGCCTCTTTATTATGCAGCTGACATTCTGGCAAAGTAGGGAATCACTTTGAAGCTTAGGATATTTCCTCAAGCTTTGTTTTATTTTCTGTTTGAGCTCTTTGAGATAATCTGCTTTGGGGTTGTGTTTCCCTCTCTTCTTTAAATGACATTATTATGCCATTAAACTATCTTTACTCATTTATCTATGGATTTCTTGTAGTGGTTAAAATATTCAACAGAGCGGGAGAGGAGATGGGTTGCAATGCAGCTTGTGCCAAATGCACTCAGAAATGTTTGCTAGTTCATGGGAAAAAGAAAAGTGCTTCATCTGATGTTATCTCCTTTATCAAACCCATGGTTGGAGATGATTTCAACAAAGTTTTGGTATGATAAATCCCCCCCCCCCCCCCCCCCCCCAACACAAAAAAAAAAAAAAAAAATTCTAATCCATTTCATTTTTATCTTCTACAACCTATGTGGATTCTCTCTCTCTCTCTCTTTGTCAAAAATCTACGACATATTTGATAGATTTACAAATTAGTGGCTTCAATTTGATAAACAAACCAGATTGTAGCTCTCCTTTTGTTCTTTTTGTTCTTTTTTTTTTTTTAATTTGGTAAAAAGTGCTACGGAGATAGCACTCCCATTGGAAGACCTTACTTTTTTTCTTGGTTGTAGCTTTTCCTTGTATGACAATAATGTCATATAAATATCAATATTACTCCCTTTTTTTAAGGATTAGGTAAACTACGTTTTCCTTTTTCCTCATGGAGATAATTAAGTATTCTATACTTGGTAATTATGTGACTTTGCAACTCTATTTCTCCTATGATGAACCAGAGGTTGGCTCTTCTAACCATGTCATCTCATTGCAGTGGTTGCCTCCTAACTTTGCTCCTAATGTGTTAGCACTGGTTGGTCAAAAAGTTTTTCTTGAGGATTCACAGGGGATGCGTTGGGAAGTTACAATATCCCGCATTGATGGCTCCCTTGCTTTTCAGCAAGGGTGGACTACTTTTTTTTCAGCCCATGGTATACATTATGGAGATTATTTGGTATTCCATTACATCATGAGTTCACATTTTATTGTTCAGATTTTTGGTACATCTGCGTGTGAGAAACTAAGTTTTCCTGAGACCACAAATCCAAGGAAAAGGACGAGGGATAACCTAAATTTTACTGTCAAAGAAAACTTGTGCCACACAATTGATAAACCTTTGATGAACAAACAGGGTTCAAAGCCTTCAAACGCCTCTGTTGTATCTGGCTCAGATGACATGGAGAAAGCTCCAATTGTCACAGAAAATGCTCCAAATGGTGATAATTGTAATGAAAGGTCAAAAATGACGCCCAAAGAAGAATACATTGAAGAAATGGTTATGATCGGTAGAGATTTGGGAGACAAACAAGCAGAGGAGAGAACCTGTATTTTTGATTTGTCTAATTTTGAAATTTTGAAAAATAAGTCTGGCAGTGATGGAAGCAACAAATCTGCTGCAATGGACCAAACATGTTCTCATCATGCTGATTCATCACTGGGATTGAGAAATGAGGCTGGCTTAGTTGATAAAAATCCGGTGATTAAAGAGTTAGAGGCTAGAGCAATTTCTTCAGATACACCTGAGTTTAACTTTGAAAGGATTGAGAAAAATAACTGTTCTGAAGGCAATGTCAAAGAGGCATCAATTTCTGATAAAGATTCATGCACCGAGAAGACCCTGGGGGATCTCTTCCCAACACCTGATGTAAATCCTGACGAAAATGAGTACATCTCTGCAAACAGAGCAATAAACCAATGCGTGATTGCAGATGGATCAGGCAAGACACAATTAAGTTAGATGCTCCTATATGTTTCATTGTGGGGTTTCTTGAGTGTATATTCTTTGTAGTATGCATTGTCTTCTTTATGATCAGCATCTTCATTTTGTTTGTTTTGTACTCTCAGAATCACTATCAGGCAATTATCAGGTGGTAGTATCCCAAAAGGAACATAAATTGATCAACGACAGTTGCCAAAGAGCCAATGAGGAATTTACTGGAAATGCAGGGCCCATTACTGTTGGAACCCAAAATTTTGGTTTGTCCTCCTTCCAGTAGCTATATGTTCCTGCGTTATTGTTGGAGCACTTTGCTGTTTTTGGCAAAGTGTCATTAGTATTATTCTTTTGATATATCTCATGTGATGTCTCTAATAACAAAATTATTTGTTGAACAGATAAAATGATGAAGATCGTTAAAGAAGAGCCTGTTGAGATTACCCCAGATCCATGTAGTCAGGAGATCAAACCAGAAATAAATGGTACTATATTATTTTTACACCATCTGTTCAAGGAAAGCTTTGTGTGTGTGCAGACCTGTAGATTCAGGATGCATGAGTGTGTTAACTATAACTTCTGTTGGCTATCTCAAACTCTGAATTAACTGTAATACAATGAAATGCAGGGGAATCATTAAAGGTTGTTAACAGGGTGCATTTTCAGAGTTCTAATGTGATTATAAGAGAATATGACAGGGTTGCTCCAGTGGTAAAAATTGAACCTGTTGATCCAGTTGAAAGCTTGCCAAGTTCTTCCAAAATCTCCTGTTTGGTGGCAGCAGGCAGTCAATCTTTTCTTGTATGTTGATTAATTGCCCTATTTAGCATGTCTCGTCTCATATTCATTGTTACCATTGGCTTTTAGTCTGGTTGACATGACATATTTGTTGATTGGTCAAATCAATCTGTCCTTCATCTTTCCTTCTTAATTTTGGAGATGTCTATATGGCTGACATTGGAATTAACATTGTTCATGACTAAGCTGATTGCTATAATGGATGTGCTCTTTTTGATTGGGGTCCTAACCTGTTGTTCACCTCGTCTATGTAATCATTGTTGACTGAATACTGAGCATTCTTTTGGTTTTTCTTAACATATTTTGTCTCTCTTTGATGCTCATGCAGGAGTTGCCAGAGAATTTGTCATTACCCTTGTACACCAAGGGAAGGCCATATATGGATAGTAGGGTAGTTTTCCTTCGAGACCCATCAAATAGATTGTGGCCAGTCCTCTACACTCAGAGATCTATCTTCAGAGTTTTGACAAGTGGTTGGGAAGCTTTCAGCAAGGCAAGTAACATCCAACCTGGAGATGAGTGTGTTTTTGGGGTTGAAAATCCATCTGAAGGTATATGTAGCGTCAATATAATTAGAAGATAAGATGATATGGCAATCTTTAGTCTGTATGTACAGTCTTTTCATATGGAACTGTAAAACCAGCATTTATGAATCGTGTATTAGGTTGTAGAAAGCTACCTAGTTTTTGTGCTCCTTTCATGAGCAAGTAGCTTTGCCTTTTGACTGTTGGTTTTACAGTAGTTCTGGAACATAATCTATGTCCATGATATAATTGTTGACCTAGCTTGCGTAGGAAAGATGTTGATCCATGAGCACTAATGGCATATACTCTTTTGGTTCCTCTTCAAGCTATAATCAGTTATTCTTTTAAGTTTGCACAAATCCATCTGAGATATGAAAACAAAATTGATCTCTCTCATTTAGGTTATGGAGAGTAAAATATCATACACAAAAGAATTAAGATGAAATATTAAAATGAAAAACTACCCATGTACCCAGGAGTTGCATTGGGCCCCCCTGCCAGAGTTCACCAAGCCTACTTTGCTTCGTCGCAATAAAATTAGGAAAATATTACTCTTCTCAACTTTTTTTCTCAATTTTTTTTTTTTCAACCTATGTGGCACTAATATGCATGTTACTTTATTACATTGGAGAAACGATGTTATAGAACTCAATATAAGAATGCCATGTACAAGAAAAAAAAAAAAAAAAAAAAGCGAGAAAGTAGAGTCCTTATAGCATTGTCCATAAAATTGGACTCTGACCTCTAATGTCACTTGTGCATTTCCTGCTATATTAAGATCAAATAAAAACTGCCCATCACGATAAGGTCCTCCTATAATCACCTCATCACGACTAATCAACTTCTAACTTCAATAATTTCATTTGCTGAGTACTCTACAGCAGCTGTAGCAGACACTTGATTGTGTTCTTTGACCACCATTCTTCTCATCTTGATCAACCACTTTAGCAACACTACCAGATAGTCATACAGGCTAAGAGCAATGTAGAGCCCAATGCCACCAATAATCCCATTTGCAATAGAATAAGTGAGTGGCATGAGAAGCATGGTAATGAAAGCAGGCACAGCCTCCTTCACATTTGCCCAATTTATGTCCTTCACCACCTTCATCATCATCACCCCAACCAAGACCAGTGAAGGCCCTATAGCCCATGGAGGCACACTAGACAGTAAAGGATTGAAAAACAATGACATAAAGAAACACAAACCAATGGTCACTGCTGTCAGCCCTGTGCGACCCCCTTCTCTCAACCCTGCTGATGACTCCACATATGTTGCAATGGGGGACACTCCCAATGTGGACCCCACAACGGTCGAGCCGGCGTCAACCAAGTAGGCCAAGTACTCACCTTCAAACCCTCCATCATTCACAAACCCTCCCATTTCAGCCATGGTGTACAATGTGCCTGTGATGGCAAGCACATCAACATAGAGCAAGGTTGCTAAGGCCACCCAAACCTCACTCGTGTTGAAGTTGCTAAAGCTGATAGCCCCAGCTGTGGATTGGATTGTGTGAAAATCTACCACTTTCTTGAAGTACAAGTAATTTGTGTCACCAAGTGCTGTGTTGGGAAAGACTGTCACATGTGTGCCTCTAAACCATGAAATCAGTGTCACAAAAACAATACCATATATCATGCTACCTTTGATCTCCTTCATTAACCCATAACATGTGATTAGGAAGCCAGCAGAGCCTAGCCAGAATTTTGGGTCTCTCATTTTTCCCCCAAGGCATGCACCAGTTGCTGGGTCTGTGTTAGCACAAGCTGTGATTGTTACCAATGTGGATGGGTCTGGCCCAACTAGGCCAACACCCTGGTGGACTTGTAAGCCCACAAATGCAATGAAAAGCCCAATTCCTGCTGCACAAGCCAGTCTAACAGGATGAGGTATGAGCTTGGCAAGCTTTTCTCTAAGACCAAGAGCAGATATTGCAAGGAAAGCACATCCCTCAACTAGGACCACAGCTAGTGCAGTTTGATAAGACATGGACCCAGATCCATGAAAACCCACCAAGTTGTAAGCCAGGTAGGCATTTGGGCCCATTCCTGGGGCCAAGCCGAAGGGCAGATTAGCCAAGACCCCCATAGCAATGGACCCAATCATGGCTAATAGAGCAGTGGCCACAATAAGGTCACTCTTCGTTTTTGCAAGACAATTTTGGTAACCTTCATTTGGCTTGAACATGCAATCTGGGGTGGCCGTTTGGTTGGCCGGGGCGGAGCAGTCTGCTATGGAGCATGTGCCGCCGGAGTCGGCGAGGATGGTGGCGTTAACGGTGATGATGTAAGCCATGGTGAGGAAAGTGGCCAGGCCAGCACGTAGTTCCTTGGTAAAGCAGCTCTTCCTTGCTTCCAACTTGAAGTATTTCCCAACCATGCTCTTTGAAACGGCATCGTTTAACCCTTTCTCCATTTTGCTCCATGACTTTCCTATCCTTGTGATGAATGTTAACCCATTTCCCATTCCTGCACATAGCTCAGTAACCCCCATCTCTCTCTCTCTCTCTCTCTCTCTCTCTCTCTCTCTCTCTCTCTCTCTCTCTCTCTCTCTCTCTCTCTCTCTCTCTCTAGCTATGTGGGTGTGAAAGTGTGACGTTTTTGCTAGGGTGGTGGTGGTTACACTTAATTATATATATGCTTGGGGTGGCTAGTGGAGGGAATCTTCTTGGATATATTATGGATAAATGGGCATCGCATGCAGGGTCATCAAAAGTGAGACCTGAAATTAGGGAGTCGGCGTTACAAGAACCATTTTGGAGTCACATACTCACATGCATATGAATCATCTCTCATTTAAGTTACATTGTGGAATAATTATAAGTTTGATTGTGAATTCATCTGCAACGCCATCATAATATTTTTAAAATATAAACTCATCGTTCACTCATATTATATAGTATATTGATTAATAATATTACGTAACAGTCACATCTAAGTTTTTTCTACATTGTATTATACAAATATAGGTCATATATATATATACATGTGTTGTGAGAATAATATCACATGTATATACAATAACTTTTCCACTTTTAGGATGAAAAACTGATTGCAGTTTGGTTTTTGGAGGGTGATTCTGTTAATTATGGCAACCTCTGGTTTTGGATTAAAAAGGAAACTCATTACTACTTGTGACTTACATATAATTTATTGACAATGCTAATCATATATATTTTAGATTGTGAGTTAAAATGTCTTGTGCTGCTAGCTAGCCTTCTAGCAACAGGAGCAAAACCATAATTAACAACATTGCACATAGCATGCAGCCATGCAGAGACTACTAATCTTTTGGTAAGTTTCTTCTTTTTTATATATTATACCGAAAATATATAAAACTAATTAAATTAGTCTCCTTTAATTTGATTATATCCCAAAGTTTTGGGGTTCATCAGAAGGTTCAAATTTCAAACTTTTGACATCTAAACGATATGAGCTCAGAGTGGCGTAGATCTAGCTGCACCATCCAAATATAATATATCTTGCTACAAAATCTCATATCTATATAATTAATAATTTAGACAAAAAAAAAACATATATATATATATATGATTTTGTGTCGATTTCAGCTTTATATATATATAGATGGCTTTATAATTTTGGTTTGTTGACAAGTACCCCTTGAAAATTCCAAAACCAAAATCTTTTGCATGATCTAAAAATATTTAATAATACAATTCTCTAAAACTTTGGCAGAATCTTGAGTCTCTTCTGGACCCTTTTAGGTGTTGGGTTCGCAACTCTTAAACCAACATTTGGACATAACATTGGGTTTGCGCCTTTAAATTGTAGTGAAAGGTACCTTAATCGTGACGTATATATATGTTATCAATAAAAATTCAAGCAAATAGTGGCATATATAGCTAGCCCTTAAAAAATAAATGTAGACGATGAATTTTAATTATAAATAAGTGGTTCGGGAGCATAGGAGCAATAATAAAATTGTTAAAGTAGAAATACATTAAAAGATGTGTTAACTTAAGCGCATGCAAATTAAATAAATGAAAACAAAGATGCAAAAGGTACCAAGCCATTGTCACTTGTTGTCCACTTGTTAAAAGGAATCCAAGTAGTTCGACCTTAATATATAAAAGTTCAAGGAAAATAAAGAAAGCCTTCCTTTTAGTGCATTGATCAGTGAGAGGGACTTGCATGTCAGGGATACAACAAATGCATGTATCCCTCCTTCTCTCTCTTTCTCTCTCTCCTCTCCTTCTTCTCACTCTCTCTCTCTCTCTCTCTCTCTCTCTCTCTCTCTCTCCCTATAATATCAATATCAGAGGGGCATGTAAGTTGTTCTCTTAATCAATTCCTTCACATCCTTCAATTAATTAAAAGGTGAGCTGAATCAAAGTATTGCTTATACTTGACTTTCCATCAATTGTTTATAAAACTAATAATCAAGGGATTAGAGTCTCCAAAAATTATTGTGTACGGCACATTGTGATAGATTATGATTAGATTGAATAGATAGATATATATATATATATAAGACTTACTAATTATATATGAGTGTACACCTTATGTGTGACAGTGTGAGAAAAAATTATGAGATAGTACAGTTGTGTATATATTATATATGTTTTCTCTTTTATATTACGTATAAAATAAATGATTATGAATTAAAGGGATATGTACGTCTTACCTCATTGAAGACTGTCTAATAAAAATTCGACACATTACGTTGGACCGACACAAAATCTCTCGCAAACCAAAGTGTTTATTTCGCCACACATTTTCAGTCATATTGCGCATTAGCATAAGAACCCAAAAAGACTTTGTAAATTAAGTACACTATACCCAGAGGGCACCAGGAAATCATGATTTTGTAAATCCTCTAATAGTCTAATATATGCTACGTACTTCATCATCTTGTTACTTGTAAGATTCCATTAATTTCACCAATTAAATTAAGAAAGGAGTACGTGGTACTAATTAAAGATTTATAAGCTAGTTGGGGAGGCACAAACGCTGCTAATTTTCAGTGTTCAATTCTTTTAAGAGGGCCAATAACTAGAAAACCACGAAAGCAATTCATACAAGTACAAGTCCTTTTTGTGAATCGCATGCGCCAGAAATTGAGCAAATTTTATAATGCACGTTGAAACTTGAAACAGCAGTGGGTTCTCCTTTTGAGAGACTAAGAGGAGAGGAAAAGTGAAGATTTAAGATGATCTTAGAAAGGAAAAAGACTGAGAATTAGTGTTAGAGTTTGGCATTAATTACTTAAGAAAAAAAGGTAAGGTTTAAGAACCAACCCCAATTAGAGGGAGAGGCAAACTACTTGTAGGTGGAAGAGGCTTTACTTTGAATATTTTAAAGGGTTAATTACGCTAATGCTCCTTGTCTTTGATTAAACTTTCATTTTGGTCCCTTAATTAGCTTTAACATTTTCCAAATTGAATCTTTAAATTTTGATTCGGGTATTTAGTAAGGACAAGAATTTGAACGGAACAAGAGCATTTTTTCTCATTTACTCTTAGATTCTTCATGGAAATGTGTACTTTGGGCAAATTATTGTCTCTTAAACAACATGTTTCACTTAACTTTTGGGTATTAACATGAAGAAAAATAAGAGTGGGACGAAGAAGATGAAATAATGGGAAAGTGCAAGGTTTAGGAGTGCAAATATATATTAGCGGGTAGCACCTAGATGAAGTTGCCCTTATTCCATCAGGTTTTTGAACATCTTTATCCTTATTAAAAAAACAAATCAAAATTTAAGGACTCAATTGGAAAATCTTAGAGTTCAGGGACCAAAATTCAAGGGCATTTAGTATATTTAACCTCTAATTTAATTTAGAATTTTTTTGGTTTGACAAAAAATTAAGGCATAAATTCAATTTAGACACATAACTATATATGTTATTTCAACGAGGTTCACGAACTTTCAAATATTTCAAATATACATATGATTTATTATGTAAATTGAAAAATGAAATTCCGTCCATCAATGTATTGAGAGATTAGTTAAATGTCAGCTTAGCTTTTGCTAACATGGATTAATTGGCGACGTGGCACCAACTCAGCATACATTTCACGCCAAATGAGCAACACATGTCCACTTGACACGGGCCCACACACTCATCACCTCTTTCTCGCTCGTTGAACGCTTTCCTGGCCATTTAGTTTCCAAAAAACATCACGTTTTTCCCCAAATTCGAATATAAATCCCTCACTTGTGTTCAACGAGTGAGAAAGAGATAATGAGTTTGTAGACCCGTGTCAGGGGTTAGGTGGACCTGTGTCACTCATTTGGCGGGAAATAAGCGACACGGGTCCACCTAACCCCTGACACGGGCCCACAAAACTCTCTCTCTCTCTATTATTATTAAATTGTAAGCCTGTGTCGCTTATTTGGCGGGAAATGTTTGCCGAGATAGCGCCACGTGGCCAAGTAATCCCGGTCAGTAAAAGCCAAACTGTCATTTAACTGATCTCTCAACGAATCAATGGACAGAAATTCATTTTTCAATTTAGATAATAGATCAGGTATATATTTGAAATATTTTAAAATTCATGGACCCCGTTGAAATAACTTATATAGTTATGTATCAAAATTGAATTTATGCCAAAAATTAAACTGGACGAAACTGGTCTCCCCCATTGGTCCAGACAGAGCAAGGGCCATGTGTCAAACCTGGGCTGGATCACTTTCCTTTCCGATTAGCCCACCTCGAAAATCATCCGAATCTAATTGAGTCCAAACCGTATTGAGTTTGGGCCTGACAAGTCCAGTCAGACCTATTTTATGCTCCGGGCTTTCTGGGTTTCTCAGAGCCGTAAAAAACGACAACGTGGGTTGGTGACCCGGTAATAGAAGAAACGACAATACGACATCGCACCGAAAGCAACAGTCATTTATAGTGTCCGTCTTCCATGATAGCTTCTCTTCTCCTCTCTTCCTGGCGCCGAGTCTGCTCTGAACTCTGAACTGAACTGAAGCATCTGAAACTCACTGAAAGTGAAATACTTTATCTGTGTTCGGAAAAATGGGGAAGAAAATGAAGAAGCCAGGAAAAGGCAAAGAGAAAACGGAGAAGAAAACAGCCAAAGCTGAGGAAAAGAGAGCTCGCAGAGAGACCAAGAAAATATCTCCCGAGGATGACATCGACGCCATTTTGGTAATTTCATTGTCTAACTTTGCATGGATATATGCTTTCATCGTGTACTTGTTATTTAGAATAATGGGTCATTTGAGAATGATTGAATAGTTTCCGGGAATTTTGAACAATTTTGGTACGCGTTTGATTGCTAGTTATTGAATTTTAGACATTCATAGTTTTGTAATTTGCTTTTTGGGCATAAATGAAAGTCCAAGACGATATTTTGGGAGGTTAGCTCAGCCATTTAGGTGGTGGTTTTTATGCAGAAACAAAGGGTGCTGACATTTATAGAAATTTTGAGTATTAGGAGTGTTTGTTTGTTTTTGGAGTTCATACAGAGATGTTACTCAATTCAAGTTTTACTTATGACCTGAATGCGTATCTTTCAATTCCTGACAAGACAGTATGAAAATGGAGGTGTTAATTCAATTTTTGAACCATTTGGTATGCATTTGATTTTTCACAGTTGAGTATACAAAAGGAGGAAGCCAAGAAGAAGGAAGTCCATGTCGAGGAAAATGTTCCAGCTCCATCTCCGCGATCCAACTGTACGGTAATACCATTCAGGACACTCTTAGTTTTGTATTTGTTAGCATTTTCCATTGACTGGGCCAGTCTTAGTTTTGTGCGTGGATGCATGTGTGCATTAACCCTTGTAATTCTTAGACGTTTGTGCTTGGTAATTTTGTAGCTGAACATCAATCCCTTGAAAGAGACAGAATTAATCCTTTATGGGGGTGAATTCTACAACGGTAACAAGGTTAGGTCCTGAGATTGATTTACAATCTATATGCTTGATTTGAAGTAAATGAATTTTTTCCCCCCTAATGTTCACCTTGAGTTATGCTAATTTGTGTTGCTGCAGACGTTTGTGTATGGTGATCTTTACCGCTGCGATGTTGAAAAGCAGGAATGGAAGTTAATTTCAAGCCCTAATAGTCCACCCCCACGCAGTGCTCACCAGGCGGTCACGTGGAAGAACTATCTTTACATATTTGGTATACTGTAAAAACTTCATTCCAATGTACAAACACATGTGCACCATAGACACTTTTAATTTATTTGCATCGTGAACACGATTTCATTTGTTTGTGATCAGGTGGTGAGTTTACTTCCCCAAACCAAGAGAGGTTCCATCACTACAAGGTGAAACCTGTTAAAAGCATAGTCATTGTAGATTGGGATTTGACTGTTTAATCTAGATATCAGTCTAGTTTGTGTGTAAATATAATATTACTTTTTGTTTTCCTGTTATAGGACTTTTGGATGTTGGACCTCAAAACAAATCAATGGGAACAACAAAATTTAAAAGGGAGTCCAAGTCCACGCTCAGGTCATCGAATGGTAAAGTCAGGTTGCTTTAGATTGATGTGCCCATTACTTAATTAGTATGGATTATGAAGTTGAACTGTCTAATTTCCATATACATTTGTGTGTTTGTGTTGAGACTTTTACATTACATCATTAATCCAGTTTTCATCTCATATATACTTTTTTTTTTAAAGAGATTTTTATAGATGTATATTTTTTTTGTTATAATACAGATATTGTACAAGCACAAGATTATTGTTTTTGGCGGCTTCTACGACACTCTTAGAGAAGTGAGGTTGGTGATGGAACTTTATAAACATTCTTAACGGTTTCATAATTATTTAACTCAGGATTTTGTGTTGATTTTATTATATCTCTCTTCTTCGAAAAGTTTCTTGACATATTTACTGTCCTTTAAGGCCTGTGACTGATTTTCATGACAAATCTTTCAGTGACCACAGTAGAAGAGGGTTCTCTTTTACTGAATAGGATATCTATGCTCTCTTTGATATTTAATTTTTGTCAGCACTAGCAGCGAAAGCATAAGTTACTATTATTGGTCTTTTACGGTGACTGATTCCACAGAGATTGTGTTTTGGATTGAACTTGCAATCATTTAATTTATTAATTAATAATTTGGTTTTTATTGTGTATTAGTATTAAGGCTAGCTGTTTCTCTTTTAAAAAAAAAGTATTATGGTTTTTTGTAGCTGGCAGAGAGAAATGTCTTGTTGCATAACAATTGAAGTTGAGGTATTCGTGTGGATTTAAACATAATACTCTCTTATGCAGGTATCATAATGATCTCTATGTATTTGACCTGGATCAATTCAAGGTAAATATATCTCGGCTCAGTTCTGTTAATCAAGTGTTGAGCAGTATTATCTGTTTTCTATATATATATATATATATATATATATATATATATATATATATATATATTTAACTACTACCTGTGCAATGTTGCATTTCAGTGGCAAGAAATAACTCCTAAGCCTGGGGCCATGTGGCCAAGTGCCCGAAGTGGTTTTCAGTTTTTTGTGAACCAAGATGAGGTGAGTGATTCAAAATAACTTCATAATGTTATGATATAGTTACTTTCTCAATGGCTTTGACCTTGTGGTCTATTTTTTTTGACATTACAGATTTTTTTATATGGTGGCTATTCCAAAGAAGTTTCATCTGATAAAACTGGCTCTGAGAAAGGAATTGTTCATTCTGACATGTGGTCCCTTGATCCTAGAACTTGGGAATGGAACAAGGTTCTTACTTCACACCACTGTTTTCTTTTATGAAAATTCATCAATCAAGCTATGGAACAAAATATGATTTTCTGCTTTAAAGTTTTACTTCCTCTTCTTTATTTAGATATTGCCCATTATGCTTAATAAAAAGGCCTGTTATACTATTTTTGAATAAAATAACAGTTATGCGGGTTTTACTACTTTTTTAGAAGCTATGTCATGGTTGTGGGTTGATCATTAGGAAATGCTGAAGCTATTGTATCTTGTAAGCAGAGAAAAAAAATGTTCCTTTCAGTACAATTATTATGCTCCAAAATTTGCACATTTGTGTCTGATCGGTAACTGTATTTATATCTTCTTTACATGAATTTTTAATTATGAGTACGCAACTGATATATTTCAACTTTTTGTTTGAGCATTTTCTTTAATAACTGTCAATGTGCATGGTTTTCATTATTATTGATTCCTTTGTATAGGTAAAGAAAAGTGGGATGCCTCCTGGACCTCGTGCTGGGTTTTCCATGTGTGTTCATAAGAGGCGAGCTTTGCTCTTTGGGGGTGTGGTGGACATGGAAGTTAAAGGTTAGTTTTTTCTGGTATATATGACCAAGACCAAGACCATGTGTCATGGTGGTAAAATTTGATTAATGTCACTGGTATCAGAAGATAGAGAGAGGGCTTTGTTCCTGAGCAGAAGAAGATAGGGTTTTCTTTAGTTGTGCCAACTTCTATGTTGAGTTCTACTTTAATTTTGTAAAGTATGTACATTGAATTTCAAGCTTCTAATAAGGATTTCTTCCGGTTGGAGCATGGGAGGGTTTATTTTCTTCTTTTCGAATCCATGCAGGTGATGTACTAATGAGCTTGTTCTTGGATGAACTTTATGGCTTCCAATTAGACAACCATCGCTGGTAAGCCCCATCTCATGGTATTCCTTCTTTTGAACAGTTTGAGTTTGTTTTAATTATTGTCCATGCCCTTTGGCAGACAGTTTGTATGACTTCAGTTTGGTATTTTCAGAAGGTTGTAATTAAGTTCTGGTTGTCTGTACAGTCAGCTGCAAGCTAATATGTTTTTGTTTAGAAAGCAACTAGTACTTTGCAGTTTACACATTATGAAGTGTTCCAGTATGATGATATTCTACCAACCCAGTTTACTTTTTGCTCTCTCATTTATTGTTCAGCAATTTATGAAGTTTGACTGTGTTATATAGGTAGGAAATTATTCTAAACATGCAATCTTGTTGTTCAAGCCACATTTGAGAATCACAGTTTTCTTTTTGGTACAGGTACCCATTGGAACTACGGAAGGGGAAGTCAACCAGAGATAAGGTTTTGCAATTTATAGATTTATACATGTATTTGTACTGATTTCACTGTTTTATAGAAGTAGTTTCCCGTTGATCTTTCAGATTTTATGAATGAATTATATGGAAGCTATTCTTTTAAGATTCCATTGTTTTAATAACATATAGCTGTGCTTGTATTCATCTTTGCAGCTAAAAAAAAATTCTGGACGAAAACACAATGATGATGACAAGATAAATTCAACTGAACCAGAGGAATGTGCAGAAAATGACAAAGATGAGAACTCTGGGTATGATGAAGAAGCAGGTGACTCGGAGGGCAAGATTGGTGGTATATCACAGCAAATGGCAACAACCATGACTGTTGATGATGGAGGGTTAGCTGCTAAATCTGACGAAAAGCCTCATGAATCTAGTGTTAAATTGGATTCACAAATTTCTGATTTCCCAGAGGTTTGTCTTGTCATGCTGGATTTTATTTCTATTAATTTTATTTCTTTCTCAAACATTAAGATTCATCCATTTGATTTATGAATTTGGTTATTTTGTTAGGTAGTGAAGCCCTGTGGACGTATCAATTCCTGCATGGTCGTTGGAAGAGATACCTTATATGTTTATGGGGGAATGATGGAGGTTAAAGATCAAGAAATTACACTCGATGATTTGTATTCCCTAAATCTTAGCAAACTTGACGAATGGAAGTGCATCATACCGGTTTGTAACAGATTGTTCTCTACATATAAATGATCATGCCTTCTTGATACTTTTAAGAGAGTCTTTATCGTCTTATTTGTTTGCTAATTCTCTTAGCATCACTAGACATAGCTATTATAACTTCTAGGAAGCATGAAGATTCACCCATATGTCAATTTTGTCATGCAATTCCGTAATCAAGAAAAATCAATTTTCTCCAAAGATTCTACATTAGTGACTTTTTCTGAATAAATTTAGACAGCTGGGAATCTATGCTTTTTAAATTTCATCTTTTTAATCCCGACTCTGCTTTTCTCTTTTCCCAGGCATCAGGATCTGAATGGGTGGAGGCCTCTGAGGATGAAGATGAAGATGAAGATGAAGATGAAGACGAAGACGAAGATGATAGTGAAGATGAAGGCGATGAAGATAGCAACAGTGATGAGACCGATGATGATAATGATGCAGAGGTTCTTTATTTACCTCTATAGCGTGCATGTGCTTTTCTTTAATGTCTAAATGCATCCTGATTTTGTGGTCAAGATAAATATTAATCATACACTTTCTTGACCTTTACATGAAGTTTCAAATTATTTCTCCATTCGGTCAGCTCTTTTCTTCCTTCTCTCCTCAGCCAACTCAATTTGGGAACAAAGGAATTTAAACTTAGTGTTGCATATATCCTTGTAGATTAACAACTATTACTGTCTTTGTCTGGTGAAGACTGTGATTCCAATTACAATCTTTCTAACTGATATACTATGAGACATGTTGAAGTTGTGGAGGTTTTATTTTGATTCTTTATATTTTTTGGTTGAGGGAGTTAGTAATAAGGATTGCCTTTACCATCTTTTTTGAGTTCATCTATTTGGCCATGCCTGTATCATATGGAAAATTATTGAACTTTGACTTTTTGGAAGAGAAAAGTTATTGTGCTATCTGTTTTAATTTGGTTTTCACTTTTCTGTGTGCACAGAGTGGGAAAGATGGAACGCTTCAAATGGGGGATGCTGTTGCTTTAATCAAGGGTGGGGGAAAGAGTCTTCGGAGGAAAGAGAAACGGGCAAGAATAGAGCAGATAAGAGCCAGTCTTGGCCTTTCAGATTCACAAAGAACCCCAATGGTACTTCATTCTTTAAATTCTTTTATTGCTATTAAGACTATAACAAAATATAGAAGGAACAATCCTTATCTTTTAAATTGAATGTGGGTATGACATGATGGCATAATATATGGGTTCGACTCGTGCTTGTATTGCAATGCTTATTATGACCATTCCTCACATGATCTATTTAAGCTTTAATCTCTCGTTAGGCCTTTTCTTCATCACATCACTTTTTCAGCTAATATTGCCGTATGTCTTATGTGAAGCCTGGTGAATCTTTGAGGGATTTCTACAAGCGTACAAATTTGTACTGGCAAATGGCAGCCCATGAACATACTCAACACACTGGAAAGGTCTGTTTCTTCTTTTTCATCAAAAAAGAAACCCTTAATTTAATAGACTTATTGAGGACCAAATGAACTAGATAAAAAAAAAAAAAAGAATGAAGAAACAAAGAAGCAAATAACAGGCTGCATATTTCATGGAGGATTTGAAACTTCTCATTCTGTACTGGTATTTGTTTTCTTGTGTATGTCATGTGACATAGTGTGGTCTTGGCATCACAGGAGCTCCGTAAGGATGGTTTTGATCTTGCTGAGGCTCGATACAAAGAGCTTAAACCAATTCTTGATGAGGTAACTTCTGTGGTTTGTGTCTCAAGTTTTATATAGGGCTCTTTTTGAAACCCTGAATTGTTAAATTGACATTTTATTTTGAATTTTTATATTATTCTTTGTATGCTGCAGCTGACCATATTAGAGGCAGAGCAGAAGGCTGTAGAGGAAGAAGCTGAAACTAGTACGAAAAAGAGAGGCAAGAAGAAAAGATAAGTGTTGAGCCCAACGATAATACTTGTGCTAGAATGTGCCATCAAGAAATGCAAGACAATTTTGTAGGTTTTGGTTGTAAAATTTAAATTAGTTCATCATATGAATGTAAGCTGACAAACATGCATGCACATGGAGTGCTGCATCGAGTGTATTTTTAGATGATTGTAGAATATGATAAAGATGAAATTTACTACAATGACTTGTTTTTAACTTTAGATTTACGCACTAATGTGGTGTGTTTCTGTTGAAATAAATTGCTGGGTTGAAATCTTGTGCAAGAACAAAAACATCAGAGACCTTGCTACATGCTTTGTCAACAATGGAGCCAAGCAGAAACACATGATAAGCATAACACGAAAAGAGGGGAAATAGAACAAGGAAAATTATGAACAAAATAAGAACCACATTAGGCATTTAGAGCAAGTCCAATGGGGGTAGTGCAACTTGTGGAGAAAAACCTGTTCCTAATGGGGGTTTCATTTTGCTTGGATTGCATTTCAAAGTTGAAATGATCATGTGCTTGGCAGAGGGGAGAGAAGAGAACGCGTGGGAACGCCTTTAAATTGGGAGAGAGTCTTCAATGGGGCATGCCCCAGTGGGGCATCTCGCACATGAGGTGGGACCCATAACCATGTGGATCCTAGCTCATGTGAGAAATGGCCCACTGGGGCATGTCCCATACAAGATTTATCCTTAAATTGATGGTCTCTAATGGCAATGGCTCTTTGTACTTATGTGGTATTTTATTGTTTTCTGTTCACTTAAACCGTAACCTCATTGAGACACAAGTCACACAACACGGTAGTTCAACTTAAAAATTGCACTTGTGGTATTTAATGTTTTTTTTTTGCACTTGAACCCCAATTTAAAGATCAAGTTTGAATGCCCCACTTTATTGTTTACTTTTGTTATATGTAACCAAGCTTTGGAAAAATTATAGCATATAATTGATATCGCTTGGCATTGTTTGCTTATGAGTTATGGGTTGTTTGCCTTTTGGGACAACTGCCAATGGAACCCATAAATAAGTATAATTAACAAATAAAAGTGGGTAATCCAATTCCAACTTAAACCCAAAAGAAGGGAATGAAAACAAATAAAATATAATTAAAATCAAAATTAAAATTAAAATAATTTGAAATAAAATTTCAGTTTTTTAGTTTAAAAACTATTTTTCTTTAAAAATTAAAATACTTTGTTTAATTTTTTGGTTTTATCGAGCCTAAATGTTATTATGTAAAACTATGACATGTACAGTGACATAATACCCAAATACCCAATATATACTTGGTCCTAAAGTTATTCTCGACCGGTATAAGAAAAACTTATCTCCTGCTAGAGCTTCGTGCTCCAAGAAGACAAACAGACCGATATTGTCGTTCAGGAAGCAAACCCAGGTGCCCCGAAAGTTTTCCGAGTAATGGTTTTGCTGAGAAATGATCAAACTCTTTAATCTTTGAAAGAGATGAAGAACACCCGGCTATGGATTTCAGTTCTTTTCTTGCTATCGTTTTCCCTTCAACAAATAGTCCACGTCTCCTCTGACCAGGTACTTCTGTTTATGTGTGTGTACATATAATATAGTTCTTTTCTTCTTTATATGCTGGGATGTCTTTGGCAGCTTCAATTTTGTGTATTGTATTATGGGTTGTATTCGGTAATGATTTTATTCAAGTAAAAAGCTTGAAATTTTCAGATTTTGAACCTCATCAAACAGAGCAAAGCAAAGGCTTTGATCAATGGAGAAAGAATGAATTTACCTCAGTGTGCTTATTAAAATATTCACAATTTTATGTCTTTTTTTTTGAGAGCCATTATTTGGTTTATTTCATATCATAATGTGTAAGACTTTGTTGCTTAACTTTTACTTATTTTGTGAGTTTAGTTATATATTTTGCACTTTGGACCTTCTAAGGTAACATTATTTTCTGCATTTTGTGACCCAGGATTTTGAAAATTTTGCAGCTTCAAGGTAATGTGGCTTTAATTCTCTATATTAATTTGACAACTTTTCATTAGCTATTAGTTATTATTCCGAACATATATGATCAATTCAATGGTAAAGTGGGATTTCAAGATAAAGTTGGAAGAAATAAGCTTAATTGCTTGACTAATTAGTAAAGTGGTGCAACTAATTGGTTATGTCGATCTTACTTATTGTAAAATGAGATATAAACAGATTAAGAGAAAAAAGTTGGGTTCCTTAAACATTGCAACTGGGATTATATGTTTTGTTCTTACGGTTGGCCCTATATTCTTATTGCATGTTTTTTTTGTTCTTTTTTGTTAGAACTCTTAATCAAGAACAAGAGCATGCTCATGAAGTACATTGTTCCAGAGAAAGAAGTAGGGCAGCATGGAGAATTATCGAGCAGGTATGGGCAAAAATTGAGTGGTATCAAAAAATCATACCATGTCTAATGTCTAATAGTGTACTAAAAGGGCATCTCTGATTTTGAATTATGCAGTATTTGATGCCATTTGTGGAACAAGAGCGCTATGAGATTCCAAGTAAGTGTCGGCTTCATCCTGACAATGATCTATTTAGAGATCAGGAACAGCACAAGATTTATTTGGATATAAATGAGTGGCAGTGTGGATACTGTAAGAAAAGCTTCCGTGCTGAAAAGTTTCTTGATCAGCATTTGGACAACAGACACTACAATCTTCTGAATGTAGTATGTGAATCACATTTTCTTGTTTTAATATGTTAGGAGCACTAGTTCAGTACATGCAAGATGCTAATGCAAATTTGTCATCATTTGACAAACTTGTTCATCTTCCTTTCTTCTTTGCACAATTGCATATTGCATCAAGTCACTTGTGCATTGGTAAATGTCAAACATCTAATTTCATTTTCAGTTGACCATGTCCATATTTGTTTTTGATGTTTGTTTTGTCTGCATGAAAAAATTTTAATGAATGCAGAGTGGCAGCAAGTGCTTAGCTGATTTATGCGGAGCTTTGCATTGTGATGTTGTAATGAATACTAAGTCAAGCAAAACCAAATGCAATCCTGCAGCTGCTGCAAGAAATCACCACCTATGTGAGGTTGCTTAACAATACTATAATTGCTTGTGTTGTCGATTCTTATACATTACTTTGTTTGAATTATTTATTGTTTTTTTTTTTTTTTTTTTTTGTGCAGGGTCTTGCTGATAGCTGTTTTCCCATTAAACAGGGTCCCTCAGCACGCCGTCTTAATGGTATTTTCTTTTTACCAGCAGATGTTCTTCCATTTCTATTCTGATGTTATTTGACTGTTTTTTTTTTCTCCCTTCTCTTGTGGTAAGCTCGTATTAATACTACTTCAGATAGGTTATAGTTTATTTTACTTATGCTTAATTTTGATGTAATTGTAGAATTGTTCTTGCACCAATTTTGTCATGCTCACACTTGCTCAGGGAAACAGAAACCTTTTACTAGAGGAGGAAAGGTAAAGTTTCAATCTCCTACTGTAGGTAGCTTTTGCAATCTAGAATTAACTGTGCTTGAACAAAGATTTGGCAATTTTCATTTCCCAGCTCCCATACATGTTCTGTTCATGTCAAAATCTTTGACCTGTTTACATTTACATTCACATTGTCTTTCTACTGGCTTGTTTCTTTTGATGGCCAACGCACTTCTAATAATGTCAAATGACTGTGGTTACCAATAGTCTTATGTGCCATACTTTCAATATCTCCTGGGTTATTTTCCCCTGCAGTCTGTTGCAAAGGTTTTCTATAATCTTGTTTTTATTTCTTTTTTCTTTCTTTTGAAGATTTTTTCCTCAGTAAAATATATGTTGTCACATTGTCTTGTCTGTGCAGAAGCAAATAAATGTATTCTACCTGGCTATTTCAATACTGACTCTGATGTTGCTCCCTATTTTCTATCTGATAGTTTATTTGCACCAAAGGTATCACTTTCTTAGCCACTTAGAATTTCCATTTAGATTAGTTGCAAGAATTTCCTAATTTATGTCTTTTGCAGAGAGATGAGAATGGGAACACAAGAGCTAAGGCGCATCTCAAAAGTTGGGCAGAAAAAAAAACCCTCGTAGTTGGTAATCTATCTACAATTTCATTTATATAAGGCGCATCCCAAAAGTTGGAAGAAAGCAAAACCCTCATAAGGTGCTTTGTAGTTGAAGCAAGACCTAAGATATGCCCTTTGGTACTTATCCCAAAAAACAATAGATATGCCCCTTGGTGTTATAACAGTGTCTGCTAATTTTTCAGTTGAAAGATTCAAAAAGTTGTTAGAATGGTTATTAGTGCCTCTTTATTTTTACAATATAGAAAATTAGTACTTTTGCTTCTAAAGAAAGATGTTATAAACTATATCAATAATCATTATTGGTTGAGAGTTGAGACTGACGGAAAATTGCTGTTATTGACAACTGTAATGTGCTGCTATATTCAAATAAAAAAATTAAACTATAATTTATTCATTTATTGGGTATCCTTTTTCTCTTGTGACTGGATCATGATGTGTTTTATATCTTTATCACAGCACTGGCGGATATGTAAGTACATCAAAAATTATAACTAGAATTTGTAACTGTTTTTTCTTATGTTTAAATCAGGCCCTTGGAGTCATTGCTTAAATGAACAGATAAAGGATTGCATGTGCAAACTTTCCATTGGACATATATCCTTGTAAATCTGCATGTTGTGCAACACACAGAGGAGTATGCTGCACGAGAATGCTGCAAGAGCCAAATTTGCTACAGATATTTATATCCTCGATAAAGGCTCTGGTGGTTGATGAACATGGATAAATTTTGTTGTAATTCATCCTCAAAACTTTATTGTCATTCTGCCTCATTTACCTGCAGATGCATATTAATTTTAGTTTTACCATGAGCGCTACATTGATTGTCTATCAGATTAAGATTTGCTATAACCCATAAGAGGATAAGTACTTTGTTTCTGCTTGTCTGGCTATTGTTAACTTGTATAAAATATACATATTCCTCAGATGAAAATGTCATGCAAATTGCTGCATAATAATATATTCCCTGGTTCAACACTTAATTTTACGTTATACAGACCTGTGTTCTAACCCATTTTTGAACCCGAGTTAACCAATTTCAACTTGACTACTCTGCAAATGAAAGTAGTGAGGCCTTCCACAAACCACTTTGGAAGATGCTATAAAACCATGTCTTTCAGGCTTTTTCCAGTCTACCAGATGCTGCAGTTGACTATCCATTCACTTCCAAGGAGCTCTGAGCTTACGGAGCTACAGCCGCAAATGCATGGGATATCAATTCATTGGATAAAAGGAAACCGTCCGGGTCACTAAGCCTAATGTAGGCAATACTTCTTTCAATCTTATCCTCGTGTAATAGCAAGGCATTGAATTCATCTGCAGTCATGGCCCTTCTCTGCTCATCTAAGAAAACCACATGCCCACTTTCAACATAAGGTTTATAGGCCTTGCAAAGAGAGAGAACAAGGGAGCTACCAAATGCTTCTCCAAAAGACTTCAAATCCAGACCAGTTGCAGTTCTAAGAGATAGCATAACAACATCCATGGCCGTGTCCTGAGCATCAATATGATTACTCTCACAGCAACCCACCAATCCATTTTCCAAATTCTCCACATAACCCATGTACTCTTTCATCCTTTTTGGCCTTGAAAACCTTACACCACCAACATAGCTAGCAGAGCCAAGGCCAAAAGCATAGAAAGGTTTGTTCTTCCAATAGGTAAGATTGTGTTTGCAATGATACCCACTCTTGCAGTAACTGCTAATTTCATAGTGGTTGTAGCCTGCATCCGATAGCATCCTAGATGCCATTCTATAGAAATCAGCCGATCTTGCTTCAGAAGGCAATGGGAACTCCCCTGGTGTATACCTGCAAAGACTCCAATTTCAACATCATATTCATAAAAAGCTAAAACTATGGATTTGATCACTGAGTCTATGACTTACAACAATCCAAACTTTGTGCCTTGTTCCACTTGCAAATCGTATACGGACACATGGGTAGGATGTGCTTCAACAGTTAGCCTCAAGCTTTCTTCCCACATTTCTGGGGTCTGGTGAGGTAGAGAAGAGATAAGATCCATGCTCCAATTCTCAACCCCACAGGACTCAACAATCTCAATGGCCTCATAAACCTCCTTAAGACCATGTGCTCTCCCACACGCTTTCAACAACTCTTCTTGAAATGCTTGAACTCCCAATGACACTCTATTCACACCCAACTCCATCATTTCCTTCATTTTCTTGGCATCAAAAGTCCCAGGGTCCATTTCCATAGATACCTCAGCATCCAAACTCAGCCCAAATTTCAATCTCAACGTCTCCAGAATGGAAGAAACAAGCTTAGGTGGCACAAGTGAAGGCGTGCCGCCCCCAAAAAAGACCGTTTCCAGAGGCGGGTTGGTCTTATTTTCTGCTTTCGTCGCATTGATTTCTCGGCAAAGTAATTGGACATAGTTCACCATTCGTGGGTCGTCGTCGGTTTGGTTCGAAGCAGAGCCGAGAGCAACGATTGTGAAGTCACAATAGTGACAACGTTTTCGACAGAAAGGGAGGTGGATGTAAGCGGAAGTAGGTGGTGGAAAAATGGTGGTGGGGGTGTTGGGTGAGGCATTTTGTCGAACGGTTGGTGTAGTGTGTGTGAAAGCACAAAAAATAACGTGACCCAATGGTTTGGGCGATATCGGTTTGGCGGGAAAGGTCGTGAAAATGGGATTGAAGGTTAATTTGAGCATGTTTTAGATAGCAGTGAGCTGGTATAAAATGACTAGTGTGGTAGGCTGAAAGATTAATATAAGAGCGAGAAAATGTGTATTAAAATCCCAAGAAATAAAAAAGAAAAAAAGGGCGCACGACACCGTTTAGTTCCCTCGTTAAAGGGGCCTACAAAAGCCCATTTGATAATGTGTTGTAAAACTAGTGTGCCATGGCTAGACAGTATGATCAATTCCAAGCAGCATATTGTCCCTGTCACTCTAACAGTTGGCCTTGTAAACAATACTTTCTCAGTGATATTCAATATAATTTAGAAATCCATTAACAATACTTCGTCTAAAATAATGGACAATTTGAAATACACAAATACCTGATCTAGAATGTTATTAGTTACAATTTGAAATGCTCTTAGATATAACTAAAGAAGTGTCAAAATTTGACTTGAGATGTCACTAAATAAAATTTGAAATGCACCAATGGCATAAACAATTAAAATGGCTCCAACTATGAACTGAAATTCTCAAGGAACGACTTGAGATGTCCTAAGGAACGACTTGAGATTCCCTAAGGAACGATTTTAAAAACTCTTTGCTATGACTATAAAAGTGTCAAAACATGACTTGAGATGTCACTAAATATAATTTGAAATGCACCAAGGGTATAAACATTTAAAATGCCTGTAATTACGAACTGAAATTCTCCATAAACGACTTGAGATGCCTTAAGGAATGACTTAAGATACCCTAATGAACGACTTTAGAAACTCTTGGGTATGACTATAAAAGTGTCAAAACTGGATTTGAGATATCAATACATACAATTTGAAATGCACCAAGCGCATAAATATTTAAAATGGCTCGAGCTATGAATTGAAATTCTCAAGTAATGACTTTAGAAACTCTTGGGTATAACTATAGAAGTGTCAAAACATGACTTGAAATGTCACTAGGTACAATTTGAAATGCACCAAGGGTATAAACATTTAAAATGTCTCGAACTACGAACTGAAATTCTCAATGATTGACTTAGGATGCTCTAAGGAACGACTTGAGATGCCCTAAAGAAAGACTTTAGAAACTTCTGGCTATGACTTTAGAAGTGTCAAAACATAACTTGGATATCATTAGGTATAATTTAAAATGCATTAAGGGTATAAACATTTAAAATGTTTCGAGCTACAAACGGAAATTCTCAAGAAACGACTTGGGATGCATTAAGGAACGACTTGAGATGCCTTAGGGAACGTCTTTAAAAACTCTTGGGTATGACTATAGAAGAATCAAAACCTAACTTGAGATTTCACTAGATTCAATTTGAAATGCACCAAGGACATAAACATTTAAAATGCCTCAAGCTACGAATTGAAATTCTCAACGAACGACTTAAGATGCCCTAAGGAACTACTTTAGAAACACTTGGGTATGACTATAGTAGTGTCAAAACCAACCTTGAGATGTCACTAAGTACAATTTGAAATGCACAAAGGGCATAAACAAGGGCATAAACATTTAAAATGACTCGAGGTATATATGAATTGAAACTATCAAAGTACAACTTCGGATGTCCTAAGAAACGACTTTAGATGTCCTAAGAAACGACTTTAGATGCCCTAAGAAACGACTTTAGAAACTCTTGGGTATGACAATGAAAAGTCAAAAAATGACTTGAGATGTCACTAGGTACAATTTGAAATGCACCAAGGGAATAAACATTTAAAATGGCTCGAGCTATGAATTGAATTTTTCAAAAAACGACTTGTGATGTCCTCATGAACAACTTAACATATCCTAAGGAACGACTTTAGAAACTCTTAGGTATGACTATAGAAGTGTCAAAACATGACTTGAGATGTCACTGGGTAAAGTTTTAAATGCACCAAAGGTATAAATATTTAAAATGCCTCGAACTACGAACTGAAAATTCTCAAGAAACGACTTGGGATGCCTTAAGGAACGACTTTAGAAAGTCTTGAGGTATTACTATAGAAGTGTCAAAATATGACTTAAGATGTCAATAGTCACAATTTGAAATGCACAAATGGTGTAAACATTTAAAATGTCTCGAACTACAAACTGAAATTCTCAATGACCGACTTGGCATGCCATAAGGAACGACTTAAGATGCCATAAGCAACGACTTTACAAACTCTACGTTATGACTATAGAAGTCCCAAAACATGACTTGAGATGTCCCTGGGTACAATTTGAAATGCACCATGGGTATGAACATTTAAAATGCCTCGAACTACGAACTAAAATTCACAATGATCGATTTAGGATGCCTTAAGAAACGACTTGATATGTCTTAAGTAACGACCTTAAAAACTCTTGGGTATGACTATAGAAGTGTTAAAATAAGACTTGAGATGTCAATAGGTACAATTTGAAATGCACAAAGGGTATACACATTTAAAATGCCTCGAATTACGAAATGAAATTCACAATGATCGATTTAGGATTCCTTAAGGAACGACTTGAGATGCCTTAATTAACGACTTTAGAAACTCTTGGATATAACTATATAAGTGTCTAAACATGACTTGAGATGTCATAAGTTACAATTTGAAATGCACCAAGGTATAAACATTTAAAATTTTTCGAACTACGTACTGAAATTCTCAATGATCGACCTGAGATGTCTTAAGGATCGACCTGAGATGTCTTAAGGAACGACTTGAGATGTCCTAAGGAACGACTTGAGATGTCCTAAAGAACGACTTTAAAAACTCTTGGGTATGACTATAAAAGTGTCATAACCAGACTTGAGATGTCACTAGGTACAATTTGAAATCCACGAAGGGCATAAATATTTAAAAAGGCAAGAGCTATGAATTGAAATTTTCAAGGAACGAGTTAGGATGACCTAATGAACGACTTAAGATGCCCAAGACTTGGGATGTCACTAGATTCAATTTGAAATGCACCAAGGACATAAACATTTAAAATGCCTTAAGCTACGAATTGAAATTCTCAAGGAACGACTTAAGATGTCCTAAAGAACTACTTTAGAAACACTTGGGGTATGACTATAGTAGTGTCAAAACCTGACTTGAAATGTCACTAAATACAATTTGAAATGCACCAAGGGCATAAACATTTAAAATGACTCGAGCTATGAATTGGAATTCTCAAGGAACGACTTAAGATGCCTAAAGAAATGACTTTTGAAACACTTAGGTATGACTATGGAAGTGTCAAAACATGATTTGAGATGTCAATAGGTACAATTTGAAATGCACCAAGGGTATAAACATTTAAAATGACTCGAGCTATGAATTGAAATTCTCAAGGAACGACTTAAGATGTCCTAAGAAATGACTTAAGATGCCTTTAGAAACGACTTTAGAAACTCTTGGGTATGACTATAGAAGTTTCAAAACAAGACTTTAAATGTCACTAGGTACAATTTGAAATGCAATAAAGTCATAAACATTTAAAATGTCTCGAACTACGAATTGAGATTCTCAAGAAACGACTTGGAATGCTTTAAGGAACGACTTGAGATGCCCTAAGGAACGACTTTAAAAACTCTTGGGTATGACTATAGAAGTGTCAAAACATGACTTGAGATGTCACTAGGTATAATTTGAAATGCACCAAAGGTATAAACATTTAAAATGCCTCAAACTACGAACAAAAATTCTCAATTATCGACTTAAGATGCCCTAAGGAACGACTTAAGATGCCCAAGACTTGGGATGTCATTAGATTCAATTTGAAATGCACCAAGGACATAAACATTTAAAATGCCTTAAGCTACGAATTGAAATTCTCAAGGAACGACTTAAGATGTCCTAAAGAACTACTTTAGAAACACTTGGGGTATGACTATAGTAGTGTCAAAACCTGACTTGAAATGTCACTAAGTACAATTTGAAATGCACCAAGGGCATAAACATTTAAAATGACTCGAGCTATGAATTGAAATTCTCAAGGAACGACTTAAGATGCCTAAAGAAATGACTTTTGAAACACTTAGGTATGACTATGGAAGTGTCAAAACATGATTTGAGATGTCAATAGGTACAATTTGAAATGCACCAAGGGTATAAACATTTAAAATGACTCGAGCTATGAATTGAAATTCTCAAGGAACGACTTAAGATGTCCTAAGAAATGACTTAAGATGCCTTTAGAAACGACTTTAGAAACTCTTGGGTATGACTATAGAAGTTTCAAAACAAGACTTTAGATGTCACTAGGTACAATTTGAAATGCAATAAAGTCATAAACATTTAAAATGTCTCGAACTACGAATTGAGATTCTCAAGAAACGACTTGGAATGCTTTAAGGAACAATTTGAGATGCCCTAAGGAACGACTTTAAAAACTCTTGGGTATGACTATAGAAGTGTCAAAACATGACTTAAGATGTCACTAGGTACAATTTGAAATGCACCAAAGGTATAAACATTTAAAATGCCTCAAACTACGAACAAAAATTCTCAATTATCGACTTAAGATGCCCTAAGGAACGACTTAAGATGCCCAAGACTTGGGATGTCACTAGATTCAATTTGAAATGCACCAAGGACATAAACATTTAAAATGCCTTAAGCTACGAATTGAAATTTTCAAGGAACGACTTAAGATGTCCTAAAGAACTACTTTAGAAACACTTGGGGTATGACTATAGTAGTGTCAAAACCTGACTTGAAATGTCACTAAGTACAATTTGAAATGCACCAAGGGCATAAACATTTAAAATGACTCGAGCTATGAATTGAAATTCTCAAGGAACGACTTAAGATGCCTAAAGAAATGACTTTTGAAACACTTAGGTATGACTATGGAAGTGTCAAAACATGATTTGAGATGTCAATAGGTACAATTTGAAATGCACTAAGGGCATAAACATTTAAAATGACTCGAGCTATGAATTGAAATTCTCAAGGAACGACTTAAGATGTCCTAAGAAATGACTTAAGATGCCTTTAGAAATGACTTTAGAAACTCTTGGGTATGACTATAGAAGTTTCAAAAAAAGACTTTAGATTTCACTAGGTACAATTTGAAATGCAATAACGTCATAAACAATTAAAATGTCTTGAACTACGAATTGAGATTCTCAAGAAACGACTTGGAATGCTTTAAGGAACGACTTGAGATGCCCTAAGGAAAGACTTTAAAAACTCTTGGGTATGACTATAGAAGTGTCAAAACATGACTTGAGATGTCACTAGGTACAATTTGAAATGCACCAAAGGTATAAACATTTAAAATGCCTCAAACTACGAACAAAAATTCTCAATTATCGACTTAAGATGCCCTAAGGAACGACTTAAGATGCCTAAAGAAACGACTTTTGAAATTCCTGGGTATAATTATGGAAGTGTCAAAACATGATTTGAGATGTCAATAGGTACAACTTGAAATACACCAAGGGTATAAACATTTAAAATGCCTCGAATTACAAACTGAAATTCTCAATGATCGACTTGGCATGCCTTAAGGAACGACTTGAGATGTCATAAGCAACGACTTTAGAAACTCTTGGGTATGACTATAGAAGTCTCTAAACATGATTTGTGATGTCACTAGGTAATATTTGAAATGCACCAAGAGTATAAACATTTAAAATGCTTCGAATTACGAAGTCAAATTCACAATGATCGATTTAGGATGGCTTAAGGAACGACTTGAGATGCCTTAAGTATCGGCTTTAGAAACTCTTGGGTATGACTTTAGAAGTGTTAAAACATGATTTGAGATGTTAATATGTACATTTTGAAATGCACCAAGGGTATAAACATTTAAAATGTCTCGAACTTCGAACTGAAATTCACAATGATCGATTTAGGATGCCTTAAGGAACGACTTAAGATGCCTAAAAGAATGACTTTTGAAACACTTAAATATGACTATGCAAGTGTCAAAACATGATTTGAGATGTCAATAGGTACAATTTGAAATGCACCAAGGGTATAAACATTTAAAATGCCTCGAACTACAAACTGAAATTCTTAATGATCGACTTGGCATGCCTTAAGGAACGACTTGAGATGTCATAAGCAACGACTTTAGAAACTCTTGGGTATGACTATAGAAATCTCTAAACATGATTTGTGATGTCACTAGGTAATATTTGAAATGCACCAAGAGTATAAACATTTAAAATGCCTCGAATTACGAAGTCAAATTCACAATGATCGATTTAGGATAACTTAAGGAACGACTTGAGATGCCTTAAGTATCGGCTTTAGAAACTCTTGGGTATGACTTTAGAAGTGTTAAAACATGATTTGAGATGTTAATATGTACAATTTGAAATGCACCAAGGGTATAAACATTTGAAATGTCTCGAACTTCGAACTGAAATTCACAATGATCGATTTAGGATGCCTTAAGGAACGACTTAAGATGCCTAAAGGAATGACTTTTGAAACACTTAGGTATGACTATGGAAGTGTCAAAACATGATTTGAGATGTCAATAGGTACAATTTGAAATGCACTAAGGGCATAAACATTTAAAATGACTCGAGCTATGAATTAAAATTCTCAAGGAACGACTTATGATATCCTAAGAAATGACTTAAGATGCATTTAGAAACGACTTTAGAAACTCTTGGGTATGACTATAGAAGTTTCAAAACAAGACTTTAGATGTCACTAGGTACAATTTGAAATGCAATAAAATCATAAACATTTAAAATGTCTCGAACTACGAATTGAGATTCTCAAGAAACGACTTGGAATGCTTTAAGGAACGACTTGAGATGCCCTAAGGAACGACTTTAAAAACTTTTGGATATGACTATAGAAGTGTCAAAACATGACTTGAGATGTCACTAGGTACAATTTGAAATTCACCAAAGGTATAATCATTTAAAATGCCTCAAACTACGAACAAAAATTCTCAATTATCGACTTAAGATGCCCTAAGAAACGACTTAAGATGCCTAAAGAAACGACTTTTGAAATTCCTGGGTATAATTATGGAAGTGTCAAAACATGATTTGAGATGTCAATAGGTACAACTTGAAATACACCAAGGGTATAAACATTTAAAATGCGTCGAATTACAAACTGAAATTCTCAACGATCGACTTGGCATGCCTTAAGGAACGACTTGAGATGTCATAAGCAACGACTTTAGAAACTCTTGGGTATGACTATAGAAGTCTCTAAACATGATTTGTGATGTCACTAGGTAATATTTGAAATGCACCAAGGGTATAAACATTTAAAATGCCTCGAATTACGAAGTCAAATTCACAATGATCGATTTAGGATGGCTTAAGGAACGACTTGAGATGCCTTAAGTATCGGCTTTAGAAACTCTTGGGTATGACTTTAGAAGTGTTAAAACATGATTTGAGATGTTAATATGTACAATTTCAAATGCACCAAGGGTATAAACATTTAAAATGTCTCGAACTTCGAACTGAAATTCACAACGATCGATTTAGGATGCCTTAAGGAACGACTTAAGATGCCTAAAAGAATGACTTTTGAAACACTTAAGTATGACTATGCAAGTGTCAAAACATGATTTGAGATGTCAATAGGTACAATTTGAAATACACCAAGGGTATAAACATTTAAAATGCCTCGAACTACAAACTGAAATTCTTAATGATCGACTTGGCATGCCTTAAGGAACGACTTGAGATGTCATAAGCAACGACTTTAGAAACTCTTGGGTATGACTATAGAAGTCTCTAAACATGATTTGTGATGTCACTAGGTAATATTTGAAATGCACCAAGGGTATAAACATTTAAAATGCCTCGAATTACGAAGTCAAATTCACAATGATCGATTTAAGATGGCTTAAGGAACGACTTGAGATACCTTAAGTATCGGCTTTAGAAACTCTTGGGTAAGACTTTAGAAGTGTTAAAACATGATTTGAGATGTTAATATGTACAATTTGAAATGCACCAAGGGTGTAAACATTTAAAATGTCTCGAACTTCGAACTGAAATTCACAATGATCGATTTAGGATGCCTTAAGGAACGACTTAAGATGCCTAAAAGAATGACTTTTGAAACACTTAAATATGACTATGGAAGTGTCAAAACATGATTTGACATGTCAATAGGTACAATTTGCTATGCACCAAGGGTATAAACATTTAAAATGCCTCGAACTACAAACTGAAATTCTTAATGATCGACTTGGCATGCCTTAAGGAACGACTTGAGATGTCATAAGCAACGACTTTAGAAACTCTTGGGTATGACTATAGAAGTCTCTAAACAAGATTTGTGATGTCACTAGGTAATATTTGAAATGCACCAAGGGTGTAAACATTTAAAATGCCTCGAATTACGAAGTCAAATTCACAATGATCGATTTAGGATGGTTTAAGGAACGACTTGAGATGCCTTAAGTATCGGCTTTAGAAACTCTTGGGTATGACTTTAGAAGTGTTAAAACATGATTTGAGATGTTAATATGTAGAATTTAAAATGCACCAAGGGTATAAACATTTAAAATGTCTCGAACTTCGAACTGAAATTCACAATGATCGATTTAGGATGCCTTAAGGAACGACTTAAGATGCCTAAAGGAATGACTTTTGAAACACTTAGGTATGACTATGGAAGTGTCAAAACATGATTTGAGATGTCAATAGGTACAATTTGAAATGCACCAAGGGCATAAACATTTAAAATGACTCGAGCTATGAATTGAAATTCTCAAGGAACGACTTAGGATGTCCTAAGAAATGACTTAAGATGCCTTTAGAAACGACTTTAGAAACTCTTGGGTATGACTATAGAAGTTTCAAAACAAGACTTTAAATGTCACTAGGTACAATTTGAAATGCAATAAAGTCATAAACGTTTAAAATGTCTCGAACTACGAATTGAGATTCTCAAGAAACGACTTTGAATTCTTTAAGGAACGACTTGAGATGCTCTAAGGAACGACTTTAAAAACTCTTGGGTATGACTATAGAAGTGTCAAAACATGACTTGAGATGTCACTAGGTACAATTTGAAATGCACCAAAGGTATAAACATTTAAAATGCCTCAAACTACGAACAAAAATTCTCAATTATCGACTTAAGATGCCCTAAGAAACGACTTGAGATGCCTAAAGGAACGACTTTTGAAATTCTTGGGTATAATTATGGAAGTGTCAAAACATGATTTGAGATGTCAATAGGTACAACTTGAAATACACCAAGGGTATAAACATTTAAAATGCGTCGAATTACAAACTGAAATTCTCAACGATCGACTTGGCATGCCTTAAGGAACGACTTGAGATGTCATAAGCAACGACTTTAGAAACTCTTGGGTATGACTATAGAAGTCTCTAAACATGATTTGTGATGTCACTAGGTAATATTTGAAATGCACCAAGGGTATAAACATTTAAAATGCCTCGAATTACGAAGTCAAATTCACAATGATCGATTTAGGATGGCTTAAGGAACGACTTGAGATGCCTTAAGTATCGGCTTTAGAAACTCTTGGGTATGACTTTAGAAGTGTTAAAACATGATTTGAGATGTTAATATGTACAATTTGAAATGCACCAACGGTATAAACATTTAAAATGTCTCGAACTTCGAACTGAAATTCACAATGATCGAATTAGGATGCCTTAAGGAACGACTTAAGATGCCTAAAGGAATGACTTTTGAAACACTTAGGTATGCTTATGGAAGTGTCAAAACATGATTTGAGATGTCAATAGGTACAATTTCAAATGCACCAAGGGTATAAACATTTAAAATGCCTCGAACTACAAACTGAAATTCTTAATGATCGACTTGGTATGCCTTAAGGAACGACTTGAGATACCCTAAGCAACGACTTTAGAAACTCTTGGGTATGACTATAGAAGTCTCTAAACATAACTTATGATGTCACTAGGTAATATTTAAAATGCACCAAGGGTATAAATATTTAAAATGCCTCGAATTACGAAGTCAAATTCACAATGATCAATTTGGAATGGCTTAAGGAACGACTTGAGATGCCTTAAATATCGACTTTAGAAACTCTTGAGTATGACTTTAGAAGTGTTAAAACATGATTTGAGATGTTAATATATTCAATTTGAAATGCACCAAGGGTATAAACATTTAAAATGCCTCGAATTACGAACTGAAATTCAGAATGATCGACTTAGGATGCCTTAAGTAACGACTTTTGAAACTCTTCGGTATGACTATAGAAGTGTGTAAACATGACTTGAAATGTCATTATGTACAATTTGAAATGCATCAAGGTATAAACATTTAAAATTTTTTCGAACTACGAACTATGAACTAAAATTCTCAATGATCGAGATGAGATGTCTTAAGGAACGACTTGAGATGCCCTAAGAAACGCCTTTAAAAACTCTTGGGTATGACTATAGAAGTGTCATAACCGGACTAGAGATGTCACTAGGTTTAATTTTAAATCCACCAAGGGCATAAATATTTAAAATGGCTTGAGCTATGAATTGAAATTCTCAAGGAACGACTTGAGATGTTCTAAGGAACTACTTAAGATGCCCTTAAAAACGACTTTATAAACTCCATGGTATGACTATAGAAGTGTCAAAACATGACTTTAGATGTCACAAACTACAATTTGAAATGCTACAAAGTCATAAACATTTAAAATGCCTCGAACTACGAATTGAAATTCTCAAGAAAAGACTTGGGATGCTTTAAGGAACGACTTGAGATGCCTTAAGAAACGACTTTAGATAGCCTAAGGAACGACTTTAGAAACTCTTGGGTATGACTATAGAAGTCTCAAAACATGACTTGAGATGTCCTAGGTATAATTTGAAATGCACCATGGGTATAAACATTTAAAATGCCTCAAACTACGAACTGAAATGCACAATGATCGATTTAGGATATATGACTTAAGAAACGACTTGAGATGTCTTAAGTAACTATTTTAGAAACTCTTGGGTATGACTATAGAAGTGTTAAAACATGTCTTCAGATGTCAATATGTACAATTTGAAATGCACCAAGGGTATAAACAATTAAAATGCCTCAAACTACAAACTGAAATTCACAATAATCTATCTAAGATGCCGTAAGAACGACTTGAGATGTCTTAAGTAACGACTGTAGAAACTTTTATGTATGACTATAGAAGTGTCAAAACATGACTTGAGATGTTACTAGGTACAATTTGAAATGCATCAAGGTATAAACATTTAAAATTTCTCGAACTACAAATTGAAATTCTCAATGATTGACCTGAGATACCTTAAGGAACGATTTGAGATGCCCTAAGGAACGACTTTAAAAACTCTTGGGTATGACTATAAAAGGGTCAAAACTGGACTTAAAATGTCATTAGCTTCAATTTGAAATGCAACATGGGCATTAACATTTAAAATGGCTCAAGCTATGAATTGAAATTCTCAAAAAACGACTTGGGATATCCTAAGGAACGACTTGGAATGTCCTAAAAAACGACTTGAGATGCCCTTAGGAACGACTTTAGAAACACTTGGGTACGACTATAGGAGTGTCAATACATGACTTTAGATGTCACTAGATATAATTTGAAATGCAACAAGGACATAAACATTTAAAATGACTCGAATTACGAACTGAAATTCTCAAGAAACGACTTGGGATGCCTTAAGGAACGACTTGAGATGCCCTAAGGAACGAGTTTAGAAACTCTTGGGGTATGATTATAGAAGTGTCAAAACCGGACTTAGGATGTCACTAGGTTCAATTTGAAATGCACTAAGGGCATAAACATTTAAAATGCCTCGAGCTATAAATTGAAATTCTCAAGAAACGACTTGAGATGTCCTATGGAACGACTTGAGATGCCCTAATGAACGACTTTAGAAACTCTTGGGTATAACTATTGAAGTGTCAAAACATGAATTGAGATATCACTAGGTATAATTTGAAATGCACCAAGAGAATAAACATTTAAAATGCCTCGAAATACGAACTAAATTCTCAATGATCGACTTAGGATATTTTAGGAATGACTTTAGAAACTCTTTGGTACGACTATAGAAGTGTCAAAACATGACCTGAGATATCATAATAAAGTTTTTCCCCGATTTGAAGGGTATTTCCTCTCCTAGGGTGTAGAGTAGGCTTTGTAGATGCTGCATGTTTGGCTGTGTGGAGTTAAAACTTATCATAAAGCCGTCAAAGAAAAAAATTAAAAGGACTTAATTAAAAACCCTAAATCACTAATGGTCTTAGTCTAAGAAAGACTTATAAAATGGACTGAATTCTAAGTCTCACTTTTAAGAGATAATCAGATTTAGTTTCTTTAGAAAAATTATTTTTAAATGGAAACTGGAGGTGTTTTAAAATTTATAAGAAAATCTTTTAATTTATAATAATTTATAAATTTTTTTTTTTAATTCATAATAAAGTTTTTTTAATTTATAATAAAATCTTTTTAATCTATAATAAAATCATTCTTTGATTTGAAGAGTATTTTTTCTATTTGAATGATATTTCCCCTCCTAGGGTGTAGAGTAGACTTTGTACACGCCCAAAATCTTGAAATTAAAACCTAACATAAAACCGTCAACAAAAAAAATAAAAAAATAACTTAATTAAAAATCCTAAATTACTACCAATCTTAGTCTAAGAAAGGCTCATAAAATAAACTGAACTCTAAGTCTTTATTTTTTTAATTAATAAAAAAAACTACAAGTCTATAATGAGAGGAAAACAATCTTAATACGTACAAGCTAATTATGTTTGGAAGTTACAACTCATTTCGAATAATGTTACAAAACTGTGTTGCACTAGTCTTGATCTAGTCATACAAGATGTTTCACCATGTAAGGCCCTTCAAGCTCATAGCCTAATTTTCTGTAGTAATGACGAGTTCCTACTCCTGAAATAACAGCAATCTTTGTTGATCTATGCTCCCTGCTAGAAATCTGCTCAGCCTCCTCCATCAGAAGTGTACCATAACCCTGTTTGAATCAATTCGAGCATAAAGCATGTTAGAGAGAATATTACTCCTATGAAAATGGATTAATTCCCAGATATATTCATCTCAACATTCATAATAATGCAAATAGTTGATGTACAAGCTACATTACCTGGTGTTGCAGCTTGTCAGAATCCCGCCCATGAACTGGAACAGCAGTCCCATAAACATGGAGCTCACGAACAATAGAACACTTTCCCATGAGTTCAGGACAAGTAGTATTGCGGCCGCATTTTCTTAATCGCAACAAGCCAACAAGAATATCCTGTGCACAGAAAGATTGAAACAAAGCATGTTAAGTGTCAGCAAGCACAATCTACTCACCATTAACTACTCAAGGCAAAAAATTTCATCTGTGAATCACTATGCAAATCAGAGAATCAACAAGTTCTGAAACAGGGGATCCGCAATTCATCTTATATATGCTAAAACACAAACTAAGTAAGATATTCTACTCGCTCACACACACACACATAGGGAGAATACCTGGCGTGTATCTTCATATGAAAGAAATGTTTCCCAACCTTCATTTGCCATATAATCACGGCGAACAAGCTCCACTTCTTCTGGCCTAATTTTGTGATGTATGTCCTAGAATCATTATAAATGTTTAGTAAAAGTTCATTCCAAGGGAGAGAGAGAGCACAGAGGGTTCAACTTTGTGTAGTCTTAATATGGCATGTTCAAACAAGCATGACAGTCAGTGTACCTGAATTCCAGCTTCTCGTGT
Organism: Dryas octopetala; assembly: GCF_963921425.1. Lineage (NCBI taxonomy): Eukaryota > Viridiplantae > Streptophyta > Magnoliopsida > Rosales > Rosaceae > Dryas > Dryas octopetala. The sequence continues at coordinate 15,034,722 of NC_141374.1, read as the reverse complement.
TCGAACATCACGACACTTTAATCCCAAGTCTTCCATCCGAGCTAAAGCTAGCTCCCGAAGATTTCCTTTCTCAACCCCAGAAGTAACTAAAGGCATTGGAATGTCCCGCTGAACTCTATAAACACGTGTCCAAGGTGGTACCATGGCTAAGATCCTTGCTACAATGTCCACAAGTTGCTCAGGTGGGTAATTTCTATACCTGCAAATGGAGGGGGAACAAACTACAATTACTTCCCAAACACAATATGCAAGAGCAATCACTATTCTCAAAAAGGTATTGCAGCTTTGAAGCATGAACTTTGGATCTCATAGTAAGACAAAAGAGATTTTATATTGCCCTATATCTGAATTAACCTCGCCAACATCACTGGAAGGGAAGGAGGAATTCCTTGTCATACAGTTATGTTTAAATTCACACCTTCCAGTTTTCCAAAGCTCATAAAGTCCAGTTCCACGGATTACAAGTGTTGGATAAATTTTAAGCCCATCTGCTCTGAACAAGGGGCTCTCAAAGAACTCCCGAAAACTTTCCATGTCTCTCTCAACCCCTACATTTGGAAGATCAGGCATCATGTGTGCAACAACCTAGAGCAAAATCATAAAAAAAAAAATTAGTGTGAAAATAAAAGTAAATTAACACAAATGACTAGGACACACGTAAAAATACATATTGTAAAGTCTACTGAAGGCTCTCTCAGTGTTGAAATTCATAGTACTTTGAGCAGAAACTACGCAGTATTAAAAGCAGCTTTCCATGAATTAAGTAAAAAGAGGTGACACCCAGACCTACTGGGGTTCGATAAAATATTTTCACTGAATTAAGGGAGAGCCCAACATAATTCGGAAAAAATAAATCCAAGAAGACAATATAAGTTGCTGATTGTACAGATAAAAGATTAGTCTCCTATGGAAAGAGGCCCATATGAAATTTTCCCGCATTAAAGGCAAGTGAGTTTTATGATAGGGTACTACTCTAACCTTGAAACCAGCATCCTTTGCCAAGCAAAAACAATCAGCCACTGCAGCTACTGTATGGCCTCTATTAGTGTCACGAGCCACATCCTCATATGTACTTTGAACTCCAATCTCCAGTCTTGTACAACCATAAGAAAGCATTTGTCTCAAGTGAGGTCCAAGGCAATAATCTGGCCTCCTGCAAAACAAAATGTTACAATCACGTTAGACAACTTTCTGGACCGAGCAGATTATCTAGTCAACAGATGGAAAGTCAAAATTACTCTAAACCATGCTGAATATTGGAATGAGAAGATGGGTATTAACATCTTAAACAATTAAACTGAAAACTCACGTTTCAATGGTCATTCCAATGCATTTTGTAGCACTATGCTCAGAGTAGGCAACTGCCTCTTCAACATTGGCAGAAGTGTGTCCTGATAAGGCATCATGAAGATTTCTAATAAAGTAATCACGGTAATCGGCTGGCAATGACATGAATGTACCGCCCATTAAGATGTACTCAACCTGAAAACATAGTCATTACCAGTAAGACCATGACAAGCATGCATATTAGTCTATCATGGCAATTTGCACAGCCAAAAATAATTTCTCTAAAATAGGGAAACAGGACAAACCTTGTCTACACTGTGACCCAATCGCTTCAATTGATCTATCCTGCCTCTAGCTTGGACATATGGGTTGTATCTACAAACGCATAAGCAAAAAACTAAGAACCAAACAGTCACTCCACTAATTATAGTTTCACAGATTCAATATTCAAACTCTCATTCCCTCATTTCTTCATTACAAAGCTCTCTCTCTCTCTCTCTCTCTCTGATGAAGTAAAATCAATCAAGCTACAGCTTTTAACTTCAACTTTAACCTAACAAGTTAATTAACCTATAATTTGTTCGATAAAATACACAAATAAATGTTTCGCAGTTAGAGCTACAAAGCTCTCTCTTTGATGAAGTAAAATCAATCAAGCTAAACTTTTAACTTCAACTTCAACCTAACAAGTTAATTAACCTATAAACTGTTCGACAAAATGTACAAATGAAAGTTTCGCAGAAAGAGCTACAAAAAAACAAAACCGAACCGGGCTCGAATTGCGCGCATGCTAGTAGGCTCGTAGCCAGTGTAAGACTGCGTGCTGTACTCGAAGTCCGAGTCGGGTCCTCCGGGGCAGTACACGCATATGTTCCCAGTGGTGGCTATGTGGGGGCACCGGTGAGGCTTCGACATCACGGCCACGACGGCGATGCCCGAGGCGGTTCGGACCGGCTTGGCCCGGAGCTTCGGGAGCAGAGCCTCCCGGTCCGACTCGGGCAGCGCCGCGATCATCTCGACCAGCTTCGGAGCACGTGCGAGGCCGTACTTGCGGCACGCGGCGGTCTTGAGCGCATTTAGGTCGACGTTTTGGCCTTTCCGGGAGAGGTCGACCATGGAGCTCACGATTTCTGCTATTGCTCGTACCCGGGCCTCCTCTTCGGATAGTCCGTGGGCTTCGAACCCGCCCCGACCCGGTCGGGGTTGCTTTCGGGCGGGCTCGGGTACTGCTACCACTGCAGTCGCCATGTCAGAGAGAAGAGAGAAGAGAGAAGAAGAGAACGAAGTGTGAGCAAGAGAAAGGTGAGAAAAAAAAAAGCGCTTAATAGAAACGCCGTTTAGTTAAGGCTTAACCAAAACTAATTAATTTCATGGAAATAAAAAAACTAATTAATTTCATATTTTCATGAAGTTATTTTCCGAAACAATACTTTTCTATTTGGCAAAATTATATTTATAGTCCTCATCACTCCTCATAGAAAAATTATACTAAACTTCTTATAATTTTTTTTTTTGTAGTTTTTTAACTGTTGCAATCCGATAATGCATTTTTTATTCTATTAATTTGTTTGCGAAAAATAATATGTGATGCACACATAAATGATTTTTTTGTAATGACTTAGTTTAAGCGTACGAAAAAAGACTTGTGTCTAATGACAAAATAAACTCACATAACTAATATGTAGCTATTTATTATGAATATAAGAGGTGTTACTCCGTTACACGTAAGTTTTTCTCTAAACATGACTAAAATGCCTCTACTTAAAATCATTGCATTCATTAACCAAATTATTAAGCAGGTATTTTGATATTGCAACATTTATTTATCAAAATACAAAAGCAAAACTTTGACACTTGGCCCAAAAAAGAAAACTTTGACACAAATTTTAGTGTAACCTGACCCATCTCAAGTACTCTAGTAATCCAATTAGTAGGTATGACTGTATGAGAGGAATAATGTTAGATCCACAATGACAAATGAATGTTGGATCCAGAAGTAGTGAAGAACAAATGATTGATTTACCTATTTAAAGTAATTAATAATGTTAGTTGTTTCATATTTTTTTTCTCACATTTATATCTCACTTGATGTGTCATTATTTTACTGGAAGGGTATCTTTTTTTTCTTTTTAGGTTTTATTTTTTAATTTTTAGTGTACAATGTATGAATGCTATGTAAGATAGTATAAAATTATGATATAAAAATGTGATAAGTGTAGCATTACTGCCGTAAATTGCTTTTAGTGACAAACATAATTTGACCTTCTTATTTTCTGTTTTGTTTCTTTTTTCCATTAACTTACTAATGTTTATTTTATATTGTCCGGCAAAACAAACGGTCTCTTTTTGAAACAAACACGGTCTTGAAGCATCGAACATTTGCTTCCGGAAACTCATTCTTCTGTAGCCGAAAAACGAACTCTGCGTATCGGGGAACAAAATTCTGCGGCGAGAAGCAAGTTGTTGGCAACCATGGAGAACGGTCCGAGAAGACGAAGCGAAGTAGAACTGAAAGTGCTTGACAAGGTAGGAGAAGTAATCTCAGACGTAAAGAAGGCCAAGCACGTAGACCAAGTGATTTGCGCGCTTCATTCCCTCGCTGTTCTTCTCTTCCCTCTCGACGCTTCTCTTCTCTCAGGTCGCAACTCCCAACCTCCTCGCACTTCTCTGTTTCAGCTTAGTTTACTGTTTTTCACTATGAGCTTCTGCAGTAAAATTCTCGAATTTTCGAGTTTGTGAACCGGTTGTTTGGTTTCCGAGAAATTGGATGAGAATTTGTTTGGATTATTATCACCAAAGACTGAGAAATAGAAACAAAATCCGGAACATTGAAAATTTTACATTTTGTGTCGTTTTAGTCTAAGCAGAAGAATGATTTCTTGCGAACTGATTGAAGTGAAATGTGGAATTGCAGGTGCTATTGATGAGCGGTACAGAGAGCAGGTGTGTGTCATTTTCATGGGCATTCAAAAGCTGAAATTTCGGCTTGAGTTTTCTCGAAAGTCTATGCTTTTCTTGAAATCTTATGCTTTTCGGTTTGTGTTGTGTGTAGGTCCTTAGTGCCACGGCTCATTCGGCGGATGAGAGGAGCGAGTGGTGGCAGGCATTCTACCGAGGAGCTGCATTCCCGACGCTTGCTCGGGTTCTGTTAATTGGTACTTTTGTTACCTCTATTTTTCATTGTTGTAGTGTTTTCTTCATTTTTATGATTAGAAATGATTTATGCATTGCCTTGCATACAATAACACTAGAAAAGAATTGCAAGGTTTAGGAATTTTGGTATTTTCACCATCATATATATATATATTATGTTTTGTTGTTGCATGCAGATCTTGCTTCCAGTTGGCTAGCTTGTTTCCCCTTTTCAGCACGTAAATATGTCTATGATGTTTTCTTTGTTAATGGGCTTGCTACTGAGGTTGTTCAGACCTTGGTCCCTCGTCTACAGCAGAGTGGAAGTGGTGATCTTGATGTTAATGCTGTCCACTCTAATACTGAAAGGTATGGATTGAGGACCTGTTTCTAACCCATTCTACTGTATATCATCTGGTTTTACGGTAAAATCTCTGAAATATCACTGGTGACTAACAGTCATTCTGCTGACCTGTTCTTACCATTACAACAGGTTACTCATACTTTGCTTGATTGAAAATAATGGGGTGCTCCAGATGGCTAGAGAATTCGGTGGCTCTTGCCAATCTGAAGATTATATAAATGAAAATCTCAAGTCAGCGGTATCTAGAGTGGCACAGATTGTTGCATCTATACCTGACAAAGCACAATTGAGAGCCCCAACTTCACTTTCATCATAGTATCCTTTTATCTCTTGTGCTGGATATATGAGTTCTTGTACTTGTGTATGCTTTGACAAAGTGTATGCTAAGATGATGGCCATGCTTTAATGTATTATTATGAACGTCCTGGTAATCTGGCATCAGAATGGAGTTAGAAATATGATATCCCTTCTTAATTGCAGATCAAAATTTTTTTCTGTTGCCACCATTTGATTGTTTTCTCTTCACAGAAGTACTTTAGTTTGTTCTTCAAGCAAGTTACCGTTCAACTTCTTTCTCTAGCAGAAGAAATGAATATGAATCTATTAGATGAAGGAGCTTTCCCCAAAACTGACATGAATGGTTCCTTACTTTTTGTTGGTGAAGCATTTTCTCGTATATGTCGACGTGGATCTGTAGGTAACTGTTATAATTTTACGCACCCCTATAAAAAAATATATTTGTGCTAGAAGAACTGGATTTCACATATATGTTTTCCCCTTTTGAAAAGGTTGTTCTTCCAGATAGTTACTCATTTCCATTAAAAAAAAATGAGGAACCACTCATGTTCTCTGGTTAATTGAGCATTACAATCGATATGCAATAGTATTCTTGTAGGATGCCTTTGGATTTATAACTGAAGTGTTTGATTTTCTTTTTTCACAGATGTGCTTTTAAGTGAAACAATCCCAAGGGTTCTTAGACATGTCCGGAGCTTATTATCGTCAAATATAGAGTCACTTGTCTCGGATGTTTTCGAATCAAACCCTGTTTCCCAATTTTGGATGAACATGATACAAGCAATCAAAGATTTATATGCTGTGGAAAGAATGTCTGAGCAGCTTTTACATCAGCTTGCAACTGAACATGTGACTGATGTTGAAGCTTACTGGATCCTTTGGCTATTATTTCATCAAATTTTTAAATACCAGATATCGGTGAGGTCAGTGAATATATTTCCTCTCTCTACAAATCGAGTGGACACAATTTAAGATTACAACTTTGCTATTTGAAATCAAAATTGTTTTCCCAGCATGGTTTGTGGTTTAACAGATTGTTCGGATAATAATGAAATTCATTTGAATTCAAGATCAAGTTATGAGATTCTTGTTTTCTTTAATTAGTTATACAGAAGAAATGCATTGTTTTACTATTATTTCACTTTGCAGTGTTGTTTCCTGTTATACCAAGTGTTTGATTTTCAGGGTTCCTCCTTATCAGGTCCATGTTTACAGACAAATTCTTACTCTGGAAAGTATTTCCTCTTTGTTGCCTGCGATGGATCCTTCAGTTTGCTGTTCTTGAATGTCCACCTGATCCTAATTCACTTGCTAAGGGTCATAATACCCGCCATTTTTTTGACACATTGCAACATCTGGTAGCAGTATGGTCTAAAAGGGAGTTTGTGCAGTCAGCCCCAATTGAGCAGCAAATTTGTATCCTTCTTCATTTTTTTAACTAGCATCTGGTAGTAGTCTGCGATGAATCCTCATGGTTCTTCATATGTGATCTACAAGCCTACAATGTTAATGTGAATACCTGACATGTCATACGTAACTTTTCATTAACAAATCCTGTTGGATTAAAGAAAACTTCATTATTTCATAATGCTTTTTTCGAATTTTGTTGCACCTTAATCTTGTAATATCAGATGTATCTGCAGCTGTAGGCCTTTCCCTGGAGAAGATGTCTAAAGAGGAACTAGATGAGACGAAGGATGTGATGCATTCAATTCTCCAAGGAGTGAGCTGTAAATTCCTTTCACCTTCTCTGCAGTAGTGTCTTGCAATGTTGGTGGTTAGTATCTTCCTGTTATATCATGTCCTTTTTGCTGGCAGGTAGGCTGGAAAGCCCTAATCATTTAGTACGGAAAATGGCTAGCAGTGTTGCATTAGTGTTCTCCAAGGTGATTGACCCGAAAAATCCTCTGTACCTTGATGATAGTGTACAAGAGACTATTGACTGGGAATTTGGGTTGTCTATCCCTGAGAAAGGGACTCTGGAAACTGCAAACTGCACAGAACAGGGTATTGAAAAATCTGAAGCATCTACCTCAGTGCTGAAAAAAGGCTTAAACCACAAAGCCAGTGATGGGATAGCAAGTAATGGGAAGGGTAGAAGTAAGAGATTATCTGAATCCAAGTTGGTTGATCCAGACGAGATCATTGATCCAATTACACTAAATTATGATTCAGTCTCTGATGAAGATGACAACGATGATGCTAGTGAGAATTCTGATGTCTCGAGTGACTCATCTTTACAGCCATATGATTTGTCAGATGACGATGCAGATTTGAAAAGAAAATTTTCACAGTTGGTTGATGTAGTTGGGGCACTTCGGAAATCTGATGATCCTGACGGGGTAAGTAAACTAATTGCATTGGTCTAAAATTCATCTCCATATAATTTAGACTACATGAGGCCTACCTTTCAGTGGAACTTGTGAGATCTTTTAGTAAACATTTAGAATGCTAGATGAATATTGTCCTTGGCTTCTTGCAATAAATAGGGAGTTGGTATGACAAATGGTTGGATTACTAGAGTGCAGTAGGTTTTGGTGCAATCTCCCTGGCAGTTCAGCCTGTTCTTTGAAAACTTGGTGCAACAAATTCTCTTCTAGATTGTCACTTTTATTTTTTACATTGCAGGTGGAGAAGGCTCTTGATGTTGCTGAAAAACTTGTGCGAGCATCTCCTGATGAGCTTAAGCATGTAGCAAGTGATCTTGTTCGAACTCTTGTAAAGGTTCGTTGCTCTGACTCGGCTGTAGAAGGAGAGGAAGATTCATACGAAGACAAGAGACAAAGAACATTGGTTGCTTTGCTTGTCACATGTCCATTGGAGTCTGTTGAAACTCTAAACAAACTACTATATTCACCTGTTATAGATGTCAGTCAACGCATAATGATACTTGATGTAATGACTGAGGCTGCTCAGGAGCTTGCTGATACTAAAATTATAAAGCCTAAACATCAGACTAGGGCCCTCATATCAACCACATCAGAGACCCAATCTTGGTTCTTGCCTAGCGACATAGGGCCCCCTGGAGCTGGTCCCTGGAAAGAGATTTCAGAATCAGAATCTTTACTGAACTGGACAAATCGTTATGAGAGGGAACTTCCCCCAAAACCTGGTCAGATTAAGAGAGGAAAGACACGCCAATGGAGCCTAAGATCAGTAAATACACAAAAAACCCAAACGGAATGGTCCCATAATAAGTTTCCAGTGTATGCAGCAGCATTTATTCTTCCTGCCATGCAGGGCTTCGATAAGAGAAGGCAGGGTGTTGACTTGCTTGATAGAGATTTTATCGTCCTGGGGAAACTCATCCATATGCTTGGTGTTTGTATGAAATGTGCAGCTATGCATCCGGAAGCATCTGCACTGGCTGTCCCTCTTCTAGATATGCTAAGATCCAGGTATTGAACAGAAAAAACCAGCATGTAATTTCAAAATACTGCCAGACCCTTTTAAGTGTAAAATGTATTTTTGACCCGGTCGCAAAAATGTCTTTGTGAGAAGTAAGATGATGATTATATCAATGTCCTAATGGCAGCTTCACCACTGTATATATGCATTAAACTGTATAATTTGTCACTAAATTCCATGGTGTTAACTTCATGTAGGGAGGTATGTCTTCACAAGGAAGCTTATGTCAGAAGAGCTGTCCTTTTTGCAGCTTCATGCATATTGCTATCACTTCATCCCTCTCATGTAGCAACCTCCTTGGTTGAAGGAAATGCTGAAATTTCTAATGGGCTTGAATGGGTTCGCACATGGGCCCTTCACGTAGCTGAATCAGACACGGATAGAGAGTGCTATATGGTAAACAACTAATTCTAAAGCTCCATACATGATTCAGATTTCATGCACAGTTTTCTTATCATCACCTTACTGCCTATATTTAAAACGGGTACATGATAACTTGACTTGAATGCTGTTCATATTATGGGATTGAATATGCTAAATGAACATTGTGCCATCGAAAACAATTTCTTGAACAGTATCTGAACTCTTATATTTGTTGGGGAGGGAAGTGCATCTGCCGATGTCATATCTCTCTCAATTGTAAAAATTCCGGAATGGAATGCCAGTAATGGGGCAGTTATATACCCCCTCTCTCACAGCTACCATCACGTGCTGCTCACATGATAGGTGATTGTGAGAAAGAGGCGTATTCCTCCCACCCACCGAAAGCTTCTTCTTTCATTGCTCATTGCCAGCTCTTATCCTCTCTTTCGATTTTATTTGCTGTAAGGTTGATGAAATTTACATATGCTCCCGTGACCTGTTGTTTACATATATTTTTCTTATCTTAGATGGCTTTGAAATGTCTGCAACTCCATGCTGAGATGGCCCTCCAAGCTTCCCGAGCACTAGAGACAAGAGAAAGTACATCCATTTCGAAGAATGTCGGGCTTCCTTCCAGTCTATCCAAGGGGACAATTATAATCCCTCACTCCAATGTGAAATACTAATGTTATTTTACCAAAAGGAAAATTACTTCTTGCCTTTTGTAAACTGTTTTGTATAGTCCATGCCACTAATTAAAATTTAAATTCGTTATTTGTACATGGTGGTGTAACAAGCGTTCCATAAGCCTGTATTTTATTATTTTATTAGTTCAATTATCAATCAATTGACAATGGATGAAATATATTTAGGTCGCGTTTGGTAACGTTTTCAAAAACCGTTTTTCATTTTACAAATTTAAAAATATGACAAAAATGCGTTTGGTTGCCGTATTGAGAAAACAGTTTTTAAAAAACATAAAATAGAATTTTCAGTTTACAGTGTAAATTAAGAAAACGATTAAATAATGTTTTCGGTGAATTTAAAAAACACAGAGAACACGTGATATAAATGATAAAAAAGATTAAAAATAAAAACAAAAAACAAGAAAAAATGAAAAAATGAAAAAAGAATAGCCTTACCAAGCCCTACCCGCCGATGCTGCCTACCTCGTCCATCTCTCTTCATCTTTCCTCTATTCCTCTTTTTTTTTTTTTTTTTTTTCTCTCTCTCTCTCTCTCTCTCTCTCTCTATTTCTCCATCTCTGTCTTGTCGGGATGTTGATGTTGGGACTCGCCAACGGGTTTTGGGTATGCGCAAGCCAGTGGGTTGGGCAGGGTGGGGAGGGGAGGTGCAGCAACAGGGTGAGGGTGTGCAGAAAGCAGAGAGGAAAAGAGAGAAAGAGACATAGAGGAAGAGAGAGGAATAGAGGGAGGGACAAAGAGAGAGAAAGATGTAATTTGAAATGCATCAAGGGTATAAATGTTTAAAATGTCTTGAGCTACGAACTGAAATTCTTAAATAACGACTTCGGATGCCTTAAAGAACGACTTGAGAACTCTAGGGTATAACTTTGAAAACGTCAAAACATGACTTGAGATGTCACCAAGTATAATTTGAAATGCATCAAATGTATAAACAATTAAAATGTCTCGACCTACAAGACCTACACAAGTGAAATTCTTAAGGAACGACTTGGGACGCCCTAAGAAACGACTTGAGATTCTCTAAGGCACGACATTGAAACTGTAGAGTATGACTTTGCAAGTGTGAAAACATGACTTGAGATGTCACTAGATACAATTTGAAATGCATCAAGGGTATAAACCATTAAAATGTTTAGAACTACGAACTACAATTCTCAAGGAACGGCTTAAAATACCTTAAGGAACGACTTGAAATGCTTTATAACATGAATTGAGAAACTCTAGGATATGACTTGAGAGATGTAAAAACATGACTTGCACAAGGTACAATTTGAAATGCATTAAGGGTATAAACAATTAAAATGTCTCGAACTATGAATTGAAATTCTCAAGGAACAACTTCGGATGCTCTAAGGAACAACTTAAGAAACTCTAGGGTATGACTTTGAAAGCATCATAACATGACTTGAGATATCACTAAGTACGAGGTATTTTAAATGTTTATACTGTTAATGCATTTTATATTGTAATCAGTGATGTCTCAAGTCATGTTATCACGCTTTAAAAGTCATACCATAGAGTTTCTCAAGTCGTGCTTTAGAGCATCTCAAGTCATTCCTTAGAGCATCCAAAGTTGTTCATTGAGAATTTCAGTTCGTAGATCGAGACATTTAATTGTTTATACCCTTAATGTATTTCAAATTGTATCTTGTGAAAGTCATGTTTTTATGTCTCTCAAGTCATATTTTAGAGTTTCTCAATTCATGTTATAGTGCATCTCAAGTCGTTCCTTAGGGCATCTTAAGTCGTTCCTTGAGAATTTTAGTTCGTAATTCTAGACATTTTAATAGTTTATACCTTTGATGCATTTCAAATTGTATCTAGTGACATCTCAAGTCATGTTTTCACACTTCTAAAATCATACCCTACAGTTTTCATGTCGTGCCTTAGAGAATCTCAAGTCGTTTCTTAGGGTGTCTCAAGTCGTTTCTACAGTTTCCTTGCTACATAAGCCGACCCATATATTTTCTCTAAGAAAAGATTCAATTTTTAAATACAAGAAGGTGACAATCTATACAAATAGAAACCAATATACAAATAAACAATTGAAAGAAGTAAGACAAGCAAGCTATACCCAAATCCATAATTAGGAAATCAATTATACTAGGAATTTTACTCATTGGGGGTAAATTTTAACTCATAGTTTTAACTATAGTTTCTTTTAATTTCTTCCAATATCTTAAATAGATATATATATATATATTCAATAATGAATCATTTAATATCAACTCAAGTTTTTCTTTACATTGGTAGTATTTTTTGAAAGCACTTACATTTTAGGTTTTATACTAACTCATTGAGACACAAATTTATATTTGGTTATCATATGTTAAAAAAGTAAATTTATTATGACCAACATATTATGTAAAAATGATTGACGATCACTGTTTCTTCAAGAAATCGCATTTAGAGTGTTAACAAATATTGCACAATTTAGTGGACTTATTAGCACATGTAATAAACTATAACTTACTTATTCATCTTTATAAACTATAGTTGTTTTGTTATAAAATAATTTAATGTATTAAGTTATTATTAAATAATGCACTTTTAATAGTTTTATTAAACAAATAATATTTTTAGAGTTTCAAAAAATTTTACCAAACCTCGTGAGGGCAACCTATAAAAAAAAGGCAATATATAAAATTAATACGTATTATATGCTTAAAAATAAGTAGAAGAGGTTATTGTGATAACAAACCAAGTAACCCTCTTATGATCTAACTAGTATGAATCCATTATAATTATAAATTTTAACATTGGGTATTTCGAGCCTATGTGAAATATGCGGTCGTTAGAGTAGTCAAGTTGGAAGAGCCATATAATTACTCCCTGTACACCCAAGTTCAATCTTCTATTCCCCCCTTAATTTTTTTTTTTTTTAAAAAACCCACATAAAATATGTCACGTTCACAAAATCCATACACATTTTATAAATAGATAAAAAAAAGTGATTTTTTTCGTTTTTTGATAAATGGTAAAAGAGAAAGGAACTCAAAATGATCAATTCGATAATACATCAAATCTATCTAAATTTTTACTATATTCATCAACTTCATTGTCAATATATTCTAAAAAAAAATTCATTATTAATAATTAATAAAAAAATGCTTCAATATCATTAAAAAAAAAAAACGCTATAGGGGTCGGTTGACCCTATTGCCACCCACCATGTCTTCGCCATTGGTTGTCCTAGCTTTCCACTCACTCCCAAGTTCAACTAAAAAATTTAATTCCCCTAACTAATTTGCTGAACCACGCAACCAGAAAAACGCAGAGTATTAACCATTTAACCTAGAGTGGGGATTTTTTTATCCCAAAATTTATCCAAGCCGTTTGGTGGTTATTGGTTGAAAATTGGTTTCAGTGGTTTGACCGAACGGTACTGCTTTCTTCGGCATCGAAAACGGCTTGGACGCCGCCCCCCCTCGAAACACCAAAACCCCGAACAGCCACTGAGCCTAACCGAACCCGAAAAGTCAGTAACTGCCCATAGTCGAATCGACATCAATCCGTTTTGTGCTCCTTCGCTGTTCGTTGATGTCGATAAGGGCCGTTCGGGTCGGTTACCAACACTGACCCACCCCTGTTTAACCTTGGCCTAAAGCGTCCTAGCTAAAACAAAAAATCTTGGCCCATTGCGCACGTGAACTGCGCACCGCATTAACCTTGTGTTGCGGTAAAACAACATGATGTTTGACATCGCTGAGGTTATCTTGGTAATCAACCACACATAAAATTATTGTATGTGACCGTGACACCACGTGACATGATGACGTGGTGTTACCAATCCATTTAGATTATAATAGGAAACATTTTAGCTAAAGGACTCCAATTATACCCCATGTCTCTATTCAGGACACTTTGTGTTAACTGAGAATTGAAATTTTCATTTTGTGCTAATTAAGAACTTTTTTTTTTTAGTTTTTATCTCAACTTTGGCCCGACGCTAGACCCATTAAACCTCCACCAAATTCAAAAAAATTATACTGAGTTTAAAGATATGCATATCCTTTTTACAACCATATAAAGATCACCCAAATCAGACCTTTACAACTCCAGATAATCGGCCCCAAATTAGGGTCTCGAAACTGTCCAATTTTTCCAAATATTTTTTTAGAGGTCTGATTGGACAGTCCCAGATGAATTTTTTTGTGGTATATCATCCACAGGGCAGAGTTTCAAGAACTATGCCACTTGTTTATGCAATATGAAGTTTGGAATGCAGAAGGATAGTGATGGAAGTTGGAATCCATATGGAAGAAAGCTACAGATTTATGCCAATCCAATTCACTCAAGAATTTTTTGAAAAAACAAGGAAAGTTGTCTTCTTTGCTTGTTAATCAAGGAAAGTTATCACTCAAGATAATCTGTATTAACTACTGTATATTCTGTTTTGCATTTGTTGGATGAATTTCCATTCACCCAAACTGTTCTCATCTTTATAATCATGAAGATAGGTTTTTATTATAAATAAGATTTACACTCATGCATATTAAACTGAGTAATGGTCAATTTTAGGTCTTGCGATAGCTGAATTGGAATTCTGCCATCCTGATTATGTATCTAAGGCTGAGGAGTCATGGAACCTCTATTTGGCGGTAATGTGGAGATCCGGATCAATCTTTTACCTTGTGCTTCTGATTCATAGTGTGCAAAAGTGAAGAAGCCATTGTTCAGGTTGTTCAGCTGTACCTGTAGAATGCAGCAAAAGTTACAATCTTGTACTGAAAGGAAGTGATTCAGACTATTCTGATTACACATCTGAAAAGCCTATGATAGTTGATAGACCTATTTTACCTCATTCCTCTGATTCTAGTTCCCAAATGCCACATAACTGCTGTGACAGAATGGTGGTGGTTAGTGCATTGAGAAACGTTTAGCTACCATTTATTATGAATAGAGTAACGTTTTAACTACCATTCATCTTGAGTTGCCATTATTTTCATCACCCACCACTTCGTTGATCTTGTAACTTGGATTTTTCAACCGAAATTCTTTCTGAACAGACACATTCTTCATAAAAAAATCGTACATATATATCTTTAACAATCTCTGACCTAAAGAAAATAAATAAAATTATGATCAATTCGAGCACCTTGACATTGTTGTGTATTGGATTATAATTAATCAATCTAGTAGATGCTACTATTAATAGCATGAGCCGGTCTGTCGTCGAATTGATAGATGTTCCATCCTATTCACTAGTGGAAGTGATCTCCAGATCTCCATTGAAGATGTTTGCTTTCATTAATATCCAATTTTAATTAGCCAAGCAACTCTTGGCTCTAAATGCCTGCAGGCCACTCTTAACATGTTTAGAGGGTTTGTGGATCCCCCAAAAAAAAAAAGCATGTTTGCTGGGATTAATTTATCTTTAAACTCTCATTTGGCGCGAAAAGTATCCTCCATTATACCCAAAAAGAACTGATTGTCTAAGAGATCGTTTCTACATCAGGAGAGTTACATGTGGGTTTCATTGCGCATGTTAATACACTGTCAAAACTGTGCACTGTGCACTGTCAACTATCAAGCTCAACTATCTTCTTGTTCATAAAATCAAGACTAAATTGTAATTTGCAACAAGGAAATACAGACCAGCCAAAAAGGAGTCAACATCTATAATATTCAAAATTCTCTCTCATTAGCCAAAAAGGTTTCTTAAGTTAAGCTTTTCCTGTGATACTTAATCATCCTAAGAACAAGCATTCATCTATCCACTTAAACATTCATTGCATCATGAACTACCTGGATTCATTGCACCTTTCACCATGAATCCATTTGGAACTACAATTGGCTAAACCAATCTACATAAAATGTACACCTGAAGTCAACCAAAACATATGGACTTTTCTTTCACTGTTAAGTTTATGGACATCACTTAGCAGAGGAATAGAGTTTCTGGCAGAAGCAGTCTAAGCTTTCAGGGGTAAACCAATTCTTTTGCATCTGCAATTTCCAGAGAAAGGTAAAGTGCATAACTAACAATACATGAACTGTGCTTCATAGAATAAACACATGGTAAAAGGGAAAAACTTACAAAGTAAGGGTAGCCCTCAATGCTAAAATTCTCTGGAGCACCCTCCATGAACAAATTAATGTAGTAGAGAACAAAGTTACCACATTCTACATCATCTCTCTGCTGTGGCACCTGAAAAATTATTTTTTTAAGTAAATATAAACATTTTCAAAGATGAATAGAGAAAGTCACAGAGATCATGGTTAGGTCACCTGAGGCACCAACAAAGGAATATCGTAGATAAGACGTGTGCCCTCTGCTTCATAAATGTCTTTTACAAATCTGAAAACAATGATAAACCGAATGGCACATCCAATAAATATGGTCCAGAAATAAGGGAGACAGGTTTTGCTAAAGAAAAAATATACCTTTTTATATATGGTTCAAGCTGCCTCGGATCTGCCTTTTCAAGAGAATCAAGCAACAACATGCATGGTTTTTGGGTTTCTGATTGCACACTCTCACCAATATGGCAGAGAATTAAGAGGCGCCAGTGACTCCTAAAAAAGGTGCATTTCAAATTAGAAAATGTTAGAACTGTAAGCATTAATAGAATGGAAGGATTTTAGGTCAAGGTAATGGAAGATAGCTACCAGCAAACAATAGGAACAAGAACATATTTCTTTGAAAAGATATGCTTCTTCTTAATCCAGGTCAGAACCTTGGCTTTGTAGGATTTTTTCATGTACAAATCAAACCATAAACAGTCAAGGTATGTGAAAGAAGTCCTCTTATCCTCTGAGAAGCTCTTCCATAAGTTCCTAAACATTTCAAACAAAATCCCATATGATAAGTTTGGGGCTACATTTCCTCAGCAGATTACTTAAAAGTTGAAACTAGGACTTACTCAAAGTAACATGAAAACTCTTCAGAGTTTAGCTTTTGTTTTTCTCTTGGTAGTGATACTGCTTGGTTGGCATCCTTGTGGTGGTTAAATCTCCTCGTTGACCTCTGAGATAATGATACCGCTTGGTTGGCATCCTTGCGGTGGTTTAATCTCTTTGTTGACTTCTGAGCTAGTGGTGCTGCCTGCTTGGCATCCTTGCGGTGTTTAAATCTCCTCGTTGACCTCTCCCGGTGAGGAAAGTTTAAAAAGCACGGCGATCTCTTTTTAATCACTTCAGTTTCACTTTTAGTTATTCTCTTCTTTTGAGCTTTCGAAGATGCTAAAACATGCATCCAACAAGTGCGATGCTTCGACAATTGTTCTCTGTAAATCTCTGTTGGAGGACACAAACACTCTAACCCATCAAACAATTCACTAACTAGTACATAAGCTAACAAGATGCAAATGAATTTTACTTTTGATATTCCTTGCCTAGTAATCTGAGTGCTGGAATATTATAAGAACAAAAGGGTTCTCTCATATGATGTAGAGTTTTATAACACTCAGATTAAAAGACAAAGTAATACCAACACAACCAGATAACCCATATCCAATATATTCAACCAAATTTCTGTATAACCCCAAATTCTCTCTCATTTAATTTCCATTCCATGCTATTTTGCTATCAATTCCCAAATAAAAGCCCAAAATTTAGGTCCATGAGAACCTTATCTAAGAGAATATACATAAAGAAACAATTTTAAACAAAACTACAAACAATTTTAACTTTATTTATAAAAGATTCCCTCTTTAATTTAAAGGACAAGCGTTTCCATGAATCCCCCAACACTAAATAAAAGATTAAAACTTGGAAAAGAACAAAGTGTATGGCAATTCCAACCAGAAAATTGAAGCAAAGCAAAAGAAACAGTGAATGAAACAGCAGAGTAGCGACAACAGAGAAGCCAAGACAGAGAAGGACTTGCCTGAAATGGGAGAGTGGAGATCGTCGTCGAGATCGACGGTAATGGGGGCATTGTTTTTCCTAGGCTTTCTCTTCGCCATTGGATACAGAGAGTGAGCTCGGAGTGGTTCACAGAGAGCTTCTGGTTCTCAACTGTGGAGGTGGAGGGGGTTTGGGACTTGACTTGGAGGATCCACTGTCAGAGTAGAGTGCTTGAGTTGGTATAATCATTGGGCCAATTTGGACCCTCGATTGCTGTACTATTAAAGAATATTCCAACTTCCATCTATTGCCTCGGGCCACGGGGATCCAGCGACGATTAGAATTCTGGGCTCATTTTGGGCTTTTCTTCTAAAATTCAAAATTTCATAAAATAACCGACCCATTTTAACAAGCTACTTTTTTCAGTTTTTGTTTGGTCAAATAACAAGGCAATAAAATTTTGTCTCATGCTTTGAAAAGTTGATAATTTAGATTTCTCAAAAAAAAAAAAAAAAAAAGTTTATAATTTAGACTCGAGAAAGTATAAATCATAATCGAGCTAGTCGAGTGTAGGGGCTGAAACTCAAACTTGGGTTTGAATTCGCCCAATTCAAATTGCACCACAATTCTTAAGATGCTTGCTTTTGCATTTTGATAAAAAAAAAATGAACAAATAAAAGAAAAACAATATATGTATAGTGTTTGTGTTTGTTATTCCACTTAAATTAGAATCGGTTGTATTCCAATTAGGATTTTCTTACACCTATACCTCCCAAACTTTGGGGAGAAATTTCTAGGCTTTTTATTGTTTTAGAAACAACAAAATGAGGCTCAAATGAAGCAATAAGTAGCAAAATGTGTCAAAGAAAATGAAAATACCACTTGGTAAGTATGAAAAGGATACCACTTAGACAGAAAATCCTGATGGAATAGATATAAATTCAACATTTTAACAAATTTTAAATTTTAAATTTTAAAAAATTTAATTTAAATCAATAAAATATTTTAATATTATATAATAATCACTTTGGATATTTTTTTTCCCATAAAGGTAAATGATTTTTGCAATTTTATCCCATTTTAGTCGATAGTCCTAATCCATTTACTAAGGTCATGTATTTTGGTGTGTCCTTCCATTATATCAACTTGTCTATTCCAGTTTTTTCATTACTTATAAGTGTGAAATTAAAACATTGCTCTTGATTTGGTTTAAGATTTAGAATTGGAGTTATAGAGCTTATGATTTTGGGAGCCCAAAACTTGAGACTTAAACTATAAGCTATATTACATCTATATGATAATATATGTTTATTGACATATTATAATTTATCTTTTTTATTTTGGTAAATAGTGACAAAAATGAAATTATGGAAAAGTGCATTGAGAAATTTATTATTTTTGAAAAATTTAATTGATTTATTTATAAATTTTAAATTCAAGTGGCATTGTGGTTTAATTTTTTCTTTTCCATTTTTTAACCCTTATAATTTTTTTGACAAGATGATATATGACATATAAGATTTTAAACATAAAGTATTAAATTAAAATTTAAAGCAAACTTGATATACTAAACTGAAATTAATCCTTATAATTTCCTTGTGTTTGCAATTTAAAAATTGGAGCCCATAATGGACCAAAGCGACCTACCCAGTCAGCCCGGACCATACAGCACTCAGGCCTGCTTTGCCTAGCCCACTTTACCCCCCACACTATAACACTTTGTCCGAGAAGCATACGATCACACCCTTACCTCCCCTCGAATTACCAGTCTACCACATAAACAAGAACACACACACAGACACAGTTCAGTGCCTCATCGCCCAAGCAAAGCACAAAGAAAGCCAAACTCGGCAACCTAACTCATTGAGTCACCATCACCGAATCGCCATGGAAGGACAAGAACCTCAGCAACCGCACCTCGTGCTGGCCAACAAGCTCTTCCTTCTCTCGCTCCCCGACGTCCAAGACATCGAGAAGGTCCGCCTCAGAGAGGAGGTCTTCGCCTCCGTCAAAGCCGACGGTAAATCGCCGATTTATTTCCGAGTTTTACTTTGCCGTCGTTCCAAATTTGCTTTACATAACGGGGATTGGGGGTTCCGTTTTGTGTTTTTTAGATATGGCGCCGTTGTACGAAACCCTAGTTGCCCAATCGGTGCTGGAGCTGGATCAGAGCGTTTTGGACTCGATGCGCGCGAAGAATCAGGACGAGCTCAAGAAGCTCGATGAAAAGTGAGTTAATAGTTTTTTGTGTTCCTTTCAATTTTAAGTTTTTTTTACCTAGCTTCTGTTTGGTTACCGAGAATTCTGAGAAAAGAAGAAGGATATTGAATTGAAATGCGTGCTTTAGTAGATACGAAATTGCAATATTAGCTACATATATTGTTGCATCTAATGGAGCATGGTTTCTTTGTTGACCTCTTTGTAAACCATTGGTGGTTTTACAGTGAATTAATATTTTGTCCAGATGTATTTAGTAACAAAATTGTATGGTGTGAAAAAGGGGACTATTATTCTAGTTTTTGTGATGTAATTTGTGCAGTGTAAACAAGCTAGATTGCCATGCCATGTGTCTTTGTCCAGTTGGTTAGCTTCTGCTGCAACACACCTGCAAAAACTGCTTTTTAAATTTGCCTTTTCTCCAAAATTTGATGGGAATAATAAACTGGTTGAATAGATCTGGGGTATTTAAATTTTTGATCCTCCTCCATGGCACATCAGGTTTCAACGATGCATGCACTTCTATTGGGTCTGAGGTGACTTCCCCCAAAGACATTGGAGTTTGGCATGGAGGTGTCAATGGATCCTAGTACATGGTCTGGCATAGAATAACAGTGAGTAGATATTGGGTTTAGAGGGTTTGTGGAGGGGGTTGAAAAGTATGATGTAATAGAGATTGAGGAGTAAATCTTAGATGCAACAGGTGAATGGTCAGGTTTCAAAAAGGAAGTTGGTTACCTTAAAGGTCTGCGTTAGGGTGGGTTTTCTAAATAGGATAAAGTTTGAAATCCTCCTCCCTTGAATGTAAGGAATTTTTTGCGTTAGGACTGGCTTGGTTTAATTGACCTTATTGTAATTGGACATAGTTAAGTTGATTTAGATTGGATTCCAATTGATAGAGAGAGAAGTGGGATCTTACGGATAGGCCGCAATGTCTGAGCTTTAGCATGTTAGTTCTCCTTAAAGCCTATTGACCAATTAACTTAGCCAATCTAATTCGTTTCTTCAGCATGGAATGTACTGTTTTATGTGGCCACATCCTTTCAACTGTGTTAAGCTGGTTCTGCTTATGCCCTATCTTTTATGGGATGCATCAATGCTTATTTTTACATTCAGCAGAAGGTCTTGCTTGGTTGCTCCCTTGTCCCTGTATGCGTTGAGGGTTTATGTCATGGGTTTTCTTTATAAATTATGTAAAAAACAAGAGTAGTTTCATGATTCAACTTGTTGGTCATCAGAGGGAAAGTATACATATTCCCCCAATTTGCATTTTTATTTTTTCTGATTTGGCATCATTATCAAATAATAAGTGACTTATCTGGTTGCCTTTGTTCAGGATTGCTGATGCCGAAGAAAACTTAGGTGAAAGTGAGGTTCGGGAAGCTCATTTGGCTAAGTCCTTGTTTTTCATTCGTATAGGTGACAAGGTAGATAAGTTGTAACTTATTTGTTGTACAAGTTATATCTGCTTTTGTCTTTTCACCTACTAGGTTGTTATATCTCAATTTGACATCCTACTTCTTCCCTTATGAACCTAGGAGAAAGCATTGGAACAGCTCAAGGTAACAGAAAGCAAAACAGTTGCAGTCGGGCAGAAGATGGACTTGGTGTTCTATACACTGCAACTTGGTTTCTTTTACATGGATTTCGACCTCATTTCTAAGAGCATTGATAAAGCGAAGAAGTAAGTGGTGACATGGATTTGTCAGCTGCATATTGTGGTTTTTTCATTTGCAAATTTTGTAGTTGAGCTTTGTTTGTAACTGTTGCATCATGATGACAGCTTATTTGAAGAGGGAGGTGATTGGGAAAGGAAGAATCGTTTGAAGGTGTATGAAGGCTTGTACTGCATGTCTACTCGAAATTTTAAGAAGGCAGCTGATTTGTTCTTGGATTCCATTTCTACCTTCACCACTTACGAAATATTCCCCTATGATATCTTCATATTTTATACCGTTCTTACGAGCATTATATCATTGGACAGAGTTTCCTTAAAACAAAAGGTATACTATATTGCTACTGCATGCTCGTGATATATTGCTACTGCATGCTTGTGATTTCACTTTCTTATTTTATATTTTTCTCCCATTCTGTTGGGTGATTCGTGTGCTTATATAAATTTCAACCAATATGTCACAGGTGGTGGATGCTCCTGAGATATTAACGGTGATTGGAAAAATACCGCATCTCTCCGAGTTTATGAACGCATTATATGGTTGCCAGTATAAGTCATTCTTCGCGGCATTTGGTAAGTAGATAAATAATTTTATAAGCTACATACATGCATATTTGTTCTAGTTACATTTCATTCAAATCCATATATTTCATACTTGTGATTTTTTTTCCCCAGCTGGCTTGACAGAGCAAATAAAGTTGGACCGGTATTTGCATCCACACTTCCGGTATTACATGAGGGAGGTCAGAACTGTTGTTTATTCCCAGTTCTTGGAATCCTACAAGAGTGTTACTATTGAAGCGATGGCAAAAGCATTTGGTGTGACTGTGGAATTCATTGATTTGTAAGTGGCTGTGTGTTATGGTTGCCTTTTAGTTTTATCTACATTCTTTTTAGTTTTGATTCTTGACTTAGTTCAGAGGCAGTTAAGTATTGTTACATGCCTTCTACATAAATCTAACCCATTTCTTGATTTTTACAGGGAGCTGTCTCGTTTCATAGCAGCAGGGAAGCTTCATTGCAAGATTGACAAAGTTGCTGGTGTTCTAGAAACTAATCGTCCGGATGCTAAGAATTCACTGTACCAAGCAACCATCAAGCAAGGGGACTTCTTATTAAACCGGATCCAGAAGCTGTCTCGTGTGATTGATCTCTAGGTAGTCTTTTCCCTGCATTTTGAAAGTGATCCTAAAGAACTTCGGAGCATTAAAACTGTTGCCATTTCACCTTTTGTTCGATGAATTAAGTTGTACTTTTCTCTTTCTCCAAATTTTTAAAGCACTCCAGCATACTCACCTTAAGGCTTCCTTTTTCTTTTCTATTTGCTAATTTATATTCATGTTGATTTACTGAGTGTATGGATTTTCAAGTATAAAATGCTTTATAGCTACAAAACGTGCCTTGTCAATGAATCGGCAATAAGAAAGAGTATGAATTGGCCTGGTGCCAGAACTGGGAACAACTGCTTTGCATGTACCCATCGAGCTCCTCCTGTTAATTGATTTGGGATTTCTGAAATTGCTTGAAATGGCATATGATATCAAGCAATTCCAGAAAGCCACCTTGTAAAAGAGGAGGATGTAAGCAATGAGTTTCCTTCATCACTACCTTAGAAGTATTGCATGTTGACCAAAACATCCTCTGTTATATCCTGGGATGACCGTGGCATTATATAGTACGATAACAAGTTCCAGTAATACAATCCGGATTCAGGCACAAACTATCGTCTGCATCCAAGCCACACTGAAAGAAATTAATGCGAGCATAACAGATTAATAGGTTTGAGTTTTCTCAAATATTTGTAGGTAAACCCAATGGCATAGAATTAAGGCCTTTTTTTTTTCTTGTTACGTTGAGATGAATAGAACCATTCACCTATTCTAAGCCTAATCCGTATTTAATACATAGGCATTCCCTGTCTGTTTTTCAGCAAGAAAATAGAATAGTTTTCTATGTGTGGCTATGCCAGTGGATTCAGTCATGTCTAAATCGTCTGCTCTTGCACCACATTTTCTAAACCAATCTCACTAACAGTCATGGCAAACTGAATTCCTGGGCAGCCCCTCCTGCCACCCCCAAATGGAATCAATTCGAAGTCGTTCCCTTTATAATCTCTTCCAATTTGCCATTTTTCACCATAACATGTGTATTGGCTTTGATGTTGTAACCATTTATTTCCACATCTTGGGTTGACATCCTGGGTATTAGTAATGAAAGTGGAGGATGTAAGCCAAGAGTCTCCTTCATCACGGCCTTCAAGTAGTGCATTCCAACCAAATCATCCTCTGTTACGTCTCCATTGCATTCCAACCAAAGAGTATATACATTATGATAAATTTTCTTTCTTTTAACTTTCTGCTGTTTTATTTTGTTGAAAGCTATTCTTAAGTCACAGTGCAACTCCACTCCTAGTGTAGCTATATGTTATGGGTAGTATGTAACATTTTTATTCGTGCATCAACATGTGTTTCCTGGTGATGTAAAACTTTGGCATGTTTCTTTTATGGGTAAACAAAGTTTGGCATGTTTTTGGGGAAAAATCTGCATACAATCATGTCATACATTATACAACCACTTTTTAACCCTTAAATCTTGACAGGTCCACTACTAGAGTATATATTTCGACCATCAAATGAGATTGTATGTCATAAGGCCAATAGAAAAACTCGTTTCTTGATTAACTTGATCACAAGCTTTACACGGCTCTGGTCATATACCACCAAAATTCTTTGTTATTATAAAATCGTGTGCCAATTAGAGTCATGTGCCATAATCTCCTACTGCTAGAATTGATCCAACTACCAAGCATAGTATGATCAAACAAGTTAATTTGCTCATGTCATATAAGTTTTGTACTTTAGTTAATTTGATGCGGCGGATGTTGTACTCCTATTTTGAAACAACTCAAAAAGATCCCAAAGAATAATATTTCTTGTATAACTTAATGTGTACAGAAACAATTACAGATGTAAAAACAGCAGAGTGTACACCGATGATGTACATGCCATTTTTTTGCATGATTTGTACATGTTAGGTTTTGCCTATATATGTAATTGTTCAGAACCTAGAGAACTAAACTACAAGGACTCAGATTTCAAGTGTCCTGCAAAAACTATGGCAATGGCTCTATCACCACTGTTGAATCAAGTGTGGCAAGAGCTACAAATTAGGAGCACTCTCTTCAATCCTTTCCTGGTTTCTCTTCTTTTTCTTTCCATTTGCCTCTTGTTTTCACTCATTGGATCAGGTGGGAAACTCAAATTACCGCCATCCCCATTAAGGTTACCAATAATTGGAAACCTTCACCAGCTAGGTACACTCCCACACCGCTCTCTTCATGCTCTCTCCAACACTGGTAGTTTCATCTGCAGAAATGGCCAAGGAAATCATGAAGACTCATGATACCATTTTCTCCGGCCGGTACCAGTCTACGGCTGCAAATACATTAGTCTATGGTTGCCAAGACGTGGCGTTTTCTCCTTATGGAGAGTACTGGAGACGAGTTCGGAAAATTTGTGTTCTTGAACTTCTGAGCCTTAAAAGGGTGCAAGAATTTCAGTATGCAAGGGAAGAAGAAGTTGCAGAATTGATCAGCATGATACGCAAAGCAAGCCTCAGTGGGGCTCCCATTAATCTAAGTGAGATGCTGATGGTAACCTCCAACAACATAATTTCTAGGTGTATTCTGGGACACAAGTTTGTGGAAGAAGAGGGTAATTGGTTTGGGGAGATATCAAGAAGGTTGATGAAGCAAATAATGGCTGTCAGTTATGGAGATTTCTTCCCTTCTTTGAGTTGGATTGACCGTCTTAGAGGCTTCAATGCATGCTTGAAAGCAACTTCTGCCGGATTAGATGGATTCTTTGATCAGATGATTGAAGAACATAAGACAGCAAAGAGAGAAGGTGAGCCTGATAGGAAGGATTTTGTGGATGATCTCCTCCAACTTCAAAAGGATGGCATGCATGACTTTGAGCTCACTCAAGACAACCTGAAGGCAATCCTACAGGTCTCTCTCTGTATATCACTCACTAACAAACTCACTTACTTTTTCTCAACACACAGTTTGTTGGCTTACTACTATACCCAAAAGCTTAAGCTGTTGGATGTGGGATAACACTTGTTTTATATTCTAACAATATGCCTGAAAGATTTTATGTCTATGGTTTTAGGACAAGTTTATAGGCGGAAGTGATACTACTACAACAGGGCTGGAATGGTTAATGACAGAGCTAGTGAGAAATGCTAGTGTGATGGAGAAAGTGCAAGAAGAGGTAAGAAGAGTTGTGGGGAAAAAGGCAAGGGTAGATGTGAATGATATCAATCAAATGGAGTACATGAAATGTGTTATCAAAGAAAATCTCAGAATCCATCCTCCAGCTCCACTTTTAGTTCCTCGAGAAACAACTGCAGGTGTTGAGTTGGGAGGCTACTATATCCCTGCAAAAACAAGAGTGTTTGTCAATGCATTTGCAATCCAAAGGGACCCCAAATTCTGGGACAGACCAGAGGAGTTTGTCCCAGAGAGATTTAGGGAAACCCAATTGATTTCAAAGGCCAGGACTTCCAGTTCATCCCATTTGGTGGAGGGAGAAGAGGGTGTCCTGGACTCACCTTTGCAGTTGCTTCAGCTGAATATGTGCTTGCCAACCTTACAACCTTACAACCTTCTATGTGTAAGGATTCCTATATATGATCTTAAATTCTCATATAAGATCTAGTCAGAACAAACTTCTATTGACATTAAGAATTCTCGTATAAAATCTCTGAAAATCACCCTTAAATTGTATATCTAAGTATAAAAAATGCTCTAAAACTTTTTCTCATGTGACAGAGTTGGAATAAATAAACAAATGATGAGAAACAAGTTGAATTCTATGTTGTGGAATGTAAGTGGCCTGCCAAAAATATGGCAATGGCTCTTTTTCTATTACCACAAATGAATCAAATGTTGCAAGAGCTACAAAGGAGCCGCTCTCTTCAATCTTTTCCTGGTTTCTCTTCTCTTTCTTTCCATACTCATTTTGAAGATTTTCTGCCAAGAGGATGTAAGAGAAGAATGCTTCAATATTCAGCTCTTGCTGCATTTTCAGGAGATTTAACATCATCTCTTTCTTCTCTATGTTTATACGTGTGTTAATTATATATGTGAATTATGGAGGTCCATTTATGTATGAGATCGATCAAGATCAGAGCAACTGGGCTTTGCCACTTGCTCATCAACATTTTCAACATCAACGACTCTGCAGCCCCATGTGATGTGACATGACCAAAGCACTATTTAAGTGGCTTTCATATAACTATATAAGTGACAATGAGAAGAAAAAAAAAATGTATATATATATATTTTAGGGTAAACTTCTTTGAAATTAATGTGGAAGTGTGGAACCAAAAACAGCACATATATGTGGAAAATTTGTCCAATGATACAAGCAATTTTCCAGAAGATTTTGAACAAAAAATGAAGTTTCAGATTGTTGCATGTATCCGTACTGTTCTTTTTTAATTCCTTAATTAAAAAAGAGTATTCCTACACTCATCAACGTTGGGAGACATTTGTTGCTTTCATCCTATGGCATTTTGAGCTTGATGACCCTTGTTAGGCGTCGAGGGACCAAGTGTTTCCCTGCTAGCAGATTTAGAATAACATCCATTAGTGGCATGTTTCCACTTAACCACATCTCTCCTCTCAGAATTAGGAACTAAGCTTTGCTATGCTAAACCAAAACTTCATTAGTTTATCATTAATGGCGTATCACTGTGTCAGTCTTCTTAATTTTTTCATGTTGTACAGTGTCATTGGAATGATATATGTATGATACACAAATATGATAAAGGGAAGCTCACCAAAAGTTATACCAAATAAATTATCGTTCACTAGCTAACAAAAATAATTAACACAAAATAAACACACTTTTCTTCTCTATGTTTATGTTTATAAAATTACATTATTTATACATAACCAAGCCTGCATAATACAACCTGATTCCTTTTTAATTACTTCTCACTCCAACACACACACACATAAACCTAATACAATCATAGGATGAAGGCCATAATTATTACACACGTATTCTCTCTATCTGCACTTTAACACGAAAATGAAACCGCGACTGCTTTAAGAGGATATTTTCTATGTGTGGATAGACCAGTGAATTCAGTCATGTCTAAATCCTCTGCTCTTCCTCCACCAGGCAATGCCCAGTTGAAATTGTGCAGCAGATTTGCTAAAGCAATCTCATTAACAGTCATGGCAAACTGCATTCCTGGGCAGCCTCTCCTTCCAGCCCCAAATGGAATCAATTCGAAGTCGTTCCCTTTATAATCTACACTACTATTCATGAACCTTTCTGGCTCATACTCCTCTGCTTTGTTGTATGACTTGGGATCTCTTCCAATTGCCCATCCATTTATCAAAACTTGTGTGTTGGCTTTAATGTTGTAACCATTTACTTTCACATCTTGGGTCGACATCCTCGGCCCTAGTAATACAAGTGGAGGATGTAAACGAAGAGTCTCCTTCATCACTGCCTTCAAGTAGTGCATTCCAACCAAATCATCCTCTGTTATCTCTCTTCTGCTTCCAACTATTCCCCTTACCTCTTTCTGCAATTTGTTCATCACCCTTGGATGTCTTAAAAGCTCAGACATTGCCCACTCTAGGGCTGTATGGGTGGTATCAGTGCCACCAGAAAACATATCCTACAAGAGTATTGGTCACCCAAGATTTATTAAATAAGAATTTATCCACTAGAGAGAGAGAGAGAGAGGGAGAGAGAGAATTACCAAGAGGATAGCCTTTATACCATCTCTATCAATAGAAAAACCATGCAAATTTTGTTTCTGAATCCCAAGTAAAACGTCTACAAAGTCCTCTTGGTCATCCTCATCCTCAATATGAACATGGTCAGCATTTCCACTCATTGAACTAGTATCCATATGCTCTTGAACCACTCTCTCTAAAAAGTCATCGAATTGTTTAGCCACCTTGTCAAATCTAGCATCCAAACCATTGACACGGCTGAACCAAGCAAGCCATGGGATATAGTCCCCAATAACAGAACTTCCTAATAACTCTCCAAACTCCCCCAAAATCTCCTTAAACTCCCTCCCAGCTTCCCCATCACTGTGCTTCCTACCTAGAGCTACTCTACAGAAAACATCATTAGCAAGCGTCGCAAATATTTCACTTAAATTCAAAACTGATGAGGAGGAGGAGGAGGATATACAAGACTGCTTTATCTGGCTAATCATGAATTTCGTTTCCTCTTCTCTCACAGCACGAAAAGACCGAACCCTTTTGTTGCTCAACAGATTCAAAACACATATACTTTTCACCTGCCTCCAATACTCACCATAAGGTGCTGTTGCTATGTCTTTGAAATTGTAGAGAAGCTTCTTAAAGACTGTCAACCTAGGTCGATCGGAGAATGTGAGGTCATGAGTTTTCATGACCTCGCATGCAGCCTCAGCCGACGAGACAATAAGGACTGGCACGCTTCCAAGATGAAGGAGCATGAGAGGACCATGGCGATGAGATAAGGCTTGAAGTGAGCGATGAGGGTGCAAGCCTAGTTGGTAAAGGTTTCCAATTATAGGAAACTTTGGTGGAGAAGGTGGTGAGTTTGTTGGGGTAGTGGAGGACCATTTGTATACAAGGATGATGAAAATGGCCACAACTAGTAGTGTGAAGGAAGAAGGTTGCAAAAAGGAAAAGAATGTTTCAATATTCAACTCCTCCAGCATTTGCAGGAGATATAACATCTTCTTTTCTTCTCTATGTTTATATGTATAATGTGTGTTATATATGTGGTTATGGTGGTTAATTTATAAGATGATCAAGATAAGAGCTTTGGCTTTGGCACTTGCTCATGAGCACTAAGATTAACAATATTTGGATCATCGTCAGCATCCCCAAGGGGCATGCATAATCAACAATATTTAAATGGTGACATGGGAAAGATTGATCCGATCCCTTCACAGTACTTCAACGGTACTGAAAAGTTAAACAGCAATTAAGTTATACTAATTCAATTTGTTCTTGCTACACATATGCAGCTCCAGTAAGAAAAATTTCTTTTAATAATATTAATTTGATTGGTTTCCACTTTTAGTATTATAAGAATGGGATCAACCGCATCCCATGCATTAGATTTTTTTATCATATAAAACAAAACATATGAGTAGTGACAATTATAACCAAAAATCAAGTTTAAGTTTAACATTGGTGCATGTATCAGTTCGATCTTTTCTTTTAACTTCTTGATTGATGTTGAAAGTGCACTAGATTGATATAAAGATGCACACAAGCATATCACAGCATGTTGCAAAGTGTCATTCGCTTTTAGGTCCTCGGCCAGCATGTTTAACTATATATACGTACATATATACATGATTAAAAGAGTGCTACTACACTCGCCATATTAATTTATTTACCAAATGAGGATCTGCAATTGGGCATTTCGCCATATTAATATATACTTTTGGGTTTTTTTTTTTTACCAAAATACCAAAAAAAAAAACCGCCTATCGAGCAGATCGGTTCGGTGTTGTTTGTGCCTTTTTTGGTTTCGGTTGGTGAACCGAACCGCACAGCCACTATGGGGGTCGGAAGCAATTTGGATACCACCCCCCTCGAAACACCAAAAACCTGAAGCACATCGCCAATTACCACCGACCGAACCCAAAAATGTCGGTCACTAACAACAGTCGGTTCGGCGGCGGTTCCGTTATGTGGCATTCCTCCTCCGTTGGTTAGGTCGTCGGTCCCGGCCATTAGATTCCACCCTTCCCATGTCCCTTTCTCTCTTTTCATTGTCTCTGATTTATTAATTTATTATAATTTAAAAATCCCTGTTAACAAGCTAGTAAATTACAATGCCACACTTACCACGCCTAAAGCAATACAGGATAAGAGGGAAAAAAAACAAAGATAGAAATGCTAAAATTGCAACCAACCATGGTTTGATTAAGCTTCATGACAAAAGAAAAAGAGGTTTGTTTAAGGTAACCCATTTCATCTCCGAAGGCATTAGGATTGTCCTTTCCTAATTCCTAACACACTTTCTCTCTCTCCTCAATTGAATGGGATCAGCGCAGGGGAGCTGGATCTAGAGGATCCTAGAGGATCCTAGAGATTAGGCGTACGTAGAGGGACCCAAGTCTTTCCCTGCTAGCAGAAAGGCGCTGCAGATTCAGAATAACATCCATTTGTAGCAGGATGCAGGTACTTAACCATCTCACCTCTCAGAATTATTAAGGAACTATTTTTTTTTTTCAAATTTTTTAAGCTCTATATTAGGAATAATTAATTAAGCTGTATATGCATAACCAAAAAAAAGTTGATTAATTAGCTTAGCATTAGTTGGTGTATCAGTTTTCTTTATTGCACAGTGTCATCTGATTTATATATAAAAGATGTAGTACATAAGCATATGATATATAGCAATTGGGTGTTCCCTCTTATCTATATTTCAGCAAGAAAATGGAATAGGAACCGCTTTAAGTGGATATTTTCTATGTGTTGTTAAGCCAGTGGATTCAGTCATGTCTAAATCCTCTGCTCTAGCTCCACCGGGCAATGCCCAATTGAACTTGTGCACTATACTTGCTAAAGCAATCTCAAAAGAAGACATGGCAAACTGAATTCCAGGGCAGCCCCTCCTGCCACTCCCAAATGGAATGAGTTCGAAGTCGTTCCCTTTATAATCTACACTGCTATTCATGAACCTCTCTGGCTCGAACTCCTCTGGCTTGTTGTATGACTTGGGATCTCTTCCAATTGCCCATGCATTCATCACAACCTGTGTGTTGGCTTTAATGTTGTAACCATTTATTTCCACATCTTGGGTTGACTTCCTGGGAAGTAGTAATGCAAGTGGAGGATGTAAGCGAAGAGTCTCCTTCATCACTGCCTTCAAGTAGTGCATTCCAACCAAGTCATCCTCTGTTACGTCTCTTTCGGTTTCTACTATCCCCCTCACCTCCTTCTGCAATTTGTTCATGACCCTTGGATTCCTTAAAAGCTCAGACATTGCCCACTCTAGGGCTGTATATGTGGTGTCAGTGCCAGCAGCAAACATATCCTGCAAGAACTAATATTGATTAACCAAGGATGATTAAATTAATTAATCGTAGGAGAGGGAGAGAGAGAAAGAGAGAGAGTTGATTACCAAGATGAGAGCCTTTATGGTAATTCTATCAATAGGAAAACCAAGCAAGTTTTCTTTCTGAATCCCAAGTAAAACTTCCACAAAATTCTTCTCATCATCCTCCTTCTGAATATGAACATGACCATGATGATTTTCACCCTTTGAACTACGACCCATATGCTCTTGAACCACTCCATCTAAAAGGTCATCATACTGCTTAGCCACCTTGTCTAATCTAGCGTTCAAACCATTGACATTGTTCAACCAAGCAAGCCATGGGATAAAATCCCCAATATTAGGAGTTCCCAATAACTCCATAAACTCCCCCAAAAACTCCAGAAACATTCTACCATTTTCTTCATCACTGCACTTCCTCCCAATAGACACTCTACAGGCGACATCATTTGTAAGCGTCACAAAAATTTTGCTTAAATTCAGAACTGATGATGAGGACTGCTTTATCTTGGTGATCATGGATTTTGTTTCCTCTTCCCTCACAGCTCGAAAAGACCGAACCCTTTTGTTGCTCAAAAGATTTAGAACAAATATACGTTTCATCTGCCTCCAATACTCACCATAAGGTGCTGTTGCAACGTCTTTGTAATTGTAGGAAAGCTTCTTAAAGACGGTCAACTTGGGTCTGTCGGAGAATACGAGGTCATGGGTTTTCAAGATCTCACGGGCAGCCTCAGCCGACGAGACAATGAGGACTGGCAGGCTTCCGAAATGGAAGAGCATGAAAGGGCCATGGCGTTGAGATAAGGCTTGAAGTGAGCGATGAGGGGACATACTTAATTGGGGAAGGTTGCCAATAATAGGAAGCTTTGGTGGAGAAGGTGGTGGGTTTAATGCTGTGGTAGTAGTGGAGGACCATTTGTATACAAGGATGAGGAAAATGGCCACAAGTAGTAGTGTGAAGAAGGAAGAAGGTTGCAACAAGCTTGAGAAGAGTGTTTCAATATTCAGCTCTTCCAGCATTTGCCAGCTTAGATTTAACATCATCTTCTTCTCTATGTTTATGTGTCTAATATATGTGATTGCGGTGGTCCATTTATAAGATCAAGATCAGAGCTTGGGTACTTTGCCTGCCACTTGCTCAACATCAACAATTAATAATTAATGCCCCATGTCCAATGATTGACAATATTCATTCTTTTTCTTGGCTTGGGTACTTTGCCACTTGCTCAATATTCAACGATTAACAATAGAGAGCAGTTTTGCTCACCTTCACCTCCCATCTAATAAAATGTTACCATGTGTTTAAAAAATTAACTATGAGTTAATTTATTGTATTATGAGTACGTTTTACCCTATAATTTGACAACTCTTTTATACTTTTACCCTTGTATTTTATTATTCAACTTTTTTTTTTTTTTTTCACTTTTTTAATACCCATTAATTTCTCTTTTCTCTTTTATTTAATTATTTCTAATAATTTTTGCGTCTTTTGTTTTTTTGCTCTTCTCCAGTACATCTCCAATACCCAAAAAATCACATCCATTTTTTTTTTTAGGGTTTTCTCCTGTATGCACTTTTATATATTTTTTTAATTAATTAAAAAATAAAATATTCCAACAATACATTTGCAATTCGAACAAAAAACTCATTTGCAAAGTTTAATCTAAAATGTTGGCCAAACAAAAATCTAAAACAACTTATTTGCATATATAGAAAATCCAATAAAAAAATTACATAAGTTAAAAAAAAAAAAATTATGTGGTTGAAACTATTCTTCTCTCTTCAAATGCTGCAAAATCTTGGATTGGCCTAAGAATTTGTTTGATTTGAAAAGGTCATGTATGAGACAAGAGAGAAGAATTCTTAGACCCAAAAAATGTGTTGTTGGAATATTTTTTTAATTAATTAAAAAAATTGATAAAGGTGTATACAGGAGAAGACCTAGAAAAATGGATGTGGTTTTTTGGGTACTGAAGGCGTATAGGAGAAGAGCAAAAAAAAAAAAAAGCAAAAATTATTAAATGGATGTGGTTTTTGGGTACTGAAGGTGTACTGGAGAAGAGCAAAAAAATAAAAGAAGCAAAACTTATTAGAAATAATTAAATAAAAGAGAAAAGAGAAATTAATGGGTAATAAAAAAGTTGAGTAATACAAAATAAGGGTAAAAGTAGAAAAAAGTTGCCAAAATATTTTTCTCTCTCATCATTATAACATCATAAATAATTAAATACAATAAATTAAGAGGGCTGCTATTTGCACACCCCTAAATTTCTTTTTGCACACCCTTTCTGAAAAAAAAAAAAAAAAACTCAAAGAAAAAAACCATTTGGCCCTTCCCTCACCCACACACTGAAAGTTTAATTTAGGTGATCTGTTCACTTAATAAACTTGATTAATTTCACTTTCAGTGATCGGACCCCAATTTTTGGTTTATGTGATCACTCACGAACTAGTCAAACAAACACAACTCAGACGGTTCAGTAACGAAAATATGAAACTCCAGATTGACTTCTAAAAACCAAAAATCACTTCTGTAAACAACACAAATCAAACACACCAAGGATCAAGTGACATCCTATACACTCAGAGGACCCATCACAGTAGGCATCCCAGTGTTATCCACAACTACAGTGGTGTGTGATTAGCTAGACAGTTATATAAGGCATATATCAATTTCAAGCATATAGCTACAGTACAGATTTGTGTTTAAAAGTTGAGTGAGTCAGTAAGCATAACAACACAAACAAGAAAGACAAATGCACACAAGATGTTTACCCAGAAAAACCACAAAGGGTAAAAACTGGGGGTTTATCCAGCTGACCAGGCAATCCACTAAATAAGAAGTTCAATACAAAGGGAGCACACAGCACACAAGCTCAATCACTAAGTCCTAGACTAAGTGGCAGCTTTCTTACCCCTTTGTGCAACTTCCATAAGCAAGGCAATCGGTCATTCATGAAGAAGGCAGCTCCAACTCCAAGCTCATCAACCCATGGCACCAATTCGCACCAAGCCCAGTAGATTCATCAATGCATGAACATGATATGCCAATGTGGGATTCTAAAACAAAGATCAACCTTCTCAAGCTATAGGCATGAAAAGGTTGATATTGAATCCTTCAACTAAAATCTAAAATAAATGTGTTTGAAGAATGTATGAAAAGATTTAAGCACTCAAACCCATTTAGAATTTTAAATGAAACAAAACAAGTTCAGGAAATCTTTTTGATTTTTCAAGAATTAAAAGACCATATTCTGAAAATGTTAAAGATGAGCACTTAACCTCAAAAATACCCAGGCATAAAACCCGAAAAATACACACCCAAAGTGCTCATGCGCCACACCAAAAAGATCTGAACAGAATGCCCCTTATACCCGTATACACCCACGCAACTTTCATGTTTGCCCGAGCCACGTGGAAGCCAATCAATGGCTGTCCACAAGAGACGAATGAGGGGCATATTCTCTTTGTCCTAGAGGGGTATCCTAGTATTACTAAGGATAGGAATGAGGAGCTGTAAAAAGGAATTTTGCTTTATTTTGCAAAAATCAGAAATGGGGAAGATGATGAATAGTGCTGATGTGTGAAGGTGTGTGGTGTGAATGGCAAAGGAGCAATCAGATCTGATTGATACAGTAGGGGAACCAAGCCATGTGCAATGCACATGCATGTTTAGTAAAAAACAGAACATGGGCTTTCAATGAAATGGGCTGTAAGAGTAAAACCCGAAATGGCCCCACTGTAGTGACTGTGACTTAAGTATCAACCACTGTACGTGAAAAACATTGTTCTTTATGATCAGTGAATGACTAGTCAAATAGACAAAAAACTGTTAATTTCATGAAATGAATGAAGTGCAGTATAACTTGTGTCTTTGTTCATTCTTGACTTCTTCAATGCAGCTGAACTTGTCCTTAATCTAGTCTAGAGCTTGTGAGTGTTTAACTAAAAATAAATACAATTGTTTTGACGAGGAAAATAGCCAATATAACAAATCCTAGAAACTAACACACACCCCCATCCCCAGCTCCCCCCCGTGCACACCCCACCGCTCACCTGCAAATTTCTTTTTTTTTTCTTCTTCATCGTCGAAGCCCACCCCCCATCCTTTCTCTTCTTTTTCTTCTTCCCCCCACCCCAGCCACCTCCTCTCGAGCCCTCCCCTCCTCACATCTCTGAGCCCTCCCCAATCCCTCCTCCCCGCATGCACCACCTACAAACAGCCACCACATTCTTCACCTTTCTCTCTTTCTCTCTCTCTCTCTCTCTCTTTCTCTCTATCTATCTTTCCCTCTCTCCTCTCACCCAAGCAGACATCCAAACAAATTTAAAAAAAAAAATTGCAGCGGGTTCGGTGGACCTGTGCCGAACCCGGTGGTTTCGTTCAACAGGTACCCGCCGAATAGAATAGGATTGTTCGTGGGTACC
The DNA here is from genome assembly GCF_963921425.1 of Dryas octopetala. Classification (NCBI taxonomy): domain Eukaryota; kingdom Viridiplantae; phylum Streptophyta; class Magnoliopsida; order Rosales; family Rosaceae; genus Dryas; species Dryas octopetala. Next base: position 14,998,944 of record NC_141374.1, on the reverse strand, counting down.
TACCAAACGAAACCATCGGGTTCGGCACTGGTCCACCGAACCTGCTCCAATTTTTTTTTAACTTCTCTTCTCTCCGGCGCGCGACGGTGAGCTAGCTGGAAGAAGGGAGGTGGTCGGGGTAGGGGGAAGAAAAAGAAGAGAGAGTGGGGTGGTCGGGGTAGGGGAAGAAAAAGAAGAGAGGGTGGGGTGGTCGCCGGTGGTGGTAGGCTGCTCGGGGATGGGTGTGTGCCGGAGAGAGGAGAGGTGGGGAGGAGGTGTGTGGGTGAGGGGGTGTGTACGGGGGGGGGGGGAGATGGGGATGAAGTGTGTGTGTGTGTGATTTTTTTTTTTTTTCTGTTTAGGAAGGGTGTGCAAAAAGAAAAATGGATGGGGTATAAGGTCTTTTTCCTTGAGTTTTTTTTTTTTTTTTTTTTTTTTTTTTTTTTTTTTAAGAAAGGATGTGCAAAAAGAAGAAAAGGGTGTGCAAATAGCAGCCCTCTAAATTAACTCATAGTCAGTTCTTTAAACACATGACAACATTTTAGATAAGAGGTGAGCATACATCTAAGTTAAAGAGGGTGAGCAAAGCTGCTTTCTTAACAATAATGCCCCGTGTGACTTGATCGACAATATTTAAATGGCCCCAGGAGTTGACTTTTTTTATTTTTTATGATAAACTTGTTTGAAAGTGGCTAATAATAGAAGTTATTGGAGTTAGTTTAAGTGGTGATGGTAGGTGGGGTAAAGATTATGATTAGGTTAGAGATAAGAGCTGTGACTTTAAAACTAGAATTCAAGATTAACAATATTTGGATCATCGTCAACAGCCCCAAGGGCATGATCCCCCCAAGGGGCATGATCAACAATACTTAATTAAATGGTGACATGGAAAAGATTAGTTCCATCCCTTCACCCTTCACCCTTCACCCTTCAACGGTACTGAAGAGTTCGACATTAATTAAGTTATACTAATTCAACTCGGTAATGCCACACATATGCAGCTCCAGTACCAATTTCTTCTATTAACAGTTAGGGTTAAATACATTTTTGGTCCACGAACTTTGAGCGGTTTCTCAATTTGGTCCACAAATTTTGAAACGTGATAAAAATAACCCCGAATTATCCAATTTGTGTCAATTCAGGATTTTCCGTTCAAATATCTAACAGAAGCTGACGTGGCCGTTAAACGCTGACGTGGCGCACATTTCGTGTCACCTCTTTTATTTTATTTTCAGATTTTTTCTATTTTCCTATTTTTATAAACTTTAAAATTTAATTAAAAATAGCTCCGGACTCATAAAAATACATGAAAAATTCCTACAACCTCGTCTTAACTAGTCCAAATTTATTATGGGACCAAATTACCAATTTGTCCTTTGAGAGTTTCTAAAAAATTTGGGAAGTCTAAATTTGCCCTCTAAGACCGAGAGGTCTTTTGGGTAGTAAGTGTTCACGAGAAAGGTAGTGTTAGTTTTTAGAAGACCAACGGTGCAAACCTCATATTTTTTGAAGTTCGGGAGATTATTCTATGAATTTCCAAAGAGTCTAGAGTATTTTAATTTTTTAGAAATAAATTTGAACTTCCCAAATTTTCTGGAAACTCTCAGAGGGCAAATTGGTAATTTGGCCCCATAATAAATTAGTACTAGTTAAGGCGAGATAGTAGGAATTTTCCGTGTATTTTTATGAGTCCGGAGCTATTTTTAATTAATTTTTAAAGTTTATAAAAATAGGAAAATAGAAAAAATCTGAAAATAAAATAAAAGAGGTGACACGTGGCGCACATTCAGTGCGCCACATCAGCATTTAACGGCCACGTCAGCTTCCGTTAGATATTTGGACGGAAAATCCTGAATTGACACAAATTGGATAATTCGGGGTTATTTTGTCACGTTTCAAAATTGGTGCACCAAATTAAGAAATCACTCAAAGTTCGTAGACCAAAAATGTATTTAACCCTAACAGTTATTAATTGGATTGATTTCCATGATTAGTAGTATAAGCATGGGATCAACAACCTTACTTGAAACAAAGAAAGCAACTTATGAACTACTGTATCCCCTGCATTAGATTTATTTATGTACATATAAAACAGAATGTGTGAGTTGTGACAATTTTAACCAATAATCAAGTTTAAGTTCAACATTGGTGCATGTATCAGTACTGTTGTTCTGTTATATTGATCTGTAAATACTCTCTCCCTCTCCAGCTTTACTTCCTATGGCTTCAAGTAAAGCAGCAATCACGTTAGTGGCGATTCTGTTTGTTTTATAGTTTGAGTGAGTGTCAAGTTTGAATTAATTTATGAGTTTAACAATATTTGATCAATATTGTCAAATGGGATTAATACCATTTTGCTCCCCCGACTATTACACTTGTATCAGTTTGCTCCCCAGACTTCTAATTTGGAAAATTAAGGACTCTGACTTTTTCAATTTTGCCAATTGAGGTTCTTTTGTCAATTTACACATTTTTTATCCAAATCTTTGAGGGCAAAATGGTCCCTTCCAATTAGATCTTATCATTTTTTCCTCATGCATCATTTTTCCTCTTTTATTTCTTGCTAAATTTTGCTTGATCATCTCGACATTTTAGATGAAAAATGTATAAATTGACGGAATAATCTTAATTGGCAAAATTGAAAAAGTCAGGGTCCTTAATTTTCCAAATTAGAAGTCTGGGGAGCAAACTGATACATGTGTAATAGTCTGGGGAGCAAAATGACATTAATCCCTTGTCAAATAGAGAGAAAAGCGAGAGAGTGCAAGAGAGAAATTGGAAGAGATCAGTGTGTATTATTCCATTGGGGTAAGCCCTTATATAAACTAATTACATGAGGAGTAGAAAAGTTAATGCATGTGAAATTGAAAATCTATTTATATTCCCTGTATCTAAATTTCAGAAAGAAAATGGAGTAGCAACAGCTTTAAGATGATATTTTCTGTGTGTGGCTATGCCAGTGGATTCAGTCATGTCTACATCCTCTGGTGTTGCTCCCCCAGGCAATTCCCAATTGAACTTGTACACCAGATTTGCCAACGCAACCTCAAGAAGAGTCATGGCAAAATGAATTCCTGGGCAGCGCCTCCTGCCACTCCCAAATGGAAGCAAATCGAAGTCGTTTCCTATATAATCTACATCACTATTCATGAACCTCTCTGGCTCGAATTCCTCGGGTTTGTTGTATGCCTTGGGATCTCTTCCAATTTGCCATGCATTCACCATAACTTGTGTGTTGGCTTTGATGTCGTAACCATTTACTTTCACATCTCGGGTCGATTTGTGGGGTAATAGTAATGTAAATGGAGGATGTAACCGAAGAGCCTCCTTCAACACTGCCTTCAAGTAGGGCATTCCAACCAAATCATCCTCTGTTATTATGTCTTCTCTGTTTCCAACTAATCCCCTTACCTCTTTTTGCAATTTGTTCATGACCCTTGGATGCCTTAGAAGTTCAGCCATTGTCCAGTCTATGGCTGTATACGAGGTATCAGTGCCAGCAGCAAACACATCCTACAAGAATATTATCAACCAAGGTTGACAAAATATAAGTGACCTCAAACTAATACATAGATACGTGTAGAGAGAGAGAGAGAGAGAGAGAGAGAGAGAGAGAGAGAGAGAGTTACCAGGATGATAGCCTTTATGCTATCTCTTTCAATAGGAACACTAAGGGTGTTTTGTTTCTGAACATCAAGTAAAACGTCCACAAAATCCTTGTCATCATCCTCCTTCTCAACGCTAGCATCCATATGCTCTTGAACCACTTTGTCTAAAAAGTCATCAAACCTCTTAGCCATCTTGTCTAATTTAGCGTCCACACCATTGACATAGGTGAACCAAGAAAGCCATGGGATAAAGTCCCCAATAATGAGTGCTCCCAATAATTCTATAAACTCTTCAAAAAGCTGCTTAAACTCCCTCCCACTTTCGCCATTGCTGTACTTCCTCCCCAGAGCCGCTCTACTGATAACATCACTAGTAAGCGTCATAAGCGTTTCGGTTAAATTCACAACTGATGATGATGAGGAGGACTGCTTTATCTTGTTGATCATGGATTTCATTTCCTCTTCCCTAACAGCACGAAAAGATCGAACCCTTTTGTTGCTGACAAGATTTAACACACATACACTTCTCGTCTGCCTCCAATACTCACCATATGGCGCCGTTGCTATGTCTTTATAATTGTAGACAAGCTTCTCAAAGACAGTGGACTTGGGTCTGTCGGAGAATGTGAGATCATGGGTTTTCATGATCTCGCAGGCAGCCTGAGCCGATGAGACAACAAGGATTGGCTTGCTTCCGAAATGGAGGAGCATGAGAGGGCCATGGCGTAGAGATAAAGCTTCAAGTGAGCGATGAAGGTACAAACCCAATTGGTGAAGGTTTCCAATGATGGGGAGCTTTGGTGGAGAAGGTGGTGGGTTTAATGTTGGAGTGGTAGTAGTGGAGGACCGTTTGTATACAAGGGTGAGGAAAATGGGCAGAAGAAGTAGTGTGATGTAAAAAGGTTGCAGCAAAGAGAAGAATGCTTCAAGAGCATTAATATTCAGCTCTTGCAACATTTTCAGGAGATTTAACATCTTCTTCTTCTCTCTATGTTTATGTGTACGGTTTTATATATATATATATATATATGAATTTTGGTGGTCCATTTATATAGAAGATCTATATCAGTGCCACTGGGCTTTGCCACTTGCTGATCAACATATTCAACATTAACAAGTCCGCAGCCCCATGTCATACGATGGCCCACAATATTCACTAGATGCCTACTGTCAGTCTGCCGCCAACAATTTAACTGTTAAAATAATAGATTTACTAGATTCCGGTCGCATTAATACACCTTAGTAACTACTCACTTTGAATCAGGGCACTGACTATATTTTAAAAGCACACCAAAGGAGAAAGAAAATTGTTTTTTAAAAAACAGAAAAAAGAAAAAAGGAGAAAGAAAAATTGACGGAACGACAAAATTGCAATCAAGGAAGACTGGAAGAGTAGCACGCAAGAGATATTTGTTGTTTACTTTCATGCAAAGGCATTTTCAGCTTTGACGACCCTTCTGGCCCTCTGTCTCTCTGTCACTCTGTCACTCTGTCTCTCTGTCTCTCTGTCTCTATCTCTTGAATGGGGTCAGAACAGGTGAGCTGGATCTAGAGAAGGACCTTATTACCCCTAGAGAGAACCAAGACTTTACCTTTGATAGGTGCTGCAGATTCAAAATAACATCCATTAGAGCATCTGTAAATTGGTTTTGTCTATAGTTATATCATGGTTACAGCAATAGCAAAATCAATGGTGCAATGCTATAGCACCGTTAAGGATGAGGAAAATGTGCACAAGTAGTAGTGTGAAGGAAAAAGGTTGAAACAAAGAGAAGAATGCTTCAATATTCAACTTCTGTAGCATTTTCAGGAGATTTAATTAACATCTTCTTTTTCTCTATGTATCTATGTGTTATATATGTGATTGATTTTACAATCATTTTGATGTCAAACCACCAAACCCGAGTTAATAAACATGAAGTTAATTATGTTAAATTTCTCTAATGCTAGGCATTAGGCATGCAGCTCCAGTACTAATTTGTTTTATCAAATAGTTATTTGATTTCTACTTCTATAATTATTATTATAAGCATGGGATCAAAGAAAAAGCACCCTTTGGTATAAGATTTAAAATCCGTCTCCCAGCACTTAATTCATCGAAACTTGTTATTTAATGTTGAAAGTGCATGTCATGGAATTGATAAAAGGTGAACACAAGCATATTGTGATATGCTTACAAATTTGGATTCTAAGCTATACTTGTTTTTGCTTGTTTTAAATACTAACTATGTATTATAAATTCGAGGATTATGAATCCATAAATGATAAATGTGACAAAGTGTTATGATTCCATTTTCCCTTTTACTCAAACATCTTTGAATTTATGATATTACAAAGCTAAGATTAAAAGTTATCCACTGAATTTGTTGGCAGAGCGCCTTACTCACAAATATTATCCGATCAAAAGGTCGAGAACCTCTACCCATCGGGGATGTCCATCCAGAAGCTGTATCGTTTCGTGTGATTGATCTGTAGGGGTATGCTTTTTCCTGCATTTTCAAAGTTATCACATAGAACTCGAGAGCAGAGCAACTGGTTTTCATTCGATGAATTAAGTTGTACATCTCTTTGTCTTCAAATTTTTAAACAACTCAAGCATACTCATCTTTAAGGTTTCCTTTTTTCTTTTAAATTGGCGAATTGCTATTCATGTTGGTCGAATTTATGTCACAATCTAAAATGACTTTCTTTATACATAAGCAAGCCTGCATAATACTTATTCAAGTAATACAACCCTAAGAAAGACAAATGCTAGCATAATTGATTTAAGGCCATACTCATTACACGAGTAGGTATGTTTTTCCTCCATCTATATTCAGAAAGAAAATGGAGTAGCAACCGCTTTGAGACGAAGTTTTCTGTGTGTGGCAATGCCAACGGATTCAGTCATGTCTAAATCCTCTGCTCTTGCTCCATCAGGCAATGCCCAATTGAACTTGTGCACCACATTTGCCACAGCAAGCTCATTAACAGCCATGGCAAACTGAATTGCTGGGCACCGCCTCCTGCCAGCCCCAAATGGAATCAATTCGAAGTCGTTCCCTTTATAATCTATATCACTATTCAAGAACCTCTCTGGCTCGAACTCCTCGGGTTTGTTGTATGACTTGGGATCTCTTCCAATTGCCCATGCATTCACTATAACTTGTGTGTTGGCTTTGATGTCATAGCCATTTACTTTCACATCTTGGGTGGAATTGTGGGGTAATAGTAATGTAAATGGAGGATGTAAGCGAAGAGCCTCCTTCATCACTGCCTTCAAGTAGGGCATTCCAACCAAATCATCCTCTGTTATTATGTCCGCTCTGTTTCCAACTATCCCTCTTACCTCATTCTGCAATTTGTTCATGACTCTCGGATGCTTTAAAAGCTCAGCCATTGCCCAGTCTAGGACTGTGTGTGTGGTATCTGTCCCACCAGCAAACACATCCTACAAGAATAGAGAGGGAGAGAGATACTTAGACAGATAGATCGATAAATAGAGGGAGAGAGAGAGAGAGAGAGAGTTACTTACCAAGATGATAGCCTTTACGCTAACTCTATCAATAGGAATACCAAGCAAGTTTTCTTTCTGAATATCAAGTAAAACGTCCACAAAATCCTTTTGATCATCCTTTTTCTCAATACTACAATCCATATGTTCTTGAACTACATTATCTAAAAAGTCATCAAACCTCTTAGCGATCTTGTCTAATCTAGCGTCCACACCATTGACATAGGTGAACCAAGAGAGCCATGGGATATAGTCCCCAATAATGAGTGCTCCCAATAACTCTATAAACTCCTCAAAAAGCTCCTTAAACTCCTTCCCGCCTTCGCCGCTGTACTTCTTCCCCAGAGCCGCTCTACAGATAACATCATTAGTAAGTGTCATAAATATTTCGGTTAAATTCACAACTGATGATGATGAGGAGGACTGCGTTATCTTGTTGATCATGGATTTGGTTTCCTCTTCTCTCACAGCACGAAAAGATCGAACCCTTTTGTTGTTTACAAGATTTAACACACATATACTTTTCACCTGCCTCCAATACTCGCCATATGGCGCCGTTGCTACGTCTTTGCGATTGTAGATGAGCTTCACAAAGAGGGTGTTCTTGGGTCTGTCGGAGAATATGAGGTCATGGGTTTTCATGATCTCGCGGGCACCCTGAGCTGATGAGACAACAACGACTGGCACGCTTCCGAAATGGAGGAGTATGAGAGGGCCATGGCGTTGAGATAAGGCTTGAAGTGAGCGATGAAGGTACAAGCCTAATTGGTGAAGGTGTCCAATGATGGGGAGCTTTGGTGGAGAAGGTGGTGGGTTCAATGTTGGAGTACTACTGGAGGACCATTTGTATACAAGGATGAGGAAAATGGGCAGAAGAAGTAGTGTGAAGTAAACAGGTTGCAACAAAGAGAAGGATGCTTCCATATTCAGCTCTTGCAGCATTTTCACGAGTTAACACCTTCTTCCTTCTTCTCTATGTTTATGTGTACGTATAATCAATGTGTATGTGTTATATAACTTATATATTTGATTTTATGGTGTCCATATATATAAGATCTAGATAAGAGCAACTGGGCTTTGCCACTTCCTGATCAAGATTTTTCAACATTAACAAGTCCGCAGACCCATGTCATACGATGATGATAAACAATATTATTTAAATTGCCCCCGAGTCGAATGAGACAATTTTTTTTTAATGGTAAACTTCTTTGAAATTAATGTAAAACCTAGCGCCACATATTTGGAAGTTCTTTTCTACAAAAAACTGAAGTTTGACATTGGTGAATGTATTGGTATATACTATTCTTTTTAATTTTATAATTAACAAAAAATATTAGTATATTTATTATAACATGTTCCGATGTTTTATTTATTTAAATTTGAGTTCACAACACATGCGTTTTACTTGATAAATTGCAACATGAAAAAAGTTTTATTAAGTTTTAGTGAAAGTATTTTTGAAAATTTTTTTGTTAAACTCTAATTATTTATTTAGTGGTATTTGTTCTACGCTGTTGAAAAATATTCCATATTTGCATCTCCCTGCCTAAATAAAAGAAAAAAGCAACAATTAAATGTCAACTGCCCACCAACAATTCCACTGTGTAAATAACTGATTTACTAGAGTCCGGTCACATTAATACACCTCAAGGGACCGCTTTTTTCATTTTTTATCGAATAATTAGTGACTATAATGTGCACGACGATGACTATAATTGTTGACTCTAGTGCACTACGAAGTCTACGATGACTATTATTTAAAATTGCACACCAAAGGAGAAAAGAAAATTTGCTGAAACGACAAAATTGCAACCAAAGCAAGAGGAACACGCACACTTGAGACTAGAGAGAAATTTGTTGTTTTCACGCAAAGGCATTTTCAGCTTGATGACCCTTCTTTTTCTCTGCAATTCATGACTCTCTCTCTCTAGAAGGACCTTATTACCCCTGGAGGGAACCAAGTCTTTACCTTCTATCGTGATAGGGGCTGTAGGTTCAGAATAGCTAGCATCCTTAGTAGCAGGTACCCACTTAACCACATATCTCCTCTCACAATTAGGAACTAATTAATTAAGCTCTATATTCATAACCAAAAATTAATGTGTTTAACATGAATTAATTGGTGTATCAGTCTTCTTAATTTCTTCATGTTGCACAGTGTCATTATTGGATGGATATATAAAAGATATGCAGTACACAAGTATATGATATATATAGCATGCATGTGTACCACTAGTTTTTGAGTAATGCTATATGCATAACATTTACTAATAAAACACATCCCTCTCCACAATTCCGCGCGTCGATTTTATGGTGCGAGATGTGATCAATAATGAAATTAGAAAATGTGGTACAAATAATACTTTCATTCTTCTCTTTATGTGAGTCTTTATGCTAATTCTATCAATACGAAAACAAGCTTAAAGATTTCTTATCAAATAGTACTTTCACTTAGCATTCTATCTAAAATATCATCAAACCGTTGCTTACCTTCTCTAATTTAGTGTCCAAACCATTGACATGGCTCGATTTTTATTAAATAAGAAACAGAAAATTACAAGACAAAGTGGACAAGATATCCACAAAAAATCAGGGCAAGCATAAACAATACATACCCTATCCAAGCTAACAATCTAATAATTGAACAGAACAAATCACATCAACAAGAACAATACAATCACACAAACAAAACCAACCTAGAAACCTTAATAACTGCAGCTTTCAAATCTGACCAAATAATAGATAAAAGATGCCTAAAAGATGCCTTCTTTAGCCTTTCAAGTTAAAGACTAAGGCAGGAAAAAGAATGGAATCGTCGTCGTTTAAAACAGAATGGAACAATCTGGTTTCCATCTTCTGCAATGATCAGGTCTAGATGATACAATTCGAACATTTCCCACCACAATTGCAAATCAATGTATTTCATAAAGAAAATGGAATAGAAACCGCTTTAAGAGGATATTTTCTATGTGTGGTTGCACCAGTTGATTCAGTCATGTCTAAATCCTCCAATCTTGCACCACCAGGCAATGCCCAATTGAACTTGTGCACCAGATTTGCTAAAGCAATCTCATCAACAGCATTGGCAAAATGAATTCCTGGGCAGCCCCTCCTGCCAGCCCCAAATGGAATCAGTTCGAAGTCGTTCCCTTTATAATCTACACTACTATCCATGAATCTCTCTGGCTCAAACTCCTCTGGCTTGTTGTATGACTTGGGATCTCTTCCAATTGCCCATGCATTCGTCAAAACTTGTGTGTTGGCTTTAATGTTGTAACCATTTATTTCCACATCTTGGGTTAACTTCCTGGGAAATAGTAATGGAATGGGAGGATGTAAGCGAAGAGTCTCCTTCATCACTGCTTTCAAGTAGTGCATTCCAACCAAATCATCCTCTGTTACGTCTGTTCTGATTTCAACTATCCCCCTCACCTCCTTCTGCAATTTGTTCATGACCCTTGGATTCCTTAAAAGCTCAGACATTGCCCACTCTAGGGCTGTATATGTGTTGTCAGTGCCAGCAATAAACATATCCTACAAGAATTAATATTGATTAACCAAGGTTGATTAAATTAATTAATTGAAAGTGCTATGTAATATCAGAGAGAGAGAGAGAGAAACTGTTTGTAATTAAGAGAGGGAGAGAGAGTCAATTACCAAAATGAGAGCCTTTATAGTAACTCTATCAATAGGAAAACCAAGCAAGTTTTCTTTGTGAATCCCAAGTAAAACTTCAACAAAATTCTTTCCATCATCCTCCTCAATATGAACATGACCATGATGATTTTCACTCTCTGAACTAGTATCCATATGCTCCTGAACTACTCTGTCCATAAAGTCATCAAACTTTTTAGCCATCTTGTCTAGTCTAGCATTCAAACCGTTGACATGGCTCAACCAAGCAAGCCATGGGATATAGTCCCCAATAACAACAGCTCCCAATAACTCCATAAAATCCCTCAAAAGCTCCAGAAACATTCTACCATCTTCTTCATCACTGTACTTCTTCCCAATTGCCGCTCTGCAGACGACATTATTAGTAAACGTCCCCAAAATTTTGCTTAAATTCACAACTGATGATGATGTTGATGAGGAGGAGGAGGATATGCAAGACTGCATTATCTTGTTGATCATGGATTTCGTTTCCTCCTCTCTCACAGCTTGAAAAGACCGAACCCTTTTGTTGCTCAAAAGATTTAGAACGCATATACTTCTCAGCTGCCTCCAATACTCACCGTAAGGTGCAGTTGCAACGTCTTTGTAATTGTAGAGAAGCTTCTTAAAGACAGTCATCTTGGGTCTGTCAGAGAATATGAGGTCATGGGTTTTCATGATCTCGCGGGCAGCCTCAGCTGACGAGACAATGAGGACTGGCAGGCTTCCGAGATGGAGGAGCATGAAAGGGCCATGGCGTTGAGATAAGGCTTGAAGTGAGCGATGAGGGTACAAGCTTAATTGGTGAAGGTTTCCGATGATAGGGAGCTTTGGTGGAGAAGGGGGTGAGTTTGTTGGAGTAGTGGAGGACCATTTGTATACAAGGATGAGGAAAATTGCCACAAGTAGTAGTGTGAAGGGAAAAGGTTGCGACAAGGAGAAGAATTTTTCACTATTCAGCTCCTTCAGCACTTGCAAGCTGAGATTTAACATTCTTCTTCTTCTTCTCTATGTTTATGTGTATAATATGTGATTATGGTGGTCCATTAGATCATGATCAGAGCCTGCGTACTTTGCCTCTTGCTCAATATTCGGTCACAATAATACATCTGAAAGGGTCTCTTTTTTCATACTTTCTTGAATAATTAGTAACCATTCACTTTGAATTTATGTGTAGTACGATGGCCCACGCCCAAAGCACACCAAAGGAGAAGAGGTCAAAATGATGAAACGACCAAATTGCAAGCAAGAGGATCCAAATGCAACCACCGAGCACACACTTAAGACTGGAGAAAAATATATACAGGGATTTGATTAAGACACAATTAAGGGGTTGTCTAACAATATGAGACAAAATGTTACAACTTTTTTAAGATAAACTTCCTTGTATATAAAAACAAAACAGCATATGTGGCAATTTGTTTGGGATCTCTCCCCAGTTGGTATAAGCTTTAAATAGTAAAGTAACTGATCGATCATTTTGAATCTAAGTGCACTATGATTAGTAATATGAAACCCAGTTTATTAAACTTTCAAACCACAAGACAAACTGGACAAGATATCCACACCAACAATAAGGCCAAGCATAAACAATACAAACCCTGCCCAAGCTTAATAATAGAACATAATAAATTACATCAACAAGAAAAATTCAAAAAGGAAATGGAATAGCAACGGCTTTAAGAGGATACTTTCTATGCACGGTAATACCAGTGGATTCAGTCATGTCCAAATCCTCTGCTTTTGCTCCATCAGGCAATGCCCAATTGAACTTGTGCACCACATTTGCTAAGGCAATCTCATCAACAGCCATGGCAAACTGAATTCCTGGGCAGCCCCTCCTGCCAGCCCCAAATGGAATCAATTCGAAGTCATTCCCTTTATAATCTACACTGCTATTCAAGAACCTCTCTGGCTCGAACTCCTCAGGTTTGTTGTATGACTTGGGATCTCTTCCAATTTGCCACATATTCGTCAAAACTTGTGTGTTGGCTTTAATGTCGTAACCATTTACTTTCACATCTTGAGTCGACATCTTGGGAAATAGTAATGGAAGTGGAGGATGTAAGCGAAGAGTCTCCTTCATCACTGCCTTCAAGTAGTGCATTCCAACCAAATCATCCTCTGTTATGTCTCTTCCGGGTTCAATTAACCCCCTTAACTCATTCTGCAAATTTTTCATGACTCTTGGATGTTTTAAAAGCTCAGACATTGCCCAATCTAGGACTGTATACGTGGTATCAGTGCCACCGGTAAACACATCCTACAACAAGAATATTGATTAATTAAACAATGTTGTTACAATATTTGGAGGCTGATTGAAGTTTTCTAATAGATATGTGCGGATATCGATTAATCAACCTTAATTGATATATATAGCTGCCCTTGGTTTATTAACATAGCAGTAGAAAACACACTGTTGAAGTTTTCTGATAGATAGATAGAGAGATATAGGGAGACATGTGTGTGTATATATATATATATATATTTATAGAATTAATTACACTTACACTCTTGAGGTTTATCGTCTTTTCACATACACTCTATGAGGTTTCAAAAATTACACATACACTCCATGAGGTTTCAAAACTGTTGCATATAACCCCCTATAGTGAGACGAAAAAAGATGAGAAATTATGCAAAAAGGCATGCTCAGGGGTTAAATGACCTGATTACTCAAAGTGTAAGGTTCAACCTCACTATAAATATTTTATTTTTTGTTTATTTATTTTTTTCTCTTGTAGGGGATTATATGTAATAGTTTTGAAACCTCAAGGGATGTATGTGTAATTTTTGAAACCTCAGGATGTGTATGTGAAAAGACGATAAAACTCAAGAGATGTAAATGTAATTAACTATATATATATATATATATATATATATATAGAGAGAGAGAGAGAGAGAGAAAGAGGGAGAGAGAATTAATTACCAAAATGACAGCCTTTATACCAACTCTATCAAGAGGAAATCCAAGCAAGTTTTGTTTCTGAATCCCAAGTAAAACGTCCACAAAATCCTTTTGATCATCCTCTTTCTCAATATGAATATGGCCATCATTTCCACTCTCTAAACTATCCATATGCTCTTGAACCACTCTATCTAAAAAGTCATCTAACTGCTTAGCCACCTTGTCTAATCTAGCATCCAAACCACTGACATGGCTCCACCAAGAAAGCCATGGGATATAATCCCCAATAACGATACCTCCAAATACAGCCGTCAATTCCCTGAAAAGCTCCATAAACACCTTCCCACCACCCCCACCACTGTACTTTCTCCCTAAAGCCACTCTACAAATAACATCATTAGTAAGCATCATAAACATTTCACTTAAATTTGAAACTGATGATGATGTGGAGGAGGAGAATATACAGGACTGTTTTATCTTGTTTATCATGGATTTGGTTTCCTCTTCTCTCACAGCTCTAAAAGACCGAACCCTCTTGTTGCTCAAAAGATTTAAAACACATATACTTTTCAGCTGCCTCCAGTACTCGCCATAAGGTGCTGTTACTACGTCTTTTTGATTGTAGACAAGCTTCTTAAAGACGGTCAAGCTAGGTCGGCTGGAGAATGCAATGTCATGGGTTTTCACGATCTCACGGGCAGCCTCAGCCGAGGACACAACAAGGACTGGCGCACTTCCGAAATGGAGGAGCATGAGAGGGCCATGGCATTGAGCTAAGGCTTGAAGTGAGCGATGAGGGCAAGAGCCTAATTGGTGAAGGTTTCCAATGATAGGGAGCTTTGGTGGAGAAGGTGGTGAGTTTGTTGGGGTGGTAGTGGAGGACCATTTGAATACAAGGATGAGGAAAATGGGCACAACTAGTAGTGTGAAGGAAAAAGGTTTCAACAAGGAGAAGAATGTTTCGTTAATATTCAGCTCCTGCAGCATTTGCAAGAGATTTGACATCTTCTTCTTCTTCAATTATCAATGTTTATGTGTAAATGTGGGTTATGTACTTAAATATGTGATTATGGTGGTCCATTTATAAGATCAAGATCGGAGCTTGGGCTTTGGCACTTGCTCAACATTCAACATTAACAATTTAATCATTGCCCATCCAATGATTCACATCCCATTACACCTCAACAGTACAGAAAACAACAGCAATTAATCCAATCAGGAGATGGGTCGAATCCGGCCTGAAGAATGCCTCAAATTTTATTTTGTTGATTGATTCGGAATCATTTTGATGTCAAACCACTGAACCATGCTTCTTCTTTTTTTAAAGGACACTAAACCAGACTTTTTTTTTTTGTTTTTTGTTTTTGGCCAGGGGACACTAAACTAGACTTGAACATGAAGTTTTATTCAGATTTTTTATAAATGCTACGCATGCAGCTTCCGTATACACAGGGCCGGCCCTGAGGGTAGGCGAGCTAGGCGACCGCCTAGGGCCCACCCACCCAAAGGGCCTCCAACTTGTAAGTTGGGCTTTTTAATTAAAAAAAAAAACAAAACTTTTTTTACTATTCTTTCTTTTAGTGTAGTTCTTCTTCATTTATTAACTATTCCTCTAATCATCTTTCTTTTCTAACTATTCCTTGTTGACTATTCATTCATCTTCATCATTCTCAGTCTCACAGTCCAGGGCCTCCTTCATCCATTTGACTATTCCTCTTAGTTGCTTTACACTTTGCCTCCTTTAATTAATATCGAGGAGTAAAGAAGCTCTAAAATTTGGTAACAAAGGTTTGTTAGCAGAGAATTTTGAATATAGATTGCTAAGAAGCTTGCTACTTGCAGCCTAAACCTTGCCACATGTATTAGTTATCTTTAAAACTAACTCCAGCTTTTGTGTACTTAAAAGATTTTCAATTAATTCAAATCAGTTCTATTTTTTTAATTTCTCTTACTAAATTGATGGGTATCAAGTTAGAAATTGCTTATTGATTTTTTGGTCAATTAATTTTAGTTATTGAATGGCAAAGGGCCTCAAATTTTTTTCTCGCCCAGAACACCTAAATCCTCGGACCGACCCTGTGTATACATATGCTTCAGATGCCGCTTTCAGAGTTGATATTATAATCACGGGATCAACAAACTTTAGTTGACATTAACAAAGAAAGAAGAATGTGCTTTAGTTGACATTAACAAACTTTAGGCGAGCAAATTTGCTCACCACCATCACCACTCTATTATAAATTTGCCATGGGTCTGATGGGAAAGATGGAAGGGGAAGGGGTGGGGTTCTACTAATTAATAGGGCCATTGTACCATCTTCTTCATATATCACTGTACTTCTTCCCAATTGCCGCTCTTCAGATGACATTATTAGTAAACGTCCCCAACATTTTGTTGAACACTGATGCAATAATAAACAGAGAAAGGAAAAGGGAGAGAAGAGAGAAAGGGGAAGCACAAATTATGAGTGGTGCTCACAATGAGCCAGCCACTGACTTTTTCATTATATCAAGGCATGTCCATGTGAGGACAAGAAAACGGTTACAAAGAAAATGTGGTGGAGTGACTGTGATCACATCATCACCATTCATGCATCTGTCCTATAAGGCAGTGCCAACTGTCAGAAATTAATACAACTCATTTGTAACTAATTAACTAACATAACCTTGTATTAAGGCAGCTAATTAAGAATGGAATTCAATTAGAATCCTTAATTCCAACACTCCCTTCTAAGGTTTTAATTGAATTCACTCCAAGCATACTTCTCAACAAACAGAACCTTTCCTTTGCTAAAGCCTTGGTGAATATATCTGCAATTTGATCTTCACTCTTGCAGTATAGTAGATCAATCTCTCCTTCCTGCATTGCCTCTCTGATAAAATGAAACTTCCTTTTAATGTGCTTTGATCGTTGATGAAACACAGGGTTCTTTGTCATTGCAATAGCAGAGGTGTTATCACACATTATAGTGGTTGGATCCACTTGTTCTTCACCAAAGTCTTGTAAAACAAACCTCAACCAGATAGCTTGAGTAGTGGCTTCTGCTGCACTCATGTACTCGGCTTCTGCAGTGGATAATGCCACACTATGTTGCTTTACAGATGCCCAAGAGAAAGCACCACTGCCAAAAGAGAATGCATAACCAGAGGTTGACTTCATGTCATCTTCATCACCACTCCAATCACTATCACAGTAGCCAATTAGAAGTGCAGATTCCCCTTTTCTGTATAGAATTCCATGGTCAATTGTACCACTGATGTACCTCGATCAGTACCCTTTTGGCAGTTCCAAGATGCTTGGAGGTTGGACAATGCATAAACCTAGCCAGCAAACTAGAAGCAAACATTATGTCTGGTCTAGTTGCTGTTAGGTAAAGCAAACTACCAATCATTTTCCTATATAACCCTTCATCTGCAACCTTGTTTCCATCTTCTTTTCGTAGCTTATCTGTAGTGGCAAGTGGGGTTGAAACAGGCTTGCAATCTTTTAAGCCAAACTTCTCCAACAGACTTGAGGCATATTTTCTTTGATGAATGAATATACATCCTTCCTTTTGAACAACACCAATGCCAAGAAAGTGATGTAATAATCCCAAATCTGTCATTTCATATCTTCTCATCATCTCTTGTTTGAATTCCTCCATCATTTCCTTATCACTCCCTGTGTATACAATATCATCCACATAAATGGATACAATGAGTGTGCCTTTTCCCATTTTGTGCCTCACATACAATGTCGCTTCACTTGAGCTCTTTTCAAAACCACACTGCAGTAGAAATGAGTCAATGTTGCTATACCAAGCTCTTGGAGCTTTTTTAAGTCCATAAAGAGCCTTTTTTAATTTATACACCTTGTCTTCAGCATTTGAGACCACAAATCCCTCAGGCTGTTCAACATAAACTTCTTCCTTTAATACTCCATTGAGAAAAGCTGATTTCACATCTAATTGATATAACTTCCATCCTTTCTGAGCTGCAAGGGCAATTAAGGTTCTGATTGTATCCAATCTAGCTACTGGTGCAAAGGTCTCGTTGAAATCCACTCCTGGCTTTTGAGTGTACCCCTTTGCAACCAGTCTAGCTTTGTGTTTCTGTATTGAACCATCGAGATTAAGCTTTGTTTTAAAAATCCATTTCACTCCTACAATAGGCTTATCTTCTGGTCTACACACAAGTTCCCAGGTATGATTTTTCTCTATCATATTGATCTCATCTTCCATAGCCTTTTGCCATGCTTGATCTTTTGCAGCATCAAAGTAGCTTTCTGGTTCAATGACACTAAGTTTGCAATGAGCAAATACTTCATTCAGATTCTTCCATTTTAAAGGAGTAGTGTCATAAGTTTCAGTCAGCATAATCTCATTTCTTGAGTTGACTTCAGGTGAATCTGACCTCAAAGAATTTTCAGCAGCAGGAGGATCATTGTTTGGGGATTCCTCCACACTGTGTTGAGTTTGGTTAGGCAATTCTGAGCTTGCAGACATATCATCTTCAATTTCCCCATCTGTCCAGAGCACAGTAGCATATATAATCTCTTCCTTTTCCCAATTCCATAAAGCAGACTCATCAAACACAACACTTCTAGAGACAATAACCTTGGCTGTTCTTAGATCATACACTCTATATCCTTTCTCCCTGATGCCATAGCCTACAAAAACTCCCTTCTGACCAGATTCATCCAACTTATGCCTTCGTTGGGATGGAATATGAGTGTAACAAATGGAACCAAAGATTCTCAAATGTTTGACTCCAGGCTTCCTTCCACTAAATTCCTCAAATGGAGTCACATTTTTCAAGGCTCTAGTGGGACATCTATTGAGTAAATAGACTGCAGTATTGACTGCTTCTCCCCAAAAATGCTTAGGCATTTGTTTTTCATGTAACATTGCCTTAGCCATCTCTACAATAGTTCTGTTCTTCCTCTCTGCAGTGCCATTTTGCTGAGGTGAGTAAGAGACTGTCAATTGTCTTTCAATTCCAAATTTTTAACAGAATTGATCAAATTCTAAAGAGGTATATTCTCCACCTCTATCACTTCTCAATCTCTTGATCATGAATCCACTTTGCAGTTCCACCATTGACTTGAATTTCTTGAATACGTTTAGCACCTCAGATTTGCACCTCAGAAAATAGACCCAGCACATCCTGGATTTATCATCAATAAATGTGAGAAAGTATCTATTCCCACCAATAGTTTCAGTCATTGGTCCACAGACATCTGTGTGTACCAATTCAAGTAGGTTAGATGCTCTCTTAACCTTCCCTTTGTCAAAGGCTTCTCTGTGAGACTTGCTTACTGCACATCCTTCACAAACATGATCCTTTCCAGCAATCTGAGGTAGTCCATTCACCATATTCTTATCCTGCAATTGTAACAAACTGTCAAAGTTTAAATGGCCATATCTCTTATGCCATTTCCAGGAGGAATCAATGACAATGGCTTTGTTTGCCATTTCAGGGCCAATATTCTCGAGAGCAAGGGGAAAACACATGTTCCCTTTCATCTGCACATTCACAACTAAATTTTTAAACTCTTTATCTCCATAAATACTTGCAGAAAAGTCTCCAAAGATCAACCAATAGCCATGCTCGACCATTTGTCCAACACTCAACAAGTTCTCATCTAACCCAGGTACAACCATTACTTCAGTAATGTATCTTGTGCCATTCTTGGTTTTAACAGGTAGTGTTCCTTTGCCAATTGACTCAACAAGATCACCTGTCCCCATTTTAACTTTGCATCTCACACTTCGATCAATATCCACAAGTAGAGACTCACACCCTGTCATATGGTTACTGCAACCACTGTCCAGGTACCACACATCTTTACAATTCTCCACAGATGCTTTATGACATGCATAAAACATAGTGGCAGTCTCTTGTACCTGATTAGCATAGTTGACAACCTGTCCCCTTTTATTTGGTTGATGGCAGTCCTTCATCACGTGCCCAAATTTCTCACAATTGTGACATTTGATTTTCCCTTTGAACCAACATTCCCCAAAATGAAGCTTATGACAGATTCTGCATTTGGTCTTCCCTGCATCTGCCCCAACTCCTTTCACATTTGCAGTTGACTTATTTTCCCACTTCTTGGGTTTACCTTTCCAGGCACCTTTCTTTCCTTCACTGTGATTGTAAGGTTTGTTTTGAGGATTTTGAGAGTTTGATGAAACACTCATGCTAGCCAGAGCCTTCTCAGCATAGCCTGAATCTTCCTCATGCCTATCCAGTCTGAGTTCATAGCTCTTAAGTGACCCTACAACCTCATGTACTGATACTGTATTTAAATCAACAGTTCTCTCAATAATGACACACATGGGATCATATAGTTTTGTTAAACTAATCAGAATTTTCTGTACCATTCGTTGGTGAGGAAGAGTTTCACCAAACTTTTCCATCTGATTAGTTAAGTCAAAGAATCGAGTAAAGTATGAGGACAAGGTTTCATTTTCCCTCATTCTCATATATTCAAATTCTCTACGCAATCCTTGGAGCTTCACTGACCTGGATTGTTCATCTCCATGGTACTCATCTCTAAGTAAGTCCCATGCACCTTTAGCAGTTTCTTGATTTACAATTCGAGGGAAGATCTCCCTTGAAACAGCACCTTGAATGATTCCTAAGGCCTTTGCATCCTTCATCTGTTGCTCCTCAAGGTAAGAATCTACTTCCTCTTCGTCATCCACACTAGGTGCTTGTCCATCCTTCTTAACTTTCTCTTTCTTCTTCTTTGATTCTGGAATGCAAATTCCCTTTTCCACAAGCTTCCAAATCCCATAGGACTTGAAGATTGTAACCATTCTGACTCTCCAGAACTCATACTCTGTTCCATCAAAGATGGGAGCTCGTAGCTCACCATTTCCAGATCCAGCCATAGCAGCTGAATGTTGAGATTTCTCGTTGGATTTCTCACTCGCCCTTCACAGAACCAACGCCCCAGCTCGATGATCGAAACTAGGGCTCTGATACCATGTTGAACACTGATGCAATAATAAACAGAGAAAGGAAAAGGGAGAGAAGAGAGAAAGGGGAAGCACAAATTATGCGTGGTGCTCACAATGGGCCAGCCACTGACTTTTTCATTATATCAAGGCATGTCCATCTGAGGACAAGAAAACGGTTACAAAGAAAATGTGGTGGAGTGACTGTGATCACATCATCACCATTCATGCATCTGTCCTATAAGGCAGTGCCAACTGTCAGAAATTAATACAACTCATTTGTAACTAATTAACTAACATAACCTTGTATTAAGGCAGCTAATTAAGAATGGAATTCAATTAGAATCCTTAATTCCAACACATTTTGCTTAAATTCACAACTGATGATGATGATGAGGAGGAGGAGGAGGAGGAGGATATGCAAGACTGCATTATCTTGTTGATCATGGATTTCGTTTCCTCTTCTCTCACAGCTTGAAAAGACCGAACCCTTTTGTTGCTCAAAAGATTTAGAACGCCTATACTTCTCAGCTGCCTCCAATACTCACCGTAAGGTGCAGTTGCAACGTCTTTGTAATTGTAGAGAAGCTTCTTAAAGACAGTCATCTTGGGTCTGTCGGAGAATATGAGGTCATGGGTTTTCATGATCTCGCGGGCAGCCTCAGCCGACGAGACAATGAGGACTGGCAGGCTTCGGAGATGGAGGAGCATGAAAGGGCCATGGCGTTGAGATAAGGCTTGAAGTGAGCGATGAGGGTACAAGCTTAATTGGTGAAGGTTTCCAATGATAGGGAGCTTTGGTGGAGAAGGGGGTGAGTTTGTTGGAGTAGTGGAGGACCATTTGTATACAAGGATGAGGAAAATTGCCACAAGTAGTAGTGTGAAGGGAAAAGGTTACGACAATAGAAGAATTTTTCACTATTCAGCTCCTTCAGCACTTGCATGCTGAGATTTAACATTCTTCTTCTTCTTCTCTATGTTTTTGTGTATAATATGTGATTATGGTGGTCCATTATATCATGATCAGAGCCTGCGTACTTTGCCTCTTGCTCAATATTCGGTCACAATAATACATCTGAAAGGGTCTCTTTTTTCATACTTTATTGAATAATTAGTAACCATTCACTTTGAATTTATGTGTAGTACGATGGCCCACGCCCAAAGCACACCAAAGGAGAAGAAGTAAAAATGATGAAACGACTAAATTGCAAGCAAGAGGATCCAAATGCAAGCACCGAGCACACACTTATGACTGGAGAAAAATATATACAGGGATTTGATTAAGACACAATTAAGGGGTTGTCTAACAATATGAGAGAAATGTTACAACTTTTTTAAGATAAACTTCCTTGTATATAAAAACAAAACAGCATATGTGGCAATTTGTTTAGGATCTCTCCCCAGTTGGTATAAGCTTTAAATAGTAAAGTAACTGATCGATCATTTTGAATCCAAGTGCACTATGATTAGTAATATGAAACCCAGTTTTATTAAACGTACTTTCAAAACCACAAGACAAACTGGACAAGATATCCACACCAACAATAAGGCCAAGCATAAACAATACAAACCCTGTCCAAGCTTAATAATAGAACAAAATAAATTACATCAACAAGAAAAATTCAAAAAGAAAATGGAATAGCAACCGCTTTAAGAGGATACTTTCTATGCACGGTAATACCAGTGGATTCAGTCATGTCCAAATCCTCTGCTTTTGCTCCATCAGGCAATGCCCAATTGAACTTGTGCACCACATTTGCTAAGGCAATCTCATCAACAGCCATGGCAAACTGAATTCCTGGGCAGACCCTCCTGCCAGCCCCAAATGGAATCAATTCGAAGTCATTCCCTTTATAATCTACACTGCTATTCAAGAACCTCTCTGGCTTGAACTCCTCGGGTTTGTTGTACGACTTGGGATCTCTTCCAATTTGCCACATATTCGTCAAAACTTGTGTGTTGGCTTTAATGTCGTAACCATTTACTTTCACATCTTGAGTCGACATCTTGGGAAATAGTAATGGAAGTGGAGGATGTAAGCGAAGAGTCTCCTTCATCACTGCCTTCAAGTAGTGCATTCCAACCAAATCATCCTCTGTTATGTCTCTTCCGGTTTCAATTAACCCCCTTACCTCATTCTGCAAATTTTTCATGACTCTTGGATGTCTTAAAAGCTCAGACATTGCCCAATCTAGGACCGTGTACGTCGTATCAGTGCCAGCAGAAAACATATTCTACAAGAATATTGAATAGCCAAAGTTGATTAAATATTTGGAGGCTGATTGAAGTTTTCTAATAGATATATGCGGATATCGATTAATCAACCTTAATTGATATATATAGCTGCCCTTGGTTTATTAACATAGCAGTAGAAAACACACTGTTGAAGTTTTCTGATAGATAGATAGAGAGATATAGGGAGACATGTGTATATATATTTATATATATAGAGAGAGAGAGAGAGAGAGAGAGAGAGAGAGAGAGAGAGAGAGAGAGAGAGAGAGAGAGAGAGAGAGAGAGAGAGAGAGAGGGAGAGAATTAATTACCATGATGACAGCCTTTATACCAACTCTATCAAGAGGAAATCCAAGCAAGTTTTGTTTCTGAATCCCAAGTAAAACGTCCACAAAATCCTTTTGATCATCCTCTTTCTCAATATGAACATGGCCATCATTTCCACTCTCAAAACTATCCATATGGTCTTGAACCACTCTATCTAAAAAGTCATCAAACTGCTTAGCCACCTTGTCTAATCTAGCATCCAAACCACTGACATGGCTCCACCAAGAAAGCCATGGGATATAGTCCCCAATAACGATACCTCCAACTAAAGCCGTCACTTCCCTGAAAAGCTCCATAAACACCTTCCCACCACCCCCACCACTGTACTTTCTCCCTAAAGCCACTCTACAAATAACATCATTAGTAAGCATCACAAACATTTCACTTAAATTTGAAACTGATGATGATGTGGAGGAGGAGAATATACAGGACTGTTTTATCTTGTTTATCATGGATTTGGTTTCCTCTTCTCTCACAGCTCTAAAAGACCGAACCCTCTTGTTGCTCAAAAGATTTAAAACACATATACTTTTCAGCTGCCTCCAGTACTCGCCATAAGGTGCTGTTGCTACGTCTTTTTGATTGTAGACAAGCTTCTTAAAGACGGTCAAGCTAGGTCGGCTGGAGAATGCAATGTCATGGGTTTTCACGATCTCACGGGCAGCCTCAGCCGAGGACACAACAAGGACTGGCGCACTTCCGAAATGGAGGAGCATGAGAGGGCCATGGCATTGAGCTAAGGCTTGAAGTGAGCGATGAGGGCAAGAGCCTAATTGGTGAAGGTTTCCAATGATAGGGAGCTTTGGTGGAGAAGGTGGTGAGTTTGTTGGGGTGGTAGTGGAGGACCATTTGAATACAAGGATGAGGAAAATGGGCACAACTAGTAGTGTGAAGGAAAAAGGTTTCAACAAGGAGAAGAATGTTTCGTTAATATTCAGCTCCTGCAGCATTTGCAAGAGATTTGACATCTTCTTCTTCTTCAATTATCAATGTTTATGTGTAAATGTGGGTTATGTACTTAAATATGTGATTATGGTGGTCCATTAATTTATAAGATCAAGATCGGAGCTTGGGCTTTGGCACTTGCTCAACATTCAACATTAACAATTTAATCATTGCCCATCCAATGATTCACATCCCATTACACCTCAACAGTACAGAAAACAACAGCAATTAATCCAATCAGGAGATGGGTCGAATCCGGCCTGAGGAATGCCTCAAATTTTATTTTGTTGATTGATTCGGAATCATTTTGATGTCAAACCACTGAACCATGCTTCTTCTTTTTTTAAAGGACACTAAACCAGACTTTTTTTTTTGTTTTTTGTTTTTGGCCAGGGAACACTAAACTAGACTTGAACATGAAGTTTTATTCAGATTTTTTATAAATGCTACGCATGCAGCTTCCGTATACACAGGGCCGGCCCTGAGGGTAGGCGAGCTAGGCGACCGCCTAGGGCCCACCCACCCAAAGGGCCTCCAACTTGTAAGTTGGGCTTTTTAATTAAAAAAAAAAACAAAACTTTTTTTACTATTCTTTCTTTTAGTGTAGTAGTTCTCTTTCATTTATTAACTATTTCTCTAATCATCTTTCTTTTCTAACTATTCCTTGTTGACTATTCATTCATCTTCATCATTCTCAGTCTCACAGTCCAGGGCCTCCTTCATCCATTTGACTATTCCTCTTAGTTGCTTTATACTTTGCCTCCTTTAATTAATATCGAGGAGTAAGGAAGCTCTAAAATTTGGTAACAAAGGTTTGTTGGCAGAGAATTTTGAATATAGATTGCTAAGAAGCTTACTACTTGCAGCCTAAACCTTGCCACATGTATTAGTTATCTTTAAAACTAACTCCAGCTTTTGTGTACTTAAAAGATTTTCAATTAATTCAAATCAGTTCTATTTTTTTAATTTCTCTTACTAAATTGATGGGTATCAAGTTAGAAATTGCTTATTGATTTTTTGGTCAATTAATTTTAGTTATTGAATGGCAAAGGGCCTCAAATTTTTTTCTCGCCCAGAACACCTAAATCCTCGGACCGACCCTGTGTATACATATGCTTCAGATGCCGCTTTCAGAGTTGATATTATAATCACGGGATCAACAAACTTTAGTTGACATTAACAAAGAAAGAAGAATGTGCTTTAGTTGACATTAACAAACTTTAGGCGAGCAAATTTGCTCACCACCATCACCACTCTATTATAAATTTGCCATGGGTCTGATGGGAAAGATGGAAGGGGAAGGGGTGGGGTTCTGCAGGCTTGGGCCCGTTGGGGAGCTGATGGGTTTTTAACTTTTTATTTTATTTTTTTGTTTGTTTTATTTCTAAATAAATTTTCTCTCTCATCATAATATTGTTTTTATATATTAAATTCAAATAGTTAACTATGATTAGTCAATAAGACACATGTCAAATTTATAATAGGGTGGTGAGCAAATTTGCTCTCGAATTTGTTTATATATACATATGAAACAATGAGACATTTTTTAAGATAAACTTCTTTGAAATGTGAAACCTAAACAGCATACATGTGGCATGTTGCTTCAGATGCTTTCACCGTTTGGTATAATATATATCTAAATAATTAGTAAATGATCATTCTGAATCTAACTGCACTACGATGATGAAACGATAAAATTGAAACCATTTTGGTCTCAGTTTGGTGGTTAATTATTTCAATTTCATTTATGTTGTTTCAAGTTTTTCAATTAAGTTTTCCTAGTTTACATTTTGTTATAATTTAAATTTAAAATTAAAATTTGTCCAAAATTAGACGGTGAAATCCTTACTTTTATTGATATGCATGGAAGTGCAACCGTTTTGCTCCTAGTTTTTTTCTATAAGAAATTTACATCCCTAGTTTTATATATTTATTATATGTCATTGATGATCTCTCACAAAAACTTCTATTATACTTGATTCTTCATTCCTGCTTCGGTATTATTTCAAGGAGCATGAGAAAATTTATAATTATATATTTTTCAAGTGTTCTAACTTCTAAGTTATATATACGTTGGGTACTGAACCACCAAAAAAATTTTATTTGGTTTGTTTGGTACAGTAATATTTCATTTGGTCTTTTTTTCTAGATAATCACTTATTTCCTCTTGATGTATGAAATACTTTCTTTCTTGTAACTCTCATAGTTAAAAACAATTGAATTAATATATTATAATATGCTTTTAAGAATAAAATGATTGACAAGAATTAATATCTTTGGAGTAGTTGCTAATAAAATGTTTTAGATAAAATTATATAATTTGGCTCGATATAGCTCAGGCTCGGCTTGAGTTTGATTTTTTTTAGCTCGTTCGAGCTCGGCTCGTATAATAAACAAGCCAAGCCAAGCTCAGGCTCAAGCTCAAGCTTGAGCATAATGGTATTGTGCTTGGCTCGGCTCATTTACACCCCTAATGACATCTTAGGCCTACAAATGAAACAAACACCAATTTCACAGTAAAACCCCACTTTTCATTACAGTCTTTAACAGACAAGAGAAGGTGCTCAGTATACATAGGGGTGTGTATGGTTTGAAAAATCAAACCATAAAGGTATAACCGTAACCAAACCAACATTTTCGAAATGACCAATTTGAGAACCAAAACCAAACCAAGCCTAGTCCAAGCCGATTGGTGTAATTTAACCGAGAATTAATATTGGTTTGGTTGGTTCGGTTATTCAAAAACCGGATAACAACTGATATACCCTATACCTTATACCTTATCACATATACTCATATACCATATACTAGTATACTATTATACTCAATACCCTAAACCATATACCTTTAACTATAATTGTTTTAGTAAATATATACCCTAGTACGTAGTATAGTATATAAAAACTATAAATTATAGACTAATCCTATAAAGTATAAACTATACTATAAACATATACAAACATATATAAATTATAATAGGTATAAACTATATACTAAATAAACTATAAAGTATATAAACTATAATAAACATATACAAATCTATATAAACCAATTAATATATAAAAATGAATATATATTATAAGTGGTGGTTTGGTTCGGTTCGGTTAAAACCGAAAATTTCAATATTGAAAACCAAAACCAAACCACTCATCATTGGTTTGGTTTGGTTTGTTATCCGAAAACAAGAAAACAACAAAAAAAACCAGACCAAACCAATCTAGTTGATTTGGTTCGGTTTGAAACTCGGTTTTTCGGTATTTTTGCACACTTGTAAGTATACACATCAATATCATCTCCCCACCTAAACCCTTTTCATCCAAAAGTCTTTTTCTCTGTAATCTCTCAATTGCAAACTGAAATATTTCTTAACTATGCGTAGAGATTTACCTTTCCAATGGGAAGCACCCATTGAATGAGATTAGACTAGGGGAGCTGGATCCAAGGAACTAAGGAAGGAGCTTTATTTAGCCCAAAGGACCCTAGCTATTAGCCCTAGAGGATGGACCAAGTCTTTCCATTGATCTTGCAGATAGGCTGCAGATTCAGAATAACATCCATAATTAGTATCAAGTACCCACTTAACCACATCTCTAATGAAGCTCCATATGCATACCCAAAAATTAATTAGTTTAACATTTAATTGGTTTATAAGTCTTGTTAATTTCCTCATGATGTACAGTGTCGTTGGATTGATGTAAGATAGCATGTCTACCACTAGTTTGTGAGTAATGCTATATGGGGGAACTCTCAGCATCCACACCGGGGTCATTCTCACCGTGTTTAGACCAGATTCTATATAGAAATCCTTTTATGTCCATCTTGTACAAAAAGCTTGTCTAAACTGGCATCTTATATGGTAATCTTTACACATGAAAAACTTATTGTATAAGATGAAACGTAGACAAAATCCTTTTGCTCCTCGTTCTCTATATGGTGTCCAAACCATTGTCATAGCTTAATTTTAATAACAAACACAATTTTGTTTAATCTTTCAAAATATATTACAAGACAAAGTGGACAAGATATCCACCATCAATTAGGCCAGGCATAAACAATACAAACCCTATCCAAGCAAACAATCAAATAACAGAACATAAAAATTCCATTGACAAGAACAATACAACCACACAAACAAAACCAACCCAGAAACCTTAATTAATAACTACAGCTTTCAAATCCAACCAAATAATAGGTAAAGATAGGGGTGTGATTTGGATTGGAAAATCCGAATCCGACCGATTCCTATCCGAAAATTTTCAATTTTATTCCGAATCCGAAAATGCCGAAATCCGAAAATTCCGAAAAAAATTGGATTGGAATTGGAATGTTTATGTAAATTCCGATTCCGATCCGAATTCCGATCCAAAAAATTCCGAAATGTTCCGAAGGCATTCCGATCCGATATTTCCGAAATTATGTTAATTTATTCCATATTATATATTTTATCATTTATTTAGTATGATACATATAACATATATTTTTAAAAAGATGACTAATACTATTAATATAAACATATGTACATTATAAATATATGTGTATCATAATAACATAAATGGTAAGTTGGTAACACAAACACCCACATTTTTCCGTACATGTAATTACTATTTTTTTTTTTATTAGGGAGGGGAATTGAAGATATGAGGCAATTCTACAGTTGTTCCAACTGGAATATCCCACCAATTGTAATTACTAATTACTAAATATTTAAGCTTATTATATTCAAAATTTCAAACATGATATATATTATTTGAGTAACATGTATTTATATACACATATATATATATATATATGAGTAACATGATATATATATGTGTGTGTGTGAGTAACATGCATCTACTAGTGACATTTATTCTAACAATGTTGGATGAGCTTTAAAGATTAATCCCCCACCTCTAAGATATGTGCTATTAAGCCTATTATACATTCATAGTGACATTTATTTCTCTTATATATTATGTATGTTATAATATATAATATATACCATTAAATATACACAATATATTCATCATACATAATTTATTTCTCTTATAACATACATAATCTAGCTAGCAATGAAAACCTTGCTAGATTGCATCTTTTTTTTTTTCCCTTCTTTTCTAGATTTTTTTTTATGGTAATGGTATGGGATGGTATGGTTCTAAATGTTATTTAAATTAATATTTTGAATTTTCTTTTTAAATTGGACATATATTTTAATTACATCTTAATATAAATATTGAAATGCATCATAATCTATTGTCTTTTAATTTTTTTTGTTTGTTAATTTCATCATTATTCTAAAAAAAAATCCGAACATGTTCTAAAAAATATTATGAAAATGTGAAAATTCCGATTTTTTATTCGAAAATTTCAAATGTTTATCCGAAAGTTCCGAAAATGTTATATTCCGAAAAATTCCGAAAATTCCGAGAAATCCGAAAATTCCGAATCGGAATGAGATGTTGAAATTCCGATTTTTTGGAATGGAAATTGGAACATAAATTTCATTCCAAAATTTTTTGGATTGGAATTGGAACACTCTATTTCCGATCCGATCCGGCCGAAACACACCCCTAGGTAAAGATGGTTCCCTTGACACAGGAGAAACCGATGACCGAAGTGAAGCCAGAATATCACTTTATCCCATAACATCACCACTCAATCCCCACTGAGTTTCTTAAAAATTAATTCTTTTATTTCTTTCCATCCAAATCACAGGAGATACAGCTAGTTCGCCACACGTCCACAAGACTTTCGCTTTCCTCCCCCGAGAAGCCTTATGTTTTTTTGAAAAAACTAGGCAAATATATATAGTAATGGAATGGGAGGATGTAAGAGAAGAGTCTCCTTCATCACGGCTTTCAAGTAGTGCATTCCAACCAAATCATCCTCACCTCCTTTTGCATTTTGTTCATGACCCTTGGATGCCTTAAAAGCTCAGACATTGCCCACTCTAGGGCTGTATATGTGTTGTCAGTGCCAGCAATAAACATATCCTACAAGAATTAATATTGACTAACCAAGGTTGATTAAATTAATTAATTGAATGTTCTATGTAATATCAGAGAGAGAGAGAGAGAGAGAAACTGTTTGTAATTTAGAGAGGGAGAGAGAGTCAATTACCAAAATGAGAGCCTTTATAGTAACTCTATCAATAGGAAAACCAAGCAAGTTTTCTTTCTGAATCCCAAGTAAAACTTCAACAAAATTCTTTCCATCATCCTCCTCAATATGAACATGACCATGATGATTTTCACTCTCTGAACTAGTATCCATATGCTCCTGAACTACTCTGTCCATAAAGTTGATAGAATTAGAGCATCCAACCAACCCAAAACCAATTGGCAATGGGTGGAGAGGCCCAAGACTTATAAGCACATATGCTAAGCCTTAGTTTTCCGATGTGGGACATTGCTCCACATTACTCTCAACACGCCCCCGCACGTGTGGCGAGATTTTTGAGCCTTACACGTGAACAAATTGTATTGGATGACGTGGGAGCACGTGTGGCCGTTGGGCCTTACACGCGAATAACCAAGCTCTGATACCATGATAGAATTAGAGCATCCAACCCAAAACCAATTGCAATGGGTGGAGAGGCCCAAGACTTATAAGTACATATGCTAAGCCTTAGTTTTCCGATGTGGGACATTGCTCCACATTACTCTCAACACGCCCCCGCACGTGTGGCGAGATTTTGAGCCTTACACGTAAACAAATTATATTGGGTGACGTGGGAGCACGTGTGGCCGTTTGGCCTTACACTCGGATAACCAAGCTCTGATATCATGATAGAATTAGAGCATCCAACCAACCCAAAACCAATTGGCAATGGGTGGAGAGGCCCAAGACTTATAAGCACATATGCTAAACCTTAGTTTTCCGATGTGGGACATTGCTTCACATTACTCTCAACAAAAGTCGTCAAACTTTTTAGCCATCTTGTCTAATCTAGCATTCAAACCGTTGACATGCATGGCTCAACCAAGCAAGCCATGGGATATAGTCCCCAATAACAACAGCTCCCAATAACTCCATAAAATCCCTCAAAAGCTCCAGAAACAATCTACCATCTTCTTCATCACTGTACTTCTTCCCAATTGCCGCTCTACAGACGACATTATTAGTAAACGTCCCCAAATTTTCGCTTAAAGTCACAACTGATGATGATGTTGATGAGGAGGATGAGGAGGAGGAGGAGGATATGCAAGACTGCATTATCTTGTTGATCATGGATTTCGTTTCCTCTTCTCTCACAGCTTGAAAAGACCGAACCCTTTTGTTGCTCAAAAGATTTAGAACACATATACTTCTCAGCTGCCTCCAATACTCACCGTAAGGTGCAGTTGCGACGTCTTTGTAATTGTAGAGAAGCTTCTTAAAGACAGTCATCTTGAGTCTGTCAGAGAATATGAGGAGATCTTGCCCCACCCATGAGTAAATACTTCGTATTAGCCTCATTAGACCGTACATCTTTCTTGGTATATCCAGATAATAGGTAGGAGCATAAACTGAAACATTCTGGAGCTACAAAGATAGTTATTAAATCGTTAGCACCGCATAAAAACATTCCTCCTAGAGTAGCTGTTAATACGAATAACAGAAACTCTGTTATAGCCATTTCTGTACATTCAATGTACTCTACGGATAGAGGAATACATAGAGTTGAACATAGTAAAATAAGGTCATGGGTTTTCATGATCTCGCGGGCAGCCTCAGCCGACGAGACAATGAGGACTGGCAGGCTTCAGAGATGGAGGAGCATGAAAGGGCCATGGCGTTGAGATAAGGCTTGAAGTGAGCGATGAGGGTACAAGCTTAATTGGTGAAGGTTTCCAATGATAGGGAGCTTTGGTGGAGAAGGGGGTGAGTTTGTTGGAGTAGTGGAGGACCATTTGTATACAAGGATGAGGAAAATTGCCACAAGTAGTAGTGTGAAGGGAAAAGGTTGCGACAAGGAGAAGAATTTTTCACTATTCAGCTCCTTCAGCACTTGCAAGCTGAGATTTAACATTCTCCTTCTTCTTCTCTATGTTTTTGTGTATAATATGTGATTATGGTGGTCCATTGGATCATGATCAGAGCCTGCGTACTTTGCCCCTTGCTCAATATTCGGTCACAATAATACATCTGAAAGGACAAAATTTACACGTGGTTTACACATGAAAATTCTATCTAGCATTTGGACAAAATTTTAATTTTAATTAGATTTCATTGTAACAAAATATAAACGATGAGGATTTTAATTTAAAAAATTATAACAACATAGATGAATTTGAAACTAGGATAATATAAGAAAGGTAATACTGAATTCCACATCCGTAATCCATTAGAGAGTTTTAGGGTACTTAAACAAGTCCTAGAAAATTAGAAATGTAAAAGTCAACTTTAGCTAGCTTTCGATGACATCTAGGGCCATAAATCGGCTCGATTCAGCTCAAGTTCGTATTGACTCATATTTGGCTCGTTTAAGCTCAATTGGCTCGTAAAAGAAATAAGTCAAGCCGAGGTTCGCTCGTTTATGAAACAAGCCAAACTTGAGCTTTGGTATATTAATTCAGCTCGAAGAGCTCGTGAGCAGCTCGTATTTAATTACGAGACAGCTCGTATTTAATTGAATTAATATATTATAATTAATGCTTTTAAGAATAAAATGATTGACAAGAATTAATATCTTTGGAGTAGTTGCTAATAAAATGTTTTAGATAAAATTATATAAATTGGCTCGATATAGCTCAGGCTCGGCTTGAGTTTGATTTTTTTTAGCTCGTTTGAGCTCGGCTCGTATAATAAACAAGTCAAGCCAAGCTCAAGCTCAAGCTCAAGCTCGATAAAGTTTAGACAAGCCAAGCTTGAGCATAATGGTATTGTGCTTGGCTCGGCTCGTTTACACCCCTAATGACATCTTAGGCCTACAAATGAAACAAACACCAATTTCACAATAAAACCCCACTTTTCATTACAGTCTTTAACAGACAAGAGAAGGTGCTCAGTATACATAGGGGTGTGTATGGTTTGAAAAATCGAACCATAAAGGTATAACCGTATCCAAACCAACATTTTCGAAATGGCCAATTTGAGAACCAAAACCAAACCAAGTCTAGTCCAAGACGACTGGTTTAATTTACGCATCTTAGGCCTACAAATGAAACAAACACAACCCCACTTTTCGCTACATAGTCTTTAACATACGACAATATTATTTTACGCATCAATATCATCTCCCAACCCATACCCTTTTCATCCAAAAGTCTTTTTCTTTGCAATCTCTCTCTCTCTAATGTTTTATAATGTTTACAAAGCTGGTCAACTAATTACAGCTAATGTGGCAATTTGTTTAGGATTATCTTCCCATTTGGTATAAGCTTTAAATTAATAGTAAAGTAACTGATCATTTTGAATCTAAGTGCACTATGATTAGTAATTAATATGAAACACAATTTTATTAAACTTTCAAAACTACAAGACAAAGCGGACAAGATATCCACACCAATAATAAGACCAAGCATAAACAATACAAACCCTGTCCAAGCTTAATAATAGAACAAAATAAATTACATCAACAAGAAAAATTCAAAAAGAAAATGGAATAGCAACCGCTTTAAGAGGATACTTTCTTTGTATGTTAATACCAGTGGATTCAGTCATGTCCAAATCCTCTGCTTTTGCTCCATCAGGCAATGACCAATTGAACTTGTGCACCATATTTGCTAAGGCAATCTCATCAACAGCCATGGCAAACTGAATTCCTGGGCAGCCCCTCCTGCCAGCCCCAAATGGAATCAATTCGAAGTCATTCCCTTTATAATCTACACTGCTATTCAAGAACCTCTCTGGCTCGAACTCCTCGGGTTTGTTGTATGACTTGGGATCTCTTCCAATTTGCCACATATTCGTCAAAACTTGTGTGTTGGCTTTAATGTCGTAACCATTTACTTTCACATCTTGAGTCGACATTTTGGGAAGTAGTAATGGAAGTGGAGGATGTAAGCGAAGAGTCTCCTTGATCACTGCCTTCAAGTAGTGCATTCCAACCAAATCATCCTCTGTTATGTCCCTTCCGGTTTCAATTAACCCCCTTACCTCATTCTGCAAATTTTTCATGACTCTTGGATGTCTTAAAAGCTCAGACATTGCCCAATCTAGGACCGTGTACGTCGTATCAGTGCCAGCAACAAACATATCCTACAAGAATATTGAATAGCCAAAGTTGATTAAATATTTGGAGGCTGATTGAAGTTTTCTAATAGATATGTGCGGATATCGATTAATCAACCTTAATTGATATATATAGCTGCCCTTGGTTTATTAACATAGCAGTAGAAAACACACTGTTGAAATTTTCTGATAGATAGATAGAGAGCTATAGGGAGACATATGTGTACATATATTTATATATATATATATATATATAGAGAGAGAGAGAGAGAGAGAGAGAGAGAGAATTAATTACCAAGATGAGAGCCTTTATACCAACTCTATCAAGATGAAATCCAAGCAAGTTTTGTTTCTGAATCCCAAGTAAAACGTCCACAAAATCCTTTTGATCATCCTCTTTCTCAATATGAACATGGCCATCATTTCCACTCTCTAAACTATCCATATGCTCTTGAACCACTCTATCTAAAAAGTCATCAAACTGCTTAGCCACCTTGTCTAATCTAGCATCCAAACCACTGACATGGCTCCACCAAGAAAGCCATGGGATATAGTCCCCAATAACGAGACCTCCCAATAAAGCCGTCAATTCCCTGAAAAGCTCCATAAACACCTTCCCACCACCCCCACCACTGTACTTTCTCCCTAAAGCCACTCTACAAATAACATCATTAGTAAGCATCACAAACATTTCACTTAAATTTGAAACTGATGATGATGTGGAGGAGGAGAATATACAGGACTGTTTTATCTTGTTTATCATGGATTTGGTTTCCTCTTCTCTCACAGCTCTAAAAGACCGAACCCTCTTGTTGCTCAAAAGATTTAAAACACATATACTTTTCACCTGCCTCCAGTACTCGCCATAAGGTGCTGTTGCTACGTCTTTTTGATTGTATACAAGCTTCTTAAAGACGGTCAAGCTAGGTCGGCTGGAGAATGCAATGTCATGGGTTTTCACGATCTCACGGGCAGCCTCAGCCGAGGACACAACAAGGACTGGCGCACTTCCGTAATGGAGGAGCATGAGAGGGCCATGGCATTGAGCTAAGGCTTGAAGTGAGCGATGAGCGCAAGAGCCTATCTGGTGAAGGTTTCCAATGATAGGGAGCTTTGGTGGAGAAGGTGGTGAGTTTGTTGGGGTAGTAGTGGAGGACCATTTGAATACAAGGATGAGGAAAATGGGCACAACTAGTAGTGTGAAGGAAAAAGGTTTCAACAAGGAGAAGAATGTTTCGTTAATATTCAGCTCCTGCAGCATTTGCAAGAGATTTAACATCTTCGATCTTCTTCTTCAACTATCTATGTTTGTGTAAATGTGGGTTATAGATGTGATTATGGCGGTCCATTTATAAGATCAAGATCAGAACTTGGGCTTTGGCACTTGCTCAACATTCAACATTAACAATTCAATCATTGCCCATCCAATGATTGACATCCCATTACACCTCACATTTTAGTTTATTGATTGATTCGGAATCATTTTGATGCCAAACCACTAAACCAGACTTCTTCTTTTTTGGAAGGACACTAAACCAGACTTTTTTTTTTTTGGAAAGGACATTAAACCAAACTTGAACATGAAATTTGATTCAGTTTTTTAATAAATGCTACGCCTGCAGCTTCTGTATACTATTAAACGAGTTGTTTTAAGAGTTAATATTATATTTGAAAATTAGAGCAAAAGGTCACGACATTTACACTATTTTGCAGTTGAGGATGCCACTTTTAATTTGTTTCAATTAAGGACTCCACTTTGTTTTAAGGTGCAATCAAAGATTTTTCGTCACTTCCGTCAGTTATATGTGTACATGCTTGATCTGGAGGGGCATTTTTTACTTTTCCTTTATCAAGTTGATTAATTAATAATAAAAATTAATAAAATCTTTTAAAAATAAAAATAAATGGATTAAATACAAAAATAGTCCATAAATTTTACAATGAATCTCTATTTGGTTTACTAACTATAAAAAGTATCAATTTGGTCCACGAACTTTTCAAGTTGTACCAAAACAGTACAAACGTTAACTTCCAAAGAAAAATTTAACTGAAATTGGTCATGTTCACATCAAGTGACAACATTTTCATGGGCATTTCAGTTTGTTCATCACATTTTCATGTAATCAATTTCGTTAATTTTCGGATGAAAGTTAACGTTTGTACTACTTTGGTACAACTTGCAAAATATCAAATTGACATTTTTTATAGTTAGTTGACCAAATTGAGAAATAGTGTAAAATTCGTGGATCATTTTTGTATTTAACCCTAAATAAATTATTAAAAAAAACAAAAAATGAACAAAAAAATACAAAGCAAAAGTAGCTAGCTGCAGATCGAAACCAACCCTTCTTCCCCACCAACCCCTTCTGCACAACGGCCTCCCCCACTCCCTCCTTCTTCTTCCCCACCAACCCCTTTATAGCAACAAAATGGAGATTGACAATCTAAAATTCTTGTTCCCCCCACATTTTCTTAGCAACAAAATAGAGATTTACAGAAATCAAGATCTGAGAAAGAGTGACTAAACAAAAAGACATAACTTCCTTTGATGTCCTTTGATGCAAATGAATCACAACCCACAAAAATAATTCCGGATATCAAACACAGAAGCTGAAACGAGGCCAATGCTCCCATTTTCTCTCAGTTTCCTCAAAGACAAACAGTACCCAGAAGAACTCATCCACCCATCGCTCAGAAAATAGAAATTAAAGCTTTGGGTTATCAGCCGTCACTCATCTCGACCCCCTGTCGCTGGTGGCCCAACGAGACCCACCTCAGGCCGGCCCAACCCACCCAGAATCCGAAAATCCCAGTCAACCGAGACCCCCCTGCCCTCACGTCGGCGAGGATGGAGGCTCGGGTTGGGTTTTGATCCGAGTTTTTTGGTTGTGTTTCTGGGTAGCAGAGAGACACCGGGAGAGAAAGGGAAGAGATGGTATCACTTTGGTTGGTGGTGATGTTGCCGACATTAGTCGCCGGACAGAGGGGGAGTGACCGGGGTGATGTCGCGGGAGGGAGAGAGTGCAGGGGAGAAAAGAGTGAGGTCGGCCGGGGAGATAGAGTGCAGGGGAGAGAGAGAGAGAGACTGAGAGAGTTTTGTTTTTTGTTCATTTTTTGTTTGTTTTTTTAAATAATTTATTTCTATTTTAAAAAGATTTTATTATTAATTAATCCACATGGCAAAGGAAAAATAAAAAATGCCCGACCAAGTATGTGCAAGTCGCGTGACACAATTAATTGACGAATGTGACGGAAAATTTTTAATTGCACCTTAAAATAAAGTAGAGTTTTTAATTGGAATAAATTGAAAGTAGCATTCTCAACTGTAAAATGGTGTAAATGTCAAATCTTTTTGCTCTAATTTTTCCTATTATATTCATTGGATCAACAAACTTGGTTGACATTAATTAACAAAGAAAGCACAATTTGTTATATACCTATGAATTAACAAAGAATGGGACAATTTTTCTAAGATAAAGTGGAGTTTAAGAAATAAAATTTTGGGTTTTGAAGAAATTTCGACGGAAATTTCAATGGAAATTTCGACTGAAATTTCGAAGATTTTTAAATTTTGACAGAAATTAGACGGAAATAACGGAAATTTTGAATGAAACTTTACCATATGTTTATTTAACATATTATCTACTACATTGATAAAAAACATTGAAGAAACTAAATTATATAGTAAATTTCATGTGATATAATATGAATATAATGTACGCTGAAGGCAAATACTATTAAATAAAATTAGTATAATGAATAAATGAAATTAGTATATTCTTTATATTCTATAATTTATACACTAAATCTTATATACTATATATACTAAATCCTATAAACTCTATAATATATACACATTTTATATACTTTATAATGTGTATTCTATATTCTTTAGGATATGGTATAAGATATTAGAGTTTAGGCTCTTTAAGGTATTTTTAATTATTTTTATACATAAATGTATTAGGATTTATAATTTAAAAACAACTAAATGAAACCCCAAATTTTTTTTTTTCTTTCTAATTGCACAAAGACCCCAAACCTCAACCAATCCTAAACCTTTTTTTTCCTTTTTTTTTTCTTTTCTTTCCTTCCTTCCTTTCTTCTTTCTTCCCATGACTTCATCTTTTCCTTCTCTTTCTTCTTCCCACTGCCCAGCCACCAGACCCACTTCTCTTTCTTCTTTCCCACTGCCCAACCACCAGACCCACGCCCAGAGACCTTCTCTCTCCTCCCTCTTTCTCCTCCCTCCTTCTCTTCCTCCTTTTTCCTTATTTTCCTCCTTCCCCGGTCTCCCTCTCTTCCTCATCTCCCTCCCCGATCTCTTCTTCGTCCCCGATCTCTTCTCTCTCTTCGATCTACTGCCTTCAGCAACGACCGACGACAAGGCCAGCTCGCCTCTTCCTCCCGTTTCTCCCTTTGGTCTCCACTTCCCCGAGCCGAAAATTTCACCGAAATTTCAAGAATTTCGAGAAATTTTCGACGAAATTGTCGAAATTAGGACGAAATTTTTTTAGTTTGGTGTTAAAATTTTCATACCCTTAAAAAACGAAATTTTACTCCCTAGTGGAGTTCTTAATTTGAATAAATTAAAAGTAGCATCCTCAACTGTAAAATGGTGTAAATGTCAAGTCCTTTTGCTCTAATTTTTCCTATTATATTCATGGGATCAACAAACTTGGTTGACATTAATTAACAAAGAAAGCACAATTTGTTATATAACTATGAATTAACAAAGAATGGGACAATTTTTCTAAGATAAACTTCTTTGAAATGTGAAACCTAAACAGCATATGTGGCATATATGTTGCTTCAGATGCTTAATTTCACCGTTTGGTATAATATCTAAATAATTAGTAAATGATCATTCTGAATCTAAGTGCACTACGATGAAACGATCGATAAAATTAAATCATTTTTGTCTCTATAGTTTTGTGGTTATTTTAATTTCGTTCATCTTGTTTCAAGTTTTTCAATTAAGTTCTTTTATTTTACATCTATATAATAAAACATAACGGTTTTTGAATCTTAAAATTTATCTTCGGGTATGAATGGCCGAGATTGTTTCGGTTTAAATTCAATGGTCAGTTATCTATTTTCCAAATTTATTTTCTCACCCATGAGAATTGGTTTGCCGCCTCTCTCTTTTTAATTAATTTTCCATTAATACACTCTCCTTAATTAATTTTTCCTTAATTTTACATATTTAATTTTTTTTTTTTTTGGGTCTTTCATTTGGGTTGAACAACTAGGTTTGTTTGTATTTTTTATTTGAGAATAAAAATAGGAGAAGCCTATTAAACGAATTACGTTTGCCAAAATATTAGTGTTTGCGTAATAGAAATAGCTGCTTCACACTCGCAGGAGAGTCTAGTATTGTTATAATTTCAAAGTTTAAAATAAAAATTTCGTCTAAAATTAGACGGTGAAATCTTTATTTTTATCAATATACATGGGAGTTCAATAATATGAATTTTAGGACCGTTTTGCTCCTTAAACCGTAAAGTCTAACATTACACGTAGTTTTCACATGAAAATTTTATTTAACATTTGAACAAAATTTTAATTTTAAACTTGATTGTAACAAAATATAAACTATGAAAATTAATTTAATTTAAAAAATGGAATATGAAATTGAAACAAGGGTAATATACGAAAGGTACTACTGAATTCCACATCGGTCATCCATTAGAGTTTTTTAGAGTGAACTTAAACAAGGCCTGCAAATGTAAAAGTCAACTTTAGCAAGGTTTGGATGCATGCACCTTAGGCCTACAAATGAAACAAACACAACCCCACTTTTCGCTACATAGTCTTTAACAGACAAGAGTATTATTTTACGCATCAATATCATCTCCCAACCCATACCCTTTTCATCCAAAAGTCTTTTTCTCTGCAATCTCTCTCTCTAATGTTTTATAATGTTTACAAAGCTAGTCAACTAATTACAGCTAATGTGGCAATTTGTTTAGGATTCTCTTCCCATTTGGTATAAGCTTTAAATTAATAGTAAAGTAACTAATCATTTTGAATCTAAGTGCACCATGATTAGTAATATGAAGGGATTGAAGATTTAAATTTTTTTATTTAAATTTCATAGTGTACGCAGAGAGTGAAGTCCCTTCAGCAAAAACTAATAAAACGATCTAAAACCCCAAGGCGCATTGGGACCTTCGGCTGCGGTTGAAGTTAGGATATCTTGCACTTTAGCTGCGGTTAAAGTGAAGATGTGCGCGCATTGCAATTTATATTTCAATATACATCGAGTGTTAATTCGTATAATAGGGCATTCGGGGTCACAGTGGTAAAATGCATGGTATGTGACGTGCAGGCCTATTTGTTCTATTATATGGATAAACTCTTTATCTATATTATAAGGCTAAAATCGAGGAAGTGTAGCACAACATTCATGCATTAATAAGATTATTATATTATATATTATATGCTCCATGTTGTATATTTTCATTGAGCTTCAGTATAATTAATTTTGCATAGATAATGTTGATTGTCCCTACTAAACCATTGGCTAGAGCTTACCCCCTCATAGACTTTGTAGATACTGTAGCGAAAGACAATGCAAAATCAACCGGAAGTAATTAAGGTGATTAAGCATAAACAAAGTCGGAGTTGGTTTTAATTTTGAAACTGAGAAGGATGTAATGTACATAAGTACGACTTATTTTGTAAATTAAGCTTGAATTTAGTAGTGGCACAAGAATAGTACAAAGTTTATCTCCATTTATTTTATTTTCTCCATCACATGCATTCTGGATATAGAAGTTCATTCTATAATTAGAGTGTGATTCACACCTTAATCCGTGATTAATTCCTAATCCCGGATTGGGGTGTGACAACTCGAGCGTCAAATTTTCAAAAATTTAAAAAAGAGGTTAAAAGTCTTTAATTAACTTTAATTTGAGTTAAATTTTCAAATTTCTCTTTATACATACATATGAAACAAAAACTGGTCTATTATTTAAGATAATTAAACTTCTTTGAAATGTGAAACGTAAACAGCATATGTGGAAGAATATTGCTCCAGATGCTTTCCCATTTGGTTTCATATTTAAATAATTAGTAGTGGTTCATTCTAAACCTAAGTGCTCTATGATGAGTCAATGATCATAATCTATTTGGCCTAGTGAATAACACTCAATCTCCCCATAAAATGGGGGGATGTTCAAAGTTCAAATCTTATAAACGTTGATTAAATAAAATAAAAAAGTGCTCTATGATGACCGTAATGGCACACACCTTTTTTTTTTCTTTTTTTGAGGAAACTGCTTCATTCATTGCAAACTAAGTTGGGATTACATCAGAAAAGAGGGTGGGAAGCAGCCAACTCGATCGGCTCCTCCTCAACCCAGGAAACAAACTCATTACAAGTTAGAGAAAACTTGGCAACTGCATGAGCTGCCTTCCATGGGGTTGAGGAAGAACTCCTTCAAGAAGCCAAAGCTTTAAATGGCACACACCTTAAGCGCACACACACACACAAAAAAAAAAAAAAAAAAAAAAAAAAAAAAGAGATGAAACTACAAAATCTTTTCTCTGATGATAGCAAAATTTATTTTCAAAGGTAAATTATGTAAACTAATGAACTGACAAAATGATTTCTTTATTATTAATCTCAATGAATCGTACAAGTCTTAAAAACACCAGAGAATTAAACTAATACAAATTTGACTAATTTAGTTATCCATTAACTAATTAATACAGGTGAGAGTAGCATTCCTCTACAGAAAGTCCATCAAGTATCAGGTGGTCTATCATATATGCATGCCCCCTCAGCATAAAGAGCTCTTGCAGTTACTACTGAAGCTTACAAAAATCAGGCAGATTATGTGTTATTTGCAGAGATGGATCATATGATTCACATCTTGAAGACGCAATAAGGGTGCTGTCACATTTTAATTAGTTTATTGATTGATTTGGAATCATTTTGATGCAAACCAATAAGTTAAACAAGAAGTTATATTAAATTTTAAAAAAATGCTTTGCCTGCAGCTACTGTACTAATTTTGTTATTAGCCTTTTTGTTTTAATAGTTAGTATTGTAATCATGGGATCAACAAACTTAGTTGACATTAACAAAAAAAGCACCCTATGAAAAGTTCATCGCATGAAATTTGTTAATACATACATATGGAACAAAAATGGGACTTTTTTTATGATAAACTTCTTTGAAATGTGAATATGTGGCAGATTGCTTAAGATCTTTTCCCCGTCTGGTATAAGATTTAAATAATTAGTATATGAATGATGATGATTACTATTATTATTAAGCCTAGAGGGACAAAATCTTTCCTTATAGCAGATAGCTGAGTGTAAACTCAAGAGGCTAACACTAAGCTGCAGACACAGAATAACATCAATTAAGTAGCAGGTAGCCACTCATCTCCCATCTCAAAATTAGGAACTAAGCTATTTGCATAACCAAAAAATAATTAATTTAACATTGGTGTATCAGTGTTGACAGTGTCTTTGGATTGATAAAAGATGCACACAAGCATATTGTAGCATGTTTTACACTAGCTCGATCGAGATGTAATGCTACATGTAACACATTCACATTTACTAACGAAACGCATATGGAAGTATCTGGTTTCCATCATCTGCAGTTAGGTCTAATGACTCAATCCAAACATTTCCCAACATGACTGCAGATCAATGTATTCCCTCCTGCCAGCCCCAAATGGAAAACTCTCCCCAGTTGGTATAAGCTTTAAATAGTAAAGTAACTGATCAATCATTTTGAATCTAAGTGCACTATGATTAGTAATATGAAACACAATTTTATTAACTTTCAAAACTACAAGACAAAGCGGACAAGATATCCACACCAATAATAAGGCCAAGCATAAACAATACAAACCCTGTCCAAGCTTAATAATAGAACAAAATAAATTACATCAACAAGAAAAATTCAAAAAGAAAATGGAATAGCAACCGCTTTAAGAGGATACTTTCTTTGTACGGAAATACCAGTGGATTCAGTCATGTCCAAATCCTCTGCTTTTGCTCCATCAGGCAATGACCAATTGAACTTGTGCACCATATTTGCTAAGGCAATCTCATCAACAGCCATGGCAAACTGAATTCCTGGGCAGCCCCTCCTGCCAGCCCCAAATGGAATCAATTCGAAGTCATTCCCTTTATAATCTACACTGCTATTCAAGAACCTCTCTGGCTCGAACTCCTCGGGTTTGTTGTATGACTTGGG
This sequence comes from Dryas octopetala, assembly GCF_963921425.1. Classification (NCBI taxonomy): domain Eukaryota; kingdom Viridiplantae; phylum Streptophyta; class Magnoliopsida; order Rosales; family Rosaceae; genus Dryas; species Dryas octopetala. The sequence goes on along the minus strand of NC_141374.1, from coordinate 14,955,492 downwards.
ATCTCTTCCAATTTGCCACATATTCGTCAAAACTTGTGTGTTGGCTTTAATGTCGTAACCATTTACTTTCACATCTTGAGTCGACATCTTGGGAAATAGTAATGGAAGTGGAGGATGTAAGCGAAGAGTCTCCTTCATCACTGCCTTCAAGTAGTGCATTCCAACCAAATCATCCTCTGTTATGTCCCTTCCGGTTTCAATTAACCCCCTTACCTCGTTCTGCAAATTTTTCATGACTCTTGGATGTCTTAAAAGCTCAGACATTGCCCAATCTAGGACCGTGTACGTCGTATCAGTGCCAGCAGCAAACATATCCTACAAGAATATTGAATAGCCAAAGTTGATTAAATATTTGGAGGCTGATTGAAGTTTTCTAATAGATATGTGCTGATATCGATTAATCAACCTTAATTGATATATATAGCTGCCCTTGGTTTATTAACATAGCAGTAGAAAACACACTGTTGAAGTTTTCTGATAGATAGATAGAGAGATATAGGGAGACATGTGTATATATATATATTTATATATATATATATAGAGAGAGAGAGAGAGAGAGAGAGAGAGAGAGAGAGAGAGAGAGAGAGAGAGAGAGAGAGAGAGAGAGAGAGAGAGAGAGAGAGAATTAATTACCAAGATGACAGCCTTTATACCAACTCTATCAAGAGGAAATCCAAGCAAGTTTTGTTTCTGAATCCCAAGTAAAACGTCCACAAAATCCTTTTGATCATCCTCTTTCTCAATATGAACATGGCCATCATTTCCACTCTCTAAACTATCCATATGCTCTTGAACCACTCTATCTAAAAAGTCATCAAACTGCTTAGCCACCTTGTCTAATCTAGCATCCAAACCACTGACATGGCTCCACCAAGAAAGCCATGGGATATAGTCCCCAATAACGATACCTCCCAATAAAGCCGTAAATTCCCTAAAAAGCTCCATAAACTCCTTCCCACCACCCCCACCACTGTACTTTCTCCCTAAAGCCACTCTACAAATAACATCATTAGTAAGCATCACAAACATTTCACTTAAATTTGAAACTGATGATGATGCGGAGGAGGAGGATATACAGGACTGTTTTATCTTGTTTATCATGGATTTGGTTTCCTCTTCTCTCACAGCACGAAAAGACCGAACCCTTTTGTTGCTCAACAGATTCAAAACACATATACTTTTCACCTGCCTCCAGTACTCGCCATAAGGTGCTGTTGCTACGTCTTTGTAATTGTAGACAAGCTTCTTAAAGACAGTAGACCTAGGTCGGCCGGAGAATGCGTGGTCATGGATTTTCATGATCTCTCGTGCAGCCTCAGCTGATGAAACAACGAGGACTGGTGCACTTCCGAAATGGAGGAGCATGAGGGGGCCATGGCGTTGAGATAAGGCTTGAAGGGAGCGATGAGGGTGCAAGCCTAATTGGTGAAGGTTGCCAATGATAGGGAGCTTTGATGGAGAAGGTGGTGCATTTGTTGGAGTAGTGGAGGACCATTTGTATACAAGGATGAGGAAAATGGGCACAACTAGTAGTGTGAAATAAAAAGGTTGCAACAAGGAGAAGAATGTTTCATAAATATTTAGCTCCTGCAGTATTTGCAAGAGATTTAACATCATCTTCTTCTTCTCTGTGTTTATGTGCATAATGTGTGCTATAAATGTCATTATTGTGGTCCATTTATAAGATCAAGATGAGACCTTGGGCTTTGGCACTTGCTCAACATTCAACATTGCAGCTCAACGTACTGAAAACAACAGCAATCCAATCAGGAGATGCGGAGATGGATCACATCTTAATTGAAGACGCTATAAGGGTGCTGTCACATTTTAGTTTATTGATTGATTTGGAATCATTTTGATGTCAAACCAATAACTTAAACAAGAAGTTATATTAAATTTTTTAAAAATGCTACGCAACTAATTTTTTTTTATTAGCCTATTTGTTCTAATAGTTAGTATTGTAATCATTGGATCAACAAACTTAGTTGACATTAACAAAGAAAGCACCCCATGAAATACATCGCATGAAATTTGTTAATATATACATATGGAACAAAAAATGGGACAATTTTTTTAAGATAAACTTCTTTGAAATGTGAATATGTGGCAGATTGCTTAAGATCCTGTCCCCGTTTGGTATAAGATATAAATAATTATTATTTGAATCTAAGTGCAGTACTACTATATATATATATGACGACTGGAATGCCGCACCTAAAGCACACTAAATCATATATATAATGATGATGATGATGTTTACTATTATTATTAAGCCTAGAGGGACAAAGTCTTTCCTTAGCAGATATTTTAGTGTAACTCAAGAGGCTAACACTAAGCTGCAGACACAGAATAACATCAATTAATTAGTAGCAGGTAGATCTCCCCTCACAGAATTTGGAACTAAGCTATTTGCATAACCAAAAAATAATTAATTTAACATTGGTGTATCAGTGTTGACAGTGTCCTTGGATTGATAAAAGATGCACACAAGCATATTGTAGCATGTTTTCCACTAGCTCGAGATGTAATGCTACATGTAACACATTCACATTTACTAACGATACCCAAATGGAAGAATCTGGTTTCCATCATCTGCAGTCAGGTCTAATGCCTCAATCCAAACATTTCCCAACATGACTGCAGATTAATTAATGTATTCCCTCTTTCTATATTTCAACAAGAACTATAGAAAGAGGGAATAGCAACCACGCTAAGAGGATATTTTCTATGTGTGGCTATACCAGTGGATTCAGTCATGTCTAAATCCTCCAATCTTGCTCCACCAGGCAATGCCCAATTGAAATTGTGCACTATACTTGCTAAAGCAATCTCATCAACAACCATGGAAAACTGAATTCCTGGGCAGCCCCTCCTGCCAGCCCCAAATGGAATGAATTCGAAGTCGTTCCCTCTATAATCTATACGACTATTCATGAATCTCTCTGGCTTGAACTCCTCTGGCTTGTCATATGACTTGGGATCTCTTTGAATTTGCCATGCATTTGTCAAAACTTGTGTGTTGGCTTTAATGTTGTAACCATGTATTTTCACATCTTGGGTTGACGTCCTGGGAAATAGTAATGCATTTGTTCAGTTTGATTCAAAATTGTAAGTTGATGCTTCAAAAGAACTAGAAATCTGCTATTAACCATGTCTATGTTGAGAGTAATGTGAAGTAATGTCCCACATCGGAAAACTAAAGCTTAGCATATGTACTTATAAATCTTGGGCCTCTCCACCACCCATTGCCAATTGGTTTTGGGTTGGATGCTCTAATTCTATCATGGTATCAGAGCTTGGTTATCCGCGTGTAAGGCCCAACGGCCACACGTGCTCCCACGTCACCCAATACAATTTGTTCACGTGTAAGGCTCAAAAATCTCGCCACACGTGCGGGGCGTGTTGAGAGTAATGTGGAGCAATGTCCCACATCGGAAAACTAAAACTTAGCATGTGTGCTTATAAGTCTTGGGCCTCTCCACCCATTGCCAATTAGTTTTGGGTTGAATGCTCTAATTCTATCAGTCTATAGGGCAGGAATTCTGGCATCCACACATGGGTCGTTCACATCTAGTCTGAATGGAATCCTATAAGGGAATCTTTTAAATCTTATACAAAAAACTTGTCCAAACGGAATCCTATATAGGAGTCTGAGATCCTATATGGGATTCCGAGATCCTACATGAAAATCTGAGATCCTATATGGGATTCCGAGATCCTACATGAAAATCTGAGATCCTATATGTGAATAGTGTATCAGTGTTCTTAATTTCTTAATGTTGACAGTGCCATTGGATTGATAACAGATGCACATAAGCATATTGTGGCATGTTTACCACTAGCTCGAGATGTAATGCTACATGTATCACATTCACATTTACACCCAACTGGAAGAATCTGGTTTCCATCATCTGCAGTCAGATCTAATGATTTAATCCAAAGATTTCCCAACATGACTGCAGATCAATGTATTTCCTCTTTCTATATTTCAGCAAGAAAATGGAATAGCAACCGCTTTAAGAGGATATTTTCTATGTGCAGTTATACCAGTTGATTCAGTCATGTCTAAATCCTCCAATCTTGCTCCACCAGGCAATGCCCAATTGAACTTGTGCACTATACTTGCTAAAGCAAGCTCATTAACAGCCATGGCAAACTGAATTCCTGGGCAGCCCCTCCTGCCAGCCCCAAATGGAATCAGTTCAAAGTTATTCCCTTTGTAATCTACACTAGTATTCAAAAACCTTTCTGGCTCGTACTCCTCTGGCTTCTTGTATGACTTGGGATCTCTTTGAATTTGCCATACATTTGTCAAAACTTGTGTGCTGGCTTTAATGTTGTAACCATGTATTTTCACATCTTGGGTCGACTTCCTTGGAAATAGTAATGCAAGTGGGGGATGTAAGCGAAGAGTCTCCTTCATCACTGCCTTCAAGTAGTGCATTCCAACCAAATCATCCTCTGTTATGTCTCTGCCGGTTTCAACTATCCCCCTAACCTCATTCTGCAATTTGTTCATGACCCTTGGATGCCTTAAAAGCTCAGACATTGCCCAGTCTAGGACTGTATATGTGGTATCAGTGCCAGCAGCAAACATATCCTACAAGAATAAGGTTGATTAAATTAATTGTATGTGTTACTTAATGTCACATGTATATATATATATATAGAGAGAGAGAGAGAGAGAGAGAGTTAATTACCAAGATGATAGCCTTTATAGTAACTCTATCAATAGGAAAACCAAACGAGTTTTCTTTTTGAACCCCAAGTAAAACATCCACTAAATCCTTTTGATCATCCTCATTTTCAATATGAACATAACCATCATTTCCACTCTTTGAACTAGTATCCATATGCTCTTGAACCACTTTATCTAAAAAGTCATCAAACTTCTTAGCCGCCTTCTCTAATTTTGCATCTAAACCATTGACACGGCTCAACCAAGCAAGCCATGGTATATAGTCCCCAATAACAGGAGCTCCTAATAACTCTCCATACTCCCCCAAAAGCTCCTTAAGCACACTCTCACCTTCTCCACCACTGTACTTCCTCCCCAGAGCCACTCTACAAACGACATCATTTGTAGTGTGATAAACATCTCGCTTAAATTCATCACAACCGATGAGGACTGCTTTATGTTTCTGATCATGGACTTTGTTTCCTCTTCTCTCACAGCACGAAAGGACCGAACCCTTTTGTTGCTCAACAGATTCAAAACACATATACTTTTCACCTGCCTCCAATACTCACCATAAGGTGCCGTTGCTACGTCTTTGTAATTGCATAGAAGCTTCTTAAAGACGGTCAACTTGGGTCTGTCGGAGAATGCAAGGTCATGCGTTTTCATGATCTCGCGGGCAGCCTCAGCCGAGGAGACCACAAGGACTGGCACGCTCCCAAAATGGAGGAGCATGAGGGGGCCATGGCGTTGAGATAAGGCTTGAAGGGAGCGATAAGGGTGCAAGCCTAATTGGTGAAGGTTGCCAATGATAGGGAGCTTTGGTGGAGAAGGTGGTGCATTTGTTGGAGTAGTGGAGGACCATTTGTATAAAAGGATGAGGAAAATGGCCACAAGTAGTAGTGTGAAGGAAAAAGGTTGAAATTTTGAGAAGAATGTTTCACTATTCAACCCTTGCAGCATTTGCAACGTTATGTGTAAGTATGTATATGTTATCTTCTTGTTCTATGTGTTTATGTGTAAGTATGTATATGTTATATATGTGGTTATGGTGGTCTATTTATAAGATCAAGATCAGAGCTTGGGGTTTAGCACTTATGCTCAACATTCAACGTTAACAATTCTACATACAACCCCAATATCGACGGCATGAACAAGAACAAGAACAAGAACATTTCTATGGTGGTATGGAAATGATTGTTCTAATAATTCCCATGAAAACAATAGCAATCCAATCAGGAATTACGACATCTTGAAGATGTAACATGGCTTCTGTCACATTTTAGTTTAATGATTAAATTTGGAATCATCTTGATGTTGTCAAACCACAAAACAAGAGTTAAACAATAAAACATGAAGTACATGCATGCAATTTTTTACTGCTAGGCCTGCAGCTCTAGGATAAGATATCCATGTATATTACTTTCCCACTGGGGGTGTCGGTTTTCTACCAGTTTTACCGAACCGACCAAAAATGGAGAAATTATTGTGTGCACTGATGGCATGTGGTAAGGTGTTATCAATCTACTTAATTATTACACCGTGTACAATTTTTAATACTAAAATCTTAAATAATACAATTTCAGCATACCACATGATGTTACAATCACACAAAGTAAATTTTTCCCAAATCATCAATTTTGAGTTATTTAAAAATAATAAACTCTAACAATAAGGTAGGTCAATTTTATGTGTCATATGCCACCATTTGGGCTTTAAAAGGTACACAAATTTTAGATACCTAATATTATGAACCTTCGGAAAAATTCTTAAATAGAACTGCCTGTCTACGTGCATAGTACGACAATCCCATATTACAATGCCATGTGTACCATTTACATTAGGAAATGTGGTAAATTTTTCTTAAAACATATAGATATGTTAATATATCATTAGAAGTCGTACAAAACATGTGACATCGTCCTGTTAAAAGATTTCTCGAACCTCTGCATTAACCATGTCTACATGGAGTAAATTTATAGTTGCAGATGGGCTGGCTAGTGTGAGTCTGGATTGTAGTTTGGGCCCTCCTGCTCCTGATCCCCACCTCCCTTTATTTCGAGGCTACTGGCTGAACGTCTTTTGTGTGTGATTAGGCCCAGATCCTGATGTAAGCTTTTATTGTTTGGGCCTTGGGCATACTTCTGCGCCCAAAAAAAAAAAAACCAAAGAGTTCTCAAGTCTCAACACAAAGAAAATAAAGGAGTTAACAAAAGAAAAAGAAAAAGAGAGAAAGAGAAAAATTAAAGAGAAAAGAAAAAGAAAAAGAAAAGAGAGAATCAAGGAGTTGCTTACGAAGCTTCCCAAACAGGGAAAAAACTTAGTACATGTTAACAAAGAAGTTGCTGCTTACGAAGCTTCCCAAACAGGGAAAAAGCTTTGTACGTGATACCATGTGGTATATTGTTTAATGTTTTTTTGAGAGATTATTCAATAAGATAATTTTGTTATGTGCATGTGACATTTAATAATATACTGATATATATGCTTATTTCAAATAAATATTACTGTTTTTAAAATAAACGTGATTGATCATATTATAAACATGGTAAAACAGCCTTACTTAAAATTTCTTATATTTTTTTATTTTACTAATTATATACATATTATAATATGAATGAATTAAATTTTGTACAAAAATTCCTCACGAATAAGGAATTTGAGTACTTTCCCGAATCCCAACTGTTTTTCCTTTTTTCATATAACGCAGCGTCAGCGAAGCGAGCCTTACAAGCCAAGCAATTATAAACCTCCCACTTCAGTTACCAGCTGACTCAGCTCTCTCACTTTCACTGTGCGCTATGAGTGTGAGCTTGTGTTCTTCTCAGCCACTCTTCACCAACTGACAGATATATATATCATCCTTAATTCCCATTTGGAAACCCTGCATTGATTTCATTCATTCATACTCTGTGATTCGGAGTTGGGATTTACTGAGCAAAATCCAAAACCTGAACCGACCCATCAACGATAACAACAAGGAAAGCGATATAGCTATGCTGCCTCTGCCTCCCATTGATCTCAAGGAGGTTCAGCAGAAGCTCGCCACCCATTTCAGGCCTTGGCAACGCTCCGTTCAGTTCTGGGCTCGAGCTGTTGATATCTACACTGGCTACAAGGTCCCCCTCGCAGCCCGCTCACTCTTTTTCTCTTAATGTGTGTGTGTGCATGTAAAAATGTTTAAGAATTGGAGTGCCTGGGCTTATTGATTTGATGGGTTTTGTTGGGTGTCGATAGGTGTTTCAGCTTCGAGTGAGTTTGGCGAAGGATGCGAAGAAACAAGAGGAAATGTGGGAAAGGCAACATGAACTTGCGGCTGAGAAGATATATGCTATGTGTTCAGACCTTGGCGGTTTCTTCCTCAAGGTATTTGAGGAATTTACTGTTTGGTTTCATATGGTACTTCACTCTTTGCTGTTGTGCCTCTGAATTTGAATTTAGGCGAGGGAATTGTGAAATTGACATGGGTTTTGGCCCATTAGTTTATATGTGTTGTTTTGTATTGAATACTTGACCAGAAAAAAAGGTTACAGAAACTGGATTTTTGTTTATGAGTTAAGTAAGCTAAAATATGGGATGGTTAATCAAATGGTTTTGTTATTTTCTTTTTCTCTTTCCACTTTATTCTTTAAAATTATGCTTGGCTTTCATTTTAATTTGCTTTCTAATTGGTTTTCTGTTTTAGGGGGCTATAAGAGAACCTATGAGTTTTAAGGACCTTGGAATTCATCATTGGTGGTTTTTGGTTCTGTAATATTTGAGCTTAATACTTAGTTATCTTGGATGTCGTTTCGATTAGGTTGCCCAAATTATCGGGAAGCCAGACTTGGCCCCAGCTCCATGGGTAAAAAGGCTTGTTACATTGTGTGATCATGCTCCTGCAACCCCATTTGATGATGTTCAACTTGTGCTGGAGATGGAGTTGGGTCGAAGTGTTGGTGAAGTGTTTGAAAGATTCGATATGGATCCTCTTGGCTCTGCTTCAATTGCACAGGTACTTCTATTCATGAGTAATTTGAATATGCAAGTTAATATTCTTAGCTAGTATTATTTCAAGTTTCTAATTAAGAGAGACTTACTGAAAGAAGACACGACTTAAGCAAAGAATTCTGATATTAATTGCTTTTCTTTAAGTATGTAATTTGCATCTCAAACATTAATGTTTTATTGATCTATGGAGATTACCATTAAGGAAGAGTTAGGCACACTTCAGAATGCTTCAATGTTTCAATCTATTTAATCTTTTTCGTTCACATTTAATGCTTTTTAGAGTTAGCTATTCTGTATGGAAGGGAACCGTACTGAAAATGGTATTACAGTGCTTATGAAAGCTTATCATTTGTACCTGATATATGTTTTATTCTCAAACTAGGTTCACCGAGCAAGATTGAGAGGTGATAAGAGTGATGTTGTTGTCAAGGTGAGGAAACTTAGAAAATTCTGTGGCTTCTTATATGATTATATCCTGTGAAATTCTAATTTCATGTGGTTTATAATAGGTGCAACATCCTGGAGTTCAGGATCTAATGATGACGGATATCCGTAACTTGCAAGCCTTCGCTTTATGCATACAGAAGACAGATATCAAATTTGATCTATACTCTGTAACTAAGGAAATGGAGACACAGGTGCACATTATTTCTGTATTGGTTTTCTTTGCAGATTAATGGTATCCTTTATTTCCTGTCATTTTTCTAAAACTGAACTTGATTGCATCAATAAAATAGGGGAATATTGCTAATTCTGGTTTTGTAGAGATTTAAGATACGGTTCTTTTGATGAGGAAGAATTTAATTTAAAATACTGACCAAAATCCACCTCAGATATCCTTCATACTTTCAATGTCATCGTTTTATGGTTTTGCACAAAGCATTGTTCTTTTTCTTTTGACACTATTATTTTCAATTAATTGTTGCTTAATCTTCATATCTCTTTGCCTTATATGCGCAAATTATGGAATCTTTCTCATGTTAGATTACTGTCTGAAATATAATCATCAATATCTTGTAATTACTATCTTTCATTTTTGTAATTCAAGATTGGATACGAATTTGACTTCATGAGGGAGGCTAATGCTATGGAAAAAATTCGACGTTTTTTGTATGAGAATAACAAGAGGACTCCTGTTTTGGTGCCACGAGTGATACGGGATATAGTCACTAGGTATGTGATGCCGCACCTTATTTTCATGTGGTTCTTGCAAACCTGGACTATGAACAACACTAAGTTATCAAGATAACTCAGTGTATAATTCATTATTTATCGTATAAAGAAAACCAAGTATATAATTCATTTTAAAAGGATGTTATGCAACACTCCATTTTAAAAGGATTCATTTGCTGATAAAATTTAAAAAAAAATAATAATAATAAAAAATTTAGTTACCTCATTTCTAGGCAGTTATCAAAACTCCTAGTTGTGCAAGAAATTAAAGTTTTGAACTCATGTTTACTAGCTCAATTCCAGTTTCATAATTTTTGCTTTTCTCACTTTCACTACTGACGAAACATGAACTATTCTTCTGCATTTATCTGACTCTAATTTTTTTCTTTTCCTACTGATATGATGTGTTTGATGGTTTTTCCTTGTCAAATCCTTGCACCATTGTGGGTGTTGTAAGTTCATGTGATGGAACTTTCAGTGATCACGTGTTGTTTGTTTGGTTAGGAGAGTGTTAGTTATGGAATATATTGATGGAATCCCAATCCTGAATCTTGGTGATGAAATTGCGAAAAGAGGCATAAATCCTGGTGGTAAGATTGCGGCAGCGGCAAAGCAGTAAGCTTCTAGTCCGCATGCAGTCCTTTTATCTCCATGTGTGCGTCTTATATAAATTGCATTTAATTTCCAAGAAAGTTCTATTTGTTTATTCTTACCTTTAATTATTTAAGTCATTCATAAAAATTGGAGCCATCTAATGAAATATTCAATTTATTATGAAAAAGTGTGTTGTTCGTTTATGTCAACAAACAACCATGTGAGGTGACTTTTTAGTACATCCTTTTTGCTCCCTTGATAGACTATCTCTTTGTTTCCTCTCTTTTTTTTGTCATTCATTTTCTGAAATTTGTTTCTGACTTGAAGATTTTTATATGAAAGGGCATCTTTCCTCAATTCATTACCTATATGTTTTTACCCCTTTCCTTCTTTTTTCCCTTCAAACTGGTTTCATACTGCTTGATATTACATACAGATCTAAAGATAACTTTCTCTATTCTAGCTCATAGCAAATTTTCTCACTATATTTCTTCTCTCATAAGATATGAAGCATGACAGTTACCAATTTTTCCGAAAATGCAGGAAAATCCTCAAAAATTTGACACTAGCATATGGACAAATGATTCTGAAGACTGGTTTCTTCCATGCAGATCCCCATCCGGGAAATATCTTAATCTGTAAAGGTTCAGAGGTAAGTGATCAGCTAATATTTGTCTCCTTTATATCTTTATGGCTTTACTCAGTTGGTTGAAATCTGCTTACTGTTCTCTTTCTAATTAATAGCTTACATTACAGAGTAAAATTTCCTTTCATTTGCATGGTAAATTGACTTAGAATTGGTGTATTCCTCCAAGTTAGGTTGCCTTGCTGGACTATGGCCAAGTGAAAGATCTCCCAGATGAGTTGAGACTTGGTTATGCTAATCTTGTTCTTGCCATAGCAGATGGTGACCCTATAAGAGCATCAGAGAGCTACAGGTAACTAGCTACAATGGGAAGAGAAACTAAGGCTGAGGTGCTTTTGAGGTTGACAACGTATGCATATCTAATTAATCTATTCCTTTTTCCAGGGAGCTTGGCATAGAAACCTTAAGCACATGTGAAAATGAACAACAGGAAATGCTAAAGTTGGCACAGACGATGTTTGACACGACATTACCCCCTGGAGTGACGATGCTGCAGCCTTTTTCTGAGGAATCTTCGATTAAAAAAATTGCAGTTCAGGTATGCTGAAATTCCAAATTTCGCCGACTACTTAATTTCACTTCACTTCATGTTTGCATGCTTATCAACTAGCGAAGATTTCCACAAAAAATAAAAACTAGTAAAGATGGTATTTTGCTTTTCTATTCCTAACATTTTTTTTCCTGATCTCCCTCGTGAGTTGTGATTGACTACATTTTGTTTCCGTATTGTCCCTGACTTTTGTTTTATAGGCTTTTCCAGAGGAATTGTTTTCTGTACTTCGGACAGTGCATCTGCTGAGAGGACTTAGTGTTGGTCTGGGAATCAACTACTCATGCGCAGAACAATGGAGACCCATTGCAGAAGAAGCTTTGTTTCGTGCTGGGAGATTAAAAGGTGACCCTTTCAAACTCCTAAAGTCCTAAGCCATAGAGAATGGGGGCTCATATATTTAGCAGTAAGCACACATGTATGTGTGCGCATGCGCATGCACGTGTGTGCTCCTGATTAGTATGTTCTTGGAATTGCTTTTATTTCAGTTGTATGTTTGAATACTCCTTGAGCTGCAAGTCTTTTCTAATGTCTTCTCTTAACATCCTGACTACCAGGCAGGGATGCCAGGGCCAGAGGTCATGGACGCAGTTTCTTAAGGTTATTCTGGAGAAGCTGATTGTGTTGTGAGAAGGGATAGCTTTTTAACTAATCAGGAACTTTTTCTTGTTCTTTTTCTAAAATTAGTAGCTTGCTGATATAGTGATGAGTCTTTTCCTATTTGTCTGATTAAATTTGTACATGGAGAAGGAAACTTCAATTCATCCATGGTGTATATTCTGTATTTGGCATCATTTTGTTTCGCCACAAGCTCTTCAAGTGCTGTTTTAAGATGTAAAAAATTCTCTATCGGCTTTTTCGAAATGTTCTCTATGGAGAGTGAATGGACAGGCTACAGCTCTTTGGACATTTTTCTTTCTTGAAAATCAGGCTCTGCCTTCCTGTCTACAGATGAAAATCAGAGCCTAACTTACCTTGAAGAAAAGGAAGAAAGTTTGAACTTAAATTTTAATGCACTTACTTTTGTACTTATCATATTCTTCAAATATTGTAATAACCATTTTACTTATTCTATTTTTAAAACAAAATTCCTCTCCTCCCCTTCCCCTCTCCTTTATGTTCATGGCAGGCTGGCCAGGGTTGCCATCCCATGAGACCATGGCCTGACCGGTTTAGAGTGCAAGCTTTCCTAAAATTCCTGTAAGTTATAAGAAATTCTATATATACTAAAACAGGGTTCGGTCGCCACTGTTCACACTGTTCATAGCCTGTTCATCGTGAAAATTCCGTTTTGCCCTTCTAACAGCCTTAATTTACACGTGCTTCGCCTTTTGAGTTTTCCCCTTTTCTTCGGCCCTTTTTTGTAATTTCGTCCCTGTCTGTTTCTAGCCCATGTTGTTTCGAAATTTTTACATTGTCTGCCATTGCTTTATTTCTCTGCGGTTTCTTCTCACACGCTTTTTTTTTTTTGATCTGTTTGCCATTTTGATAATACCACAAATGCGTCTGTGCTTTATGGTCATTCGTGTTCTCTTGCTTTATCTGGGTTCATGGTTAATGTTTCAACCAGATGAACCATCTGCTGTGGGGGCTTTGATCCCACCTTCATGTATTTCTCCGGTTGTGATTCGAACTGGGTCGCACCTTCATTTATTTGTGTGGTTGTGATTCCGAGTGGATCAACAATCTGCCTTGGTTTATTTTGTCGTTTGATGTGTTGGGCTGGTTCAGTATTTCAAACAGATGATGCGATTAATTCATCGCATCGAAGAGGTCAGCCACAAATTTTTTAGGGTTTTTTTTTTTTTCTTTTATCTTTTGTCAAATCTCACTGACAACTTCACTGTTTCAGCTTCATCTGGCTTTTCGATTGCCGTTCGTTTGTGTTTCGGGTGGTGTGATTCAGATCCGTCCTTTCGTTTCTACCTGCTCCTTATCAGATAAGTTCCATCTCTCTCTTATCTCATTTTTTCATATCATTCTGCTTCTGTTTGCTTGGCTTCTCTTCGCTGCGTCTCTGTTTGCATTTTGTGTATCATTGCTCTGGGTGTGTGCTTGCATTTATTGTTATATCTTTAAATATCCATTTTTGTTTATTTTCTATTAGTTTTTTCCTGTGAGTGTTTCATGTCTGCCTCCTGTTTTTTTCTTTCTATTACGCCGTACTCCTGGGTTCTGTTTAGAAATCTTTACCTTGAAAAAAATTTATACACTCCATGAAAATAATTAGTTTATGCAGTTATTTAATTGTTCTCTTAATATAGTTCTTGCATGATCAACTTTTTTCAGCCATAAAATTAATTAACTATCATTTTTATTGGCTATATAGCTGCCTACACAGGTATCAACTTTCATTAGTATGCATTAGATTATGTTACTGCCTTTTTGTTTTTCGACCTTCCCTTTTTTCTCCTCTCTTTCTCTGTCTGAATTTAACTGGTTCCATTGCTTTGGTTTATATTGGCGCACATCAGAGTCTTTGACTCTTATCAAATATTGCTTTCTACATATCTTCTTAATTTTCTCTCATGCTATACATATTCCCATCAACCATTCTTATTTATCTTCCTTAACATTTTTTCTTATTCTAAATCTATTTTTTTTTTTTCATTTGATAGAATAAAAATATTAAGATTTATGCCGCCACTTCAATTCTTTTTGTTTTTTTTCATGTTTGGCTTTCAAATAAATCAATTTCAATTGCCTCCGTTATACTTTTATGTCTGTACTTTTTTAATCTTTTATTTCTCTTATATCTAAATTTTCCTTTATTTTTATGTCATTGCTTGATTTTTAACATTCATGTGTATATTTTCTAGGTACTGCTCTCTTAGTTGTTTGAGCTTCATCTTGAGGCTGCGTTGTTGTGGCATTTGTTCTTGCTGCGCAAAAAGGTTAGCTTCTGCTACCTGTTTTTTAAATATATTCGATATGCATTTGTTACTTATCATCTTAGACATATTCTGCTCATAAATAAATATGATTTTCCATTGATTGGTTGTTATATATATCTTCTTTTCAATTTGTAATCTATTTATATGTCTGTTTTGTTTTCCTCCACCTATTTATTGATTGCTTCAGGCTTTTTCCTTTCAATCTCATCGATAAAAAATCTCTTTTTGTTTTTTTAAATGTTTGGCTTTCAAATCAATCAGTTTTAATTGGCTCCCTTATACATTTATTTGTATACTTTTAAAATCTTTTATTTGTCCTATATCTAAGTTTTCCTTTATTTTTATGTGATTGCTTCACTTCGAACATTCATATGTATGTTTTGTAGGTACTGTTGTATTAGTTGTTTGAGCTTGATCTTCACGCTGCGTTCTTAAGGCATTTGTTGTTGCTGCGCAAAAAGGTCACTTTCTGCTGCCTGTTTTTTAAATGTGTTTCATATGCATCTGTTATTTATCATCTTAGAATTCTTCTGCTCATAGATAAGTATGAATTTCTTTTCATTGGTTGTTATATATATCTTCTATTAAATTTGCAATTTATTTATATGTCTGTCTTTCTTTTCTTCCAGCTATTTATTGATTGCTTCAGGTTTCTTTCTTCGAATGTGATGAATAAAAAGTCTAGGGTTCGTGCTAGATTTCTCATGTTAGATAAAGATGACTGTCCTCATATTTCAACTGGTGTGCAAGTTGCCCCTGAAAATGTCTGTCATGTTCTTTCTACCGCTGCCTCTGAATCAAATCCTCCAACTCATAGGAAAAAACACAAGTCTATTAGGAATACAACTTTAACGCATACTAATCCAATTCAGCCAACTACAGAACAGGTCCCTTTGGAACAATTGGACTCTGATTCTGATGTTCTATCCTCTGATGTAAATGTTTTACATTCTGAACTTCCACCCCTCAACTCCACATTGAATGAAAACACTGCAAATCACACCTATAGGAGCCAATCATTTTATCAGAAGAAAAGACAAAGTATGTTAAATATTTTATTAAAATTTATTTCAGCATTTCTAAATTATTCTCCTATCAATAATAATATGCATTCATACTCTTTCTTTCTTTTACACTTCTTCTTTCCATAGGAATGATTCACAAATATGTAGATTTTGGAGATAAGGATTATAAGTGCATTTACTGTGGTGCACTTTTTTGGCTGAATGAATCCATTGCTAAAAAATCTATAGACAAACAGCCTTTGTTCACTCTCTGTTGTTTGCAAGGAAAAGTTAAACTTCCAATTACCAAACCAACTCCCAACTTTTTAGACAATTTACTTGATCCGAGCAAAGGCCAAAAAAGCTCAATATTTAGAGACAATATTAGGGCATACAATTCTATGTTTGCATTCACTTCAATGGGAGCCAAAATTGATCATTCGATTAACAATAGGCCGGGTCCTTACATTTTTAAGATTAGTGGGCAGGTTCATCATTTAATGGGATCATTGTTACCACCGGAAGGTGAGTCTCCAAAATTTGCCCAGCTCTATATCTATGATACCTATAATGAAGTTATGAATCGCCTTAATGCAGTTAATTGTAAACAAAATAATACAAATCTTGATCCAAAAGTTGTTGAAGGCCTTATTAAAATGTTTGACCAATCAAATGACTTGGTAAAATTCTTTAGAACAGTCAGGGATAAGTTAGAAAGCACTTCTATTAATGATATGAAAGTCAGAATAATGGGAAAACAATTAGATCATGGCAAACAATATGAAAGCCCAACATCTGATGAAATTGCTGGTCTCATAGTGGGAGATATTGGTCTGTTTGACTCAAATAGAGATATTGTCATAGAAAATCAAAGTGGAGAGTTGAAACGAATAACAAAATTAAACCCAAAATTCATGTCTTTACAATATCCTATTCTATTTCCTCATGGTGAAGATGGTTATAGCCCTGATATTAAATGGAATCATGATTTTAAAGGTCATCAGCCAAAAACAGGAAGGGTGCCTATGAGAGCCTTTATAGCCTATCAAATTCAGGAGAGACAATTTGAATTTAGTACACTGTTGAAAGGTGGTAGATTATTTCAACAATTTTTAGTGGATGCCTATGCAACTCTTGAAGAGGATAGATTAGATTTCATTAGAAAAAATCAAAAAAATCTCAGAAGTGAAGTTTATAAAGGCATTTATGATGCAGTTTCAATGGGTCATACAAATGCCACTGATCTAGGACAGCGGATTATATTGCCAACCTCACACATTGGAAGTGCTAGATATATGATTAATAATTACCAAGATGCTATGGCAATTTGTAGGCATTATGGAAATCCAGATCTTTTTATTACCTTTACTTCCAATGTCAAATGGCCTGAAATTATTAGAGAACTTCTTAGAAAACCTGGCTGCAAACCAGAGGATAGGCCTGATATCATTGCTAGAATATTCAAAATCAAACTAAATGACTTGGTTAGTTACATCAAATCAGGACAACCTTTCGGACCACTTGCAGCAGGTGAATTTCATCAAAGATAATTTATTCTTTGTTGATTTTCTACCTTTTTAAATACAAATTTAATTAATCGTGTCCTTTTTTTCATGTCTGTTGCATCAAACAGAAGTTCATACGATTGAATTTCAAAAAAGAGGCTTGCCTCATTGTCACCTCCTCATTTGGTTAGAACACGATTTCAAGTCATTGTCTGCAGCAGATATTGACTCGATAATCTCAGCTGAATTGCCAGACAAAGCTGTGGATCCAACACTTTATCATATTGTAGATCAGTTCATGATCCATGGTCCATGTGGTCATTTAAATCCTAATTCTCCTTGCATGCGAGCAGGAAAGTGCTCTAAATTTTTCCCAAAGCAATACAAAAGTGAAACTGTTTTTGAAACCAGTGGTTTTCCTACGTATAGGCGTCGCGATAATCCTAATAGATTTGTGCTCAAAAATGGAATTAAACTTGATAACAGCTTTATAGTGCCTTACAATTCAGAGTTACTGCTAAGATATAATGCTCATATAAATGTTGAACTGTGTTGTCAATCAATGCTCATAAAATATTTATTCAAATACATCAACAAAGGTTCGGATAGAGCTAGGGTAATAATTGAAAACAAGCCACATGATGAAATATTATCCTATCTTAATTGTAGATATATATCACCATATGAAGCTGCATGGAGATTATTTCAATTTCCCATTCATTCTAGACAACCTGCTGTTGAACGATTGCCTATACATCTGCCTTTAAACCAAAGTGTTATCTTCGCTGAAGATCAATCACTTGATTCAATTCTTAACCGAGCCACAATTCAAGATACGATGTTAACCAGTTGGTTTCAAGCAAATAAAAACTATCCTCAAGCACGAAACTTATCTTATTCAGAATTTCCTTCTAAATTTGTATGGAATTCTCGCGATAAGATTTGGACACCTAGAAAACAAGGGAAATCTATAGGGAGAATAGCCTATGTACACCCTGCAGCTGGAGAATTATATTACTTGAGAATGCTTTTAAATTCCCATAAAGGTGCCTTTGATTTTGATGATATAAAAACTCTTAATGGCATTAAACACCCATCATATCAGTCTGCATGTAGGTCTTTAGGTCTGTTAGGGGATGATAAGGAATGGATTGAGGCCTTAGAAAATGTTGTTGACGCAGCATCATGCTCTGAATTAAGACAATTATTTGTTACAATCATTTTGTTTTGTGATGTAGCAGATCCTGCATTCATTTTCAATGCTCATTGGCAAAATATGTGTGATGACATGTTATATAATCTTAGAAAAACATTTTGTATGCCTAATCTCATTGTGCCACAATCTGAATTACAAAATTCACTTCTGTATGAGCTTGAGCTATTGTTTAATGCATCATCTAGCAGCTTAAAAGATCATAATCTTCCAATTCCTGATGAGCACAGCATGTTACAAATTAGGAACAAATTGTTAAGGGAAGAATTAAATTATGATCTTCATCACTTAGCCAATCAGCATTCTGTTTTAATCACTCAACTCAACAAAGAACAAAGACACGTGTATGATTCTGTTATCACTGCCATAAATGAAAAAAAATCTGGTTTGTTTTTTGTTTATGGCCATGGGGGAACTGGAAAGACTTTTTTGTGGCACACAATCATTAATAAAATTAGATCTCAGGGTCAAATTGTTCTAGCTGTTGCTTCATCAGGTATTGCATCATTGCTCTTACCTGGAGGCAGAACAGCTCATTCTAGGTTTCAAATTCCCCTCAATCTGACTGATTCTTCCACATGTCAAATAAAAAAACACACTCATCTCGCTAAATTGATTGAAAAAGCTGCCTTAGTTGTTTGGGATGAAGCACCAATGAATCATAAAGACTGCTTTGAAGCACTAGATAAATCATTATGCGATATTTTATCGGATTTAGATAGTTCAGGTCAACCTCTCCCATTTGGTGGGAAACCTTTTTTACTGGGGGGTGATTTTAGGCAAATACTGCCAGTTATTCCAGGTGGAACAAGGGAAGAAATAATACATGCCACTCTTAACAGTTCATACTTATGGCCCTCTTTCAAAATTTTTTGTTTGAAAGAGAATATGAGGCTGTTAAGAGAGGGGTTAAACATTCAGGAGAGAACAAAACTTGCAGACTTTGCTGCTTGGATACTCAAAATTGGTGATGGTGAAATCTGTGATATAAATGATCAAACAGATGAAGAGGTCTCTTGGGTAGAAATTCCTGAAGATTTATTGATTGACTCTTACACAAATCCAGTTGAATCAATTTTTTTAGCAGCATACCCAGATTTTCTTACCAACTTTGACAATTATGCTTACTTAAGAGAAAGAGCCATAGTTACACCTAAGAATTCTACTGTCACTGAGATAAATAACTATGCCATCAATTTATTACCTGCAGAAGCCAGAACTTATTTAAGTTCTGATTGTCTATGCTCCTCATCTGGAAATTTAGAAAATCTTACCATGATGTATCCCACAGAATTCCTTAATCAGCTTGAATTCAATGGCTTACCTCCACATACTCTAACTTTAAAAATAGGCATGCCCATAATGTTATTAAGAAACTTAAATCAATCTTCAGGGCTATGTAATGGAACTAGGTTAGTCATAACCCAAATGACTAATAGGGTTATTGAAGCAAAGGTACTAACTGGTAGCAACATAGGCCATAAATTCTTTATACCTAGAATCATCCTCACAGCAACAGAAAAAAAATGGCCTTTCACTTTTAAAAGGCGTCAATTCCCAATTAGACCAAGCTATGCAATGACCATAAATAAGAGCCAAGGACAATCCCTTAAAACAGTTGGTTTATATCTTCCCCAGCCTGTCTTCACCCATGGACAACTATATGTTGCATTGTCTAGGGTTACATCAAGGGAAGGCCTTAAAATAATTATAGACAACAATGGAGAGATGCCAAATAAATACACTAAAAACATTGTCTATAAAGATGTTCTCCAAAATTTAGTTTCAGGTTTCAACTTCTCTCCGTGCATATCTAAACATCTCTATATAATTTATACCTATACTTATTTAGCAGAATATATTTCTTCCTTTACTTGCACAAAATGTCTTTGTTTTTTCAGCCCACTGATGCAATGGATACAAGTCCAATAAGGAGCTTGCAACCTCATCAAGACAAACTCAGAATTAGAGTTCGGATCTGCAGGACCTGGAGGCCAAAAGTCTTTGGATCTGATCACCAATTTGCTGGTTTAGAATGCATATTGGTTGATGCAATGGTAAATAAACTCTCCCCATTACTTATTCAACTAATGTACTTGTTCCTTTAAACAAATCTATTTTTAAAAAACAGATTATTTTTGCCTAAATGTACATCAGACATACTTTCCCAACCCCATTTTTCAATGTAAAAACATCTTGCAAAACTGTTTTCATCCTAAATAATGTAACTTAAATAGCTAACAATATTTTTTTCCAAACTATTACATATGAAAAATCAAATGTTCAAAAACAATACTCCTCACAACCACTTTATACTACTAACATTATCTAAATATCTCAACAAAATTAAGCTAATACTGCCTACCACCATCTTTTTTAATCAAAATTACAACATATAATTAAAGCATCATTTCAACCTTTTAAATAACAAAACTCATATATAATTACTTCAGATCTTCACACCCACAATTATCTGCTGAAAAAACCTTACACAATCCCTCTACAAATTGTCTCCACATGTGAAATATTGAACTACCTACATTTTGTCTTTAATACTAAATACTAGCTTTATTCAATTATCAAAATTGATATGCTCCACACATACCATGAGTAATGTAACTAAGTTTATATAGCACAGGTATAACTTACTATGCTGTCCACATAACTCATACAAACCAATCAATTCTATGCTCCATTTTCTCATATTTCAATATCATCAATCATTTAGTATTTGCACTTTTAAGATTTATGTATTTTCTTCATTGCTGCAATTCTACCATGATTAATTAACCTTATTTTTCTTCTGAAACAAGGGTGACGCAATTCAAGCAACAGTCAAAGAGATTGACTATGATTGTGTCGCTCCAAAGATACAATCAGGAGCTGCCTATGACATAAGCTGCTTTCACACAATCAAAAGCAGATCAGTCTACAAAGTTGTTCCTCATGCTGCTGCTATCATTTTCAACGAAAGAACCATCTTCAAGAGATTGACAGTTGTTCAACCAAAAATTCCAGCACACCGTTTTCATCTCATGGATTACAATCAACTATCCGCACGGATAAATACAACCACCATTCTAACAGGTGCTGATCAGAACACATTTAATCCCATTATTTTCATTCCCTTTTTTTATTCTCTTACACCACTCAAATTTTAATTGCACACTTCTCTTATACACTTTAAACAACTGACTATCATTTTTTCATGCATTGGAAGATGTGATGGGACACATAACTGCAATACAGCGTTTGGAACAAAAGATGATTGAGAAAACAAGGTTGGAGAGCAAATGTGAAGTGTATATAGAAAACATCAGGTACAACCATTAACCAAGACCTTACAAACTTGACGCTTTTATGATCACCATTCAAACATTTTCTCCTGCATTTATTGTTGCAGCCATCAAACAATTAGAATTACACTATGGAGCGATGCAGCAAAGAATTTTGATCATGCTGCTATAGAACAGTTGCCGCCACCAACTTTTATCGTTTTCACAAGCGTCAAAGTGAAAGAATATCAAGGTAACTGATACCTTTTCTCAACTTCCTATTATTTGCATCTCCAATATTCATTAAAAAAACTCTTTAATCTTTCTTTTAACCATGCACAGGAAAACCTGTTCTTAGCAGCACTAACTCAACCTTGTATTTCATCAATCCACCAATACCAGAACTTGAATCCTACAAGATTGCGTAAGATTTTTATAACTTTTTCAATATACGAGTTCTACTTTTTTAATATAACTCTCTAATTCAATCTTTTTTGCAACAACAATTCAGTTTCAAAGATAATGCAGTGGCTATCAAAGTACTTCCACCTTCAGCAATGGTACACCTTCCTTATCAACAATTAAAAGAGAGTCAAAAGGTGCATATAGCGGAATTGAATATACTTGATCCAGATTTGCACAAGGTAATGCACATTCACAACAAAATCTTATAACCATCTACAATTTTTTTCTTCTTTTGATTATCAGCCACAAACTCTCGATAGTTTCACATTTTTAACACGATTATTATACTATACTCTTTCATAATATCATAACTTACACACTTTTACTGGTTTGGCATCTTTACTGATGTTCACATGTCTGCTTGCCTTTCTGAAATATAAAGTCTCTAAATATTTACTCACTGCCTAACTACATTGCTTTACACTGGTTACCAGCGATGCATATCCATTCTAACCAACTAATTAATCACAGGCACTTGCACAATACAAACTTTCTCAAACTGACTGTCCTATACCTGTACCAAATACACCTTGCTAAACAATGCTTACACAGACCTATCTATACCAATTAACTACAAATATTAATATTAACTAACTGCCACCTGACAACTAAAGTCCTTATAAAATAACTATAACTTACACATTAGCAACATGGACATAAAATACTTATAATCATGTATTATATTCCCACAAAATGAAACATTGAATATAACATCCTTATAATTATGGAACATCAATTTTGACATCAAATGATTACAATTTATTTCTAAACCCTGTTTTCCACAATTAACTATAAAATGCTAACAAATATTCAAAAAATGTTTACACTTATTCAATTTGTTTTTAATGTTTTCACTAATACCAAAAACTTTCTACCCATTGTCCACAAACTCAACCATTTCTACACAACTAAAACCATTAACTTTCGCGCTTCATATAATATGTTAAACAAAAGTTTTATTCAAATTATTCTGCATTTAAACCATTTCTAATCCTGCATATCTGTTGCCTAACATAAACCACCAAAAATCAAAATCTCCTCTCAATTAAACCATTATCAAATTGTCTATTTTTTCTTATACACTTCATATAATTTACTTAAACAGCCTATTTTCCTAATTGCATCATCATTGTCATTTATGCACATCTTTATCAAAACAAATAGGTCAAGCCATACATTTTAAATCTTTCATTTCATGTAAAAATGTTCAATACCCTGATTATGTATTTGCAACAACTTATAGGACAAACTGATTATGTGCCGTGCAACCATTACACGGTTCAACACAAATGCTGGATGGTGGTACAGAGCATGTCCAACTTGCCACAAACAAGTCAAGCCTTCACCTCAGAGTGATGAACTCCTTTGTCCAAGACACGGCACCCTCAGCACACTTCCTATTCCTTGGTAACCAATTTTTTTTTCTTTCTTTTTACCTTTACCAAACAATTATAGACTGTATACTTCATACAATATAATCACTTTGTCTGATTATTAGCTGTACATCAAACGCATTCTTACAAAATACCATGCATACTCCACATTTACAAAACCTATATTTGCCATCTATAACACACATCCATAATCACTATTTTCATCAATAACAAATCCCTTAACACACACCTTACATAATTAAAGTATATATAATCACTTTTCTGCATGCACTTCATAATATTACCAAAATACAATGTTCATAACTTTCAGGCTTATAACATTTCCACAACTACAAACAATCAAATAAAAATTAAACGCATCTATATACCACAGAATAAAATATGTTTAACCTTCTTCTACTTTCTTAACTTGCATTCTTCAATTGAACAATGGCTGCTGCCATTGAAAATACAGGTTCAAGGTCAGCTTCATCAATAACAAATCCCTTAACACACACCTTACATAATTAAAGTATATATAATCACTTTTCTGCATGCACTTCATAATATTACCAAAATACAATGTTCATAACTTTCAGACCTAATAACATTTCCACAACCACAAACAATCAAATAAAAATTAAACACATCTATATACCACACAATAAAATATGTTTAACCTTCTTATACTTTCTTAACTTGCATTCTTCAATTGAACAATGGCTGCTGGCATTCAAAATACAGGTTCAAGGTCAGCTTCGCAATTGCAGATGCAACTAACACAACCAGTGTTATCATAATTGGAGACCCCGCTGAACAACTCTTTGGAATATCATGCTTCAGCTTGGTTGTTGAACAGGGCTTTAGTGACCAGAATCAATTCCCAGATCACATCCTTCGACTTAGAGGCCAAACTAAAAATTTCCAGATCAGGTTTGGCAGCATGAAAAATGATTTCAAAAGAAATGACCTTCTCATCCACGCTGTTTTTGATGATGAACCCCAAGTCCTTGAACAACCCTCTCTTCCCACAGATCAACAGATGGTTATACATGAAGCGGAAGAAATGAACCAAAAAAATCTTCTTTCCACCCCATCTCCTACTTTCAAAAAATTCCCCCCAAAAACACCTTCTGGTTCATCAAGGACTTCCACAAAATACCCCACTCTCCCATCACCCAAAAAAGCTGCAGTCAAAAGGGCTCTTTTCACTTCTCTAATGAATGTGAGGAAAAAATTCAAAAGGTACCCAATCTGTAAAACCTCTAACCCCTCATCCTAATACTATTCAACTTATAACACATTTCTCTGAATTCTAACATGCATTATTTTTTTCCCTGTTGTTCCAAAAACCATCTCCAGCAGAGAAGCAGCAATTAAAGAAATCACTGGCGCAGAGACAGCTACAAATCCAATACCCACAGAGGACATTTCAAGCCCAGATGACATTCCTCTCGTGGCCTTCAAAAAAAAAACAGCAAAATCCACAGCCAGGTATAACCCATGCTCAAATGATGACGTACAATACTCTTGATCACCACTGCATACTTACACAATTTTTGGTGCAATATTATTACATTCAAATAAACCCAACCAAAAGCTACACTTCATAGCCATAAATTGCTTGGTTTAGTTACTAATCTTCTTAATCAGCAACCATTGTTTTTTGCTACTTATGATGCCATGCAGAAATTAGGTTATTTCTTTTCCAACCAATGGTAAATAGTTTTCCAATTCACTGCATGGAGAATACTTGAATTTGAAGGAAAATTTTTTTACAGGACATGGGCAAAAAAAAATGAACTTGGGCTATCTATATATAAAATCAAGTATATACTCTGCATCTTATATTCTCATAACCTTTTCATGGTTGAGACTTGAGAGAGAAAAGTAATGAAAATAAACTTTATCGAGTCCTTCACTGACATATCATGATGTATCAATTTGACCAAACATATATTCTTACCTGCATTATTCATTTTGTTTCATCTTATACATATTGCAGTCAACCATCAATTTTAACATTCATTCTTTCATCCTCATCATTTAATAATCATATATTATTTCTTTTACCTCAAAAACAAATCACACAACAAACAAAAAAGACAATTAATATCTGCTCTTCATTCCTTCTTTCTTAACTTTAACCTAACATCTTCCAATTTCTAACACTTTGTATACTCATCAAAAAATGCAGCACAGCAGAAAAAATCCCCTCAACAGAAGCTAACAGAGAAGACAAAAGCCCCACAGCAAAAGAAGGAAAAACACATGATGAGCATCTCCCCTTGCAACCAACCAACCCTCATCAGAAAGCAAGCGAGGACAAGTCACCAAGCACAATTTGAATCCATTCTCAATCACCATAAATGGCTTTTTTGAACAATCAACCACTGTACATCCCTTTATGTTTTGTTTAACATCACACACATTCCTCACATGTATTGTAATATTTTTTGAATCCTGTTTGCACTTTTAAGATATCATCAATATCTTAAAACAACAAACAGCCATGCCTGGGGATCAAAGGCACTTAAACACAGCCTATGAAAGGCACTTATATTTTGAATGATCTGACACGCAACAACTCATCATATATTTACAATGTTCATAACTCTTTTAACATCTCATCACAACCTTAACAAAGCAAACACATCTCTCTTTAAAACGTTTTATCAATTGTTGTTACCCGCAGCAACGCGCGGGCAAAAATTCTAGTTTCCTCTAAAAAAGA
The DNA here is from genome assembly GCF_963921425.1 of Dryas octopetala. NCBI lineage: Eukaryota > Viridiplantae > Streptophyta > Magnoliopsida > Rosales > Rosaceae > Dryas > Dryas octopetala. The sequence goes on along the minus strand of NC_141374.1, from coordinate 14,929,398 downwards.
GTTTATAGAAATTTAAAATAATCAAGGATAAAATAAGAAAATCAATGGAACTTCTAGGGGGTAGGGTGTGATGAGCGAGCCAAAAATAAGTAGTGTTTCTTTTTATTCTGTAATAAAAGTAGCGTTAATAGAAGCACTTTGACATGATGATGGACCGATTAAAAAAAAACCACAAATTTAGATTATATCTATAAAGTTGTTTCAATAATATATAATTGAAATTTAGATTATAGCTAAAAGTTCAAATCTAAATTTGCGGGTTTTTTCAGGGAGTTTTTAGTCATTTTCTAATAGGTTAAAATTGTCATTAAACATAAAATCCTCGAATGCATAAATGCAGTTGTAGTGGACAACTGGACCTCTAGGTCGGGCCGACATTGGCCCAGCCCAAAGTGAAAGAGTTTCGAGCACGCTTCCCGCGCTTACTTTCAGTCTTTGCCGCGCCATAACTTCCCTCTTTCTATTCTCAAATTGAGGATCACATTATTCATTTCAGATCTCTGTGTCTGTGTCTGTCTGTGTCTGTGTGTGCGAGAGAGAGAGTCAGAATGTTCGGGAAAATAAGAGCTTCGTCGTGTCCGGCGGAGAGCTTGGAGAGACCGCCTTCCAAGATTCTCAAAGACGATTCTCTCTCCATCTACGGTACTCACTCTTCGCTTCCTTCCTCTTATTATTTATTTATTTTTCTCATTTTTCACTGATTTTTCCTCCAAGTTTTGATCTTTACTGAACAAACTGATCTTGAACGCCGCAACGCTCTTATGGGTGTCTATCTGTTAATTGGAGTCAGTTGCTTAAGTAATTCCCTTTTTGTTTGATGCAGAGGCTACGCTTGTGAAGCTTAAATTGGGTTCTAAGCGCAATTTAAGTCCATGCTCTAATGAGGTAGGGGAGATAGATACAGACACTGGCTCTACTTGGAGCTCTCCCGATTCGGACCCAATGAAGATAGAGGTGAACTGTGCTTCCACAGCCACTTCGCCGGGTTGTCTAGAGGTTCCCAGCTCTCCCCGGGAGGAGGTTATGTCGGTTGATATAGATTGTTCTTCACTGAGCTCAACAAGCTCTAGTGATTGTCATTCTATGGGCACCTGCATCTTGAAACAGCAGCGGAGTGCAAACGTTTCGGTTCTCTACCTCTTTTCTAAATTTAAGAGAGCTCAAGATGGTATTAGTTCATGTTCATCCTCTAGGGATGCAATGGCAATGGAGGATGTTCGTATTTCAACAAGTTCTAGCGGTTGTCAATCTCACAACAGCACAGAACCACAATTGGAACAGGAATGTATCAGCTCTTTACCTGTTAGCCACATAAAGATGTCTAAATGGGGTTGTGCCTAATTTGGCACTTGGGATTTGATGTATCATGTATCTTTATTGAAGAAAATTACAAATAAGACAAGATGATCATGCATGAATGATCAGTTGGAACTGCCAATTTGTACTGTAATTTTATCACCCCAATTATGAGGGAATGCATAATGTATGGGGAAAAATATGTCAGTTTTCTTGGGGTAATCCTGTTGTAAATTTGTAATTCATAAGCAATTTCAGTTCAATGCTCTAATTTAGTTTGTCGAGCTACTTTCTTGTTCTATACATCATTAAGCTTGAGGGCCACAAAAGAAAAATATGAATGTATTTCCATGGTAAAGTTAAATGTGAATGTATCTCCACTGGAGAAACTTGTTAAAATCTAAGCAGTCATTTTCATTAATTAACAATTAATACAGAAAAACAATGACAAAGGAATACAAAGAACAAAAATTTCTTGAAGGGCATTTCAAAATCACAGATATAACATGATAATTCATGTGGGGCTGTTGAATTGTCTAATATCACATACATAAACACTAGAGATACAGGCCCTCAGAAAACTCTTTCAAAATTGAGTCCCTCGCTAGCATTGAGCATTCAGTGAAAATCACTCCCTCAACCACGGTACCTGAGCTGCTGTCCACTGACACAGTTCGCCTTCTTTGAACCAGAGAGCTGCAGAGTGCAAATAGTGTATGAGACACAAAAGTGGGAGGGGTTGGAGAAGAGAAATATCCATCAGAAAAGAGATGGGCATCTTTATCAATTCAAGACACCATCATCACAAAATCACAGTTAAGGCAATAACATCATCTTTTTCCCATTTTCATGATCCATTGAATGTGGAAACTAATTATCTGGTGTAAAACAGCTGAGAATATTTATTTTCATTTAAGAAATTCTTGCTCAATTGGATTCTTGATAAAATACCACTATTAAAACTTTGGAACCACCTGGTCCCTCTTTTGCCACTGAAACAAATGATTGAAGAGTTGGTACTTAACTATAACTAGAATCTTTGGATTATGATCTCATATACCACTGAAACTTCAAGAAAGCAACTCACTACAGTATGGTACAACATGTAAAGAATAGAGATCTGGATTCAAACAGAATCACATAAATGTGAAACTAAACCAATCAATTCTGATAACTGAACTAATTTTTTGTCTTCCTATAAGAAGTATAAAATATGTACATTCACATTGTTTGAAAATTGAGAAAGTAAGACAAAATTGTCTTTCCCCCTCTCATGAGATGATGAGAAGTAACCCAACTGCTCACTAAGGCAATTATATGAGAGAGAGAGAGAGAGAGTCATTCTGAAAAAATGCAACCCTACCTAATTCGCGCTTTCCATTTTCAGGGCTGTCACTCCCATGAACAACATTCCTGCCAAGATTTTCATATAGAAGCTTGTTTCATTAGAATTCAATTTCCATCAAGTCAAAATAAAACAATTATCTGCAACCCAGTGTGACTTAATGTACATGTCATTAGTCAAATCCCAAAGGGTAAAGAGCCCAACCTTCCTGTTTGAACAGCAAGATCCCCTCTTATAGTTCCCGGTTCAGCTTGAAGAGGATCTGTAGACCCTATTAACTTACGTGCTGATGCAACAACGCCAACACCCTCCCATGCCTTGATAACATAGCAGCATGATCAGTATTCTTGTAATAAGTTACATAATTACAGATAAAATAACCTTAGATTCATTGATTTCTGTAGGACACACAGAATAGGGGAAAACAAGGATAAATTATACCATACACACAACTGGGCCAGATACAATGTACTCGATCAATTTAGGGAAGAACTTCTTTGCCTTGAGATCCTTATAATGCTCCTGCAACAACAAAAGTTACACATTAGAGTTACAATTCAAATCATATCAAATTTGAACAATGTAAATGAAATCATTAAATTAGTCTACAGATTGATTGCAAAGGATACATAATATACAGTAAATGAAAGATTGAATCTCATAAGCCATTATGGCTACTCCGGTATACAGCTTTAAGATTTTATCTTTTTAATTGAAATTCTTTCCTCCATGGGCTTTTGAGCAGAATGAATGCTGTTTAGTATGAAATGCTCCGCTTGTTTAATTCATCAAATAGTGAATTAAAAAGTGTGACTACACAGAATTACTAGAATTCTCAAAATGTATGTTTGAAAGCTTAAAGTTAACAAAAACTAAAAAGAAAGTAAGAGCACTGCTAGTCGCTACAAGCCTACAATGACAAACCTCTGCCAATTCTCTGGGGCACTGGAAGAGCTTCAAGCCAGTCAGTTTAAATCCCTTCTTCTCAAACCTTGAGATTATCTCTCCAACCTAAAACAATTCAAAACCATATGGATAAAACTATGAATACCAAGATAAATTATATTGATTAAACAACTAATTAAGGTTCTTCTCCAGCTCAGTCAATTAATTGGGATCACTCAAAATCAAGTTGTTGTCTTTTGTGGTCCCCAAAAGATTGAAAATTTCATACATTTTTCAAGTTTCCAGCAGCCAAGCAACAAAATTGACATAAAACTGTTGAAAATTGAACAAAGAAAAATACAGAAATAGAGAACGGCTTACAAGGCCGCGTTGAACACCGTCAGGCTTCACCATTATGTATGTCTCTTCAACTTGTTCCTGAAAACACACACACGGCCATTAAAATGCCAATAATTTCAACTGGGTTTCCACTAAATGAAGCAAAAACAAAAGGGCTTTCAACAATTCTCAAAAAGAGCGAGAGTGAGAGAGGCAAACCATGGAAGCAACCAAGTGGGGAAGGAAGATGCGAGGTTTGGTGAGGGTTTTAGCATGGTGAGGAAGAGATGGGAAATATGAGAAAAGATGGGACTTAGAAGGGAATGCAGCGAATGCTGGTTGTTGGTGGTGATGGGTGCGTAGGTTACGCTTGTGGTGAGCGTAGGATAATCTGCAACTTCTCTGAGCTGGTGAGCGTTGAAGGGATGAGGAAAAACTTGGACTTGCTCCGCCAAACACTGCTACAGTTTCCATTCTGTCCCTCCCTCTCTATCCCTCTTCTTGTTGCACGTGATTATATATTGCATTTACATGAGGAATTACTTTTTTGTTTGTTTCTCTAGTTATTTTTTCCAAGGAATTTCTCTTATGAATATTCCCATCAAATAATGCCAAGCCTCTGTGATACTAATACACTTTTTGGAACCTTTGTTTGTATATTTTGTAATTTTTTACTTTTGTTTAAAATTTGTTTAATATAATTTTTTTTTAATTTCTAAGTATTGTCACTATTCATTTCAACTTTAATATCTTATGGCCCATTAGTCTTGGTTCAAGGGTTGGTATGGCGAGGTGAGTGATAAATCTGAAGTTCGATTTCTGTTGTAACTTGTAACGAAATGCACACCCATATCTGCCAACTTCTTTTTTTCAATTTTTTATTATATCGGAACAAATCGAACTCTAGACCTAACTCAATACTAACATTTATTCTATCCACCATCACCACTTGAACTAACTCTAAAAACTTATATTTTCCAAGCTTCTTAATTTGGTTAAAAAAAATAAAGTTTCTTAACTTTTTTTCTCATTTACCATCCACACTTTACAATCAAAATTTGTTATTCCACATAATTCACTTGCTCTTCGTTATTTTGGCAAGGCATAGTTTCCAAGCATTCTCCTCATAAGTTCAACAATTCAAGCTTGACTTTATATTTTCTTTCTGTTTTGTGAGAGACAATGTGGAACCTTCATATTTGTCACCTTGCAATTACTAAGCTGCAATTTAGGAGTGAACTATGATTGTCAACTTTGGTCATTAAAGAATCAAAGAAATTTTAGGTTAGATATGTACAATTGAAATCCAGCCTAATATGCACACCACACCACCAAGCCTTCCTATTTATTCCATCTGTTTAATCCACCCAAACAGCTCAAATTGAAACTCAAACTCACTTATTCTAACTCCCAAACACAGAGCTTGTTGCAGCCAATGACACAGACACAAAGTCACCCCAGTCTCCATTCCAAGAATACTGAGATAAATTGTTTTATTGGAATTTAGCTGAACTTGTGAGTTGGGATTTTGGGAACCAAAAGGGTCACTGTCAAACTAGCATTTCCAGCAAGAGGCTGCAACAATGGGCTTTGATTTCCAACCAAGAACCAAGCAACCCTTTTCTTCCATAACTGTGTAACCTTCACAAACCTTGATCTTCCCAAGCCACTGCTTGGCCTGAGCCATCATCTTAATGGGTGCACCCTGAAACCCTGCTCGGCTCATCCTCCTGCGCCACTGGTCAACCCTCTCATGCCTCTCCACCCGGGCCGGTCCCTCACAACTGATTATGTTCTTGATCTCCTCAGCAAAGTAGAATTGTTCCATCTTGGCACGCCTAGTGTCATATTTGGGCAGCATAGCATCTAGGGAGTCAAATATTGCAGAGTAATAATGCAGTGCTTCCATAAACCTCCCAAGAAAAAAGGGTCCATTGTGGCTTGAGTCCTGCTCAACAAGAACTAAGATTTTTGGTGAGAGCTCATGAATCATCTGCAGAACTGAATTGAGAGCTCCTCTGCTTTCTTTGACCACACAGTGCAGCTGGAGAATGCTATTGACAACCAAAACTTCACCCTCAAAAAGTTTGATGTCTTCAGGACGCAGATTTTCCAAGTTGCTTTCCACCACAGAAAACTCCAAATTGATTCCCAAGCTGTCAGCATAAGCCTCAAGCTCCTCTCCAATGATTTGCAATCTGTCAACACAAAGGCCAACACCAGTTATTCGAAGGCGGGTTGGTAGTTGGCCCGCACGAGTGGCCAGGCTCTGGATCAGCCCACGCCACTGGTCGCCATGTGGCAGACCAAGGGTCATCCCCAAGTCTACCACATGAACAAAACTCTCTCCCTCAAAGGCTTCCAATATTGATGAATTGGCCACAAAATGACCAAACTGAATGTGGGGGCAAATTTCATAGACAAGGCGCAATGCCTCTTCCTTCTTGTCCAAGGCAAAGTCCTTATTGTTCATTTTGGAGGCAACAAAACCAACTGCCCCAAGTGGTTGAACCAGGGATAGGCGGTTGGCAAGGCCTTGGACAAAGCAAGAAGCCACACGCTGGAAAGACGAGCCAAAGACCAAAGCATTGGCCCTAAGCTCAGACAGTAAAACGGAGGCATGTGACTTGTCGCGACAAGCAACAGCTTCAGCGCAAGCAATGAGAAGCTGAACAAGCCTCATCCCATCAGCAGTTCCATCTTCGGCGGTGGCTCCACTTTCCTCAGCACTGATCATGGCTGCTGCAGCCTCTTCAACAGCCTCAGCTGCAAGGTACCTTTGTGTATAAGTCCATATATGATCCCGGAAATGAAGCCTTGGCAATGTGTTTAAGCTCCTAGTACTGCTGCTGCGGCTGATGCTGCTATTGCTTCCACCACTATAAAGACTATTATTACTTGACATTGATTCCGTGATACTTATAGTTCGTTTCAGCCTCTTGTGATCTCCACTTTCTTCTGAAAATGGGAGGATCAATGCGGAACCATTGCCCTCCAATAAGGGCAGGTAAGGGTAAGGATAGCAAGCCATGGCTGAGTGACTGATCAGATCAAGCACACTCATCCTATTAGTCCTTTCATGATTGATACACTCCTCTGTCATGAAATCACGGCTAGGAGCCATTTCTTGGTGAGTCTATCACTCTATCCTCCCCTCCAGTCTCTTGCTTTCTCAAAATATATTCAACAAAGCTCTGAAAGACCCTATTACCAAGCAACTAGGACTTATATAGACTAATTCCAGCTCTCCTAGCGATAATACCAAGGCCTATGATTAAGCTCGGACAAAATAGAGATGTCTTCCTGGAGAGAAACACACTAAATCTAAGGCATAGAGAATCCAAGGACAAGGCTGTCTATGTCACCCCTCCAAAAATTTTGGAATATTGCACCTCTTCTTAGACCTAGGTGGTAACAATATTTCTTTTTCCTTGGCCTAGGTTAGAACTATATTAAATTCTATTGCTGTAATTAAAAACCTTTTAGGAATATGTCATTTTCTGCATTGTCCTAACCTCTGCAGCCTGATGCCCTTTTTTACCTCAGATAAGTTTTTCAGAGACATTTGGTGTATCAATCCAGATTCCAGAGTGATTCCAAGTGGCAGCTATATAAACCACTCCAAGTACTATTAAGTACTATGATGTGAGGGAATATAATGCTTTCTCACTACCCTTTTCAGTGACACTTGGGAGGTGATTCCTAGAGCCTGATTAAAACCCAAGTTTCCTTTTCATGGATTGTAAATCGCAACTTTCATCATCTTTATATTCACCAATTAGAATGCATGATTCCCTTTGATATGGGTACATTCTGGATCACCAAAAGTGAAAATTTAGACCAATCTATCAACAATTCTGCTTTCAATGAGATATTTTCAGATGACAGCCACATAAGGACAAGGTCTAATTTGTGAAGCGGACAAAGTGGCATAGTGTTCCCCATGTAGGCATATATGTAAATTCAAGTATTAAATTTTGCAGCATGCATTGCAGACCAACACAACGAATTTTACAATATTGGTAGTGATCTGTTGCCGGCATGCATGCAAACAATGAGAAGGTACAAGCACATACAGATGAAAACTGGAGGTCATGATGTGCACAGAGTCATAGAGACGTCATTTAGACCTATACGCTTCTAAATGTATGTATCTGGATCTATATATTATATTCCAGTTATTGAACAATGATGTAGAGGGTTAATTATTTTTCTAAACAAAGCGTGTTGTTCCCACATCGATATGATCATTGTGGCATGCATATTCTACAAAGCCCGCCATTTAAAAAAAAAATTGAAATCTTAATTCCCATGGAGAGGTCCAATTCCTTATTAATTATCCACACAAGGAATATTTACATTGTTCTCTCCTAGTTTAATGCTCCAAATCTGATTTACCATTGAAATGAATGCTCCAATTATAACTTTTTACTAGAATATATCTCCAAATTTGAGGGGGAAAAAAAGAGCAAATGATTGAAGATGACCTTAGACTTAGAGTTCAATCTTATATATGTCTCCCATTATATTATTGTGTCTCCTTTATTTTCCCTATCTAATTTATTGACATTTGTCCCTAAATATAGGAGGGCTGCAGAAGATTTGAACAACGTACCTAACTGACTTAAACTTAAGAAATTATCATATTGACATTTTATTTTCTTTTTCTGTTTTTGGTTATAAGTTACAGAATGAGAGATTGGCCCCCCCATATACTATTACCCAGATTGGTTTATCCATTCACACTTCAACATGTATATTTTTTGGGTGTTTGAAGAAAATTTAAAACTTGGGTACAACGTCTTTTGCAGTAATTGCCTAATCCCTTTCATATTAATCCATTGCGTACAATTACATACTCTTAATTTATATTATAGTACTCACTTGGATATATATGATTTTCAATAATAATTTGGCTGGTGGAAACACACTTTCGTACGACATACTGGTATGTATTTAATGTGTTTATCTTTATTACCATAAAATTTAATATGTAATGAAAGAGATCCAACAAATATTATACTCGATCAATCATTATATGAAAATTTTACTCGGCTAAAAATACATCATTACATTAATTAATTAATTAATCTTATATCCACATGCATCAGAACTCAGAAGGAGCAAACGCATCATCATCAATAGTGCTAGAATTGGCTGCTGGTTCATGTCCAATCACCTTTATATATATTTATGTGTAATAATGATCAGATGGATATATACTAATACTAGCTATTTATATGTGTTCTTTTATCGAGAGATCGAGAATCAAGAATTCAATACAATGAAGATAAATACTACTAAATTAATAGATAATTGTTAGCTATATTTATATTATTATTAATCGTATATATAATTCATAGAGCTAGCTGCGGCTGCCCCATGTGGTATACATGCAGTATATATAGAACACAATCAACACATGCTGCGCTGATCCCTCGCTAAATTAAAGTACTGCGCTAGCTTGTTAATTAAGCTAATTAAGCTTGCTAAACCCTACAAGCTTAATTAGAGGGTGAAATGAAAAAGTTATATATATGAGAAATTTTACCCAATATACATGCATTTGCATGTTAATTAAGAATTTTCATACATGTACATAAATATATAATCAAATTTCCATAGATAAGACTTGGAGATAGAGCTGCAAATACAAGAAAATAAAATTGGTACTGATCATATTAATTATTACAAAAGATATATATATATTAATGAATAAATAGTAATTAAGAGGAGGATTTAAGCCATAAATATTAAGGACAATTAAGTTACTAGGTATGCTGGGAATTCAGTGGCTAATTAAACATAGCTTAATTTATGTGTTTATGTATATATAACTATATATGCATGTAATTTAGTTAATCTATGGATAAGAGGGAGAGCAGACAACGCAAGCAAGCAAGAGAATGGCAGTGGAAGCAGCATCCTCTTCAAGATTGGAGCTGCTCCTCTTGAATTTGCTAGCCTTTCCTTTGTTGCACTGCATTATTTGCTTCTGCTGCTGCTGTTGCTGCTGCTGTTGTTGCTGTTGCCTCCTCACCTTCATTGCTTCTTCTACTTTAGATACCATCTTGATTGGTGATATTATAATTGAGCAATATGAATTAATAGAGTGAGAGATGGGGGGACAGGGTATTTGCTTAGGGAACATGCACTTCTCAATTTATAGGCCTCATTCTCACAGCTACCCAGCCTTCTGTAAATACCAAAATGCCCTTTGCTTTATATATTCTCATTAATTAATTTTATCATGACTACTACGTACACATGTGGGGTGATGAGGCCATTTATGATTTATGTGTTTAAAGGGGCCATTCCCAACATGTTTCAGTATTGTTTCAATATCTCATCTTAATTTTTATGGGTTTAAGAACCACCACAACCAAAGGCACTTCCCTACATTCAATTCACCTTTGTGGGGCATGCAGCTGTCTATATCAGTATTTGAAGCATTAATTTTATCACTTTACTTGTTTAAAAAAAATATGAATTGGTAAACTAGCTGAGTTGTTGAGGTAAATTTTAATGGAAATCTATAACAGACATACAGTACATCATGTTTTAAACTATAAAGATTAAAGAGAAGTTAAAATATATCAAACCACATGGATGAAAGAGCAGTGCTTTATATCCGATTATTTAGTAAGTACTACAACAATTCTTAAGCTAACAATAAACTTATAAGAACCAGACCAAAAAGATTAGAATTATTTTTTTTGCTGATAAAAAATATAATTATATATTATAAATATCATCTATGATGGGGTCAGTAAATATGAGCATATATTATTCTAAGCAAGCTAAATTCAAAACCATTTTATAATGTGTAGAGTCTGTAGACTGCAAGCAGTATTACACTTTAAATTGTAAATCAATGTGTAATACAAAAATCATTAATATTTAAAAGAAAGCAAAAAATAATTAAGTCCACTTCTTTCTCTTGTTCATCATCCTTAGTAATGTTACAGCTACAATTTGGCAATACGGCACATAGGATTCTCAAAAGTTGGAATAATGTTTAATCATGGATGATCAACTTGTGTAATCCTCTCGATATATTAGCTGTATGAACTAAACTGACTTAATTAGAATCTAGAGTAGTCCTTTTATAAGTATAAAAAGGTTAATGCTCTCTTGCTATACAGTTTGGCAATAGATTATTCATTAGTTTAATTAGTTTGAATTACATATTCAATCTAAGTGCTAGCATAATCAATTATTAAAATTTATAACATGACAGGCTATTTGTCTAACGAGACTCATGATCGTTTAAGTGTATATTATGCCTAGCAAAAAAACACACATTAATTTAATCTAGTCTGAACTAAACATTCAATCAAGTATTAACACAATCAATAATTTAAATTTATAATATGGCAATTTAAATATCTTATATGGACTGTCTGACAAGACTAAAAAAAACATTTAAAGGTATAAAAATATACATGTGTGTATGTATAAGTGATAGAATCTACAATCTGCCTTACATTGTACCTGAAGAAGTAGACCTTCCTATTAGCAGTCAAGATCATCACACAAAAACAGCATATAATTAAAAAGAAAATTATAGAAATTGAGAGAATAAAGGACAATGTAATAATAGTCAACTTCTAACAATCTAACCCCTCTTATAGGGCTTTTCCCAAGTTAGTTTTGTCGTGTTCTATTGAGTGGTATAGCTCTTCATGTGCAAGGCCATGTGATCATGTGTCCATGTTCTCGTCCTCTTTCAAGCTCAGTGGCCTCCATAGGCCCCAAAACGTTTTCTTCAATTATCTAGATAGGGGTAGAGATCTCCTGTTCCCAAATGTCCCTCCTTGTCTCCTCTCACAGATTTTGAGGGCTTTTTCATAATTCTTGTTTTACTTCCAAAAAAAAATATTTTTTTTCAAAATATGTGAGAAGAGACAAAGAGGGACAGGAGATTTGGAGATAGAAGATCTCTACCCGCTAGATAGGGCCTTAAATTTTATGACCCACATGTTAACATCTTTTTCACCCAATTATTATGCCTGATTTTTCTCATTAATCACATATATATGGTCTCCTCTCTTAAGATTTTGTCCTACTAAATATAAGTTGATGTATATTTGAATTTATAATACTGATTTATAATTTAACAACATAACATATCAAATATTTGGCAGAAGATCATTTTAATAACTCACATATCTCATGATTAACAATAGATTTTAGACTATCTTACAATCACGAAACTATAGCTTAGTTTTAACCCATATATCTCATTATATATTCAAATAAGATTAGATAAAATAATCCACAATGATTGTATAGTTTATGATGTTTGATTATATATGTACCAACCTAATAAAAGAAGTTATGTATCACATGAGATTTGCTTTAAAAAATATCTTGGTATTGAGCATTTATAAGCTGCATAGTAGGTTAAATCATTGGTCATATGTCATTCTTCATTCATAATATTTTGCCTTCGAACTTTTTTCTTAACCCACTGGAAATTTTCATGGGACAAAATACAGGGTAGTAACTACAAGCATTACATACCATTCATTTAACACAACGGTCCAAGGGACCAAACTGCACAATAACTAGACGTAGATGTTTGTTTTGAATGGACCAGACAAGCAATAAACAAAGAGATGCGTATGATTCATGAACCCAACATTCTGAGCATGCAGAGGACCGTAGGGGCCATATTTTCAGAAAATGGGATGTTGGGCATTCTGAGAACAGTCCATTTTGGTTGGTTTGACGCCCTTCAGTGTACACATTTTGATCATTAATTAGTATGTGTTTAATTTCTTAGAGGGCACCAAAATGAACAAAATACAATTGGGCAATGGCCACCCATTACAGACTGGATTGGATCTTTGTGTTGCTACATACCTAGGACTGTTCCCTGTTTGTATAAACCAAATTCAGTTGCCCTGATGGCTCTATGATTGGCTATTGTTGGGTATATTTATGTCTTAAATCATTTATTTAGAGAGTTGCTATTTGCACACCTTTTTTTTTCTTTTTTTTTTTCACACACTTTTCTCCTACACACCTCCTACCATCTTTTAAAATGTAAAATTTCTTTTTAACACACCCCTCTCATTACCAAAATACCTTCAATATCATTAATCTTATCAAATTTCTCTTATACACCCCACCCAATCTATTCAAACAATACACACTCACTCAACTCTTTTAGACAGTACACACCTCCACCCCCAACCTCATGCCCACCCGATCCTAGCCAAGAACACACCCCTGTATACCAACATCATCATCGGAGCTATCACCACCGCCGTCAACTCAGCCGTCGAGTCACCGTTAACTCACTACTGTCAATCCGATGTTGGTGGTCTCACCATCTTACTACAACATCATAGCCATTGTTGTCAACCCATAGTTATGCCTTAAGCTAAATTATTTTGATTCATATGCAAATCTAGGTTTTTTTATCAAATTTAAATTGGTTAATCAATCTCAAGACCTTTTTTTTTTGTTCGAGATAATTTAGAGTGCGGTTTTTCTGCGTTTCAAGATTGAAATTTCGGGTTTGGATTATAGGGTTTTGCAAGTCGTTCGACACTGGTCTACCGAACATTTCTATTTCGTTCGATAGTAAGCTACTGAACATTTTGGTTTCGTTCGGTAGTAAGCTGTCGAACCTTTCAGTTTCGTTCGACAGCTTACTACCGAACGAAACCGAAATGTTCAGCAGACCAATGCCGAACGACCTGCGAATTCGAAAATGAATAACTAGAAAATTCACTCTTGCACTCTAAAAAACCTCACTCCAAATCATCGTAAACAGACGAAAAAGGTATTGGGATTGATTAACCAATTGAAATTAGATAGGAAAGCATTAGATTTACATTCAAATCCAAAAATTGTAGGTTAAGGTATGCCTCCAACTTCTAATGGCTATGGTGGAGAGATGATGCATGGCGGCGATGAAGGCGGGTTGACGGCAGGAGGTGAGTGTCGGCAATTTTGGGATGGAGGTGGGGTTATGGGTGGGGTTTGTTTTGGTTGTGGTTGGAGGTGTGGTTGAGGATGGGGTGTGTAAGGAGAGGTTTTTTTTTTTTTTTTTTTTTCAAATGATGTGGGTTGTCCTTTAAAGTAATTTTTTTTTGTGTCAATTAAGTAATTCCACAAAATAAGTTGGTGAGAGTGTGCAAAAAAAAAAAAATGTGTGCAAATAGCAGCACTCTTTATTTAACTTTGACGACTGGGTGTATTTGCAATGAGGCCCCCTGGGTTCTGCATATTTTGATGTCTGGATTGCACACAACAAACCAAGTTAAGAGTTGTCTAAACATTTAGATCAACCACCTTTTCCAATGCAAGTTTTGCAGCCTGCCATTTCTGAATGGAATGGGTGATGCTGAGTTTGCCCATTGTACATTAGGATTTTCTGATTTGGACGCATAAACATACATCAACACTGGGAAAAAGAAAAAACATACAAAGAAAGAAAACATTGGGGAAAAAAATAATGAAATAGATGGCTGTGTGAAACTTTTGCAAGCATATATATAATTTTGATCAATAAATCATCCAGGAATTGGGTCATACTACCGCTAGATCAACTGTTAGTTGAAATTTGTAACTAACTACTTCCATACTTCCATTCCAATCTTTCAAAAGATGAAGTTTAATTACAAAAGCCAGTCAAAGAACTACTATGTCCCTGAGAGATAACGTAGGCTAAAGCACCCCCACCAATAGTTGCCGGAACAACCTTGGAAATACAAAAACACTACCTTCATATTCATCCTAAGCATCAGTGTCCTCGTCCTCCATACTGTTCCTGTTATGTTGAATAGGATAAATCACAAACCAATTCCAGATTAAAAAAATGCATGTTCACTAGAGCAGTCTACAACTAATTAATTAAATACTCCAGGATATGTGTAACTATGAATCCCTCCAAATTTGTGATCAACACACACAAGCAGCATGTATGGATGCACCAATTAGAAACCATATATTGTATCAACATAATTTTGATTCCTCTAGTTCAAGTGATTTTCAACTTAGGAAAGTGATTTTAATTTTGCCAATCATATCCACCTAGTTAATTAACAATCGCAATTAAGATCAAATCAAGATTGTTCAATCACAAGTTATTTACTTATTTTAGGAATTTGGACAATCAAAACAATGTTTATTGACCCAATTCAACTAAGTTTTCTTCCCAAGTTCAGGATTACCATTCTAGTTTTCACTTGCTCTCTTCGTTTTCTCTAGGAGTGACTTTTATGGTGACTTATTCAGTTGATCAAATGAAATTAAGATAAGTTAAAATTCAGGCTTTCCCTAACAGATTGTACATTGCACCCAGAGCCAGGTACAATGCTAGATTATTCAATCCTAGATATTTCAATCTCAAGACTAAATTAGTTTGTTGATTGTGTTGGCATTCTCAACATATTACATATAAAATCCAATAAATTCCATGTGACTAGTCTCATTTATATTATTATGCTAATTAAGCCAGTGTGGTCATGCATGTTTTCTCCAACTGATTGGTTGTGCTTTCAGCAAATTACATATCCACAATCGACAACAACAATCACTAAAACATTGCATAACACAAGTGGCATTAATGCACAATTAACAACTTTATTGTTGTATACTTTACAAGCAAGAAGTGAGGCCATGCAAATACGCAATTAATTTGCAGGTTTCGTTTATCATTCAGACAATTACTGATAAAATACATAAATGTAAATAAACCGATGAGGAAGTTAAAGAAAGGACAATATGTATAAATCAGAAAAACTTACAGCACAAAGGCTTGATGCAGCATATAACTATGGGTCACAGCTGATTCATCTTCAGTATGCTCGGGCGTGTATTCAATTCGGTTAGTATTGAGGATTTTGTACTTGGATTCCAATTCACAGCCCGATTCTGGTTTGGTGATTTCATATTAAAATGTTATGAAAAGAAGAATCCCCTTGTCATTATGCTGTGGAAATTCATCGGAAACAACACCATCGAATTCATATTTATCTTTGCTGAAGAATCTGTTTAAAACAAGGCAGAAATTTCGACCACCAACCCCTAGACGGTCAAGACCAAATTGGTATCTTCGGTAAAATTCACGAGGCAAACGAGGCAGCTCCACAGATTTCAAAGTTTGGATAGAGTCAAATTGATGCGACATGAAGAAGACCGATATAGTATTAGGTTTACCACAACCATACTTAAACATTAGGAAACCACCACATGCATCATCATCAAAAACTGTAACAGGGCCTTCAAAGGGAAGGCCAGCTCCCAAAGAATGAATTGCTTTCCAATTTTGTATTTCAGGTTCGAAGCAGAACACTCCACTCACATCCGGATTGGAGAATAAGATTTTTTGGCCGGCAACTACCATAGAGACAAGTTTGTCTCGTTTCGTGGTCATGGTGGGAGGATCCGGCAGAGAAAGCCATTTATTCTGTGTCTGGTCGAATACCTCCATAAAGCCACCTTTAGCGGTACGTTTGAAACCGTTGAGAGCATAGAGTTTGCCTTGCAGCTCCACCAGCAGGGGGCAATATTTTATATGGTTGAAAGTAGGCATAGAAAAGGGCTTGATGCGCAAGTTGGGTTTCAAATTTTCATCAGCCTCAAACACCCAAATTTCTTCATCCCCATCCCTCGCTTCGTCGAACACGCTAATCATGCCCGCGAAAACAATACTAGACTGGAAGAGGCCGCAACGGACATAGCAAGGACCAAAATCTATGAGGGCAGTACAACCCACTCGCCGTAGTAATTTAGAAGAAATGGAGTTAATAGAATAGGAATCGGTGGAGGAAGTGCGGCGGCGGCCATCAATAGCATCGCTCAAGTTGATGGATTTAACAACGAAATACATGCGACCATCATCCATGACCTGAGAGAAAGCTAAGTATAGGGACTTACCCTTCATGCTTCCTTCAATCGCTATGGCTTTCTTCTCCTCCGCATCGGACCCATGTTTTCCTCCAAACTTCGCGGATCTACTTCCTCCAAACTTCTCGATTGTTTCCGCTACACTGGAAATGTTCTTCTCCTCAATCGCCATAGCGAACCTACCTTCAGACCAGAAAAGAGAACAACAAAGAAAAAGCTATCTAGGGTTTCCGATTTCTTAAAGCTTAAGCTTCACACTTTGCATTCGCACCTAGGCTTATACTAGATATATATAGTGGGTCTTTCTCTAGAGTGGACTTTGTTCGTGGGTACCCATTTAGCCTAGGAGAAGGTGTGCCCACTGCCATTTCTCATGGGCTTTGGCTCAACATCCCTGACTACGATACTCCAATCAAGCCTCTTCAGCACAACACCAGGTTACAATATTATTAACCCATTTAATTTATTTAATTAAATCCCATATATTTTATAACAATATTATCAAGCTTTTAATTACTTTTTGGGTACGGCCTATTGGCCTAAAGTAATTAATTGAGGATTGAGTGTTTTTTAGTTCATGTAGGTATGTGGATGCTGCTATGACAATCCCAAAAGGCACCATTTTCTCAATGTGTGGGATGAACCTGACTTTTAACAGGGAGTTTATGGGTGATGGTCAGCCCATTGGTAGATATGAAACATGTGGGCTGCTTGGTGTGCCAAGGTAATCCAATCCCCATCTCATTTTATTCTCTTTATTTTTATTTTGAATATTGTTAGGAATATACCAAATATGTGTACCAATTTTTGAATAACAAAATTATATGACTTTGTTTCATTGATTCATATATAGTTTCACTTGGGAGGTCATTTATTTACAAGTAAATTAAATACTACGGATTCACAGTTTTATATTTGGCCAATTTGGACAATGATATATTTTTCAGGTGATCTGTGACCATTTGGCTCTAGTATGAATGTGACTGGAGCTTCATGCTTCACATAAACCAACCCTAAATTGGAAAATGAACTCTATTGTATGAATGAAAGCTAATTGGAAAAAACATTCATTCCATGAACTGTTGTACATTTTTATTACAACATCAAATATGACCGTATTATATCTTTTTTGGTCGAACCATATTATATCAACTCACAAAGCTCACTACACTACCACCAACAGTTCACAATCACATGCAGTTTAAGATCATTATACCAAACCTCAGTCAAATTAATTCAGTTGCAAAGTTGTGTTATGTGGCAGCATAAGCAAGAAAGATAGACAGTCAGCTAAAACACGGAAGGGGGGGGGGGGAAAAGAACATAAGTCGAAAAAGCTAAGAACAAAACCAGCACCATGGCAAAGTAAAAACTATTTGGGTCAGTCGAAACCAAAAGACAATTGACAATATATTATTATGCCAATTTCGATGTAAAATTAGCATACCAAAGTACATAGAGCGAAAAATAAATTAGCTACATTTGCAATCCCTAAAGTTTGGATGAAATTTCTTTTGATATTTAAAAAGACTAATTATGCAAAAGGAGCCTTATTTTTCTCATTAATCAGATATTTCTCATTAATCAAATATTTGATGTATATTTGAATTTATGATACTGATTCACAATTTAACATATCAAATATTTGGCAAAAGATCATTTTAATAGCTCACATATCTCATGATTAACAATAGATTTTAGACTATCTTACAATCACCAAACTATAGCTTAGTTTTAACCCAAATATATATATCTCATTATATATTCAAATAAGATTAGATACAATAATCCAAGTGATTGTATAGATTATGAAGTTTGATTATATATGTAACAACCTAATAAAAGAAGTTATGTATCACATGAGATTTGCTTTAAAAAATATAGCTTTTATAAGCATATTAGGTTAAATCATTGGTCATATGTCTTAATTTCTTCATTCATAATATTTTGTCTTCGACTTTTTTCTTAACCCACTAGAAATTTTCAAGGGACAAAATACAAGATAGTAACTACAAGCATTACCATTCATTTAACACAATGCATTATTACCTCACGTAATTTTCATCATCTACAGTGTACTACATTTCACTTCATTCCGGTTCAACTGGCCTCCCCTCAATTCTTCTAATACTGGATTTTGGTAATAAAATGTCCCTCTTTCGGCGTTGCAATCATATACCGCTTAGGGTTTAAGTGGCAGGAAAGTATTAGAGAGGTAATAGCTGATTTTACTTGGAGAAAGAATCACAATATTACTTTTGGTAGTCTTGCACTTGAACAAAGTTTGATTAGAGATAACAAAGTGATGTTACCTCCAGTGGAAGACCAAGATCCCCAATTTGATTACTTTAGTCAATTTCGGCTAAATTTCATTATTGCTAAGTTTCAGGGTCAATTATCTTGAGTTTTAGAACTCCGATTTGAATGATCTTTATATAGTTGTAAGACGAGAAGCATAGCTTTAAAACAAGTATATATTTGTTGAATTTAACTAAGATTTGATAGGGTAAAAAGCGGGACAAATTTGAGACAACAAATCTGGACCTTTATTGAACAAATGGAACAATTAGTAGACTAAAATTGAATTTAAAAAAGATCATAGACCAAAATTGAACTAGCTATAAAATAAGTTGACCAAATCTGTAATTATTTCTACATTTTAAATTATAAATCAATGTGTAATACAAAAATCATTAATATTTAAAAGAAAACAAAAAATAAGTCCACTTCTTTTTCTTGTTCATCATCCTTAGTAATGTTACGGCTACAATTTGGCAATACGGCACGTAGGATTCTTGAAAATTGGAATAATGTTTAATCATGGATGATCAACTAGTGTAATTCTCTCGATATATTAGCTGTATGAACTATGAACTAAACTGACTTAATTAGAATCTAGAGTAGTCCTTTTATAAGTATAAAAAGGGTAATGCTTTCTTGCTATACAGTTTGGCAATAGAATATTCATTCAGTTTAATTAGTTTGAATTACATATTCAATATAAGTGCTAGCATATATAATCAATTATTCAAATTTATAACATGACAGGTTATTCGTCTGTCTAACGAGACTCATGATCGTTTAAGTGAATATTATGCCTAGCAAAAAAACACACATTAATTTAATCTAGTCTAAACTAAACATTCAATCAAGTATTAACACAATCAATAATTTAAATTTATAATATGGCAATTTAAATATCTTATATGGACTGTCTGACAAGACTAAAAAAATATTTAAAAGGTATAAAAATATACATGTGTGTATGTATAAGTGATAGAATCTACAATCTGCCTTACATTGTACCTGAAGAAGTAGACCTTCCTATTAGCAGTCAAGATCATCACACAAAAACAGCATATAATTAAAAAGAAAATTATAGAAATTGAAAGAATAAAGGACAATGTAATAATAATCAACTTCTAACAATGTAATTATAGGGCTTTTCCCAAGTTAGTTTTTGTCGTGTTCTATTGAGTGGTATAGCTCTTCATGTGCAAGGCCATGTGTCCATGTTCTCGTCCTCTTCCAGGCTCAGTGGCCTCCATAGGCCCCAAAACGTTTTCTTCAATTATCTATATAGTTAGATAAGAGTAGAAATCTCATGTCCCCAAATGTCATGTCTCTCTCTGTCCCCTCTCACATATTTTGATGACGTTTTCATAATTCTTGTTTTATTTAAAAAAAAAAAATTTCAAAATATATGAGAGGGGACGGGAAGGGACATGAGATCTCTACCCGCTAGATAGGGCCTTAAGTTTTTTGACCCACATGTTAACATCTTTTTCACCCAATTATTATACCTTATTTTTCTCATTAAGCAGATATATATGGTCTACTCTCTTAAGATTTTGTCCTACTAAATATAAGTTGATGTATATTTGAATTTATAATACTGATTCATAATTAACAACATAACATATCAAATATTTGGCCGAAGATCATTTTAATAACTCACATATCTCATGATTAACAATAGATTTTAGATTATCTTACAATCACCAAACTATAGCTTAGTTTTAACCCATATATCTCATTATATATTCAAATAAGAATAGATACAATAATCCACAATGATTGTATAGTTTATGATGTTTGATTATATATGTAACAACCTAATAAAAGAAGTTATGTATCACATGAGATTAGCCTTAAAAAATATCTTGGTATTGAGCATTTATAAGCTGCATATTAGGTTAAATCATTGGTCATATGTCTTAATTTCTTCATTCATAATATTTTGTCTTCCGAATTTTTTCTTAACCCACTGGAAATTTTCATGGGACAAAATACAGGTTAGTAACTACAAGCATTACCGGACCATTCATTTAACACAACGGTCCAAGGGACCAAACTGCACAATAACTAGACGTAGATGTTTGTTTTGGATGAACGTAGCAGACAAGCAATAAACAAAGAGATGGGTATGATTCATGAACCCAACATTCTGAGCATGCAGAGGACTGTAGGGGCCATATTTTCAGAAAATGGGATGTTGGGCATTCTGGGAACAGACCATTTTGGTTGGTTTGACGCCCTTCAATATACACATTTTAATCTTTAATTAGTACGTGTCTAATTTCTTAAAGGGCACCAAAATGAACAAAATACAATTGGGCAATGGCCACCCATTACAGACTGGATTGGATCATTGTTTTGCTACATACCTAGGACTGTTCCCTGTTTGTATAAACCAAATTCAGTTGCCCTGCCGGCTATATGATTGGCTATTGTTTGGTATATTTATGTCTTAATTCATATATTTAACTTTGACGACTGGATGTATTTGCAATGAGGACCCCTGGGTTTTGCATATTTGGATGTCTTGATTGCACACAACAAACCAAGTTCAGAGTTGTCTAGACATTTAGACCAACCACATTTTCCAATGCAAGTTTTGCAGCATGCCCTTTCTGAATGGAATGGGTGATGCTAAGTTTGCCCATTTCACATTAGGATTTTCTGATTTGGACGCATAAACATACATCAGCACTGGGAAAAAAAAAACAAACAAAGACGGAAAACATTGGGAAAAAAATAATGAAATAGATGGTTGTGTGAAAATTTTGCAAGCATATATAATTTTGATCAATAACTCATCCAGGAATTGGGTCATATATATTATATAGTACCACTTGATTAACTGTTAGTTGAAATTTGTAACTAGCTACTTCCAGGGAGTAAAATTTCGTTTTTTAGGGGTATGAAAATTTTAATATCATACCAAAATTATTTTGAAAAATTTCAAAAAATTTCGCCGAAATTTCACCAAAATTTTCCAAAATCCTCGAAATTTTGGCGAAATTTTCGATGTAGAGACCGGAGAGAGAGAGAGGGGAGGCAGAGACCGTCGCCGGAGAGGGAGTTGCAGATCAAGGCGCACCATCGTCGGAGGGAGAGGAGATCCGGGGAGGGAGAAGGAAGAAAGAGATGAGGAAGGGAGGAGGGAGAGGGAAGAGAGATTATGAAGGGAGGAGAAAAAATGGTGAAGGGAGAAGAAAAAAAACAGGAGAAAAAAAAAGAGAAAGGCTGAAGTGCTGAACTAGAAGAAGACGAAGCGCAGGAGAAGAGTGGAAGACCACTGGGGAAGAAGAGGAAAAGTAAAGAAAAAAAAGAGGAAGTCAGGTGGGAAGAAGAGGAAAAGGAAAGAAAAAAAAAAGAAGAGAAAAAAAAAAAAATTTTTTAAGGTAGATTGAGATTTGGAATCTTTAGGCAATTATAAAGAAAAAAAAGGTTTGAGATTTTATTTGGGGTTTGATTTGGTCATTTTGGTATTTCGTTTAGTTGTAAACATAAATTATGAAAAACAAATTTATCCCTTATCATGAAGTTTCATTTCCTTAATGTTTGGTTTTCCAATTACGATAATTTGTAAAATTGAAATTTTAGGTAAACCGTTGTCACCGCTGCTGCCATTGGATTGGTTCTATTTTAACCCAATTCGGCTTAATTTAACTATCAAAGACCATTTCCAAGTCCCTTTGAATAAGTTTGCTACTTTCCGTTGCCACATTGGTGATTTAATCGTGTAATTTTATTATGTAATTATTAAGTAGTGAAGTATTTTTTTAATAGTATTATCTCCGACGCGCATTATATTCATCACATATCACATGAAATCTACTATATTATTTGATTTCTTCAATGTTTTTTATCAATGTAGTAGATAATATGTTAAATAAACATATGGTCAAGTTTCATTCAAAATTTCCATATTTTAATAGCAATTTTCATCGTTTTTGTCCAATTTTATCGAAATCGAAATTTTAATCGAAATTTCCGCAAAAATTTCCATCGAAAATTTCCTCGAAACCGAAATTTTACTCCTTGGCTACTTCCATACTTCCATTCAAATCTTTCAAAAGCTGAAATTTACAACAGCCAAGTCAAAGAACTACTATGTGCCTGAGAGATAACGTAGGCTAAAGCTCCCCCACCAATAGCTGCCGGGAACAACCTTGGAAATACAAAAACGCTACCTTCATTCATCATAAGCATCAGTGTCCTCGTCCTCCATACTGTTCCTGTTATGTTGAATAGGATAAATCACAAACCGATTCCAAATAATAAAAAATACATGTTCACTAGAGCAGTCTAAAACTAATTAATTAAATACTCCAGGATTTGTTTAACTATGAATCAATCCCTTCAAATTTGTGAGCACACAGAAGCAGCATGTATGGATGCACCAATTAGAAACCATATATTGTATCTTTTGATTCCTCCAGTTCAAGTCATTTTCAACTTAGGAAAGTGATTTTAATTTTGCCAATCATATCCACCTAGTTAATTAACAATCGCAATTAAGGCCAAATCAAGATTTTTCAATCACAAGTTATTTTAGGAATTTGGACAATGAAAACAATGTTTACAGACCCTATTCAACTACATTTTCTTCTCAAGGTCAGGATTATCATTCTAGTTTTCACTTGTTTCCTTCGTTTTCTCTACGAGTGAATTTTATGGTGACTTATTCAGTTGATCAAATGAAATTAAGATAAGTTAAAATTCAGGCTTTCCCGATTGTGCATTGCACCCAGAGCCAGGTACAATGCTAGATTATTCAATCCTAGATATTTCAATCTCAAGACTAAAGTAGTTTGTTGATTGTGTTGGGGTTCTCCGTTCTCAACACATTACATATAAAATCCAATAAATTCCATATGAATAGTCTCATTTATATTATTATAAGCCAGTGTGGTCGATCATGCATGTTTTCTCCAACTGATTGGTTGCTTTCAGCGAATTACATATCAACAATCGACAACAACAATCACTAGCTAAGACATTGCATAACACAAGTGGCATTAATGCACAATTACCAACTTTATTGTTGTATACTTTACAAGCAAGAAGTGAGGCCATGCAAATAAGCAACTAACTTGCAGGTTTAGTTTATCATGCAGACAATTACTGATAAAATACATAAATGTAAATAAACCGATGAGGAAGTTAAAGAAAGGACATATATGTATGAATCAGGAAAACTTACAGCACAAAGGCTTGATGCAGACAATAATCCAGGGTGACAGCTGATTCATCTTCAGTATGCTCGGGTGTGTATTCAATTTGGTTGGTATTGAGGATTTTGTACTTGGATTCCAATTTGGAGCCCGATTCTGATTTGGTGGTTTCATATTCAAATGTTATGAAAAGAAGAATCCCCTTGTTATTGTGCTCCGGAAAATCATCGTAAACAACACCATCAAATGTATATTTCTGTTTGCTGAAGAATCTGTTTAAAACAAGGCAGAACTTTCGACCACCAACCCCTACACGGACCAGACCACATTGGTAGGCTTTGAGAAATTCAGGAGGCAAACGAGGCAGGTCCACAGATTTCAAAGTTTGGACAGAGTCAAATTGATGCGACATGAAGAAGACTGATATAGTATCAGGTTGACCAAAACCATAGTTAAACTTAAACATTAGGAAACCACCACATGCATCATCATCAAAAGCTGTAGCAAGGCCTTCAAAGGGAAGGGCAGCTCCCAAAGAATGTACTGCTTTCCAATTTTGTATTTCAGGTTCGAAGCAGAACACTCCTTTCACATCCGGATTGGAGAGTAAGATATTTTGGCCGGCAACTACAATAGACAAATGTTCGTCTCCATTACCGGTCATGAAGGGAGGATCTGGCAGAGAAAGCCATTTACTCAGTGTCTGGTCGAATACCTCCATATAGCAAGCGGTAATGTTGAAACCGTTGAGAGCATAGAGTTTGCCTTGCAGCTCCACCAGCAGGGGGGAAAATTTTATATGGTTGAAATTATGCATTGAAAAGGGCTTGATGCGCGAGTTGGGTTTCAAATTTTCATCAGCCTCAAACACCCAAATTTCATTTTCACCCTCCCAATCCCTGTTGTATTGGTTAAGCAGGCCCCCGAAAACAATACTAGACTGGTAGAGGCCGCAATTGGGAAACAAAGGACCAAAATTCATGGGGGGAGTATAACCCACTCCCCGTAGTAATTTAGAAGAAATGGAGTTAATAGAATAGGAATTGGTGGAGGAGGAGTAGGAATTGGTGGAATACCTACGCCTTTTTCCAAAAGTAGGGCGGCGGCCAGCAATAGCATCGCTCAAATTGATGGATTTAACAACGAAATAAAGGTGACCATCATGCATGGTCTGAGAGAAAGCTAAGTATAGGGACTTACCCTCCATGCTTCCTTCAATCGCAGCATCCGCTACTGATTCTAGGGCTTTCTTCTCCTCCGCATCTGACCCATGTTTTCCTCCAAACTTCGCGACTGTTTCCGCTACACTAGAAATGTTCTTCTCCTCAATCGCCATAGCGAACCTACCTTCAGACCAGACCAGAAAAGAGAACAACAAAGAAAAAGCAATCTAGAGTTTCCGATTTCCTTTTTTATTTGGCCAAATAGGGTTTCCGATTTCGTAAGGCTTAAGCTTCACACTTTGCATTCGCACCTAGGCTTTATAATAGATATATATAGTGGGTCTTTCTCTAGAGTGGACTTTGTTCGTGGGTACCCATTTAGCCTAAGAGAAGGTGTGCCCACTGCCATTTCTCATGGACTTTGGCTCAACATCCCCGACTACTATGCTCCAACTCAGCTGGTCAAGCCTCTTGAGCGCAACATCATGTTACAATATTATTAACCTATTTAATTTATTTAATTGAATCCCATATATTTTATAACAATATTAGCAAGTTTTTAATTACTTTTTGGGTACGGCCTATTGGCCTAAAGTAATTGAGAATTGAGTGTTTTTTAGTTCATGTAGGAATGTGGATGCTGTGATGACAATTCCAAAAGGCACCATTTTCCCAATGTGTGGGATGAACCTGGCTTTGCTTTTAACAGGGAGCTTATAGGCCCAGCCATGTATTTTGGGCTCATTGGTAGATATGATGACATGTGGGCTGCTTGGTGTGCTAAGGTAATCCAATCCCCATATCATTTTATTCTCTTTATTTTTATTTTAAATATTGTTAGGAATGCCAAATATGTGTACCAAGTTTTGAATAACAAAACTATATGACTTTGTTTCATTGATTCAGATATAGTTCCATTTGGGTCATAGTTTTATATTTGGCCAATTTGGACAATGATATATTTTTCAGGTGATCTGTGACCATTTGGGTCTAGGTGTTAAGACAGGGCTGCCAAACATATGGCATAGCAAGGCAAGAAACCCATTTGTGAATCTGAAGAAAGATTACAAAGGCATATACTGGCAAGATGATATCATCTCATTTTTCCTGTCCATTGTGCTCCCAAAAGAGTGCACAAGTGTCTCTGAATGCTACACTGAGCTTGCCAACAAGGTCAAGGAAAAGATTGGCCCTCTTGATCCTTACTTTCACAACCTTGGGGATGCCATGGTTACTTGGATTGAAGCCTGGAATGAGCTAAACCCACCACCACAAACAGCAGCTATATATGGCTCAACCAAATGGTGTTATGCAGTAGACAATTATGAACGGCCTTTTTA
Source organism: Dryas octopetala (assembly GCF_963921425.1). Taxonomy (NCBI): domain Eukaryota; kingdom Viridiplantae; phylum Streptophyta; class Magnoliopsida; order Rosales; family Rosaceae; genus Dryas; species Dryas octopetala. The sequence goes on along the minus strand of NC_141374.1, from coordinate 14,902,700 downwards.
TGGTTGTGATCAGATATCATTCTCCTGTAGTCTTATTTTTAGTTTCTTTTGGTGTTCTCCTATCACTTTTTGCCTGTATGCTCTTAATCAATGCTTATCAGAGAATTGTTATTTTACCTCAATTGAAATGGTAGTGAATTTCATTGAAGAATAATTTAAGAAGTGGGTACTTGGTTTTCTATAATTATATCCCAATCTTAAAAGACTGCTTTTTGACACCAGATCTAAAAACTTTTCCTTTGGGAACAAGAAACCCGTTGAAATGTGACTACCTTGCATATGAAAAAGTGGGTTGGTGAAGGTGTTTTAGATTGGTCTAAACTTTGGACTCATGTCAAAATTTCTCTCACTTTTTCATCAGAGAAGGAATCTTTGCTTTACTTCTTAGTTAAGAGCAATGACATTCTCTTTAGAATTGCCCAAAATTCTCACACACCATGGAATTTTAGCTTTACATATCATTTCAAAACAAATTGAATCTAACTTCTACTTGGTCTCGATCTATACAAGATGACTATTCATTTTCCTTATAGTCATTAGGATAAAGAGAGTCATTAATTAACTTAGTTGAAAAATATTAACCATCTTTTTTACGATATCTTCATACTAAACCAAATTTCGTACACATTTTTCGAAGTAGGATTTTAAATAAATTTCTAAGTATGTTTATTTGATTTTTGCTGTGTACTTTATTCTCTGATCCAACCCATTTTTCATTAATTAAAAGGCTTAACTCGTCACAAGAAATTTGGAATAGTAATTTCAGAGAATAAACATACTTAGAAATTTATTCAAATAAACATACTAAACCAACAAGGGATTTATCATTTACAGGAAGAATATGGGATGTGAATATGGGATGCAAGTTGGGACAGCCCTAGCCCGCCCGAATCTAATTTGGTGTTTGAACCCGTGTGAGAGGGTTTGAACAAGTCAAATTCCGCCCGAATCCAAATCCAACCTCAATCCAAATTTTTTGGGTTGGGTTTGGATAGAAGTCATGCCCGTTCAAACCGAACCCGAATCCCAGTCCGATTTGTATTAGTATTATTTTATAATTTATATTTTAGTTTAAATTAGTAATATAATATATAGTTCATATATTATTCATTTATATATTGTTACTAAAGAGAAACTTGAGATTATAAATGAGGTCGAAATATGTATCTATCATATATATTTTTATATATTTTAGTGTGGAATAAAACTTAAATTATGGTGTTTGGTAGCAACATGATTGTGATGTTGTTATTATTATTCTTTCTTCATGTTGAAGCCTTGAAGGTATTGCTTTCTTTTATTTGAAATTGGTTGATATTAAAGTTTTGGACTATGGTGCTTAATTAATTGAGGTAATTATATTATACTTTTATTAAGTTTTGTTTTTTCACAGGTTTTGCCCAACCCGTTTCTTAATTGTTTTGGATTCACTTATTTGCAATCTGCCAAAACCCAAATCCAAACTCAAAAAATGAAGCATAAGTTTAGCTTGGATTGACCTTTTAACCCACCCGAGTTGCTCCCCTAGATGTGAGACATCATATATTCCATGGTTGCTCTAAATTAATGTTCATAGAACTCGTTAACTTGGTTTGCCTCAACAATCAGGACATGCAAATATCATTGCAAATACATTTAATCATTAAAGTTAATCAACAACCCCACATTAGCATAATGCAAATATCCATTTGACGATATCAATTACAAATACTGCTCATTGTTGTTAACGCCTGTATTCATTAATAACCACCAGAGCTCAATGATCATTAACAGCTCAACCCCACGTTGGGTTAATGAAAAACATCCATTGCAAATCTATCACTGTGAGCTCAGGGAGATTAATGGAGGAAAAAAAGTAAAATAAAATTGCAAAAAGCATTCGATTGATAGAAACAGATGCATAGTTTCAAACTGCAAAACTACTCAACCAAATACATCCATGGTTCCATTCAAACCATGCCAAAGCTGAAGTTTAGAAGTTTACAATAGTCCAGTCCAAAACTACTCAACCAAATACATAAAGACCTCAGATGAGAAGTTCCAAGCCAACAAAATACACCAACAATTCAAGCAAGATGATGTTACGGCATCACTACAAATCTGCAACAAGAACAAAACAGAAAATCTACTATGTTAGTCAATGCAGAGTCTTTGAGTTCACATCAGTAGTGTCATGAAAACTTTTCCTGTTACTTCCTCAGAAGTATGAATGTGACTGGAGCTTCATGCTTTCACATAAACCAACCCTAAATTGGAAAATGAACTCTATTGTATGAATGAAAGCTAATTGGAAAAACATTCATTCCATGAACTGTTGTACATTTTTATTACAACATCAAATATGACCATATTATATCAACTCACAAACCTCACTACACTACCACCAACAGTTCACAATCACAGTTTAAGATCATTATACCAAACCTCAGTCAAATTCAGTTGCAAAGTTGTGTTATGTGGCAGCATAAGCAAGAAAGATAGACAGTCAGCTAAAACACGGAGGGGGGAAGAACATAAGTCGAAAAAGCTAAGAACAAAACCAGCACCATGGCAAAGTAAAAACTATTTGGGTCAGTCGAAACCAGAAGACAATAATGATAACTGACAATATATTATTATGCCAATTTCGATGTGAAATTAGCATACCAAAGTACATAGAGCGAAAAATAAATTAGCCACATTTCCAATCCCTAAAGTTTGGATGAAATTTCTTTTGATATGTAAAAAGATTAATTATGCAAAAGGAGCCTTATTTTTCATTAATCAGATATGGTCTACTGCTCTAAGATTTTGTCCTACTAAATATAAGTTGATGTATATTTGAATTTATGATACTGATTCACAATTTAACATATCAAATATTTGGCAGAAGATCATTTTAATAGCTCACATATCTCATGATTAACAATAGATTTTAGACTATCTTACAATCACCAAACTATAGCTTAGTTTTAACCCATATATCTCATTATATATTCAAATAAGATTAGATACAATAATCCAAGTGATTGTATAGTTTATGATGTTTGATTATATATGTAACAACCTAATAAAAGAAGTTATGTATCACATGAGATTAGCTTTAAAAAATATGTTGGTATTGAGCTTTTATAAGCTGCATATTAGGTTAAATCATTGGTCATATGTCTTAATTCATAATATTTTGTCTTCGACTTTTTTCTTAACCCACTGGAAATTTTCATAGGACAAAATACAGGATAGTAACTACAAGCATTACCATTCATTTAACACAATGCATTATTAGCTCACGTAATTTTCATCATCTACAGTGTACTACATTTCACTTCATTCTGGTTCAACTGGCCTCCCCTCAATTCTTCTAATACTGGATTTTGGTAATAAAATGCCCCTCTTTCGGCGGTGCAAACATATACCGCTTAGGGTTTAAGTGGCAAGAAAGTATCAAAGAGGTAATAGCTGATGCTACTTGGAGAAAGAATCACAATATTTATTTTGGTAGTCTTGCACTTGAGCAAATTTTGATCAGAGATAACAAAGTGATGTTACCTCCAATGGAAGACCAAGATCTCCATATTGATTACTTTAGCCAATTTCAATTAAATTTCATTGTTGCTAAATTCCGAGGCTGGGAACAAAATACTCTTGAATATAGAGATTTTAGGAGCAAAGTAAGTATTGTAGCTACTATCGAGGATATAGAGCACATTTTCTCACATCCTCTCCTTCTAGAAGGAGAGAATTGCCTTGCCACTTCTAGGTTTATGTAAATTGCATTAGGTTCGGGAAGTTCCATTATATGGAACTACGGTAATGGTGCCATGGGGATTCCAATACAGCCAAATGGCTTATAACTTTCGTCATACGCAAGCTAATGTGATTGGCAACATGTACCAGCAATTTGATGTGCTGCGGCAATTTGAGAATTACGCATTCAGACAAGCACAACCCCTATTGCACAGGGTTTACAGTAATAGTAAAACCAAATATACCAAAAATCCCCTGGGTGAGATCAAATTTGTTTGAAATTACATTACTCACGCTTCTGAAGAATGGACAAACTTGAGAACTAGTCTTCTAGATCAGCTGCAACAAGAGAACACTAACCGGATAGGTCTGTAACAAGACCATCTGATGTTATCACACATTCTTCACATGCAGCAAATGAGAATGCCAATGCGGCAGATAATACACCAGATGGGTCATTTGCTGCTGCATTATCTGCTGCATTGGCATTCTCATCTGTTGCATGTGAAGAATGAGTGATAGCATCAGATGGTCTTGTTCTAGACCCATCCAATTAGTGTTCTCTTGTTGCAGCTAATCTAGAAGACTAGTTCTCAAGTTTGTCCATTCTTCAAAAGCGTGAGTAATGTAATTTCAAACAAACTTGATCTCACCCAGGGGATTTTTAATATATTTGGTTTTACTATTACTGTAAACCATGTGCAATAGGGGATGTGCTTGTTCGAAAGCGTAATTCTCAAATTGCCGCAACACATTAAATTGCTGGTACACGTTGCCAATCGCATTAGCTTGTGTATGACGAAAGTTATAAGCCATTTGGCTGTATTGGGATCCCCATGGCACCATTAACGTAGTTCCATATAATGGAACTTCCCGAACGAAATGCAATTTACATAAACCTAGAAGTGGCAAGGCAATTCTCTCCTTCTAGAAGGAGAGGATGTGAGAAAATGTGCTTCATATCTTCGATAGTAGCTACAATACTTACTTTGCTCCTAAAATCTCTATATTCAAGAGTATTTTGTTCCCAGCCCTAGAATTTAGCAACAATGAAATTTAACTGAAATTGGCTAAAGTAATCAATATGGAGATCCTGGTCTTCCACTGGAAGTAACATCACTTTGTTATCTCTAATCAAAATTTGCTCAAGTGCAAGACTAACAAAATAAATATTGTGAATTTGTGATTCTTTCTCCAAGTAGCATCAGCTATTACCTCTCTGATACTTTCCTGCCACTTAAACCCTAAGCAGTATATGTTTGCACCGTCGACATTGACATTAGCCCATTAAGCAAATCTTCCATCTGTCAATCAGCTCACTGAAAAAAGAACACCACCGTCAATGTCACTGCCCAAAAAGATAACAGTTTACAATGTACTAAAATCGATGAGATATTCACTACAAGAAACACCAAACACAAAGAAAATTATCGATATTGAACAACAATTGGCATTACACACTTTATTGTGTACAACATACAAAACTCATACACAGAAACAATACCCAAAAACAAGGGATTACAATAAAGAATGAACACTCTAATTGGATAAAAACAACTGTCTATATATCCTATGCATAAGCAACTGTGTATTCCATTCTCCAAATTCAATTTACAAAGCCCCAGCAAGCATAAACATCCCTTCATTAAAAAACCCATGCATTAATGGCAGGAAACTTCAAGGCAGCAGGTGAGTGATACAGAATTCCAAAAAGAAGGGGATGGATGTAAGAAAAGTCTCAAGGCCATATAATGGGAATGCAACAGATTTAAGATACACATTTAATGTCAAGTACTAGCACTGATTTAAATGTTAATTAAGCCTAACCTGTCAACACATCAAGAATTTATGTCCCCCAAACAACACTAGACACCACGACATGTGAAAAGGAAAATGATCTTACACATACAGGATTTATACAACCACCTAAATACAAACCAATCCCCAAGGACCCAAACACACATGAAACAGCAAAAGGATAAGTCATAAGTCATAACTAATATAAGACTTCAACTATTTATAACGACATTAAATCAATAAAGCAATCAAGGACATTGATGCAAAAAAATGAGAACAGGTGCTTACAGGATGCCTAAAAGCACAGGTCGGATTAAGACAATTCCCAGATAACCAGTACCAGCAGTCCCTAATGGCAGAGTGTTTGACTGTATATTGGGGTTTGGTGAGATTGGTGAGATTCGTGGTGATGGAGCTCGTGGAGGTGGTCCAGGTGGAGATCGATGGTGGTGGAGTACTGGAGGTGGTGCTGGAGGTCGTACTGGAGGCAGGGACGGATCCATACAAAGGTGGGGGGTCGGGCGACCCCCCGGCGGCCAGCCGAGAAGCCCACAACACCCCATCTCTCTGGACAGCGACCCCCCGAGTGTCTGGACGGCGACCCTTACGGCCTCACTTCTCTCAGCCTGGGGTGGTGATGATTTGGATGCCTGCTGAGTCATGAGAGAGAGTGAGAGCTGAGAGTTGAGGGAGTGAGAGAACAGAGACCAAGAGGCTTTTTTTCCCCTTCACCCGTGACCCCCTTTCTCTTTCTAAACCAATCGCCTTAGCGTCGATCGGCCGTTCTCCGACGAATTAAGGCGGCAGACTACTGGGTTTTCTTCCCCAGGCCACAGTGAGTCCATTAGCGCCCTCAGCTTGTTCATCCGATCAACGACGAGGGAAAATCAAGGGGTTTTCGGCGGCGTTGACTTTTTTCCGGCTGGGTCTCGACCATCAACCACCCCAGACGCCGAGAGAGAGAGAAGGAAGGACGCTGGAGAAAATGAAAATGAGAGAGAGAGGCTGAGGTCGCGAGAAGAAGAAGAAAAAAAAAAGAAAAGGGCTGCTGTTGCGAGAAGAAGAAAAAAAAAGAAAGAGAAAGGGGTTCACGGGTGAAGGGGTGAAGGGGAAAAAAAGTAATAAAAAAATATTTTTTTTTATTTTTTAATCTAAGCCATTCATTAGATCTAACGGCTAAAATTTTACACCCTTATTCATCCGTAAATTTTTCCATCCGCAATAGAGCCGCTCCCATTGTTAATATTACTAAACCCTTACTCCTTAGGTTCGGCTCTAGGTAAATTTTTTTTTTTTTTTTTACACTGATTGACATTGTTAAGAGCATTTAATAAATGACATATAAATATCAATTTAAGAAAAAAAGAAAAAAACAAAATGGCCAAATGGTTGCAACGCCTCACCTGCTCAATATTTTTGAGAATTTTTCCGAGACAAAAAAATCTTCAGAATTTACTAACTTGTGTGTGTATGCAGTGTGCTTCTTACTCATCACTCTCATTCTCTCCCTTAATTAAATTTCCCAAAACCCACACCACACAGATTCAACCCACTAACCTAACCTCCACTACTGAAGCCAGTCACCTGCCCAGTCCTTAAAAAAGAGAAAGGGAAAAGGAGGGGGGTCACGGGTGAGGGGAAAAAAAAAAAAGTAATTTTTTTTTCTTTAATCTATGTCATTCATTATATCTAAATCTCTAATCTAAGTATCTAACTATCTAAGGGCCAAAACTTTACAACCGCATTCATCTTTCATGTGCAAGAGAGCCTGGCCCTCTAAATAACATTAAATAATTATAACCATCCAATATGAAATTCATTCAAATAAATCCCCAAAATGTTTTTAAATAAAAATAATAATAATAATAAATTAAAAAAAAAATCCCAACTCCTAAATAAAATTCAAGGATAATTAAAAAAAATTTCAAGACCCCACAATGATATGATGATACTAAAGACAATGAAAATTTTGAACTTGCTAAAAACTCTATGTAATATTGAATACTTATTTAATTTTCAATTTAATATTGTAATTTAAATAAATTTGAGGTGTTATTTATATAATTACTAATTAGTTATCCATTTTTTTAACAGTATTTACCTCCAACGCGCATTATATTTATCTTATATCACATGAAACCTACTATATAATTTGGTTTCTTCAATATTTTTTATCCATGTAGTAGATAATATGTTAAATAAACATACGGTCAAGTTTCATTCAAAATTTTCGTCGTTTTTGTCTAAGTTTGTCAAAATTGAAATTTTAATCGAAATTTCCGCGAAAATTTCCTCGAAACCGAAATTAAACTTCTTGGTTATCTATATAATAAAACAGAAAAGTTTTGAATCATAAAATTTATCTCCGGGTCCGAATGACTGAGATCGTTTCGGGTTAAACTCAATGACCAGTTATTTATTTCCCAAATTTACTTTCTCGCTCATGAAAATTGGTTTGACGCATCTTTCTCCTTAATTAATTTTTCCAAATTTACTTTATGTTATCTATTAAATTAACTAATTACGCTTACCAAAATATCGTTGTTTGCACAATAGAAAGAGTCGTTTCGCACTCGTAAGAGCGAATGTGGAGAAGCTAGTAACTTTATAAGTTATAACTACAAATTAAAAACCTAAAAACTTCACCCCAAAAAAAAAAAAATCCTAAAAACTTAAATAAAAAAAATATAATTTTATATATTAAATAAGAATAATGCTATACTTACCACATTTCTTATACCACATTCTTATACCATCTCACGTGTCATTACTTTATTGGACAGAGTTTTTCTTTTTCTTTTTGGGTTTTTCTTTTTATTTTTGAGTATCCAATGTATGAATGCCATGTAAGTTGCCACATAAGATGGTATGAAATTATGGTATAAAAATGTGGTATATCTAGCACTACTGATTAAATAATAAACAGGCCGGTCGGTTTCGATACGGGCTGTGGAGGCCCAAAACATAGTAGCAAAAAAATGAATGCCTGGCGCAACACGTGCGTGCTTAAAGCATAACAGCTCCGTCATTCAAATAATCCTTAATTTTCGTTCTATCCGCCAATCTTCCCCTCCACCCTCTTTAAACCTCTCTCCCTCTCACTCTCTCACATCACTTTCTCAGCTACTCCTCGTGAGCTCCCTCCCTCCCTCTCTCTCTCTCTCTCTACAATCTTCTCTCTCTATATCTAACTCCGTCATTTTCTACGAAAATGTTCAAATTTCTACCATTGAAAACCTAGTCTTCACCTTCCGTGTATAAATCAATTATCAATCTATCTATCTATTTGAATATTTATTATTTTATATATAATATATATTTGCACATCTTTGTTTTGTTCATTTTCTATCAGAAATGGCGACCGCGGCGTTCAAATCAACCACCAAGCGGACTCCAATCGGATCATCCACGGCTCCGGCTGACGACTCCGCGTCGTCTAATCGGACTCCGTCTCACCGGCGCTCCCGGAGCCTGAGCTGCTTCTCTCGGCGCCTGTCGGAGCCGCCGGCCGATGAATTCGACTGCAATCCAGCTCCCAGAGGAAGGTTCGTGAACACGGTGAGAGGCTCTGGCTTCCCGGAGATCAGCCTCGACGACCTCGCCATCGATCTCTTTGACTCCGGCGGCGACGGAGGCCGCTCGGCGGCTTTGAAGAGTTCCGAAACTACCCCTGCCGGTGCGTCGCAGAGGCGAGGGAGGTCGGTGTCGAGGCACGGCTCGAGAGTAGGTGGTGGAGGTGATGCCAGGGGCAGTGCTTGTAATAATTCTGGTGGGGGAAGGGTAGTTTCGGAAAGCAAGGGAAATTCGAGACCAAGGCGATCAGTTTCAGTTGCTCGTTATCAGATGAGCGATTCCGAGGTGAGCTATTGTGTCTTTCTCCTTTCGTTGCCTTTTGAATTTTGATTTATTTGATTTAGTTCTCATTAAAAAAAGTACTTACATTACTATTGCATTGTGCGCTTAGTTAGATACTATTGCAAATTTGAATTTAAACTAGTTAATTTGTTCTTTTGCTGTTATTTGATTGATGACATTGATATAATCTGTTTAATCCTGGACTGTAAAATTGAACGTTTCTTGTTAAGCTATATCGGCTTGGATAATTTATCCAACTTATTTATTTGTGGCTTTCTTTATCTTTTGAATGACAGAGTGATCTTGATCATACTCAGAATCGTAGTACTGCTAAGTCGAAGGGCTTCGGTGGTGGAAACAACCAGACCCCCTTGTCCTGTAAGTCAACAGATTCAAATTATAGACAAGGACTGAGAAGATCTCTCAGCCAGAAAGATTTGAAGGTCCATGATGGTTACTCTGTAAGCCTTTCACCATTTGTTGTGGACTATGTTGTTAGATTTTTTGCCTATTATTGTTTATATGGGTAATACTGAGTTGAAATTTGGTACAAAAGAATCTCCCAGACAGACCACTTTGGTGGTTGGATTAGACCCTCAAAATTTGAATACCTTACTTAACTTTTGAATTTTGATATTGCCTTTCGTGTCATTTAAAGTTTTTCCATCAGAACTGTTCGGCGAAGTGAACTATGTTTTGAGATGATTTCTTTGGGTCTTTCAGAGCCAGTCTTCGATCCTGACTGATGATGAAGGGATGGATGCTTACACGTATGAAAATGGGGTTGAGAAGACTATACGAACTGTTTATGCAGAGAAGAAGGTTTACTTGATGTGTAGAGCATCTTATGTTTATGAGAACCACCTCAGTTTAGATCTTTTATCTTACTCATTTCTTTTTTGTTTTCTTGTTACCCTTTAGGCAGAGCACCCCACTGGTAATGATATGAAAAGTGGATTTTATGAAGCAATGCGGAAAGAACTTAGACATGCTGTGGAAGAGATCAAGACAGAACTTGAACTAGTCTGTATCATAGTGTTCCTTAGAGATTTTTGCCAATAATTATATTCTCTGTCTTTTGCTTGTAGAATTTGCTGCTTCTTTCTTTGGCTTCCTAAACTTGGTTCCTTTTAACTTGTTCAGGAAAAGGGGAAAACAAAATCCACTGTTTCTGCAACTGGTGATCGCTTGCAGTCAAACAGTTCAGATGTACTTCAGGCTGTTTCTTCGATCAAGAAGAATTACTCTGCCAAATTGGAACAGGTACCATTTTTACTCTATATTTCTCCTGTAATAATTTCTGATTTTTGAAGATGTTTTTGCACTTGTGCAGAACACCGTGCATCATGTGAAATCTCTTTCATTCCTATAATAGCTGATTTAGGACATTTTGAGTGTTTTTCTTACATATTGCTAGCCTGTGGATTGTCCACCAGTCAGCCTCAACTAGGCTTTTAGGAGGCTGTTCATGAAGAACTCTTAAAATGTTTTTTAATTAAAATTTTGGGAATGAGGGGGGAGGAGGGGCTTATATAGGCTCAGTTTAGTTGAGTCAAGAGATATAGCTTTTGATGTATGGATATTGAGGGCAGATTAGTTGTTGTCTATTTCATTGAAGTTGGTAAACTGAGATTGGCATGTCTATTTTTATGGAGTTAGTTGGGAATGTTCAAAGCAACCCACTATGCATTTGGATATGCCATTTTAAAGAAGTTTGGCTCTTGATGGATCAACTTTTTTTTTTTTTTTATTGACAGTCAGAAAAACGTAAACAAGATTTATTAGCTGAAATAGTACTGGAGGAGCAACATAGTAGGGAGCTCTCTAAGATTGTAAAAGAATTGCTTCCTGAACCAAAGAACATTGCTCGTGCAGACAAACCGTTACGAACTAGAAGGGTACCCATTCTATCTGATACACTCTACAGAATTTGAATTTTACTTGTTTATCTTTGTATTTTTATCTTTCTGAGGAATTGTTAAGAAATTTCTGTGACTTTGTAATTAATGTATGTGTATTTCACTTTGCAGAGGAGTAATGACAAAGGTAGAATGTCTAAGCGACTGACTGAGGAGGCAGAGAGATATATTGAGGACTTCATTTCAAATGTTGAAGACACAGATATATCATCACTTGATGGAGAAAGGAGTGATACAAGTTCGAGTATAGGAGGAATAACAAAGTCCGAAATTTTTCAGGGTCCAGCTGTGTCTACTCCTCTTCCTGTTGAAATGGAGGTTGCACTGCCTTGGTTGCAGTGGGAGACTAGTAATGATGCTACTCCTATAGGATGCAAGAATAAGACTGAGCCGCCAGTGACCCCAAAAACTAATTCCTGGGATATTGTTCGGGTAATATACGGGAGTTCTCCATGCTTGTTCCTATTATACAGTCTAGCATATGGACAGAGTTGACGTGCAATTCTCATCCGTTCAACCTGTTTTGATCTATATAGCAGGGCTTAGCAACATTCATAACCTTACAATTGGCATCGTCATTCCTTTTTTTTTTTTTTCTTTTCTGGATCTCATCCTCATAATTAATTTTCTTAAAATTCTCTCACAGGGATTGACCAGTGCACAAGATCGTAATCAATCTGCTAGCAGCCGCGGCAGTTGGAGCCCTGGAATAATGGATGCTCTGTCAATTAATATCATGGACGATGCAGGAAGTAAACTTAAAGAATCTGATAGTTACCAGTGCCAATCATACTTGGGCGGGTCAAAAGATTTGCAGCGCGTTGACATGGACAAGTATCTCAAGCTTAAAGATAATGAAGATTTTCTCTTTGAAACATTGAGGCAACGGCAGAGAATTAGTTCTGGTGGTCTCCTGCTATGTGATCGAATGTTTATGTAGCCAGAATTTGTTTTTTTTTTAGGTTGTTTTTCACTCCATTGTAAACAAAAGTGATCACTTTGTATAGGTTCTTCATTTTGTTTTATTTAGCTTTGTAGGTAGGTATTGACTAATATCTCAGAGAAGCTCATACCACAGCTAATGTATTTTCCTATTCCTTTTCCAACTTCGTTCAGGTTTGTTGTGTGCTTCTGCTGTAAGAGTGCTACCATGTTAACCAATACGATGTGACAGTTTTTTTCGTACAGTCTTTTATTGTTCCATTTTCCGTAAGGACCCTGATTGATCCCATGTCAATCTGGACTTAAAATTCCCAAATTTTCAGCTCTGGATGCTTAAGGAGCCCTTAATTGATGTATGTGGGTCCCATTATAGGTTTTACATAAATCAATGGTTCACAGTCGCTGGCGCGTGGCTGACGTTCGGATTCTCGGATTCATGACTATCAGTGAGAGGCACACTTGCAACAAACATTGAACTCATGCATCCCATCCTCTAAAACAGTTTCGTTTCCGTTTCCCCTATTCTATGACTTGATCCATTTGGCTCCCTTTTTATTTCCTTGGATTAGAATGATGGGGAGGTTTTTACCTAACATTTTGGTTATGCAAAAAAAAAAAAAAAAGATTAGGTACAAAATTTAAAGAATATTATAGTACACGCACTTTACAGCAGTCCCTAGATCATAAGGATAGAGGTTTTAGAAGGGAATTTCGGTTGTACAATGAGTCCATGAGATTTTCATGGGTTTCAAACTTCCAAGTGTACAAAAAATCTAACTGATTCTGATGAAGAGTTATAGTATGTATATATCTTACTCTAAAAATCAAATGGGAAAAGTCAGAACTTTCCGAAATATTTGATGAATCAGATGGCTAAAATTGATTCAATCTACTAGATAAACTCTTTGATTTATTAGATGGACAAACCTATATAATATCGAATTGTAGTTCAATAATACCACTCTACTCTACTTATCCAACTATTTAACGACTTATATCCGAAAAAGGATCATAATCTGTTATGCTTAATTTGCTGATTACTGAGGACTGACACTGAGCTTTTGAGAGTTGTGAACCGAAAGAAAGATGAAGATGGAGGGTGAAGAAAGTAGTGAACAGCAGAAGATAAAAGATCTGAATGACTGGCTTCCCATCACAAAATCCAGGAATGCAAACTGGTGGTATTCTGCTTTCCACAATGTCACTGCCATGGTTGGTGCTGGTGTGCTCGGTCTCCCCTATGCCATGTCTCAACTTGGATGGTAATTAGCCTTACTTGTAATATAATTTCACTCTATATTTGGTATTCAATTCAAAAACTCTGATTTTTTTTTTTTAAATATGAATTTTCGAAATCAGTTTTTATAATATAAAAATCGAGCTCTTTGGTTCAATAGAAAGAGCCTCTATATAATAGTTTTAATTAACATGATATATGCATTATATACAGACACAATTATATATCATAGTTTGGAGCCGTTTACTGAATATGGGTTTGGTGTATTAGGGGCCCTGGAGTAGCTGTAATAACTCTGTCATGGATTATTACCCTATACACACTATGGCAGATGGTAGAGATGCATGAGCTGGTGCCTGGGAAGAGGTTTGATAGGTACCATGAGTTGGGTCAGCATGCCTTTGGCGAAAAGCTTGGGCTTTGGATTGTGGTGCCCCAACAACTAATGGTTGATTGTGGGGTGGACATAGTGTATATGATTACAGGTGGCAACTCTCTGAAGAAGATCCATGATACTGTGTGCCCAGATTGCAAGCCTATCAAAACCACCTACTTCATCATGATCTTTGCCTCTGTTCACTTTGTTCTCTCTCACCTCCCTAGCTTCAATTCCATAGCTGGTATGTCTCTTGCTGCTGCTGTCATGTCCTTGAGGTATGTATTTCCTAATTTTGTTTTTCTTAATAAGAGATATACCACTGCTTGTGTTTTTTGCTTTTGTTTTTCTTAATGTGCTATAGTTTTATATTTAAAGTGAACATTAATTTCATTAAGGGCTTGTTCACTTGTATTTTATTTATTTAAACCAAATTGCTTCTTGCATATTCGCCTAAGTCTTTTGGGAGTGTTTGTGTTTTGATAAAGTCACTCCCAAACATGCCTTAAGATTGATCAAGCAGAGCTTGTTTAAAGAGTGTAGGAGTATGCAATATTTACAAAAGCTTGTTTAAGTTGGTCAAGCTTGTTTTAATCAATTGTAACTTGTTCCACAGCTACTCTACTATTGCTTGGGTGGCTTCTCTGCACAAAGGGGTTGAGCCAAATGTGCAGTATTGCCCCAGGGCTTCAACCTCTACAGGAAATGTGTTCAACTTCTTCAGTGCTTTGGGGGATGTAGCTTTTGCTTTTGCTGGGCACAATGTGGTTTTGGAGATTCAAGCAACAATTCCTTCCACACCTGAAAAGCCCTCCACCAAACCAATGTGGAAGGGGGTGATGGTTGCTTATATTGTGGTGGCCTTGTGCTATTTCCCAGTTGCTCTCATTGGTTATTGGGTTTTTGGAAACAGTGTGGAGGATAACATTCTCATATCATTGCAGAGGCCTCGTTGGCTTATAGTTGTTGCTAATGCCTTTGTTGTTATTCATGTCATTGGAAGCTATCAGGTACACTACTTTGCTACTTCATTATTATGATCATGATCTGCATAAAATTAAATTTGATGAGATAATCGTTAATTTGAATAAAACTATTTGGATCATCTCAACTGACTATTTTATGTACCATCTCTTTAATGGAAGTTGGACTTACATACGTGGGTTACACCTCTTTTAAAAAGACGACATAAAAGATGAAACAATAGTACTCTTTAAATCTTCTCTTCTTTCCTATGTATAACTAGTTTGGGCTATGTAGGTTTTTGCAATGCCAGTGCTTGACATGATAGAAGCATTTCTAGTGAAAAAGATGAACTTCAACCCATCCAGGTTGCTTCGCTTCATAACGCGAAATGCATATGTTGGTAATTAGCATTTTCTCATCTCTACTTATTCACGTTAACTTTACACATTGCACTCAAGAAATGTTCATCAATGTAGTCGGTATATATGGTATAAATAGCTTTATTCATTTAATATTGACACGTATATGATAACTCGGATGCAGCATTCACCATGTTCGTTGCAATTACATTCCCTTTCTTTGGTGGGCTTCTCAGTTTCTTTGGAGGATTTGCTTTTGCTCCCACATCATACTATGTAAGCAATAGTTTCTCATATTGCAACACATCCTGCAATGCCAATCAAGTAGAACGACTGATTTTTTTTTTTTTTAATCATATTGCAGCTCCCTTGCATCATATGGCTTATCATATACAAACCCAAGAAGTTTGGCATATCTTGGTTCACTAATTGGGTAAGTAAGATTGCAAGAAATTGAAGTTGAAGTACATTAAATAATATGTATTTTTCTTTCATTTTTGAAACTACTAATTTGAGGCTTGTTTCTTGCAATGTTAGATCTGCATCATAGTTGGAGTGACATTGATGGTTTTGGCTCCTATTGGTGCATTGAGGAATATCATACTTCAAGCCAGGGACTTCAAATTCTACTCTTGACAGTTGCAATTGGAGATTGAGAACTTCCATATTGACCTAACAATAACAAATTGTAGTGCTTATTGCTAATGTGATCGTATATAGGCTATAGCCATGACTATCCATTAATTTTTGGTTAATTATTTTCTTTTTTACTTCTCTTTAATAATAGGACCTACTTTGTTTATTCAGCATGTCTTCATAGCTTGTTTGCTGGATATGGCAGAGCAATTCAATCCAAGACTTCTCTTACTATTAATGGGAAAAAAAAAAATTATGGTGATCATTAATGGGAAAATTTTACATAGACCAACTGATATGCATGCAATGCATAATTAGTGTCTTATTTGTTCAAAATTAGTTTCACTTTAAACCTTTTTGTCAAAAAAAAGTTTCACTTCAAACCTTATTTACCTAATAAATTAAACATTGTTATGTAATTAGATTACATGATGAATTATAAATGCCTGCATGAATTAATGATGAAGGGATCCCAAATCCAACACAAAGCTGAGAGATACATAGAAGTTTTATATGTCAGCGAATCAGCAGATAGAAACCCACAGCAATTATTATTTTTAAATAAAAATAAAAAAGAAACTACTTTATCCACTCACTAAATTCAAAAGAGCACACTTTCACTTTGAGCTTCAACTCTCACTCACTCTCACTCTCACAGACTCACAGTAATGCAATGCAAGTCCTCCAAACCCCTCATCAATTCTTCACCTTCCCTAAAACCCTAAACCCTCACTCCAAACCCCATTACAAGCAGCACCAGCACCACCATCTCCAATGGCGTCCCCTCTTCTCCCAAACCCAATCCCCTCCCAACAACAACTCCTTCTTCAAACCCAACAAGGCCTTCAGCTCCGACGAGTTTCCCGTCGACGAGACTTTCCTCGAGAACTTCGGCCCGAAAGACAAAGAAACCGAAGACGAAGCCCGAAAGCGCAACTGGGTCGAGCGCGGGTGGGCCCCCTGGGAAGAGGTCCTCTCTCCCGAGGCCGATTTCGCGCGTAAAAGCTTGAACGAGGGCGAGGAGGTCGCTCTCCAATCCCCGGAGGCCATCGAAGCCTTCAAGATGCTCCGACCCAGTTACCGCAAGAAGAAGATGGAGGAAATGGGTCTGACAGAAGACGACTACTATCGTAAACAGTTCGAGATTAAAGGGGAGATTCCGGAGCCGTTGAAGACGGTTTGGGCTGGGCCGTTGGTGGTGAGACACGTGCCGCCGAGGGATTGGCCGCCGAGGGGGTGGGAGGTTGATAAGGAGGAGCTGGAGTATATAAGAGGAGCTCATAAGTTGCAGGCAGTGAGAGTTGGATTGGAGGAGATGGAGAGAGAAGCGAGGACTGAGACTGATAATATGTGTTTGGATAGGTATAAGGTATTCTTGAAGCAGTATAAGGAGTGGGTCACCGCGAATAAGGATCTTTTGGAAGAGGAATCGTATAAGGTGTGCAAAGATTGAAGCTTTTCTCTCATTGCGTTTATGGGTATTGTTAACTTTTCAAGTTATAGTGTCAAGCAAATTTGACTCTAAAGATTGGAAATTTGGGTAAAAGGGTCATAATTGGATTGGAATTAGTTCATTAAATTCAATGTTTTCTTTAATGGGTTGAATTTGGACATACAGTATGACCAAGATTACCATCCGGGTAGGAGGAAGAGAGGCAAGGACTACGAAGAGGGCATGGTATGATGGATTGTGATTTTTTGTTCTTTCCTCATTTTTTTTATTTAAATTACCCAAATATGTTGACTTTGGTCTCCATTTTTCTATGCAGTACGAACTTCCATTTTATTATCCTGGACAAGTAAGTTCTTATGCTTATTTTTTATACCTTGTTTGTTGTTGTGCTTCTGGAAATGAGCTTTTAAATCTCACCCAAAGAATGCTGAGATTGTCATCCTCACAGAGTCGCAGCATAGTTTATGTTCATTTGAGAGGAACATGCTATGCTGTATAATAAACTGATTTAGTGGGCATGCCGTTGTTAAGTTGTCCATGATTCTTAGATGATTTGAGTGGACCATGACCAATATCAGATCCATTTGTCCCGAATTAGTGAAAGAAAAAACTGTAAATGATGCGTCTTTGGTAGCAAGCAATATAGTGGTTGATGTTACGATGGAAAATGTCTAATTCAGATTTGTGAAGGGAAAGTGACAGCTTTACATCTGTATCAAGGAGCATTTGTGGACATTGGAGGTGTATATGATGGGTAATTATCATTCCCTATGCTTGTATTATTTCTTTAGTGTTACCGAAGGTTTAGTAACTGTCAGTGTTTTGTTCATTGCTGGAATTCTTATCTTCATTTCTGAAGGGGACAAATTGACTGATTTGTAATAGTGCAATATGATACATGTGATCGTGGGTAGGTTCAACTTCAATTAGTAAGCTAATATGCAGTGAGTCGTGACAACAAAAAATCAAGTTTTTCAAGTGTACAGGATTTTGGAACTGACATGTGTATTTTCAATGCAAAATATCCTGCTAGATTCATGTTTATTGATGCCTGTCAGGTTGGTCCCTATAAAGGATAATGATTGGTACTGGATCCGCCATCACATAAAAGTTGGTATGCATGTCCTTGTTGAAATTCTGGTGAGTGCTGTGCTTCAATTCTTTCTTTCATTCTTTTATTTATTGACTTTGTATTATTTTTCTCATGGCATGGTTGCTACTTACTATTCATCGGGCATTTCATGTTTCTTGTGGGTTTATTCTTACTAAATTTTTCTTTTGCAGGCAAAGCGAGATCCTTACCGCTTCCGATTTCCTATTGAAATGCGTTTTGTCTATCCTAATATAGACCACCTGATGTAAGTCTCCCCATACTCACAGACTTACAACTATCCTCCACCCCTTCAATTCAATTTTAGTATAATCTTAGGGTCAAATTCTGTTTACTTTTATTTGCTTCTGAATCTCAAATTTGCATCCACGCTTCCAGTTTTAACAGATTTGACTTTCCGCCAATATTTCATCGTGATGAGGATACTAATCCAGATGAATTACGGGTGTGTGCTTTTCCTTCTTTAGCGTTTCACTTTTTCACCTTTCCCCCGGGTGGTCCTATTATGCCCATCATTAGTTTTTGGTTGCAGCTGGGCAAGTGTAATTTCAGTGACAGCTATAACTTTAATTTCTTACCTTAAGTAATTACAGTTTAGTTCTCTATGAAGCATTTAGTTCTTAATATTTAATATCTGCACATGCTTATGCTTTGGTCTGGTGTGTTTCACTTTTCAGCGTGATTGTGGAAGGCCTCCTGTTCCCAGGAAGGATCCAAAAGACAAACCAGTAGAGGAACCTTTATTGTCAAATCACGCTTACGTTGAGAAGGTAAATCTTTGATATCTGAAATTTCATAATCTTTGGTTTATGTGCATGGAAATACTCTGTTTCTTTTATTCTTGAATTTTATTTGACTTGCACTGTTTGCATTATGATAATGGACTTGCACTGTTGTCTGTTATGCAGTTGTGGCAGATACATGTTGCTGAGCAGATGATTTTGAATGATTTGGACGCTAATCCTGAAAAATACAAAGACAAAAAATTATCAGAGTTAACTGATACTGAAGACTTCAATGAAGAAAACAGCGTTGAATATACAAAAGCCTATTATAAGAAAACCTTACTACCAAAAGTGATTCTGGTGAGTACTTCTCGTGTGACATTGTATTGTGTTCTATGCTGTGGTGTTTACTTTCTGTTTTTCATATTTGTTTGCAGAAAACAAGTGTTAAAGAACTTGACTTGGAGGCTGCCTTTGCTGAGCGTGAGGTCAGTTGTTCCCTTGCCTGTTAGACTTATATTCTTGAGTAGACAAGTTCCCTTGCCTGTTAGATCTTTATGCTTAAGCGCTGTTTCAGATTTTTCTTTTGTCTTGTTTTTTAAAATTTTTTGTTTTTCCAGTTTTTACTTTGGTGGTTCATGCGAAGAACGCACTCTGTTGTGTCTTTTTTGATTAATCATTGCCCTGCTAGTGGGTTATGTCAAACATAACTTCACTTTATTGTTCTAGGCCAAATTTTGGACTTATTCATTTGATGTTTAATTTTTCAAAATGTTCCTTGAGGGTATGAATAATTATAACCTGCAAAGTCTAATAGTCAGGAATCAGAGCATGTCTTCCTTACATTATGGGTTGTACAAGCTGGCAATATGTAGCTCTGCCTTAATCCATCCTGTTGTCATGCACAGTCTTGCTTCGTCTCTCTCTTTCTTTTTGATACCTATGTGACTATGTGTCTTATCCATTTTCCATCTATTAAAACACATGTTTTGTGAATATTGTTTCTTATATGCTATTATTTGATCCAACTTAACATGAAATAACCTGGCTACTAAGCAGCTCCTTTAGTTTCATCACTGTTGATGGGTTAAAAAAAAAATGTGTGGAGGTTTTGGTTTAATAATTTAGTTGGCCGATGTTAAAATGGTTATGGCCAGCCAGAGCAATTTAAGTGCCTCGGATCTACAAGTACAACCTTCCTGTGCATGTATTTGCTCTGACCATAATAAATTTAGCATTTCCCTTTGTTTATTTGTAGTAATTTTTTTTCACGTACAGCTACGTAATACGCTAAAAAGGGAAGCAGAAGAGAGAGGAGAGGAATACAAAGTTACCAATATGAGACGCAATGTTGAAATGGACGAGTATGACTTTTTACATTGGCGTCGATCATTGGAGGAAAGGGAAGCTTTGATCAGAGACATTAGCTGGTACGGCCATCAGTGTTATGTTTTTCACTCTATATAAGAAGTTTTACAATCAGTTCAGTCTATTAATATTTACATCCTTGTAGAAAGAATCTTTATAACCTAACATCTTATGAAAAGTCTTCGTATTTGTAAATTAATATTTCTTCTTTTACATATATTCAGTGATTGGATTCCATTCCCTGTTCTGCCATGGAACACAGTATAATCTCCCAATAAATAGTAGATGGGCTTTGAACTTTTGATTGAAGGTGTTGTCATTTTGGTTTACATTCTGGACCAATGCAATTAGACTGGAAATCTTGCAATGTGGTTTGACATGCATGCACACATTCAAGCTATACCCAATAACTTGTATCATTCTTTTTTCTTTTCTACAGCCGTAAAGCTCTTGGTCTACCACTTGAAGAGCCTGGAAGGTATGTGGAAGCCAGTTACTTTGGGAAGGATCAGTATGACCCCGACAACCCTCTATATCGCTATGACTACTGGGGAGAACCAAAGAACTCAGAGAAGAGCAAGCAAGAGCGGATGACGGATGCTCACAACAAAGCGATTGTGGGAAAGAGTAACGTTTGGTACGAAATGTCATATGATGATTGCATCAAACAACGGATGGAAAGAGAAGCTAAGGGAATAAAACCAAGAGTGATCGAAGAGGAAGATACAAGTGGAGATGAAGATGAAGATTCTGATGACGATGACTTTGATTTCAGCTTCTTAACTGACTCCAACGTAGATTTGTCGAACCAGCCTCATGTCAATGGGACTGAATCCCCTAGAATTTCGGATGAGGGTATGTTTGAGGATTAAGGTCTGAAAGTGGTGCATGGCTCAAGTGAAACAATGTTATATTGTTATCTTATCTGTACAGTAATTGATATAAAAGAGAGGAGCAAAATTGCGAACGGCATAATCCCATTTTTGTTGCTAGGACTAGGAGATATATATAGCATATATAGTTTCTCTTTCATTTGAGGAATTAGGATGGGGTCTTTTTGGACGAACATCCAGATGCTTTCCATTCCTTATAACCCAAATTGTGAAAGTAAATGTAACAAAATAACAGAAATTTTATTTTGTCATGAATTACTAATTTTACTATATTTCCTCTTTCCTTCTAGATAAATTGATGGATTCTTCAGTAATTATATGTCATGTGGATGTGGTTGGATGCAAGCATGTGGATGTACAAATACACATGGAATATCTAACCCCATGGAAGAGGGGTGAGGATAAATACACAGGCTGAGCTGATGTATCATCTGGTTGAAAACCACTATACAAATAATATCTATTAAGTTCTTTTCTCTTAAATCAGTTCATAACTTGTTAGAGATAATATTTTTAACAGCCCTTGTTTAAAAAGAGAAAAAAGAGTAATCTTTCTACTTCTGTATTCAGTTACTGGTCGAAACTAGAAGCTGTCTAGAATGGAATTTAAAGAAAAGCCCGAAGATTTGAAACTCTGTGAAAGATGAAGTTAGTTGGGGTGTGGGACTCAGCCTCTCACATCACCATTCCTCCATCAATGGTCAAGACCTGCAACAGATCAGTAGAAAAACTTGATATCTCAACGACTGAGTGCCACTTTCCTATTTGTAGAAGGAAAAATATTAATTTTCAAACATTTACCTGTCCTGTAATATAACTGGCAGCAGGATTAAGAGCTAAGAATTCCACCAGTCCAGCTACTTCTTCAGGTTGACCATATCGCCCTGAAAGAATTGTAAATTGATAAGTATTTGATCTAATTTATATGTGATGTAGTCTTCAAATTTCAAGGATTTCAGTTCAGGTAAACAAGTGAAAAAGAATTAGGGGAATCAGTCCAATTTCAAACATCTTGAAGGAGCTTGCTACAGAAGTACAATCAGTGAAAAACCGAGCTGAACCCATAATGAAAATGGCCGGCTGATACTGAAATACAATCCGAACAAATGGTACAAATCTACAAAGATTGGACTTTATTTCCATGCAGAAAACAGAACCAGTCCTATGACTCAATAACATTTATATTTCTAATTTAACTAATGAAAATATTTAATTTCTCATAATACTGCACAGCAACTACAATAGGCTTGATAGTAATGCTTAATAGTCAACTGACTGATCTCACCTAAGGGGATGGACCCCAGAATTTTCTTTTCTATGTCTTCTCCAAGCTTGGCAGTCATATCAGATGCAATAAAACCAGGAGCAACAGCATTGACCTATTGAAAAGGAAAGCTTTAGTTAGTTGATTCAGGCCCACCATGTAAGACTGGAAATTTAAAATCTGTCTGCTTGCATAATTAATGTCTTGAAACTTGAACCCCATAACCACTGCTAAGTTTGCTGTGGTGGTATTACTGGTACGGACTTGTTTCTATGCCATAGCTACACTCAAGGCGCTACAATCTTGCCTAGCAGACACCCCCCCCCCCCCCAAAAAAAAAAAAAATTGAAGAAGAAAAAGAACTTGTATCACATATACATACATTAATGTTCCTGCTTGAATATTCCTTTGCAACACTCTTTGTAAAGCCAATTACCCCAGCTTTTGCAGCACTGTAGTTGGCTTGTCCAACATTGCCAACAAGACCAACAACAGATGCTATATTGATTATTCTTCCCTGCAATATGATGAACAGAATAAGAGGATACATTGAAAAACAAATAGAAAAAGATAAAGAAAAGAGATAACTGCGATTACCTTTCTCTGTTTCATCATAATTTTGGCTGCAGCCTGCAAAAGGCACAAATAACCTTGCTCAAAAATCAGACAATTGTAAGCTTGAACAACAACAGTAACTAGATGAGCAAATTCCCCAAAATACACACCTGTGTGCATAGAAACACACCCGTAAGGTTCAAATCAATAACCTCCTGCCATTGGGATTTTTTCATTCTCATCAATAAGCCATCCCGTGTTATTCCTGAAAAAGATTGTAGATAAGTCAGTTGAAATAGAAAGGAATAACAATTAACAAGACAAGACGCCATGATACAACAAGTAATTTGGTGCTGACCTGCATTATTGACCAAGACATCAACTGTTCCCCATGCATCAACCACCTGTAATTGTTTGATAAAATGATGTTCTGCTGAATTTCAACCACAAACAAAGCAGTTAAACAAACAAAGTGCATTTGCTCACCGTTTTAATCATTGCTGCTACATCTTCTTCCTTCGAAACATCACCCCCGAAAGTTAGAGCTTGGCCACCAGATGCCTCAATCTACAGAATAAGACATGCAAGTTTAAAGTTTTCACAATAAAGTGTCCAATTCAAGACCAGCAGAAAAGATGTTAAAAATGCAACATTCAATCAAACATTTCAAGTATGAAGTGGTCAATATATACTCAAAGTCATAAAAAATATGAACACAATTATTAAAAGTCACCTCCTTAGAAACTTGTTCGGCTTCCTTAGATGACTTTGCGTAATTTACGAGCACCTGTAACAGTGAAATTGCAGTATAGGCTCGTCAGAGAATGCGATTGAATCAGAATAGACTCAATAATCATTATGATGATAAGAAACCTTGCAACCAGATTTTCCGAGAGCGAGTGCAACAGCCTTTCCGATTCCTCTAGAAGCTCCGGTGACGATAACCACCGGAGCCTCTAAGCTCCGATTCTGAGCTGTAGCAGAGCTCGATTGCTTAACCGCCGCCACCTGAGCTCTGATGCCTGCTATTTTCATCCCATTTCCCTTTAAACAACACCAAATTGGACGAATACAAGCTTCAATACACAGTAAAATCAAAATGTGATTCATTTTTACCAGAAGAGCCGGGGGAGGAAGATGTGAAGGAGCTCGAATATCGCGTAGGGACGATGTGACGAAGTCGGAGCCCGCCAAGAAGTGGATAGGGGCTCCGAGGGCGAGAGAATTGGAGGGAGAGTCGCGCCGGAGCTCCGACGGTGTTGAAAGCGATCGTGGCTGCCATTGAGAATCTGAGAATGGCCGGGGCCAAAGAAGAAGAAGAGAGAGAGGCGAGTAAAGTCGCCTGAAGAAGGTGAGAGTAGTTTCTCTCTCAGCGGCTTGGCGTTTCAGTGAGTAATGCGAGTGGATGATTTGTAGAGGACGACCACATACGACGTGTCGTTTCTTGTTTAAGTATATAATCATCCTCCTAGTCCTACTGTTTCCAACAAGAACCATACTCCAAACGACACGGAATTCATTTGCAAATCAATTCTCCCTTCACATTCAGCCTTTGGAATTGGATTGGGTCATGATTCTGTTGTTAGATTCCAATTTTAAAAGTTCAATATCAAACCAAATAAATTTCACTCTAATATTCATAATGTTCTAATTAACTGACTTGGTAATTTGAATTGAATGTAGCATTCTTTAGTGTAATTACTATATCAAAATACTTTAGGTTTTCTTATTTCCAAAATAAAATTAAAAAATAATAAATTAAGATTAAAATAAGTTGATAATTCATATGCGAATTGTGCAATCAATCAAGAAGTTAAATCCTTTGTAGGTTAAATCATCAAGTTAAATCCTTTGTAGGTCCCTTGGCCAAAAACGAAAAAAAGAAATCTTTTGTAGGTTAAAACTTTTATGTAATGGTATACAGAATTTTATTTAGGTGCGCGACAACGGTGTGTGAACGCGCCACTGAATGCTCGATAGCATGTTTTTTAGTGGCGCTCAATAGCATTTTTTTACAACGGCCGAGCACTCAGTAATATGTTCACACGGTGCAAAACATTCGCAGTTAAATAGGCCTGACAGTATATATACCCTATATATATTTATCTTTCCCATTATGTGTAAAGTTAAACATAAAGTGTATATTCCTACCAGTACAAAACTTTTAACTTGAAATTATAAAAGATAAGAATTGAAATGCTTAAAGGTTGAGAAATTCATTTGCACTGTGAAATGTAAAACACATGAAGAGAAGGGAAAAAACAATGCAAAACCCCAAACCTCCATCCTTTCTCTAATTTCCAACCTGCCAGTTATCCCTAAAACTCTAATAATGGAAGACATCTTTGTTTCCCTGAGAAAAATGGATAGAATGCCATAATAGTCTGAGGACTGATTTTTTACAATTCTAAGCCGACCACCTGCCTAAAATTAACACATAACTCTATATAAACTTTTCTTTTTACAGACAAAAATTGGATTTTCCTGATTAATACTCTCTTCTTTTTCTTTTCATCAAAAACCCACAGCACATCCTCCATGGGCAAAATTGATTGAATGGCTTTACGTACCAAATTCCAACTCCATATCCCAAATCAAAATCAAAAAATCATTTCAACGAACACAACCCCACACCCAATCCATAACTCATTGTTGCTGACAAAGCTTCTCCTGCTATTCCACCTTTCTCTCTTTTTCAGGCTAACAGCTCAACGTTCAATCAGGAAAGAGATTATATTCTGCTCCACAAAGCCAATAAAAGGATCCCAAGACACTGACCAGTGCACTCAAGCTCATCTTTTTTTTCCATTTTTGCTTCTCAATTGGTACAAGAACATGAAGAAAAAACCAGACCAATCAATCAATTTCTCCTTCTTCAACATCATTTGATGGTTCTGGCACAGTCGGGGAAGGTTCTGGAACAGCCGGAGGAGGTTCAATTTCTTCTTCCTCTATATCATCATCCGTCTTCATGAATAAACCAAGTTGCTCCAAGGGATTACAACTTCCCTGTAGTTTGAAACTACCCAGTTCATTTGGGGAATGCTCTGGGCTGGTCTCCTCAATGAAATTTGGTATATGTTCATCATTAGCCGCCCTAAACATTTCTAGATCTTCCATGAATTGACTATTCTCATTAATATCGACAGTCTTTTCCATCTGCATGAAGCCAGATTTTTATCAGCTGCAGTTCAATCAAGAGAAGGTTGTAGAATGCTTACACTACATAACCATCTATCCACCTTACCATTTGCAATGCCTGACGTGCAGCTTCTCTCTCTAATTCCCTCTGCCTTTTAACTTCAGCTGCAGCTTCTGCTTCAGCTTTCTTTCGAGCCTCTTCTGCAGCTTTGGCCTCAGCTTGTAAACGTGCTTTCTCTAATTACACAAAGTAAAGTTCAATATTCGAAAGAACTACGAAATTGATGACCATTAACTATTAGCACACAAAACTCACATCTCATCTCATATAACTAAAAGTTTAGAAAGCCAAACCTTCTTTTTGACGCCTTTCAAGTTCCTCTCTCTCAAGTCGCAGTTTTTCGGGATCCAATTTTTCACCCTGAACAAAATATCAGATGAGAATTGTCAACATCTAAAATGCATGGTAAGTTGCACAGTGTGATAAGTGGTAACCTACCTTTTCAAGTGCCTTCTCTCGGGCTTTCAGTATTGTGTCAGCAAATCGATTCCTCAATAAAGCTGCACGGTAAAGCTTTTCGGGGGAGACTTGCCTCTCAGATGGAGCACTCTCCCCTAAGATGTTACAGCATGAGTTGTAAGATGATGCCCCAAAATTAAGAGCAGACAATTTTTCTTGATGATTTTTCATGCTTACCCTCTCGGATTCCACCCTCCTCTCGGCGTCCACCCTCCTCAACAGCATATGGTTTAGACCGGTTGTCCTGCTCAACTGGGGCCACCTCATTTACTGAATCTACTCAATATGACAGCAGTTTTATAGGGATAAATTAGCCTGAACTAAACATTCCAATAAAGAAGCACAATCAACATAAATGCTCGACTCACGATTGCCAACTTCTGAATCAACAAGGTCACTCCTTTTTGGATCACCATTTGCTCCAGAACCCAACTTTTCCTGCCAGGGGAAGATGTAAGAACAAGTCTTCACAACTGATAAAACAGAGGGAGAGTGGGGATAAAGGGTGAGGGGAGATATATACACATGAAAATTCTCCAGTGCAGGCCCGTAAAAATGCACTGAGCGTTTGAATGCTCAGCGTTTTTATGTGTCTGCACTTGCAGATAGATAGATAGATGAATGTATGGATGAGAGAGAGAGAGAGAGAGAGAGAGAGAGAGAGAGAGATTCCAACCCGAACAAAAAACAATATCCCTGATCTAACTTTTCAAAACATTACTACATACCTTTCCTGCTCCAAAAGAAGCTGGAGCTTTTACAGCATCTGATTCACTTTCGGAAGAACTGCCAGAGTCGGAATCTGTGAAGAAATAAGTCACATTAGAAACAAACACCATAATTGTTCGAATGGGGATGATTCTCTCAGGAACAAAGAGCAAAAACATTTATGACCACAATTATGCTAACACACGCATCTTATAGTTCAATATGGAACCAAATAGGTATTATCCTGCTCCTTGTCAAAGCAAACCAGCTAGGAAGATCACCAATAACACCTTATATGTTGATTCAGACATTAAAAATGCCAAAAGCCTTGGAAAGCAACTTCATATCTTGTGTTTAGTAGGTTTGAACCTTT
Source organism: Dryas octopetala (assembly GCF_963921425.1). Lineage (NCBI taxonomy): Eukaryota > Viridiplantae > Streptophyta > Magnoliopsida > Rosales > Rosaceae > Dryas > Dryas octopetala. Next base: position 14,874,776 of record NC_141374.1, on the reverse strand, counting down.
AGTGACTGTGTATGCACCCTCATGCAAATGAGTGATAAGTATGTTACATGTGGCCTGGCCCCAAGGCATGCAGGGAAAGATCACCAATAACACATTATATATTGAGTCAGACTTTAGAAATACCATTAACCTTGGAAAGCGACTTCATATATTGTGTTTATTAGGTTCGAACCATGTGACTGTGTATGAACCACCCTCATGCAAATAAGTGATAAGTACGTTAACATGTGGCCTGGCCCCATAGCATGCAGGGAAGACATCAAATTGAAATCACATATCAGAGTCTCTTCGTATGATAACTACAAACATTTATGCATGTTTCATTTTTGTAATATCACGGAATTCCAAGAAATAAACTTATGGAAGAAACTCATAAGAAACCCTGCCACAAATCCTCCCCATCAAATGCCATGAAGCAAGAAATTTATGTTCACAATCATTGTAGAACTAGTCCAAAAAAAAAATCATTATAGAACTTTTAACATAGTGTATATTGCAAAATTTACAGTATTGGCACTCTTATATGGCAAACATAGACATTTCACTTGACATATCTTATGAATTCTTTAAACGGCTCTCTTATACATTTGTACCAACAGTATTTCTGTATTACAGCTTAAAGAAATTGTTGAGTGACATCCACAAAGGCCACTAAGGTCACTAAACGAGGTCAACTGTACACTCAAACAAAGTAGGATACACCTATTTCTTCATCAGCAATATAATGTGTTACCATTTGGCATTTTCTTCATATTATAGCAAGGACTAATAATAATTCCCAACATTCCAACCAATTGGAAAAAGAAACATAACACCAGTATTCTAAATTCAATGGTCCACACTTTGTCCAAACAATAAGTCCACATTATAAGATTAATTGACAAAAATGAGAACGTTTTGTTAAGGAAAAATTTCAATACTAACACTCACTTCAAAATAACAAAAGTGGCTTTGAAATTACACTTACTGCTACATATGTTCAGAATGATTAAAATGCCACCTTTTCATAAGAAAATATCAAGATGCCATCTATTTTCCTCAAAAAGACACACCACCCAACAATGTCCATTCATTGTCCAGAAGCTCAATTACCAGTTCTTCCATGTCCTGCTCATGTTTTTTTCAAGGTGATAAAGTTTTGCAACGAAATATATGAATTGTGTCTTAGGTCCATAATGCACCAGCTAAGCATCAGCAGCCAAAAATATATCACTCATGAATGGAAAAATCATCAAACATCCTAACAAATGATCAAAACCCTCTTTTACAAATTTCTCATACATTCATTGGCCAGTACTTTCACTAAATTTTCTAAGCAATTTATTCTACCACTACCACTCCCATAAAAAGCCAAAAGAAGAATACCCTGACACAGAACCACAGTCACCAAAACCAATACACACAAGAGGCCCAATCAGAGCTAGTCAGCCTGGCACCATACAAGGAAGGTTTCAATACATTAATAACCACCTCATCCAACAAAAATGGGTTCCCAAGGTTCCCACCCTACCTCTACTAAATTCTATTCAAAGTTCTAAGTAGGAGAAAAGAATCTTTTCGTCCTTTTGCGGGGTGGGGGTTCCTACCCTACCTCTACTAAATTCTATTCAAGGTATAAGCAGGAGAAAAGAATTTTGTCTTCCTTTTGTGGGGAGGGGGATGTAAAACTTAGTGGACGGTCAAGGGAGATCAGGGTAACAACATAATTTCAATGTTATTCACACACTGCACTTCACACTCATGATAGAGAGAGAGAGAGAGAGAGAGCATTTAGTAATATAGTTATTTGTCAAGGACAAAATATGTTTTCCCCATTATGTCTCTTAAATGACTTCAGATCTAAAACAAAAATGCATGAAAAGTCTCATCCTTACAAGCTCCAAAATTAAAATGTCGAAAATTGTATTTGAGACAGCCACACATATGAAAAGTATGCAGAAACACAAACCACTGGATGAAGAGCCTGAATCACTACTAGAGCCACTTGAGCTACTGGATTTACTGTTTCTGTGAGCCACGTCTTTCTCTATTTCTACTGGAGGGAAACTTGAAATAGGAGCATCGTTCCCACCAACAATATCCACATCCTCATCAACTGGGTCATTGCCTGGGTACATGCATGTAATGAGATTTCTGTTGTTAGAAATAATCTCCTTACATAACACATTTTGAACAGTTGAATAAAGGAGTATTTGCAGAGCAGTTATTGAGGGAAAAAAAAAACAAAAGAAAAACCTTTACATGGTTGCATTGATGAGTTGCTCAATCCAGACTCATTACGAATCTGCAGCAATAAAGGCAGTACGCCAATAAAAAAACCATTCAAACATTTAGTTGAAAAAATATACAGAACAGATATCACATGCAAACATGAACATACCTCCATTTCACAAGGTTCCGCTTTCGCTTGCCTTTTCTGTTTCTCCAGCAGATAGTCATTTAAAAGCTTCTGTAAAGTGAACAGGGTCTCATCACTGAGAGCATCAATGTCAATCTCAATCTCCTCCTCACTTGTTTGCCCTTCACTAAGACTATGCTCTTTTAAGAAATCAACAATACTTTCAGGCAATTCACCCAGCAAAGCCTCCAATTCCATGCTCAATTTATGCTTCTCCTCATCAGTCATGATTTGTTTACGAGCTTCAGGCTTCACACTACTGTCATTTGGAGTACTTTTCTTCTTTTTTGAGGGTGGCATAGGTGCAGCAGTTTCGGTTTCCATATGATGAGCCACTCTTGAAGGCAAAGGCTGCATATCAGTCGTTACTGGAAGCTTCTTCTCTATGGCTTTCCATCTCTGTTCAAAATACTTACTGAGTGTCTCAGCCATAAAGCGTACATCATTCCCACGTGGGTTGTAAGTCATTGCATTTGAGAAAGTAAGCCGCACATCAGCAGCAAAACCTAAGGGACATGAATATCCGCCAGAAGACATCTTGCTCTTCACAGTGCCCAAATCCATTGGATGCTTAATGACAGTAAAATAGTCCGGTATATTCAACTTCACCACATCGACAGGAGTATTGAAAACCCAACCAAACTGATGAGACATCAAGCGGTTTAGCAACATCTCACACTGTTTCATCAGCATAGAATTTGAAGTGGTTGCTGGTGCTGCTGGTGCCACTGCCTTCACCGACTCGACAGGCCCAGACATGCTTCTTTTTGGGCGGGAACCATTACGCCCAGGAGGGGCTCGTTTCTTACCCTGTGGAACAGATGCCTCGGACGACCTATGATAACTATCAAGTGGAGGTCTCTTTTTCCCATCACTGCAACTCCGGATATCACTAGATGGCGATAAGACAACAGCATGTGAACCCATAGTAGCAATTTTCTTCTGAAGGACCCGGACTTGTTCGAGTTCCAATTTCAGCCTCAATTCCAAATCCTTCATTTCCGACCGTGACATTCGTGACAACGGCAACACTTGCATAGGCACCCCAAAACTATCATAACCATCCACATTCAAACTAATACATTTCCTTTTAGGCGCACATGAATCCTCTGAAGCTGTCATTTCTGTGTCAAGCCGTCCTGAGCTTCCAAACCCCTCCGATTCACCCATGGTCTCGACAGCATGCCTATAATCCGGAACAAAACCAGATAAATGTCCTTTGGAGTACTTGCGCGACTTTCCCATCATCTGTAAAAAACACTTCGTCGATTCTTTCTGTCCAGTGAAGTCTATTGGAAGAGTTGGTGCCATAAGATAAACTCCCACTTACTGCACATATCAACTGTGGCAATTAGGATTAGTCCCTTAACGTTAATTTTAATGAGACCCAGAATACGAAATGGACAAATTTACGCCAACCAGTTCACAAAACCCGAAACCCCAATATGTCCAGCATCACCCAATTGTTGATATGCTACTCTTTTGTTCCAAAATGATCTAAAATATATACTTCATCCCTAGCTCAACACCACCACCTGTTTACTCTCCAAACGTTCGGGTTCAAGGAATACGTTAAAGTGCAAAATTTTCAGTATAGTAAAATCCTTATTTATCGCCAGCAATGCCCAAACTCAAAATTCGCAGTTGTCTAAGTCGCCAATATGCACATCTACAAAAAATTCTGATAATAATTTAAAAGAGGAACAAGAAATGATCAAATTCCTCGACTCAATCTAAGAAATGTGAATCCCTAAACACCAGGATTCAACCACTAACCCTAAAGAAAGTAGCTTTTCGAATTGTTCAATCTCTCAATACCCACCTAGATCGAAAGCTTGTCCAAATTAGACAGCCCAGAAAAATGCGAAGAAGGAAAAAGAATTCAAAAACTTACACGAGCAAAACCTAAACTTGGTCTCTCTCTCTCTCTATATATAAACCCCCGAGTTGAAAACCCTAGATCGCGATGGATAGGCCAAAATCCCAAGCTAAAATTGAATGGCGCGCGCGACACGACCAAGACAATGCGCTTGAGAGAGAAAAGCAAAACCCTAGCATTGCTTCGCAGGAACCCAATTCAAAACCTGGATCTCGTTGTGAGCCGTTGAAACGCGCCTCAGAAACCCTAGGAAGCTCTTTTCGCTTCGTCGAATAGAGAGAGAGAGAGAGAGAGAGAGAGGGGAAGAGAGAGAGAGAGAGAGAGAGAGCGAGAAGCCTATGATGACTATGGGCTTCCCTTCACGCCTCTACTTATAGGCCCGCGAGGCCTCAAAGCCCGCCTCTATAAAGGGAATCTTAGCCGTTCATCTGCGACTTGAAGGATCTAAGGGTTCTAATTCGAACATATTAGCACACGCAAGATTCAGATCTGACGGCTTAGTGCTACCGATTAGATCGTGTTGATTAAATTAAACTTGGAGTCCAGAAGCTCATTATAAAATCGAATTATTGAGAATCCAAGACGACCACACTCTCGCGCGTATAGATAATGTAAACACTCACTTTGGCTTAGCACTACGTGTCCACGCGGCCTTACGCGAAAGCGTGGCCGTGTTAGGGAGCGAGTATTATTTTATCTCGTAGCGTTGAGAAAACTGCTTCCGAGAATTCATTAGTTACTGACGGTGTCAACCACGTGTTGTATTTGACTTTTACCACCACATGACGTGGTAAGTGATCTACTGCGTTCACACGGGGTACATTTGGACCTGCCAGCTCAGCATATCTTTTTTTTTAGCTTTTTCTAGATTACTGCGGTGAATGCAATGATTAATGACTTCCGTAGCGTACGTCTTGGAGTTGGACTCCATTTGGATCGATCTCTAAGATGGGCTACACGCATGCCATTCAGCCCACAATTCTTTTCAGGCCCCTTGACAGTAAATTAATGGTAAGGGTTATAACTCAACGAATGATTTGGGCTGGGCTGATTCAAAGCAAATGGAGTATCTTTATATGGACCACAAAGTATTGAAACAAACTGCTGATGCACTTAGATGGGCCTTTTAGCATGCTTTAGCATATCCGATTTCCTTATTGTGTCTTTAGTAATGGTATAACCGGTAAGCGAAGAGTTCGTTGTCTTGAGGGTATCTCATGTTGGGAATGTAAAATATCGTCTTTCAATCTTGGGCCTTTCAATCTATTGTTAGTTGGTTTTGAGTTTGATATTATAACTTATATATTGCATCAGAGCTGTCAATCAATACGTGTTAGACTCAACAGCTATACATGCTCGTATATCACGCAATATAAATTTGTTCATGTGTTGACATATCTCACATTGAGAACGTAAACATTGGCCTTACTATTGTGGATGAATACCTCGGTTGTCATTGATTGGCAACTCATCCTACATAAGAGATTCGTGCAAGTGAAGCTTTTTAGTAGTAGGTATCCATTTATTTAAATATTTAATCAAATTTAACAAGAAACCAACAATACCATCATACTTTGATATTTTCTTATAAAAAAATGGGTCTTGTTCGTAGTTATCTCCTTTTTCTCAAACCTAATTATCTTTGAAGAATAGAGATAGTATGACGATGTAAGACACAATCATCTACATACAAATAAATGATTTAAGATCATTGATTGGAGTAGCTTTACTAATGAATGGCTCGAAATCGCCCTAGTATGCGTGCGGCCATCACGGCTCTTCTTAGCATTTTGCAAACGTAGATGTTACTCTAAATAGCATAAAGATGGTAAGATTTTCAAAGATGATCATAGTTTCATAGATCTCTTGGTGCCCTAAAGAGGCATGCAATTAATGTATTAGCTCTTTCTTGGATTAGGTAATAAAATTAAGTTCCTGTACCCGAAACATGCATAGCATATATAGCAGATCAGCTCGACCCAAAGACCAAAGCCGTAGCAGTCCTCTGTGGTTGGTACCACATCAAGACGTGTCACAACTCTACACTAGTTTCCGGCATAGGCCATGCCCACATGATTTAGGTCATTGAGAATAGGTCTTTATAAATAGTAGCTTTCAATTTTCACCAATATTTAATTTGTGAAAGTTGTAGGCAGTCGGATTCATGTGTTGAAACCTCATTGGATTATGTTGCTGAAATCATGGCTGCCGGCCAACTAAGCTGTTAATTAACAAGAACTGCATGTGTTTTTGTGTCTTGTTCCCTTTAATTAAATAGAGGGCTAGGGGACATCAATGTCATCAGCAGCCTTATCTGTACATGTATTAGTTTTTAATTGTGGAGGCCAGCCTCATTATCGAAAGGAAACATGACACATGTGCAGTGTGGCAGATTCATACATTTTTCTTCACATTGATGGAATAATACAACAAAATGCATACTTAAACTTCTTTTATGCATTTCATCAAGCATGGATCGCATGGTATCCTTAAGGTATATATTATATTCATAAACTAAATTGTTAAGACAAATTAATTAATGAAATAACTTTTGTGGAGACAATAGATCCAACTCATAGATTTGTGCATTTAAGATTGTCTAAAACCTTTTACTATATTTATGAAAGTACATATATTTTTTCCAATATAAATTTATGTTTAGCGTAACTTTAAATTACAAAAATAACTTTATTTTAAATATAAGCACAATATTCATGTATAAACATGAACATTCTTGTATTTCTAGCTAGTTTACCCCATAACCATCAATTACTTTTTTCAAGTAATTATAAGTAAGCAGTTGTTGGATAACTCAATTAGAATGGTCGTGAAATTGCCCACTCTATATCTAAATTCGATCTCTCCTCTTTCCAACTTAAAAAAAAAAAAAAAGTAATTATAAGTAAGGTTAATAAGAGATAACTTTAATTAATTAACCTGTAGGCATTTACAATAAAAACGATTGGCCTTCAACATATCCAACCAAAAATTATTGATTAACATTTAACAAGACCAAAAGCTTGCCATGCAGGTAGAAAGTAGACTGCAGACATGATCGATTTGTTATTTAATCAATTATACAAAGGCACCATGAATAAAGTCATAGATCCATGTAGTAAATTATGCATAAAATCTCATGACCAGTACACATTGTTTATACTTCATAGCATATATAGCCACTAATCTGTAGATTGCGTGAAGAATTAGATACCGATATTGCCATTTTGAAAGGCCACCTTAATTAAAAGTCCATATATAAGCATTGCCAACATTACCTAACTCTGTGCTAAGTACGCAAGTTTTCTAAAAGAATAGAGACAACAAAAAGATGTCGATCATGACATTAATCGTCTGCTTTGAAAACTGGAACAAGTCATAATCACTTTATTAATTAAATGATCTACCCATAAATTCGATAATCTAGCTAGTCGATCAATATATCATTCTCATAGCTCAATCACCACAAACTAGCTATAGAAATAGGAAAAGATTTACTAATAATATGAATAGAGGCTGACTTTACATCTCATGAGATAGATTTTATCTTAAAATTAAAAAAAAAAAATTTATATAATAAAATATAAGAGCATATATATTATTATGTTACTGGATTAAAATATCAAATTAATCATATTTCTGTTATAGTTATATTACAAGGAAGTTTCTCTCATAAAAATATATAATGACATGCCTTACAAGGAAAATCAACATAACCTAATCAATACACATCCATACGTAATCTTGTGGGGCTTGTAAATTTGTAATTAAGTTTAGTGGTTAAAAATATATATTATCTCTAAATTTAAACTTATGAGTTTAAATCTATTTAATTTTATGTGTTAGTTATATAACCACGTATTATTATGAAAGGAACATTAATTTTTGTTGAGAGAGTAAATAAACTTAAACACTCATGCATGCTAACTAGTATGTTATAAACATCGGTATCATAACCATAATTAACTAAGCACAATGAAATACTTAATTGCCCTTCCATATCTAAAATCACGAAAACTTGAAATATTCAATAATATCTTTATAGCTAGCGGGGAGGAACTGCTATAAGTCATTTTCATCAGATTAATTAATATATAATAAGCTATAGCCGATCTTATTCCTCTTTTTTTCTTTCTCCCTTGCTGCCTAAAAACATATATCCATTAATTATAAACATTAATGTTCTTTTGCTTTTCAAACTATTATATTTGTGTCAATTTGTCCTCAAACTTTTAAATTAAAAAATTAATGACTCTAACTATTTCAATTTTGCCAATTAAGATTATTCCGTCAATTTACACATTTTTCATGCAAATTTCCGTTTGTATAGCACCATACGCAAATCACATAGGGTAATTTTTTAAGGTAAAATGGTCCATTTCATTTAGATCTTACTTTTTTCTCCCTCATGCACCATTTTTTTCTCTTTCATTTTCTGCTAAATTTGGGTTGATCATCCCTCCATAAATGGAGCTTTGGATAAAAAATATAGAAATTAACAGAATAACCTCAATTGACAAAATTAAAAAAATTTAATTTTTAAATTTTTTAAATTAAAAATCTAAAAAATAAATTAATATAAATATAATAATTTGATGAATAAAATGACATTAATTCCTTATTATATGTGCTAATTCAGCACATATAAATGGTTCCCAAGTAAGGGTTTAAATTTCGATTTTGAGGGGGTCCGAAATTTTAACACTGATTCGACAAAAATTCGAAATGTTTCGGCGAAATATTCGAAATTTCGGGCGAAATTTTGAACATCCTAACAGCCCAAATTTTTTGAATTTCGTCGAAATTTAGCGAAATTTCGACACTTGCACAGCAACCCAATAACCCAGCTAACAAACTTACCTCACCTGCACAGTCGAGGGAGAAAGAAGGGGTGGCGGGGGGCGGCAGGGCAGCAGCAGCGACAGGGTAGCGGCAGCGGCAGGGGGGAGATCGAAGGAGAAAGAGGCGATGGCAGGGGGCGACGGCAGGGGGGCGACGGTAGGGGGCTACTGCAGGGGGGCGACGGCGGGGGGGCTACGGCAGGGGGGCGACGGCAGGGGGGATGGCAGGAGGGGGAGGGGGAGAGAGAGAGAGAGAGAGAGAGAGAGAGAGAAAAAAACAAAAAAAAAAACAATGGAGCTGAAGCTGCTGAACTCGGGGGGAGAAGAAAGGAAAGGAAGGAAAAAGAAGAAAAAAAAAAGAGAAAAGGAAGGAAAGAAAAAGAAGAAAAAAAAAAAGAAAAAAAAAGAAAAAAAAAAAGGAAAAAAGGAAAAATAAAATAAAAAAGAGAAAAAAATTAAAATGTTTAGGATTGATTAGGGATTGAGATCTTTGGGCAATTGTAAAGAAAAAAAAATAGTTTGAAGTTTCGTTTGACCATTTTGGAGTTTCATTTAATTGTTTTTAAATCCTAAACTAGTAAACTATAATATATTTCTATATAAAAAATAATTTAAAATACCCTAAATGGCCTAAACTCTAATATCATATACCATATCATAAACAATATAAAATATAGATTATAAAATACATAGGGTTTAGTGTATAGATTATATAGTATAAATAATATACTAATTTTATTTAACAGTATTTGTCTCAAGCGTGCATTATATTCATCTTATATTACATAAAACCTACTATATAATTTGGTTTCTTCAATTTTTTTTATCAATTTAGTAGATAATATGTTAAATAAACATATGGTAAAGTTTCATTCAAAATTTTCATATTTTGATAGCAATTTCTGTCATTTCCGTCTAATTTTTGTCGAAATTTAAAAATCTTCGAAATTTCCGTCGAAATTTCCATCAAAATTTCCTCGAAACCCGAAATTTTATTCCTTGTTCCCAAGCACTCATACATATTATTGAAAATTGATTTGATATTTATAAATGTGATTTGTGTGTAGACATGTTCCCCATCTAGCCTACTCATGACGTTGATATATACACATATACCTCAATTAGGAAATACATCACTATCAATCGATTCAATCTATCATATACTCACACTGTGTGACCTATCGGTCTTCTTTTGGAGACAATATCTATATATCATGAATCATGATCTCATGCATCATATATGCATATGCATGTCCTTCTCTCATTCTCTGATATTTCCCTCTAACTCTTCACACCCTACCAACTAACAGATACTGCCCTAGGGTCCAAGTAATTAAATGTGTCTATGCACCACACAGATCTAGAATTTTTGTAATATAATAATTCATCCATAATACATTGTTCATAATTAATTTATCCGTAATAAAATTTTTGGACATGCATATATATATATATATGTAATGATTGTACTATATATGTGAGAATTAATTAATCATACATTATTCTAGAAATTAAATTATTAGATATCATGATTAGACAAATAAGAAAATGTATATACAGATGATAAATTATTGTGTGTAACTGTAATACCATGTGGCATAATGACATGATATTAATTAACTTAAATTATAACACATATATAATTATTAATTTTTAAAACTCTAAAAGTTGTTTATATCCTTAAAATTGTACACGTGTTATAATTTTAATAAATTAATAACATTACGTCATTATATCATATAATATTAAGGTCAAATATTATATATATATGAAACATGGTGAGTGTTTGTCATCACCTTCCCATAGCTAGGATTGAAGTCTTAATAATTAAACAAGAAAATCATCCAATCGTGTTTTAATTAGAGACTAAATAAGCTAGTAGCTTACACATAATTAGGAATTAATTAAAAGCCATTAAACACAAAATATATGAAAAAGATGGACTTGTAAATATTCTATTTGTGCACGCATAAATGACTGGCACTGGCAAAGGCAAAATTCTTTTAACAAATCATAAAATCTAACCCGCCCGAGAAACTGCTCTATCTCCCAAATCTCACCATTGTATTCAATTCTAAGTTTCTAACTCACAACATTGTGGACCCTACTAATTAACATGCATTTGGATAAGATGAATCAATCATTAACCAATAACCATCATGATATATTATTTTTCAGATAATTTCAATGAGGATAGTGTTAGAGAGATCATATTTTTGCACTAATGATTTTTTTAAACATTTTTCTTTAAATAATGTAAAACTTGCCGAAATTATTGAGCGATTTGTCTCTCTTTGGATCCTTATACTTGAAAGACTCAGTGACCCATATAAGTGACTGATAAGTCTGAGCCAAATCATGAAAGCTGGTTTTGGTTATTTTCATGATTCCAATGGGCCAAGTGTCCCCTACAGCCCTCGGACATGTGGCTTGTTATAAATAGAGGCCTAATTTTGTGCCTATCGATAGTCATAAATAATTGACATGACATGGCCCTAACTATATTTGGTTGGTTGGTCTACAATGAGAATGAGAGGGAATCTTTCTTTCCGAATCTAGCTGGCTTGCCAAGCGCTAAATTGGTCCCAATTCCCCATGCTCCTTGGACATATATGATTTTAATTCTTTCGTTTAAAATTTTGTATCATAGACTTTTCATTTTTGTGAGATAATTTGATTTATTATATTGATAATGTAATCAAAGAATATATAGTTTATAATTTAACAATTTAACGTGTTAAATATTTAATAAGAAATCATTACCTCTATTACATAAGTGCCTTAAAAAAAAAGTTTAAAAGGGTGCCCATATAGTGATTTGGTGGGGATAGATTGCACTTCTAACAAGATTATTAGATTATATATTGCAATTATCGATCAAAGAGAAAGCATTAGTGTTTCCTTTGAATGTTGTGGACCTTTGCTTGGAAAAGCTATATATAGATCAAATATTAGGAACACATGCAAATGCTCTAATGATGCTATGCATACCAATTATATGTGTTTTTTTTTTCTCTTGGAATAGATGATTATTGATATACTAATTGTGTGTTTTCTTCTGCTAAGTGGAAGGTTTATATACTTCACCTTCATCTATGGGTTGCAATTAAGTAATTAAATAAAAATTAAAAGAGAGGCATTATTCGTACCACAAAGTTTTTGTATGGTCTAACTCATAAGAAAAAAGTGGACTTTTATTCTCTTCCTTCTTTAAAACAAACATTAGATAGTGCCATAGTCAGAGTTATAAATCTTTAAACTTTATTAATTATTTATATCTAATACCTACCCAACCTTACTCATGTTCTTCCTTTCATTCATAAAGCAGCAAATGAAAAAATAAGATACGAATTTAGAGTCAACATGTTGTTCATTAGTCATCTCAAGAGTGAATAATATGATGGATAGATTAGTGGTTCACATATGTTTGGGTTAGGTACGATAATTCAGTCAGTCACTAGCAATGCCATCTCATTTGTACAAATCAAATGAGAAATTCCCCATTTTGCCCTTATTTCTCCTGAAAACAACATATGCACTATCATGTTCGATTCTTTCTTATATTTTTCTTGTTGTCTTTGTTAGATTGGTTACTGATCTGATGGATCTCATAAGCTTAAACCAACCCGCAAGTAGCAAACGATAAGGCCTTGTTGCTCTTTCCAAAAACAGCCCGACAAGATCCAAAACATATTCGCATAACACAAGGGTATTTAGGTAAAATCTGAAAAACGTTAGTCCGCTAATAGCCATTAAACCTTATCGTTTCTCCAATCACGGAGACAAATAAGAATAACCATATCGGACGGCTATTGTTCACCCATAGATCGTCGTCCTCATCTGACCGTCCACCTTGCATGCCATGATGCCAATTACGGAAACCCGAAGCGTTTGGCAATCGTGTCCACCTTCTTCTGGAAGCCATATTTCATTCACAAAAACCGTACACAATTCATGAGAGCAACTGAGCCTACGTGTCTTCCTCAGTTCTGCCTTACACGCCTCGCTCTCTTATTGGTCCGCGTATGGGGCCCAATCACGACCCTCCAAGGTCACGTGGGTCCCGCTCGTTCGCTACGCCACGTATCCCATTCCAGCCAATCACGTCCCTGCGCTGTTGCAGCAACTGTTGACACACGTGTCTGCTCCCACACGTGTCGCACTTGCTCTCCGTATAAATCCAAACCCTCTCATCAGCATTTAGCTCCGGAACTGAAACAAACTGAGTCTGTGAACGGATCGAGAGAGAGAGAGAGAGAGAGATGGATGGGAGAGGTGGTTGTTGTATAGCGAGGTACGCACATGGTGATGCGTATGATATGTCCAAGGTGAATATGATAATGCTAAGATTCCGACCGATAGCTCCGAAGCCCGTGAACGGAGGATCGGTCTCCGGTGGATCTATGCCGGAGAATATGACCGAAGTCTTGGTCAGAGGTGGTGGAAGAAGGAAGAGAAGGTATGCGAGAGACAATAATAATAGCGTGAAGCGGTGCAATAACAGAAAGAGAAAGGCTTCGCCGGAGCAAAAGAAACGCGGTGTCTCCAGCGAGACTGTGGTTACTCTGCCTCTGTTGCCGGAGAGTCCCGAACCGAAGGACTCGCCGGACGGAAGAAACCCCGCCACGGGGCTGAGTTTTGAGAATTTCGCTGGGAACAATAATATTGGTGAGTATCACTGTAATGACAAGGTGCGTGAGGTGATGCCACGTGGCAGGACGGTGAGGGTGGTGGGGTCGTGTGTGACGGTGGACTGCGTGACGGACACTTGGGTGGATGGAGACGGGCTGGGGTGTACGGACGTGGAGAGGAGGATGAATCTGGAGAGGGACACGTGTCCGGGGTTCGTATCGGACGGCGTGGGGAGGGTGGTGTGGACGAATGGAGCGTACAGAAACATGGTGGGCCAGGGTGGGGGTGATGAGATGATGGCCGTGTTGTTGGTGATGAAGGAGATGAGGGGGGCGGATCTGGTGCCGGCAGCGTTCACGTGCAGAGTGAGGGTGCAGTACTACAACGCGTGCAGCAGCGGAACGACGTCGTTGAAGTCGAAGGATAGTTGGAGCTCGTTGACGCTGCCGTGTGACGTGTGGAGAATGGAGGGTGGTGGGTTCGCGTGGAGGTTGGACGTGAAGGCCGCTCTTTGTTTGGGTCGGTATGGTACAAAAGCCGTTTGAACGTTCAAGTACTACGAGTGCGCTACTTAATTAACATCCATAGAGCCTTAATTAGACTAATTAATTGCCTTTAGAATTGTTAATATCTTGGTGTTTGATACTGTTAATCTTAAGCCCACGTTGGAGAAGAATTTACTTGCAATAGGAATGTTGTCGTGGCATGCATCTCAACATAAGAGAAGGAGGAGTTGAAACAATAAATTGTAGGATATTTTCTTCTCTCATGTTGAGATATCATGTCACTGTTTCCTTCCGTTAAGTTTTTCTCTGCACGTCGCAATCTACTTTCTTTGCTTAATCGATGTTAATCAAGTCCTTTTTGTCTCTGTGCGAATGTTTTTAATTAGTTATGTATATATATAACACGTGTTGAGATTAATTAAGCGAATTTACATATTTCAATTTCATGTATTGTTTTGTTTGATGTGGAAATGATGGCTATATTTTGGTGGTTTACATGTGATACGGTACCGTATGATTGATTTTATGTATATATTAATTGTTGGGGTTTAGAGCTATTTGGAGACTTGCAGTTCTTATACACAGAATATTGTTTTCTAAAAGATGATGACTGTTCATGCACAGAATATGAAGGGTAAAAAACTAGAAAAAAGGTTTGAGTAATGTTCTAGGAGACTATAAATGATAGTATATGAAAGGAAAGTGAAGGATTTTGGAGTACGTGTTAGAGAGAGAGAGTGGTGTTGGAGCAAATTAAAGCTGTAATTTAAAGGGACAAGTGGGCTGGGGACAGGTGGATGAGTTTGAGTAGGATGTGGTTAAAGATCTGAAAGCTTTGAGCTAGACATATCTTTTCTTTTGGAGTGAAACTTAGCTGCCCCCGGATACCACTAGGCGGTATCCCCATCATCTCTTTTCTCTCTCCTCTCTCCTCTATTTTTTTCTCTCTTTCTTTCTCCCTCCCTAGCGACACCACACAGGTGGCATCCAGGGATAGGTAAGTTTTGTTCTTTCTTTTGTGTTAGGTGAAAGTGCGGGTTCATGTTCATCCTCAGCTCTCTCTCTTCATTGCACCACGTACCTTGCTTCTTTCTCTGCATGCACAGTACAGTACAGCACAGCACACCGGGTTGCTTTTCATATTTTATTTCATAAATATCTAGATATTCCTTATTTCTTCTTTTCCATACTTTTTTTTTGTTTAATTTGTTTATTTTAAGCAAAAAGAAAAGAAATCAAGAAAATATAAGAGAAACATGTTTTAGTCTACCTGGTTGATTTTAATTTATTTTTTATATTGGAAGTAATTGAACCTTAGATCTAGCTAGCCTATGGCCCTATACCATAAAAATAAAAATTGTATAAAAATTAATATTGGACCTAGCCGGCCTGTTATATATTTCTTTTCTATGATGAATATTGTATAAAGGTTAATTAATTATATATTTCACATTATCTCGTACAGTCATACCTTCAAAACTGAACAGAATTTTGACACATCTGCAAGCAAAAAAAGGTGGAAATTAATAAAAAATAATATAATAATAACGTTGAATATTCCATTAATGGCAGGTTACAAAATTACATATACTGTAGCTACTCTTGCAAAGGGGGTGAGGTTCCTCTTTTGGGACCATTGGATTGCATCCACGGTACCCCCAATACAGATCGATCCAACGATCCTCCATTAATAATAACCAAAGTCAAGTTATATATTGGAGAGACACTGTTATTGATTTGGTAATAGTAGAGGTACTAGTGGTAGTAACAGACAGACACTAGTGATTTGAAAAGAAGATGATGCATGCATGTGAATTTAGAGCCTGGATGACCCCTTTGGGTGGTGAATGACGATATGATTATAAGCATCCAGAGTCAGAAAATCATCAAGTGTTTGGGCAGTGCATTGTCTGGTGAAGATCTTGCAAGCTTCCTTATACATTCCCTTCTTGAACTTCTCCTTCCCAACCTCTCTTTCAATCCTACCCATCTCTTCCTCCACAACTCTCCCAAACAGCTCCTTCCCAACTCTAACTCCAAGCCCATCTCCATCCAATTCCACTCCATACTTGATCCACTGCCAGTTCTGAACCCTGCTTATCTCAGCTGTGGCAGCATCTTCCATGAGGTTGTAGAGAGGCACTGACCCTGCACCAGTCAGCCATGCTGCCAAGTACTGAATCCCAACCCGGGTATTCAGCCGGAGACCGTCCATGGTTCGGGCTCCTCTGGGCCTCTGCAAGAGGTCTTCCTCAGTTATGTTGGCTGCATCTTCTCTCCTCATGCTTTGGATTTGGTTGGGGGCATTGCCCATGTTGTTGGTGAAGATTTCCATGCAGGCTGGGATTAGTCCTGGATGTGCTGCCCATGTTCCATCATGTCCTGCTTTCACCTCTCTTAGCTTGTCCTTCCTCACCAAATCCAATGCTGCTTCATTTGCAACTGGGTCATCTCTAATTGGAATCTGAGCTGCCTGTCCTCAAATTCAAAAATTACCCAAATGAATTTCATTTATATTCAACATTGCTACCAATTGCTAGTTCGTCACTACCATATCAGTCAATTATCCGAAAAAAGAACTTGGACCAATATGTGTGCACGAGATGCACATAGCTTGTCCTATGTGACAGAAATTAATGCTTAAATGAACAACAATTACATACCATGCCTCCCATGGCATGCACACCACGCCTATGGCATGTCCTTATAAGGCGTTCAGAGTAACTCTTCATGAAGTGTTGAGCCATGCCAACCTGAACCCGGTCGGGCAATAGGCGGTCCGGGTGAGCCTGGAAGGTTTTGACATAGCTGAAAATGTAATCCCATCTTCCACAGTTCAAGCCAACAGAGTGATCCCTCAGCTCATACAGAATTTCATCCATTTGAAACACAGCTGGAAGTGTTTCAATCAGAACAGTGGCCCTGATGCTTCCTCTTTCTATCCCTGCCATCTTCTCTGCCTTCTCAAACACACAGTTCCATATTTTAGCTTCCCTGCCAAAATACTCTTGCCAATTAATATTCATATTCTTGAAATAGAAAAGATAAGGAGAAAAATAAATTCGAAGGGTACCCTTTTCAAGTTTTCCTCATAGGAAATTCATGAGCGACATCCACAATGTTCAAATTGCATAATGACATGAAATTCGAATACTATATCTGTAAACTATGACACAATTTATTTGGTGACACTACTATTATTGTTGTATTATGTCGTCCCAAAAACGATTAAATATATTGAAGCAAATAACTTTAATTAGCTTGTTTGATCAAAGGTGATTAGTCCTCACCTTGAATGCTCCATTTTAGGGAGATAGAAGAAAGGTCCAAACCCTGCACCTTGGGTTTGGCGGAAAGCTGCATAGTTGTGGTAAAAGTAAAGGCCAAAGTCCACAAGGCAACCAGTTGCAGGCTCACCATCAATGAGAATGTGAGCCTCAGGCAAGTGCCAACCTCTTGGACGCACAAAAAGCTTGGCTCTGTTGTGCTCATTCAGCTTGTAAACCCTCTTCCTGGCCTTGTCATGGAAGGTTATGCTCCCATCAACAGCATCTTTGAGATTCACTTGGCCTCTTATCAGGTTCTCCCAGCTTGGTGACAGTGCATCTTCAAAGTCAGCCTACAAATTCGAAATTAACTTGGTCCCTTAATTACTTTTGTTGGATTTAAACGTACGTGTTACTAACTGTTTAGTACACCGTCCTAGACTGAACTATATATACTTGGTAGACTAAAATTGTACCATATGGAGGCATGAATTTAAGAAATTATATGATGCTTAAGTAGTGGTAAAGACCTCTAAAACCTTCAATCAATAAATACAGTCTAATTCATTACAATTTAACACAATTTAGTGTAGCCCAGTTAATTTAATCTAATTCAACATAACAAAAAGGTAGAAATGTACCACATACATAAAACTCACTCATATTGACAAATAATTACATAAGACTCACTTATATAAATGAATGTTACGTGTTTTATCACATATTTTTAATGTGAACACTATATGTTATACAAATATATTTAAAGCATTTTTACCTAATAGTAAAAAGTGATCCCTTAACATATAATTAACTAATTAAGAGTAAAAAATTACCTGCATGTCTACATTATACAATTTTTCTTTATGACATGTGATGTTGGTAGAATTTTCTTTCAAGAAAGATTTGATCTCTAAATACGATGCAAGTTAGACCCGCTATAATTTATAAAAGCATATGGTAAGTAAATATAGGTGGACATGTTGAAGCAGGTAGGACCCACTATAAAATATATGCAACTATGCAAGTTGCAGATAACCTTAGTGATGAAAGTAGTCAACATACCATGAAAACTTTTGCTCCAGAATTGAGGGCATTGATGACCATCTTCCTCTCCACAGGTCCTATAATCTCCACCTTCCGATCAACCACTGCTTGTGGGACAGGCGCACACACCCAATCCCCTTCCCTTATGAACTTGGTAGCCGGGTCAAACCCAGGCAAACCCCCCTCATTGTACCTCCTCTTAGCCTCCTTCCTACATTCCAAGGCATACTTGACACGGTTCCTAAACTCCCTCTGCAACTCCACCACGAATTGCAAGGCCTCCTTGGTCAAAATCTTTGCAAATTCTTCGTCATACCGTCCCCGAATCTCCATTCCTTGGGGGACATCATAGCCCGCACCAGTACCCTTCACGAGTACTGGTGCGTGGTAACCATTTTGTGTCCCAAGACCCATCATTTTTTTCCTTCTCTCCTAACAAAACTATGCTATGCTTTTGTGGGATTTTGAGGATAAGGAAAGGTATAGCCATAGATATATATATAAGGAAAGGTGTTTGATACTGTTAATCTTAAGTCCACGTTGGAGAAGAATTTACTTGCAATAGGAATGTTGTCGTGGCATGCATCTCAACATAAGAGAAGGAAGAGTTGAAACAATAAATTGTAGGATATTTTCTTCTCTCATGTTGAGATATCATGTCACTATTTCCTTCCGTTAAGTTTTTCTCTGCACGTCGCAATCTACTCTCTTTGCTTAATCGATGTTAATCAAGTCCTTTTTGTCTCTGTGCGAATGTTTTTAATTAGTTATTTATATATATAACACGTGTTGAGAATTAATTAAGCGAATTTATATATTTCAATTTCATGTATTGTTTTGTTTGATGTGGAAATGATGGCTATATTTGGTGGTTTACATGTGATACGGTACCGTATGATTGATTTTATGTATATATTAATTGTTGGGGTTTAGAGCTATCTGGAGACTTGCAGTTCTTATACACAGAATATTGTTTTCTAAAAGATGATGACTGTTCATGCACAGAATATGAAGGGTAAAAAACTAGAAAAAAGGTTTGAGTAATGTTATAGGAGAACTATAAATGATAGTATATGAAAAGAAAGTGAAGGATTTTGGAGTACGTGTTAGAGAGAAAGAGTGGTGTTGGAGCAAATTAAAGCTGTAATTTAAAGGGACATGTGGGCTGGGGACAGGTGGATGAGTTTGAGTAGGATGTGGTTAAAGATCTGAAAGCTTTGAGCTAGACATATCTTTTCTTTTGGAGTGAAACTTAGCTGCCCCCGGATGCCCTAGTGGTATCCCCATCATCTCTTTTCTCTCTCCTCTCTCCTCTCTCCTCTCTCCTTTTTTTTTTTTTTCTCTCTTTCTTTCTCCCTCCCTAGCGACACCACACAGGTGGCATCGCGGGGATAGGTAAGTTTTGTTCTTTCTTTTGTGTTAGGTGAAAGTGCAGGTTCATGTTCATCCTCAGCTCTCTCTCTTCATTGCACCACGTACCTTGCTTCTTTCTCTGCATGCACAGTACAGTACAGCACAGCACACCGGGTTGCTTTTCATATTTTATTTCATAAATATCTAGATATTCCTTATTTCTTCTTTTCCATACTTTTTTTTTGTTTAATTTGTTTATTTTAAGCAAAAAGAAAAGAAATCAAGAAAATATAAGAGAAACATGTTTTAGTCTACCTGGTTCATTTTAATTTATTTTTGAGTAAATTATAATTTAGTACCTCAATTATACATTGATTTTCAACTTAGTACCCCAACTTTCAAAATATGCAAAAAAAACCCTCAACTTTCATTTCGTGTCAAATACATACCTCTGTTACATTGTCCGTCAGTCAGGCCGTTAACCGCCTACGTGTCGCTGACGTGGGCCACGCAGACAGCTACCCTGGCGCAAACGTGGCTGCAAGAGGTTGGTTTTCGCCTAAAATGGCCATGTCAGCCCTGCCACATCTGGTAAAATAATAAAAAAATAATTTAAAACTCAAAATTGATTTGAAAGAAGATGCCGTTGCAGGTCTCTCTGTACCTCTCTTTCTCTATCTTCCTTGAAACCATGTGCCATTATTAAAAGGTTAACCTCCAGATCTAGCTTCTTCACTCCCCAGAAAAAGTGAAGTCAAGATAACCCTTCCTCTTCCTGCTTCATCTTTCTTTGTTTGGTATTAGATTGGTTTTTTTTTTTTTTCCAGTTCTTGCCTCAAATGGACTGGGTATCATGTCGGTGTGGTAATCGAGCTTTACTCTTCACCTCGTGGACGGATTTGAATCCAGGAAGGAGATTCATTCGATGTCCCAGATATGGAGTTAATAGAGCTTTAATTTGATGAAGTATAGTTTTATGCTTTGATGGTTTGTTGTTTGTAAAGTGACCATTTTTTTTTTTACTGGTTGTGCATTTGCAGCAAAGAGGGTGTCAATTCTGGGAGTGGGTAGACCCCCCCATGTGCGAACGTTCGAAGAACATCATACCAGGTCTGTTGAAGAGGATTGAAGTGGCTGAAGATGAATTGAGAAGGGTTCGAAAGAAGGATAAAGTATTTTGGGTTATAATGGTGTTGGGTTGGATTTTTTTTATTGTGTTGTATGCTAAAAGCAAAAATGACTAAGTGGTTAAGGTGTTAAGGGGTTTGGGATGTTCCCTTCGTATGTCTTTGCTTTTTATATTTTATGGCTATTTTGTTAAAGGGTTTATGAGTTAAGGGCTAAGCTTTTTGGCATATGTTGTTCTAAACCTACCGAAGGTTTTATGTGATTTTCCCTGTGTATGATACTCTTTGTGCAATTTGATAATTTTTGTGATTATGTTGCAGCTTTGAAAAAATGTGTGTGCATAATTAAATTGAACATTTTGAAATTTATCATTTTGCATCTGAGTACATAATTAAATTGAGGTAGCCTAAATGTTAGCCTGCAATTAGTGATCCACAAATATGTACAAGGGTTTTGAGCAAAAATATAAAGCATAAATAAGCATTGCCATTAACTAAAATTCTAAAAAGATCCAAGATATGCAATACTGCATAGGTTCAAATTATAATTAAAATCCATAATTCACCACCAATGCCAACTATACCAAAATTGATCAAAACAACAAAATCTGTCCAAAAGCACTGCCATTAACTAAAATTCTAATAAGTTCCAAGATATGCAATACTGCATAGGTTCAAATTACAATTAAAATCCATAATTCACCACCAATGCCAACTATACCAAATTTCACAAAAACAACAAAATCTGCCCACAAAATCCATCCAAAATCTGTCCAAAACCATCCAAAAACTATTCAAAAGACCATTCAAAAACTATTCAAAAGCTGTCCAAACCCATTGATAGACGTATTCAATCACTACTTGGCATTGGTTGACCTCATTCATCACTGTGATGGTTGTGTTGCTGGTGGTGTATTACATGTAGCATCTTGGGAAGATCTAGCCTGATAGGATGATCTGGTGCTAGTAGAAGATCTTCTTGCCTTCATTTTGTCAATAAGAAATTAAGGTTAAACATACTAAAAGTAAAATACTAATTTCTACATGCAACATCTCAAGTAAGACACTAATTTCTACTTGCAAAAATGAAGCTAACGTAGTTTCAACAATGTGAAATTACCCTTGTGTTCACTCTCCTTGCTTGTGGTTCTTGAGATATGCTTGGAGTGGCAGATGTACATGCCTGCAATGGTATTGTTCAACCATAATTAGTATCCCTTAATAGTTAACAATAAAGTTATAAAATTCAAATTTGTAAAATACCTGAGAATTGGATCGCTTTCTTGGCCTTTGAGCTGGTCTCTCCTTAGGCGGCCTATGCCTATGACATGTTCTAACATTATGACCAGTGGCATTGCAGTGACTACACCTTACAGTGGCTTGTTCTTTCCTACCTAGGTTAGTGAGCTCACTTAGTGCTGCTGTTGAAATCACTTCATTCTGTGACTTTCTCCTTTTCATTCGGGGCCTCCCTGGTTGCCTATTGTACTGAGGGGGGGTTAGTTGAGGATTGTCATTTGCATCCCAAAGTTTCATTCCATTCACAGGATTGATTAAGCACTGATATGACTCCAAATATGTGGCCTTCATATAACATTGGTTCACAAAAGCCTCAGGTTTATACTTCATGTAGTTCATTGCAGCCACTGCATGGATGCATGGGATACCAGTTAATTGAAATCTCATACACTTGCATGTATGATTTCCCAAGTCCACAGTATATTGATGGCCACCTCCTGCATCAACTTGGTACTGAGTACCTCCCCCCCCATGTAACCAAACATATCTGAGACCCAACCTTGTTGTCTTCTAGCTTTTTTTTTATTTTAGGGCATATGTCACCACCATCAAAAGCCACCATTTTGTCTCTTCTGACTTGTATCCTTTTCATTAACATTGTTCTTATCATTTCCAACATCGTTATAATGGGCTTGTTCCTTGCTTTCAGAATAACTGAATTGAAGCTTTCACATAGATTATTTAACAACATGTCACATCTAGGAAAGCCACTAAAGTGTGACCTGCTCCAGTGTTGAGCTGGTCTGTCCTTCAACCACCCATATGCACCAGCATCAAGTCTTTTAACATCCTCCATTGCCTTGTTGAAATGAGCAATTGTTGTTGCCTTGTTGAAATGAGCAATTGTTGTTGCTCTTGCACAATTCCACATTGCTCAGAATGAGTTCCTTCGATGATTTTTTTGGCTGCCCTCAAAGCCCTATATGCTTGCGTTTTGGTAACCCTACATCCCCACTCAGATTCAACAGTATGCATGAATGATTCAGCAGGCCATGTTGGATTATTTTTTATCTTCTCAACATATTTCTCAGTGATCCATCTACTGAACACATTCCTATTTTGATGCATCCTATTGCAAGTATGATGTTTGTTGAATTTTTTGATTTGCAATGTAGAGTCTCTATACATCTTTCCGACCCTCATCTTCCAAGGACACCCAGTAGTGCACTTCACATGGAGTTTAAACAACTCATTTCTGGTAAATTTGATTGCGCCCAACCCATGCTTTATACTGTATTCTCTCACTGCTGCCCTAAACATTTCAGCATCCCTGAATAATTGACCAAGAATAAATTTTGGGTCTGCCATATCGGTCTTGGGATTGAACTCAGGCCATCTTCTGTACTGAGGACCCTCATCATCAGAGCCATGCACACTTTGCAATTCATCTGTGTTATAATCTTCAGGATTGTCATCAATCTCACCAACATCTAAATCCCTTTGTACCCTGTCAATATTGGGAGTATATCTGGTACTACTTCTTTGGGTGGACCGCCTTGTATTTTGTTGAACCTCAACACCTTCTGTACTCCCTGCATTTTGCTCAATGTCAACATCTTCAGCTCTAACAATATTTTGTGGAGCATCACTTCTTGTTGGTGCATCTTGTGCTTCACAAGTTTCATCAACAAATCTCCTCATTATTCTGTGATCATCATCTGGCCCATAGTCTACATCAATAAAATCAGTTGGAAGATCAGTGGTTGCATCATTCTCACGTGTAGGTGCTTCCTCATTCTCACATGTAGGTGTTTCATCATTCTCATTTGCAGGTGCTTCATCATTCTCTACTGCAGGTGGTTGTCCAATCTCATCAATTAGTGCCGATTCATGACCAACTTCAAGTGCTATATCAACATATGGGGCTCTGTCACCCACTTCATCCCCTATATCATTTGCATCCTCTTGTTTAGCCTTTTGGTCATCTATACCATCTGATGAATTGTTACTTTTATCATCTTTTGGTGGTGCATCATCATCATCATCATCTAAGATTTCAATCCTAACAGTACTAGGATGTCTGTCTATCTCATCCACATATGTCTTATGCCTTACATATGCCTCATCTGGTGTTAGGTGCTCAAAGTACATGTCTATTATATTAACCTCTTCTGTCACATAACCACACATGGTCACCACATCTCGTTCCCATTCCAGCCACCTTAACCCTTCCTCAAATGATAGCTCTGGTACTTTGTAGTGGTACAACACAAATGTCTCCCTATAACCTAACTTTTCAGCCATATCATCAATCCTTACGAATGACATTAGGTCTACATCACAATGATCAACCCAGATAACTTGTCCCCCTTCATAATTAGTTGGTGTCAATATCCCACCATGATGCAAACGTATAGAAAATCTCTCTGGAATGTCTGCACACCACACATGAACAAAAAAAGCAACACTTTACAGGTTAGAGCACAGTGTAAAGTAACTCACTTTTAACACACACACATGCACACACAAATCACACTTTGTGTTGTAAAATCCCTAGTTTGACCACACACTTGCACTTTAATGTTTTACCTTGCCATTACAACCACTCTTTTATTGTGTTCTCAGGGGGCATATAGGACCACAAGGGAAAAAAGCCATTAAAGTGTTTCTTGGACCACCTACTAGTCAAAACCCATTCTTTATTACTCCAACAACAAGCAGCCAAGCAACTCACACTAAAGTAATACACTACCAGACAAGCTAACATGAGAATATTCAAACTCAAGCACATGACACGCACTCATCCCCACACACAACATTCATACATATATATAAACCTCACAAAACCTTTGTAAATTACAAAAAATGGAAACTCTGCAAGAGTTGCTTACCATATATTGGAATATCATAGTCATTGACTGAGCGAAAAACCCAACGCATATTGCACAATTGGACGTCTTCTTCCTCAGATCGGTACGAAATTTTCACTGTCTGTGAGCAAGAGCCAGCGATTCCTGCGACTATCTGAGGAAATATAAGGTTTCCATTTTAGTTCTTAGATTTTTATGGGCTTCGACTTTTCAAGATTGAGGGATCTCGATGTTAGAAGTCCTGGGTTTTCCAAATCTCTGGATAGGAATGTGTTTGCTTTTTTTAGGAGATAAGGGTCTGAATTCTTGTGCTTTTAATGTTGATTATTTCTTTTCTTTTTTTTATGTTTTTATTTGTTTGTTTAATTATTTTTTTAATTTTTAATTTTGTTTACTCATGGTTTCAATACAGGTGTCGGGACATGGCAGTTCATTTTTTAAGGGTCAGGGCTGACGTGGTCATTTTAGGCGGGAACCAACCTCTTGCAGCCACGTTTGCGCCAGGGTAGCTGTCTGTGTGGCCCACGTCAGCGACACATAGGCGGTTAACGGCCTGACTGACGGGCAATGTAACGGAGGTATGTATTTGACACGAAATGAAAGTTGAGGGTTTTTTTTGCATATTTTGAAAGTTGGGGTACTAAGTTGAAAATCAATGTATAATTGAGGTACTAAATTATAATTTACTCTTTATTTTTTATATTGGAAGTAATTGAACCTTAGATCTAGCTAGCCTATGGCCCTATACCATAAAAATAAAAATTGTATAAAAATTAATATTGGACCTAGCCGGCCTGTTATATATTTCTTTTCTATGATGAATATTGTATAAAGGTTAATTAATTATATATTTCACATTATCTCGTACAGTCATACCTTCAAAACTGAACAGAATTTTGACACATCTGCAAGCAAAAAAAGGTGGAAATTAATAAAAAATAATATAATAATAACGTTGAATATTCCATTAATGGCAGGTTACAAAATTACATATACTGTAGCTACTCTTGCAAAGGGGGTGAGGTTCCTCTTTTGGGACCATTGGATTGCATCCACGGTACCCCCAATACAGATCGATCCAACGATCCTCCATTAATAATAACCAAAGTCCAGTTATATATTGGAGAGACACTGTTATTGATTTGGTAATAGTAGAGGTACTAGTGGTAGTAACAGACAGACACTAGTGATTTGAAAAGAAGATGATGCATGCATGTGAATTTAGAGCCTGGATGACCCCTTTGGGTGGTGAATGACGATATGATTATAAGCATCCAGAGTCAGAAAATCATCAAGTGTTTGGGCAGTGCATTGTCTGGTGAAGATCTTGCAAGCTTCCTTATACATTCCCTTCTTGAACTTCTCCTTCCCAACCTCTCTTTCAATCCTACCCATCTCTTCCTCCACAACTCTCCCAAACAGCTCCTTCCCAACTCTAACTCCAAGCCCATCTCCATCCAATTCCACTCCATACTTGATCCACTGCCAGTTCTGAACCCTGCTTATCTCAGCTGTGGCAGCATCTTCCATGAGGTTGTAGAGAGGCACTGACCCTGCACCAGTCAGCCATGCTGCCAAGTACTGAATCCCAACCCGGGTATTCAGCCGGAGACCGTCCATGGTTCGGGCTCCTCTGGGCCTCTGCAAGAGGTCTTCCTCAGTTATGTTGGCTGCATCTTCTCTCCTCATGCTTTGGATTTGGTTGGGGGCATTGCCCATGTTGTTGGTGAAGATTTCCATGCAGGCTGGGATTAGTCCTGGATGTGCTGCCCATGTTCCATCATGTCCTGCTTTCACCTCTCTTAGCTTGTCCTTCCTCACCAAATCCAATGCTGCTTCATTTGCAACTGGGTCATCTCTAATTGGAATCTGAGCTGCCTGTCCTCAAATTCAAAAATTACCCAAATGAATTTCATTTATATTCAACATTGCTACCAATTGCTAGTTTGTCATTACCATATCAGTCAATTATCCGAAAAAAGAACTTGGACCAATATGTGTGCACGAGATGCACATAGCTTGTCCTATGTGACAGAAATTAATGCTTAAATGAACAACAATTACATACCATGCCTCCCATGGCATGCACACCACGCCTATGGCATGTCCTGATAAGGCGTTCAGAGTAACTCTTCATGAAGTGTTGAGCCATGCCAACCTGAACCCGGTCGGGCAATAGGCGGTCCGGGTGAGCCTGGAAGGTTTTGACATAGCTGAAAATGTAATCCCATCTTCCACAGTTCAAGCCAACAGAGTGATCCCTCAGCTCATACAGAATTTCATCCATTTGAAACACAGCTGGAAGTGTTTCAATCAGAACAGTGGCCCTGATGCTTCCTCTTTCTATCCCTGCCATCTTCTCTGCCTTCTCAAACACACAGTTCCATATTTTAGCTTCCCTGCCAAAATACTCTTGCCAATTAATATTCATATTCTTGAAATAGAAAAGATAAGGAGAAAAATAAATTCGAAGGGTACCCTTTTCAAGTTTTCCTCATAGGAAATTCATGAGCGACATCCACAATGTTCAAATTGCATAATGACATGAAATTCGAATACTATATCTGTAAACTATGACACAATTTATTTGGTGACACTACTATTATTGTTGTATTATGTCGTCCCAAAAACGATTAAATATATTGAAGCAAATAACTTTAATTAGCTTGTTTGATCAAAGGTGATTAGTCCTCACCTTGAATGCTCCATTTTAGGGAGATAGAAGAAAGGTCCAAACCCTGCACCTTGGGTTTGGCGGAAAGCTGCATAGTTGTGGTAAAAGTAAAGGCCAAAGTCCACAAGGCAACCAGTTGCAGGCTCACCATCAATGAGAATGTGAGCCTCAGGCAAGTGCCAACCTCTTGGACGCACAAAAAGCTTGGCTCTGTTGTGCTCATTCAGCTTGTAAACCCTCTTCCTGGCCTTGTCATGGAAGGTTATGCTCCCATCAACAGCATCTTTGAGATTCACTTGGCCTCTTATCAGGTTCTCCCAGCTTGGTGACAGTGCATCTTCAAAGTCAGCCTACAAATTCGAAATTAACTTGGTCCCTTAATTACTTTTGTTGGATTTAAACGTACGTGTTACTAACTGTTTAGTACACCGTCCTAGACTGAACTATATATACTTGGTAGACTAAAATTGTACCATATGGAGGCATGAATTTAAGAAATTATATGATGCTTAAGTAGTGGTAAAGACCTCTAAAACCTTCAATCAATAAATACAGTCTAATTCATTACAATTTAACACAATTTAGTGTAGCCCAGTTAATTTAATCTAATTCAACATAACAAAAAGGTAGAATTGTACCACATACATAAAACTCACTCATACTGACAAATAATTACATGAGACTCACTTATATAAATGAATGTTACCTGTTTTATCACATATCTTTAATGTGAACACTATATATTATACAAATATATTTAATGCATCTTTACCTAATAGTAAAAAGTGGTCCCTTAACATATAATTAACTAATTAAGTAAAGAATTATCTGCATGTCTACATTATACAATTTTTCTTTATGACATGTGATGTTGGTAGAATTTTCTTTCAAGAAAGATTTGATCTCTAAATATGATGCAAGTTGGACCCGCTATAATTTATAAAAGCATATGGTAAGTAAATATAGGTGGACATGTTGAAGCAGGTAGGACCCACTATAAAATATATGCAAGTTGCAGATAACCTTAGTGATGAAAGTAGTCAACATACCATGAAAACTTTTGCTCCAGAATTGAGGGCATTGATGACCATCTTCCTCTCCACAGGTCCTGTAATCTCCACCTTCCGATCAGCCACTGCTTGTGGGACAGGCGCACACACCCAATCCCCTTCCCTTATGAACTTGGTAGCCGGGTCAAACCCAGGCAAACCCCCCTCATTGTACCTCCTCTTAGCCTCCTTCCTACATTCCAAGGCATACTTGACACGGTTCCTAAACTCCCTCTGCAACTCCACCACGAATTGCAAGGCCTCCTTGGTCAAAATCTTTGCAAATTCTTCGTCATACCGTCCCCGAATCTCCATTCCTTCGGGGACATCATAGTTCGCACCAGTACCCTTCACGAATACTGGTGCGTGGTAACCATTTTGTGTCCCAAGACCCATCATTTTTTTCCTTCTCTCCTAACAAAACTATGCTATGCTTTTGTGGGATTTTGAGTATAAGGAAAGGTATAGCCATAGATATATATATACACAGAGAGAGAGGGTAGCCTGAAATGTAAAGGAGTGGATAGGTCCGTAGAGGGTTATCGAGATGGGGTCAAAGGAGACGGTGCATGGCATTATGTGCGTAAGGCGAGCAGGTTATGATGCACAATGCAAGTTATTGATGATGAAGAGGAGGAGGATAAGGAGGGTGGTGCTTTGAATTTTGTGCCTGCCTTGGGGGTAGAGTCGATTAGAATATAGAGGAGGATTGGTGGGACTTGTATGCATAGATGCCACGCTTTTACAATGTCATTTATGCCATCAGCGTTTTGTTTTTTGGGTACAACTGTACAAGTACCAGTGCTATGATGTGTACATGAGCAATTGTATTTGGTATTTCTGGCCCTCTCTGCGCTTCACTCCAACTTGAGCTTAACTCAAATTTGATTGGGTCACTAATTTCTCTATCTAAGTTCAACTTGTGGAATTTCTCCACCTATAAATTATGGTACATGCATAATCATTGAGAATAAGGGTTTCAAGTCATCCACCAATATTAATTGCTTACTCAAATTTTTGAGTAGGTTAAAATTGATTCGGATTCAATTGTTCAAATTACATCAATAAAAATTTAAAATAGTAAGGGCCTGTTTGGATTAAAGATTTGGATTTGGATTTGGATTTCAAATTCATGTATTTCAAATCCTTAGATTTCAAATCCTATTATTTGGATAAAAACAACGAAATATGAGCATTTCAATTTAAGAATTTTTAATTTTTATATATACTGCAAAATATGATGAATATAT
Source organism: Dryas octopetala (assembly GCF_963921425.1). NCBI lineage: Eukaryota > Viridiplantae > Streptophyta > Magnoliopsida > Rosales > Rosaceae > Dryas > Dryas octopetala. Next base: position 14,844,651 of record NC_141374.1, on the reverse strand, counting down.
ATTGGCCGGAAAAGTGACCGGAGGAGGTCGCTAGAAAGTGGCCAGAGGGGTCGTCGGAAAAGTTGGCCACCGGGGTCGCCGAAAAAATTGGCCGGCGGTGGTTGCCAGAAAAGTTGGCCGGAGGGGTTGCCGAAAAAGTTTGTCGAAGGGTTGCCTAAAAAGTTGAAATCTATGGACTGGGCCTTTAAATCCGACCATGGATTTGGGCCAAATCCAAATTCATTTCTTAAATTGAATCCAAACATGAAGATTTGAATTTGAGGATTCCAAATCCAAATCCACCCCATGAAATCCAGGTTTCCAAACGGGCCATAAGTATTTTCAATTTTTAGCTTAATTTCATTTATTCCTCATCTTTTCTTTGTCTCTCTTTTTGCTATTGACCTGTATTATCGCTCTTATGTTTGTCTCTCTTCCTTCTCTCTGCTCAGGAAAACATGAACAAAAACCTTATTAAAACAAGGGATTCATATATATCTTCTAGACTTCTACCAATATTTTTTTGGTAGACCTCTACCAATATTTGTGGTATTGATGACCCAATGCTTATGTTTAAAACTACAACACGTACGTTACCCTTGAAAAAATAGACTACACTATTATATATTTTTAATTATGTATAATTGTCTTTTTGATATAAGTCATATATAAATGCTAAATCTTAAATTCTATCTATATTACAAAACAAAACGGTTTTTGAATTATTTTCAAATCCGAATGGCTAAAATTGTTTCGGCTTAAATTCAATGGTCGGTTATCTATTTTCTAAATTTACTTTCCCACTCATGAGAATTAGTTTGCCGCCTCTCTTTTCTTAATTAATTTTTTCAAATTTATTTTCCGTTATCTATTAAACTGATTGCGCTTGCCAACATATCAGTGTTTACACAATAAAAAAAAGTCGTTTTACACTCATGAGAATGAGTGTGGAGAGGCTAATAAAAATATAAAACAACTTGGAGTAGCAAAAACAGGATGAACTAGAATCCTCCTTCTAAATCGGGTTAGTGTATACATTTGGTCACAGAACATGTTATAAATCGTCTTGTAGAAAAGGCCTAAAAAGCCCATATGGGTTTGTTAAAAAATAGGCCCAAAAGTCCATTAAGACTAGGCCTCCATGGCTCGTGTCCATAAGATGTCTAAAGAGGCTTTATTGGACTTTGGACAAACCAAAACCAAAATAGCAAAACTAAAATGGAAGGCAAAATAAAATAGAGGGGGCTATTTAGACCACTCAAAACCATTAAGTTGACCACCTCCACAATTTTTTGCCCATTTTGCCCCTGCATTAAAAAAAAAAAACTCATTTCTCCAATTTTGGTTGGCCATCCCTCCCCGCTGCTGGCGCAACCCTACCCCCTCCCTACTGCCGGTGCGACCCCACCCCTCCCCATCGCCATCGCGACCCACCCACCCGGATCTCCTTTCTCTCTCTGCCTTCTTCCCTCTCTTTCCCCTCTCTTTGCCTCCCTCCCTCACCAGACCACCATGGGTGGCCGGCACAACCCCACCCTTCCCAGCCATCGACGTGACCCCACCCCTCCCATCGCCGGTCAACCCTACCCCTCCCCATCGCCGGCGCGACTCACCTACCCCTGATCTCCCTTCCCTCTCTCTCTGACTTCTGACTTCTGACTTCTTCCTTTTCTCTCCCCTTTCTTTGCCTCCCTCCTTCACCGGACCACCATAGATGGCCGGCGCGACCCCATAGACCTCCAGATTGGTGGTCGCGCCGGCCACCCACCCATGGTGGTCCGGTGAGGGAGGGAGGGAGGCAGAGAGAGGGGAGAGAAAGGGAAGAGAGAGAGAGAATAGAGATCGGGGTGGGTGGGTAGCGTCGGCAATGAGGAGGGGTGGGGTCGACTAGCGAAGGGGAAGGGTGGGGTGAGTTGCGCCGGTGGCGGGGAGGGGTGGCTGGCCAAAATTAGAGAAATGAGTTTTTTTTTTTTAATGTAGGGGCAAAATGGGCAAAAAATTATGGAATGATCAATTTAGTGGTTTTGAGTGGTTGAATAGCCCTACGAGATACACCGCACCACACGTTTCCAAAGCGACACCAAGTTGCTATTTATATTCCAAGCAGAGTCGTCGGCCAGACCTAGCCACCATAACAACGCGTAAAGCGAAGACCAAGAACTTCGAAGCTGCTCGTTTCGATCTTGATCGCTCTAAGCGTTCCTCATCGCTGCGCTCATATTCCAGTCTCTTATCAATCTGTGTTTCTCTTCCCGGTAAGGCCTTCCGATACCTGTGAATTTCTCACGGGTCTCACACAATCGAGGTCTAGGGTTTTGTGCGCGATCTGTCTGTGATATTGTAATTGAATGTTTGATACTCTGTATTGTCTGTATTCTTTGCTGATTGATTCTGGGATTGCAAGAAAAAAAGATTGAATTCTTTGATTTTGGGGTTAGGTTTGGCTAGGGTTTAAAAAACTTAATTAAAAAAAGTCAACGTAACTTGAAATTTTGATTTTGGGGGTTCAGGGTTTTGAAATTTGTTAGGATTGATTGTGGGGGTTTGTGTTTTGTTTATAATTCTTGAGTTTGATCATTGATTAAGAAGAGCTGTGGTTGTTAATCATATGGCGACAGGGCGAGTTGATGTTTTGAGAAGGGATTCTCATAAATACTCTAAAAGAGAATTCGAGTATCATAGGAAGGGGTTTTCTGGTGTTGATGTGAGTCGTGGTTGCGATGATGGTGTCAAACATAGGAATGGGTTTCCTTTCTCATCAGAAGGGCGCAAGTCACGAGGGTGGGAAGGGTTGCCAAATGCCTCTGAATCGTGGTTTAAGAACGGCAAAATCCCAAGTCGTGAAATTGAGGTTCAGTTACCTCCCCAGAAGAAGAGGAAGTATTCTCCTATTATATGGGACAAAGAAGAGAAGGAAGTGAGGATCTCATCAAAGAATAGAGTTGCTCCAGTTATTCCTCTGTCCTCTCCTCCTCCGGCTCTACCAAGATCATCTGGTGAGGTTCCGGATGCTGTTTCCAATGGGGGTGCTTCAAAGTCTCCAGTTTCAGAGATTCAGTCTCAGGGTGTTGAGGTTTCTGAAGTTAAACCATCCATGGCAGATGCGTTGGTGGGGAATTCTCAATTGGAAGCTCCAGCTGGTGTGTATACACCACTGCAGTCTGAGAAGCTTGGGGATGATGACCAGGCACAAAATAAGATGGATGACCAAGAGATTTTCCATGCACCGAACATCTCATTGTCGAGATGGGCATCTGAGAGTGATTCTCCAAGGGATATTTCTGATGACAGGTGCAGCTCGACTCCTGAAAGTGGGGAGATCCTAAGAGTAGCCTCAGTGGGGAGTAGGAGCAGAACTTCTAGCTCTGACGAAGAAGGGTTCTCTGTGAGGCCTGGCAATGGAGATAAATATTATGGAGAAGAGTTTCATGATGGTTATATGGAAGCTGATGAACATGGTGGGCATGCTGTCGTTCACCAGTTATACTCTGATTCAGAGGATGATGTTGATCTTTCACAAATTGAGGATTCTCCAGTGCCTAGGCAAGGAAGTATAAACATGCTTCAGGGTTGCAGAAGTGTGTTTGAGTATGAAAAACTCAACAAAATTAATGAAGGCACTTATGGTGTTGTCTATAGAGCCAAAGATAAAAAAACAGGGGAAATTGTAGCCTTAAAGAAGGTGAAGATGGATGTAGATAAGGGTGGTGATGGTTTCCCTATGACGGCACTGAGAGAAATAAACATTCTTTTGGCTTCTAATCACCCTTCCATTGTCGGTGTTAAGGAAGTTGTCGTGGACGATCTTGATGGTGTTTTTATGGTTATGGAGTATATGGAACATGACCTCAAGGGGCTAATGGAGTCGATGAAGCACCCATTTAGTATAAGCGAAGCTAAATTCTTGATGCTACAACTTTTGGGAGGTGTGAAGTATCTTCATGACAATTGGGTTCTTCACAGAGATCTGAAAACATCAAATCTTCTTTTGAGCAAGGATGGTGAGTTGAAAATATGTGACTTTGGGTTGTCACGCCAGTATGGGAGTCCACTGAAGCCATATACTCCTTTGGTTGTCACTTTGTGGTACAGGTGAGCTGCACTCCATTTAGTGTTTTAATGTTCAACCTAGTATTCTTGTTCCGTTAGTATTTTTTACATAAGAACTACACGTTTGTTGAGAAACTTGAAGTGATTTTGTAATGTTCTACTTTGCAGGGCACCTGAAATTCTATTAGGTACTAAACAGTACTCAACAGCAATTGACATGTGGTCAGTTGGATGCATAATGGCTGAATTGTTGGCCAAGGACGCACTTTTTAAAGGGAAAAGTGAAGTTGATCAGCTTGATAAGGTTAGTTTTGCCTCATATTACTTCAGATATTTAATTTTTAATTTTCCTTGCCCATTTCATGATGTGCATCTCTAAAATGTTTGCAGATTTTCAGAACTCTTGGCACACCAAATGAGACAGGTTGGCCTGGGTTAAGCAAATTGCCAGGCTTCAAAGCTAATTATGTTAAACAACCGTGAGTTTTCCCCCCTTTAATTTATTTACTACGACTGTAGGACTTTTGTTCTCCTTTTTACCAGCTATTATGAAATTATCATTGTAATAGTTTCTGAATCTGTTTCAGGTACAACCTTTTGCGCAAGAAATTTCCTGCCGCATCTTTCACAGGATCCCCAGTGCTCTCTGATTCGGGGTTTGATTTGTTGAGCAAACTCTTAACATATGACCCTGAGAAGGTAAATATTTATTATGTTGGGACTTCTAGTTTTGAATTTAGTTCCATTGTTTTTATTTTTTATTTTTACTTTTCGGCTCATGAGATTTATAAAGGTCTTCTTTTGGTTTTGCAGCGAATAACAGTGGACGCTGCTCTTAGCCATGGCTGGTTTCGTGAGTTCCCTCTACCCAGATTTGATTACAAGCCAACTCCCTCTTCCAGATAGGTACCTCAGCAGCAGGCAGCGTGAGAAAATCTTATAGCCCTTTAGAATAGCTACAGGAAGGGAGAGTCGTTAGGCACTGCTGGTTTATCCTGTGTATATATGTTATCAGGACCAACTCATTATAGGTGATGAAATTTGGTGTACATAATTGGAATTGTATTGTTTTCATTCTCATCTTCTTTATGCGTTTAATTTGAAACCCTCTGTTTCCTCTTTATTCATGTTTATACTTTGTTTGCAAGTGATTTCGTGCCTTAAAAGAAAGGGAGGATGCATTATTGGCATTTCACACTTGGGGCAGGAAGTTTTACAATTGTAAGTTACTTTACTGCACATGATAGTTTTGAGGTGTATTCAATGTATTGTCGGTTCATGTAATGAGGTGGATCCAGTCTTTAATGTTTTGTTAGTTCATGCTGCTCAACCTCCATTTCTAATTTGTGCTGCTATGTTAAGTCATTGTCTTGTTTATACGCCGTGCTAGAAATATTCAATTAACTAAGTCGAAAGATCTTGTTTAACTTCTCTTCAATTTCATGGTCAAAAGAATCATATTAGTTTATTAGCCAAATGCAAGTCTGATTCTAGACCGCTTCCAATAAATAAAGAATAAGACAGGCTTATCTAGTTTATGAATATGTAATTAATGTATTTGACCAGCTGTAGAGGATTTGTTTTTTGACCATTCGAATCCTCCCAATATGAAGTTTGATTCTGTGTGTATTTCCTCACTAGTGCATGGATGCACTATATGTCTAATGTATTATGATACTTTTACAAAATAGTGCTGGTCAATTTCACTTGATTTTTCCTGTCTTTATGGTGTTGTTTTTTCTAGGTGTTCAAGTTCTAATAATACATGCAGTGAAATTCAGTTGTTTTTTTTTTCAGTTCCCCCTTGGGTTTGATTGCTTGTGCATTCTGTGGTTGCTTTTTGTTTCTGAATACCAGTGGCTGCATTGTGAATCTGAATGTATATTATGCTTTTCTGTGTCGTTGATTATTTTTCGTCTTTTCTTCCCTTTCATTTCCTTTTAATTTTTATTTTTGACCTCTTTCTTCCAATGTTCATTCTTGAGGTAGGAATTACCTTGATATGGCAACAAAGAGTTTTGCTTGCCTGCAGATAGACCACTTGGCTGGTAAGGTTGATGGTTTTTGTAATTTTGTTTACTAATTTGTAAATCTAATGGCATATTCCATTTTACTTTTTCAGAGTATTTATAATTTTATAATATTTGTTAGGTATCAGATATGGGTAAGGTATCAATTTGGATATTGTAAGAGCATTCGGGTTTGTCCTCTCTTCAACCTCTTGTAATCCCATAACTTTACCTACATGATTGTTGGATATCACAGCATGTCTCGTTGTGTGATCTTGCGAATGGTTAAAATGTGCATACAGTTTGCCCATTTTCCCCCAGAAAAAAAACTTGTTTTATCTGATTTCTGAAAAGAGAATGCTCGGGTAAAAAATCATAGTGAAAGCTGAAATTGATTCAGGAAAAAAGAAAAGAAAAGAGAGAGATCTGTGATGTAAATCAAGATGTTTTGTGCGCTGTTCATTTCTACCTTTCAATTTTGAAGCCCTCTAGTCAAAAGTTGTATGGGTTGAATCAGACTAACCAGTGCATTATGGATGAGTCTGTATTTTTTTAGTTTTCGCTGTATGAGCTTAATGTTGTATGTTAGTTGTGTAAAATCTGCATGCCAGGCCGCTTCATAGCCAGCATGAACAGCCATGATTTCAAGTTCTTAGATGTGAGGAGGTGGTAAAGACCTCAGATATTACAAAGGTTTCTATCAAGAGAGACCTAGAATCACGTAATGTTGCTTTTTAAAGTGGTGTTTCTTATATTCAGAGGATTCGACATCCAATTTGATTATTCATGTTATCTTTTTCGTCAACTCCTTTGATGCAGGATGCGTATTTAGCCTTTATGCTACAAATTTTGAAAGGAAATCCTCTGTAATTCTCTGCATGTGTGAAGTCACATGAAGATTTTATGGAAGGAAATATGAAAATTCCCCGAATTCCTCATTCCAACAGCTTGGTAGTAAACATCTTGACATACATTTATGTTATCTGTATTTAATATTTAGTAATGATAAAGCATCAGTAACTTGTAGTGTGTCCCAACACTACAATCTTCAAGACCAATATTTAGTCTTGAATATTTGATCAATGAAAATATTTGATTGTGGTTCTTCAATGTTCTCTGGCTTTTTATGCCCCTACTCTTCCCGTTCTCCTTTCCAGTTTTTAGTGGTTGCCGTGATTAAAGCAAAGTGTTTAAGTTGTCCTTCTTGTCCTTGTTGCCCCTGACTACGACAAGCACATTATGTTTTAGAGCATAATGTCAGATCATAATGAACAATGCTTGCCAAGAGCATCTCTCTTTACAAGTTAATCGAGTAGGGATGTTCATATAGTAGGGACCAAAAATAAATGAAATGAGCACTAGTCAAATTGTGATTGTGAAGAATGGTTTCGTACATGTAAGCTGTGTTGGATTTCATGAGCTACTTGGTGTAGTTTTGGCCATGGCCAACACTTCCCATCGTTGCAAAATGAAAAAGAGAACGAATCCTTATGGCCAAAATGACAATTTCATCTGTACATGGTCCTCTTTAACAAGATCTGGACCTTAATGGTTTTAGTAGATATTTGAGCAGATAAGAATGTTTTCTAATGCGGACAGAAATGGAGGATTTATGGATGGGAGTGAGTGTTTGACGCTTGACAATGTGCATATCCAACACGCATAAGAGATGGCCAAAAACAGAAAAACTCTTCATTGAATGCTGAACTCATAGCCTGCAGACAACATGTGGGTAAATGTGTGTTTGATATCATTGATCTGAAGCAAATGAAAACCCCAGGCTTAACCAAAAAGAGAAAAGAAAAAAGAAAACCCCAGTTATGAACGCTATTACAGGTGTATTGCACGTGTTACTCCTGCCCCTAAAATACAGCAGAAGTCGTGAGGTACCCTTAAACCCAATGAGTGTGTCTAAATCATTTAGTGGTGAACGTTATTGTCTTCCCAAGCACAAAGAGAACCAGTGAGAGCTCCACAAAGAAGATAGTATTGATGAGTGCTCGATCAACCGTCCATCCGTATATGGTAGCCCCACCAGGGTTGGACTGCATGTACGTCACTGAAAAAGGCAGGAAACCAACCTTGTAAAACTCAAATCATCCACAAAAGCTAACAATATCAATGCATCATGTATGTGAGTAATCAGAGCATTCCAGTCATATTTGTGCAGATTGGTTGGCCAAGCTCAGCCTTTATCATCATGTGCGTCTCTAAGCAGCCCTAAACCCTAAACCCCATGAAGCTCGGCCTTATTTGCATTGTTATGTGAGGATAAACCATCCTTTATCAAATACAATGTGGGAACTCCCAAAACATATACATAAACCGAAAAACTCAACAATCAGACATTGTTACTATTTGGTTGTTCTTGTTTTGAACATGAGAAGAAGTCCTAGTCAGCAGGATATTGACTATAGGGGTTGCCCATCTGTAAGCTTCTGCTTTGGTTTTGTTGATTGCATAAACCACTCCAACAGGGAACTCAAATTTAGATAAAACAAAATTGATTTATAACTATTTAATAATGAGAATGGAATCAACTTAAAGTCATCGTTCTCTCTCGGTTTCTTTCTGCAATGAGATACCTCTCAATTGCATTAATGCAGGAAGTAGTTAGTGGACATACCAAAAGCTTGTCTTTTGTGATACAAGGACATGTATGAAGCTAATTGTGTATTTGTAGGCACTGGCACATAATCAACGGACTCTAGATCACTTTCTGAGTAGCTTATGGGTATTGAACCAGCTGGATAAGCAGTCTCCACGCTCCCATTATCAATTCCCAGTTCAGAAGCATCATTTGAGCTGCATGTGACCAAAGCATGCCATCTGCTAGTCACTGATGCAAGACCTTGAGCTCTATGTGAAATCTTTGCAGCTGCTTGCAGGCATATAATTATGCCAACTAGCTCAACAATAGAGGAGACCTGCCATAGTCATGATCAAGTAATATAAGTTTAGCTTGAGAATGTTTGAATTGACATGAGACAAGTTTATATGGCCAACAACTAGTTTCTTTATGATTCATGTGAACCATGTTTGAAGAATATTGTTCTGAACTTACAGCAAAATCTCCTCCATTGATGAGATTGATGATTTTGCGGTTACCTGTTGTCTGCAGTAGAGCCACAAACTGGCTAGCTGTGACAACTAAAAGTTCGAGAAGAAGATAGATTCGGAACCTGTGGCTAATCTTGGATAGATAATGTGTTAGACGAATGTGCTCCTCAATATATGCAGAAACATCCAAATCCCTTTCTAAAAGCTTCCCATAGTTCTCAAAGTGTATCACTTGCAAATTGCACACCAAATTGAACAAAGCACTGCCTGATAGGAAAATTATATTTGAATACGTCCATGATACAAGCAAAGCAAATAATACAGCAACAGATTTCCACCATGAATCTTGAGGAATATAAAAAACACGAGTGACTTCACGAGCAGTCTTCAGAAGGAAGCAGGGTAATACCCACACTGCCAGCAAGCGGAAGAAATCCTGAGGAAGTGGGATACACAACATTATGATCCCCTGCTGTATATCTATAATACACAATGGAAACAAGATATTCCCAATAATCAATTTGTGTGAGACAACCAAAAGAATAGACAAATTTTCCTACCAAAGTGATTCATAGCACATCAAGAGAGATGTCAATTCAATTTGTGACAATTCAATTTGTGCCAACTTAGGAATCTTGAAGAATTCTTAAATTGTTTAAGAGCTAAAACTCCACCCAAGTGCAAGATATACAGTTAAAAGGAGAAAAAGACAGTAAATTCTAGTAAAAGTATGTGTTAACTTTAGTTTTAGGTTCTGTTTTCAGCTAAATTCCTAAGCAACTAAACAAACAATCCCCCAATTATATAAGTGTATTAAGGGAAAATTGATTTTTAAATCACATAACTATCCTATACATACAGTATAACCATTTTGTAGCAACACATACTGTTCTTTGTTTTCCCTCCTCCCCTCACTATACCAAATTTGTATTTAGCACCCAACAATACAATAACTTATGCAGCAACAGAACATTCACAAACATAAAACAGAAAAGAAAGAAATTGGTAAGGCAGTTCTGGGTATGGTCAAACTCACCTTGATCTTTTGTATATATTCATCACGGAACTGAACCATGTGACCATGATGCCTATCCACAAACAAGAACCTCCTTACACCATACTTGCGGAGGTTGTAAGAAATGCAGAGAAGAGAAATGGCAGCTGCTACAGATTCAGAAACCAGAATCTCAAGCTCGAAACTTTTGATCTGATACTTTGCACAATTGGGGCAATAAGTGATTTCAATAAGTAGCACTGGAAGTGCTACACCTACAAGAAGGAAAGCCAGCCATGAGAGGCTGAAGCTCAAAAGAGAGTACTGGCAGAAGCCAAAGAGCCTGAGAAAGGCTTCAAGTAGATAGAGTGAGTGGTTGAGTTGGGCATCATCTTGTGGGTGTGTTTGTGTTTGTAATGTGTCGATCAGTGGGGTTTGGGTTGTTTGTGAGTCAGGGACTGCCATAGAGTGAAGGAAAAGTGAGCAACAAACAGTTTCAATGGTGGGTCTGGTTCTATTGCATGAGTTCTGATGTTGGAGTGAATTTGAAGTGGAGGGTTCGGTTCAAATGAGAAGGAGAAATGGAATCTGAATTGGGTTTGTTTTATAATTTCGATGTAAGCATGTAAAAGAGGTTAAAGAGTGTTGAGGTTAAAGACTCTTCCATAATGGGGCATGAACATGGAAGTGTTGAAGTTGCTTTTTGTAGTTACAAGTCAAAGAAAGTCCACAAACAGCAAGACAATGAAGTTAATGTGGGACCCATCTCATGTGAGAGATGCCCATTGAGGCATGCCTCATGCAAGATTTAGCCGTGTTGAGGTTGCCTTTTGTAGCTGCAAGTCACAGAAAGTAGACAAATCAGTGCATCAAAAAATTCTTTAGGCCACTTTACTGATTATGGTAATGGAGATTGGAGACTAGATTTTTTTTATTTTCAACATGGTTTCCAAATATTATGGGACCTCCAAGGGTCAAGGAGCTTCACCAAATTCATATTTCTCCCAAGTTCCTAACCAAGCGTCTCTTTCTCTCACATTAGTTTGTTTTATTAGTATTTTATAGCTTTAAAGGAAATTTAAGTGTATTTTAATGAATGGCCTTCTTAGCCATTTAATTTTCGAGAATTTATAAGATACTTCTATTTTGATGAAAACAATCTAATATTAGTATTTTCTTCTTTATTTGAACTTGGGACTTATAATAAGGAAAACCATATTGTTAACTCAACAATAAATTAGTTATATCATTTTTTTATGTATGACATATAAATTTGTACACGTTAAATCTTTTTGTATTTGTTTACATATCAGTATATCACACCGCCATACTTAAAATTTTGTAATCTGTTACACCTTTTTTTTTTCTTAATCTATTTATATATCACGAACTCAACCAGAAATGCTTCTGAAGGTAGTTGGGAAATGACAATCGACTTGGACTGCATCAATCCACGGACGCTACAAATTGACAGAAACCTGTCGGTCAAATTTAGCATTTGGAGATCAAACCAATTAAGCCACCTTTTCCAGAAAGAGCTACAACTATCTCATCTTTTGGGATCGAATGGCTAAGAATGCATCTTTATAAATCCGTTAAAATTTTGATTTAGTTTAGTTTACAAACCAGCATACAATTTTTTATGTGATACGTCCCACAAAGCTTTTTTAGCCAACTACAATATCTTACCACAACTTTTCATTTCATATCATTTTGTAATCAAATTATACAACTCTGTATGCCTTTAAGAACATTCGATTTCAGTGGGTTAATATAACTTCGAGTGGTTGACTAGTTGGACCGAAGAATCATCAACCAACCTAACGGTCTGTGGAGTTGGGACTTCAAGTCTTAAGCTAATTATTAGCGTGGCCAGAAAGAGAAAGAGGTTCTTTGGTATAGTGTATGTATGATATACAAACAAATCTAATAATAGAGAATCTAGATTTTAGTAGTGAAAATGTAAACTTGTTTATGTTTAAGAATTAAAAGTGTGAGTGGCCAAATAAAAATTAAAAGTGTGACTTTATAACATGTGATGGCTGTATGCAATGATAGAGTTTTCCGAAAGAGAAACACCTTGGAAAGCAAAACAAGACTTGTGTGCATCCTATGCATCGAGTCGGACTTTCACAAAAGTGGTAGTGAGACCCAATTTTTTCAATCAGCTCCATTGTATTATGTCATATCAAGAGATGAATAGCTTGTCTATTCAAACAGAAACAACAGCTAGAGATGGGAGAAAAGAAAGACCTACAAAAAGAGTCTTCAATTATGAATTTCAAAGTATTTCACAGAATAATGTTTGGATATACAATTGCACCAACATGCATATAAAGTTATTTATAAGGCTTACATGCTCGAACTCTGATCAGCAACTCACCAACTGTGACTTCCAAGATCTCATACATGCTGAAGAGCATGAATAAGTTGTTCTGTCTAATTGAATGCCGGTCTCTAGTTCAAGTCCTGGATGGCCCGGAAATACTCAGCAAGCTCTCTTCCTTTGAATAATAAATCATAATTTAGATAAACCACTTGATAGAGAAAGATTAACCAGCTCCCTCCTCAAGATCTTTCCTGCTGCAGATTTTGGAATAGAATTGATAAATGCTACACGTCGAATCTTCTTGTAGGGTGCAACCTGCAATGCGAAATACACCAACTCTCAGTGTCAAGGCCTATAAAATACAACTTTTTAGTTTTGTGGGAGCAGGAAGAAATTTGCTATTCAAATATGCAGTGGAACCATAGATGCATCATAATGTGAATCATTCTCTTTTGTCATATATATGATGCTATGTAAAGACACCTATTGAATGACATGTGAAACATTGTAAAAAACATCAAACATCAATTTCTCATTTCTGTGCACCATAAGGCATATATATGAGAGAATATGATGTAGCGCGTGACCAATAAATTGCAGGCTATGAAGACAACTGGTATATGCATCTTAATTATGGAAATAATGAAATTAGATAATTTCACAAGTATTCAGGAGCGTACTTGTTTTGCGACAAAGTCCATAACTAGAGCCTCAGTGATATTGCTTTCAGGCTTTCTAACCACATAGGCCATGGGAATCTGCCCTGCTTCTTCATCCAGATACCTGCTTCCGAAACACAAATGGGCAGAAATAAGAACTAGTAAAGACCTTTGGGGAAAATAAAACATGAAAACTACTGTAAATTCTTTTGGAAAATGGTGCTTCTCATCTTTTCTTTTTTCAATGATTTGGTAAGTTCTTAAACTTTTTGTTTTTAATAACAACTTAATTTTAAACTCCAAGAAATAGCATTTCAAAAGAAGCAAATAAGAGATTACAGTCAGCAATTGCTAGATTAATGCCATAAAGCATGAAAAGAAACTAGCTCCTCCACAAGCAAAGAATGTCATAGTACTAGATATACATACGGAATCACAGCAGCATCAGCAATGTCAGGATGGGATTGAAGTATATTTTCCAACTCAGCTGGGGGTACCTGCAGTTTGTTCCAGACATAGAGAGACAAACAATAACACATTACTCAAATCATCAAATGAACTGACCAAATGGCATTTACAACCATCATTTGTTATGAGTAAACCCTCAAAGGGTCTCACTTTCAATCACCTGATATGCCTTGTACTTTATCAACTCCTTCAACCTGTCAACAATGTAAAGGAACCCCTCATCGTCAAAATAGCAAAGATCACCAGTCTTCAACCACCCATCTGAGTCCAAGGTCTCAGCAGTTGCCTTGTCATCTCCTACATAACCTGCATGCACACATTAAAATGGTCTATAAAAGGTCACTTAGATTCAAAATTACATTGTCTCACTCGCACTAACAAAATGTAATGAAATGTAATGGTGCCAGTGTGCCACGACTTAGAACTTGCATTACAAGACCGACTTATAAAGAAATGGTGCTCAAGAGTTCATAAACTGGCTCAAACATTTTCGTTGTGGGAAATTTGGGACATGATAAATGTCTCATTACCTTTCATAACCATAGGACCTCGCAACCACAGCTCACCCTTAAGGCCGGGAGGCAATGCCTCTCCGGTTGCAGGGTCAACAATCTTGGCTTCCATGGTTTCGGCTAGGCGGCCCACAGTAGCATGCCGCTTTGACTCTTCAGGCTCTATCATCCTGGTAGCTCCTCCTCCAGTCTCAGTCAAACCATATCCCTAAACAACATTAACATTCAAACGTTTAACAATTAGCAAGAGTTTATGACTTTATGTGACATCACAATGCCGTTAAGAAGTTGCATTATTGTACCAAAACCTATAAATTACAAGTTGCCTATTATATAGATATACCCAAGACTAAGAATCTATGACTCCAGAAAGTCATCAAAAGTATAAATAAATTAGGGGAGCATATAAATTATGCGATTAACGAAGTCATCAATGTTGTGTACTTGAGATGTTTCATGCCACAAAAGCAACCCATGTTATCTTAATTGGTCATTGACTCAATCATGGATTCAAAAATGAAAAGTCAGCGTAAATTATTCCCAAATATTGAAAAGTCTTATGTCTAACTTCAGCCAATCAAATACTTAAATCAAACCTCCAGTGGTATCAACTTTCTATTCATATGCTTCCCACCACAAAAGCAACCCACATTGTTTAGTCATGAATAGAAAATTTAAAATAATGAATCTGATCCGACAAACAAATAATTTAATTTTTCTGACCTGCACAATTTCCACATTGGGAAATTTCTCGCCGAATCTTTGAGCGAGCTCCTTGCTGAGCGGCGCGCCGCCGCAGCCGAGAACCTGAAGCGAGCTGAGGTCGTATTTCTTCGCGAGCTCGGACTTGGACAGAGCCACGATCACCGGCGGCGACACCGGCATGTACGTTACCCTGTACTTCTCCACCGCCCTCAACATCGCTTCAAAATCGAACCTCTCCATCAACACCATGGTCTCTCCCATGGACACGGATCTAATCACCATGAAGAACCCGAACACGTGGAACAGCGGCAGCGTGAACATCGACACCTCCTGGACCACGGGTTGGGTTGGGTCGGGTTCGCGCCGCAGCTGGTGGAACCCGGCTATCAGGGCGATGAAGTTGCGGTGAGTCAAAATCACGCCTTTGACTCGCCCGGTCGTGCCGGACGAGTATAGAATGGCGGCGGAGTCATTCTGGCTCACCTCGACTCGGGTTTCGGGTCGGGTTTGTGAGCCGGGCCTGTCGAGCATGGAGACGAAGTCGGGGGAGTCGAGGAGGATAATGCTGAATTCCCCCTTGGGGAGCTTGTGAGCGGTGGCTGACGTGGCGAATGCTACGACGGGTCGGGCGAGTCGGACCTGGTGGGCGATCTCGGATTCGGAACCGACTGGGTTGGCGGGCGAGACGACGACGCCTAAGGCCATGAGCGAAAAATAGAGCACCGGGACGTGGAGAGAATTGGGGGAGAGAATGAAGGCCACGTGGCCTTTGGAGAGAGCGGGGAGGAGGGAGTGGAGGGAGAGAGTGAGGGAGTGGATTTGGCGGAGGAATTGGTCGTACGACAGTTGGCGACCGGAGGTGGCGTCGATGAGAACCGTGGTGATGGGCGCGGTTGTAGAGGATTGGAGGAGGTTGAGGGTGTAGTGAGTGATCGAGAGGGGTTGCGAGAGAGGAGGGAGTAGGACCGGAGGTCGGAGAGTGTGGAAGGTCTTGGTTTGTGGGCAGTAACCGCTCTTTGGATCGATCCAACGGTTGGGATTGATCGCTTCTTCCGCCATGGTGATCGAAAATGGTCGGAGCTGAAGCTAGCTTCACAGGCTTACTTAGACGACGTCGTTGTTTAGAAGATGGGAGCTAGTGACGTATTTGACTTAGTTCCTTGTTTATGATGAAGGTGGGTTGAGTTTTTGGGAGTCGTATAAGAAATTAAGAATGGAGAGGGAAACGTGGGTTTAATGCGAATGAATGTCAGAATCAATTTTCTTTCTTGTTTGGTTTTTGGGCAATAAACATGTGGATGGCATGAGAGGAAGCGTTTAATTACCATGCCAGATTTGCCAGGTATGGTGGGTGGACATGGACATACAAATATAGTCATATACAATCTTATCTTCACATTTGGAAACTATCATTTTTTATACTCCAAAAAACTAGCAAATTAATTTTTCTATATTACATGGCTTCTTGTTTTTTATATGAAAGTTTAGTAGCATAAGCTGCATAACTTACTCCTCATTTGGTTGTGTGGCTTCTTGTCCTCATATCAAATCGATTGTCTTACGTATTATCATTGTATATAAATATTTTCTTAAAAAACTGGTCGCATGTACAAAGCATAATTGTATACAATATATCCATACAAGTTTGTCTATAGTATGGTCCATGGACACAAATCTACTGGAGTATTATAAAAACAATGAATTCCTTAAGCGAAGGATTTCAAGTTTCTGTTTTTTTTTTTTTTTTTTCATTCCACACCCTTATTCTTTACACACCATTTACTTAATGCTGTAGCAGAAGATGAAGATGGCTATATATATATACACTCTATATAGGGAATGGACATGGTGACCTTGCTTCTGTTGATATGCGCACAGGTGCATGGTGTTTTATCAGCAAATACATTTTATTTGAGTATGCTGCTTCTTAAATGAGAGAAAAAAATAAATAAATACTGTGAGCATGGCAAAAAGAAGCCTCTTCTTACGAGTACTTGCTTGCAGTGGAAACAAAAATGTCTCTCTCTCTCTCTCTTGTTTTTGTTTTTTTAATAATCTGTAGAAGCAGAAGTTGTCCATTCTGTAGCAGATTGAATGTTACATGAAGAGTATATTGTGGCTCCTATTGAAACAGAGGATGAAGAGCATATTCTTCTGAACTACATATTTGGAAAGGAAATCCTCTGTAATTCTCTGCATGTGTGAAGTGAAGTCACATGAAGATTTTATGGTAGGAATTAGGAAATATGAAAATTCCATGATTCCTCATTCCAACAGCATGGTAGTGAACATCGATCTAGATATATATATATATATATACATATGTATTAATTATATCTGTATTAATATTCAGTAAGAAAAAGAAAAAGAAATGAACCATGAGTCAAATTGTAATTGTAAAGAATGGTTTCTTATATGTAATTAGCTATTTAGCTGGGTTGGATTTGATTAAAAAATTGAGCTAAGTAGCATTTGCCCTATACTAAAATTAAAGAGAAAATTACAATAAAGACTCTGTAATTGTACCAACAAATGCCTTTTTTTTTTTTTTTTTTTTTTTTAAAGAAGGGATAGTCCAACTTGAAACTTCCTCCAACAATAGGAAAAGAAATGCTACTAGACCCATACTAACGCATAATATTTTTTTTTGGATTGTTATAAGAATTAAAAATGAAAAAGTCAAATTACACTTTTGGTCTCTATATTTTAACGAAATGTTCACTTTGGTTCATATTCTTTCATTGGCAATTTTAGAGTTAGTACTTTCAATACAATATCAATTAGGTTCAAATCGTCAATTTCGAATAATTTCTTTATAGAAATTCGACGTAACATCACATGTGAAGACATACAAATGGATAAAGTTGTCTTAAAAGCAACTCACATGCGAACTTGATGCCGATTGTTAAATATAAGTTGATGATTGGACCAAATTATGATCGTATATGAAGTACATGACTAAAATTGATAAAATTATTTCATGATAAAATTAAGGTTTGTTTAAGGGAATTAGAAATTTATTTAAATTTTTTTTAACTAATTTAGACATTTGGTTGTGGTTATAGAGCTTAGTTGTGTGGAAATGAATTTTAGAAAATGAAAATTCAAGAATTTGACGATTATTATTTTTTTCAGAATTAAATTATAAGAGTAGGATTTTTAATAATTTTTTTGAAAGCAATTTGACTATTTTGAGATTATAGGAAATTAGTACTCATCAATACGAGTCCGTAAAATTTTTTCGGTGAATTATTTGGAGTTTAGAGCTATTTTTGGTGAATTTCTGAAGTTGGAGAAAATAGAAAATATGAAATTTCGATAAATTTCGGTAAATTTTGCCGAAGTTTCAAAAATTTCGACGAAATCTTTTCAAAAAATTATTAAACATGTGTTTCGATTTCGACACCCTAAAAAAACGAAATTTTCGGCGAAATTTCAAAATTTAATTCCTTGACTAACGCATAATATTTTTTTTGGATTGTTATAAGAATTAAAAATGAAAAAGTCAAATTACATTTTTGGTCTCCATATTTTAATGAAATGTTCACTTTGGTTCATATTCTTTCATTGACAATTTTAGAGTTAGTACTTTCAATACAATATCAATTAGGTTCAAATCGTTAATCTCGAATAATTTTTTACAGAAATTCAACGTAACATCACATGTGAAGACATACAAATAGATAAAGTTGTCTTAAAAGCAACTCACATGGGAACTTGATGCCGATTGTTAAACATAGATTGATGATTGGACCAAATTATGATCGTATTTGAAGTACACGACTAAAATTGATAAAATTATTTCATGAAAATAAAAGGACAAAAAGTATCATTCGGCAAAAAAAAGAAAAAGAACTAAAACTAGCAACATGCTAATGATGGAGTAAATAAAAAGAAAAGGTAAAACATAGGGCACAAATAGAATTACCTAAAAACAAGGGCACCAATCACATTTTCTCATAGCTCATAGCCTCATGAGGTAATAACATTTGGGGGCTAGGGTTTAACAGTTTCTTTTTGGTGAAGAGGGTTTAAGGTTTGTCTCTCCTCAATCTCTGCGACCTTCACCCACCAAACTTGTCTGTGTGAAAGCAGCGAGTAAAACATGCCTCGTACGACCACACTGGAGTGCCCAGGTTGCCCTCCACTTCGAGCTCTAACCTTCGACGAGCTTGGTCTCATAAAAGGTATCTTATCCTGTCCTTCTTCTTAACCTATCAAAATCAGCTTGCTAATTTATTTGCTTTAATCTAAAGCCCACAATTTTTGTTTCGTTGTTAATAGTCATTGAAGCTCGGAGTAAGGAAAAAGGGAAGCCTCAGATAGTTGAGAAGTGGGGCAGCCCGGAGGCCTCTAAAGCCGTGCTCGCTGCCTCTTTCGATGACCGAAAATCTGACCCAGTATGTGTTGCTTAGTGTGTGTTGGTTTGTTGAAATACTAATGTGCTTTAGTTTCGATTGGGTGTGAGCTGCTTTGTGTTTTCTGAGTTGAAAGTGTAAAAGGATTTCACTCTTATGAATTTGTATGAATGATTATTATTATTTTTTTTCTTTTTGCAATGTTGCAGTTATTAGCTGTAGCACGAAAAAATGGCACGGTGAGTACATCTTTGGACTATGAATATTTCGAAGCAATTTTTGGTTTTTGGTTTCTGCCTGTTAGTTACGGGCTCACTTAGGGGTCGATAACGATTATGCGCCTTGCATGTGTTGCAGATTGAAGTTCTTAACCCTCTTAATGGGGATCTCCGGTTCGCAATCTCTGATGTCAGTGATAGTGGTGGTGTTCGACCTCCAGATGATGCTGTTGTTGGGTTGCATTTGTTTGCCAAACAGAATTCAGAATTGGCTTCTAGGTAATATGCCTTTGGTGCTTTCATGGTTTCTTTTATCGATATCAATGAGAAACCGAACAGTCCCCATTTTCTTATTAGCCAGCTAATTTGAATTGTTGCGATTTCTAATAAAAGTTTGACCATTGAATCATCCTATGATACATGGGCTTAGGTATGGTGGGGGACTGGGGGTGTTCACAAATTTAGGTTCACTCGTTTTTTAATTTATTTTTCACCAATTTCGAATGTAATTGCAGCACACTTGCTCAAATTTATAGCATGTACTTTCAAAATGCAATGATTTGTGGAATGCATACCATACATGCACAATATATTCATACTTCGCATGTTTCATATATTTATTTTCTGTTTTAAGTTCAATTTTCTTGCATGTGTATGAATGCAGACGAGTATCCCCAGTATACCAAATTTTATAGGCTTAAATCTTTGAAAGGTGTCTCAAGTTCACCTATTTTCTGCAGAAGTCTCTACATGTTTGGTTTGATTCCCATCAGTGGCATAGTTCCTTCCGTGTGTACAGTTACTTATCTATCTTAAATTATTGTCTTTGTTAGGTCTTGCACTTTGCTTGCATGTACAACAAAAGGAAATGCAAGTATAAGATCGTTTGAAGTGACTAAATCGCCTGGTGATTTTGCCTCTACTGGGTCATCAAGAACATGGAATGTGTGTCCTGATGGTACTATCTTATGCTCTAAAGTAGATGGAAGTGAAAACTATGCTTTATTTGGAGGGTGAGTTGTCATGCTGAGTAACATACGGTGAAACTGTAAAAGCTTCAAAATATATTTTCTCTTCATTAAAAAAAGAGTATCTTCACAAGCTTGTGACTTTATCTTTTTCAAACTCAGGCAGCGTGTTGAAATGAATGTTTGGGATCTTGACAACTGTACCAAGATTTGGACAGCAAAACCTGTGAGCATTTATCTTCCCTCATTACATCTTGAACAAAATTTGATATATATTTTTTCTTTTGCAAGCAGTATGACCTACACTTATTCTGATAATTTAAACCCTGAGCAGCCTCCTAAAGACAGCCTTGGTATTTTTAAACCAACTTGGTTCACATCTGCCACATTCTTGAGTAAAGATGATCATCGCAAATTTGTGGCTGGCACCAACGGCCATGAGGTAATAATTGCTTACAGTTGGATTGATTATTTTTCTTTTGTTTTCAGTTGGATTGATAATCATATGTCCTTAGAGAGACTACTTGTGGAAAGTACCCTTTCCTTGTGCACTTTGATTGAATGCTGCTTATTGCTTATGGTTTTGGTAGTTTAAACTTACAGATGATGTAATAAGAGGGCAAGCAGTTATTCTGAATTTTAATGGTTATCAAAAATTTGATTTATTATATGATGGTAAACCTCTGGACAAATTAGGGATGTAATATTGATTTTATTGGAAACTGGTTATGACCGGGAGCACTTGAAGTTCTATCATGTTTATTCTTCTTTTATTAGTCAATTTCTTGAGTGCCTACTTCCGTAGATGCTTATTGGAAAAGGGTTTTCTTTGACACCTTATGACTTATTTTATTCTACAGGTTCGTCTCTATGACATTTCGGCTCAGCGAAGACCTGTCATATCATTTGATTTCCGGGAAACTTCTATTAAAGCTGTAGCAGAAGATCAAGATGGCTATACAATCTATATAGGGAATGGATCTGGTGACCTTGCTTCTGTTGATATGCGCACAGGTGCATGAAGTTTTATTAGCACATACATTTTATTTGAGTACGTTGCTTTGTAAAAAAAGAATAAAAAAAAGAATCTGTGAACATCGCAGGCAAAAAGAAGTTGGTGCTTTGCTCTAAAGTGCTCCAAACATTTTTTAGCTTATAAGGGGTGGGGTGGGGATCTAAATGGATTTTGGGACTTTACTTACGGTTAGAAATAGTATAAATTGGGTAAACTTGGTATGTATGACAAAAAATCAGAGTGGGTACATGATACTTTCTCTATTGACTGAGCTTGGGATTTAATATTCTTGCCTGAAGTTGAGTTCACTATGCTTAGGCTGGCCTTGTTTTCCCAAGAACATATCCTGACATGAGGCTCAATTATACTTACTATATCAATTCTTGTCAAATTTGTAACACACCAACTTTTATCAAGACTATGAGTAGAACTTGTAGGAATTCTGTACCATCAACTAAAAATTAAGAACAATTTTATTACAATAGGAAAACAGTTGGTTGAGGTATGGATTTGGACACTATCAGAAATTTAGAAGTAACTCAAGCCATTTGTGGAGCTTACTTATTGAAGAAAAAGCCATCTGTTGAGCTTGATACTTGTTACCTAAATTATGGAACTACGACTAGTGTTTCAAAACATGCATCTGGACTGCTTGTGCCAAAATGTATGCTAAGGAGATCCCTTTGCAAGTCCTGTTCATATTTGAGAGCATTATTTATACTTTGTATATAAATTTTAACATGTCTTGCATAGGATTCTTCATAACTATTAAAGTACTTGTGTGTTGTTCTGTGGAAACAGATAATGATAGACGATGCCTTGATTTTGTTTCTGTTAGTCTGGAACAGATCTTTTTGGACTATTTGTGTTACTTTCTTTCTTTATATTAATGCAGTGTTTTTGCAGGCAAATTGTTAGGATGCTTTATGGGGAAATGTTCAGCTAGTATAAGATCTATAGCAAGGCACCCAGAGCTTCCAGTGATAGGATCATGTGGTGAGTTTGGTTGTAGTTTCTATTTCTAAACTTGTCATTTCCTCCCTTTGTGGCATATTACTCTCTCTCTCTCTCTCTCTCTCTCTCTCTCTCTCTCTCTCTCTCTCTCTCTCTCTCTCTCTCTCTCTCTCTCTCTCTCTCTCTCTCTCTCTCTCTCTCTCTCTCTCTTTTCTCTTTGTGCGTGCACACATGCATTTTCCAGAGAAGTTTACAATTACGTTTGGAACCAAAGTTATCTGCATATATCCCTGATGTTAAGTGCTTCTTTCCTCCTAGGATTGGATGGCTATCTGCGCCTCTGGCATGTAAAGACGCGGCAACCGCTCTCTGCAGTATGTTCTTGGGCTTTATTGTTTTCATGAATTATAAAATTTCTTGGGGAAAATAAGAGTTCTATCTAATTGATTACAACTCATAACATTGTCTTCTCCTGTTGAATTTTCTTATTTATAAATTCAATGGAAACTACATGTCTGGAGAGTAGTGTGTGTGTGTTCCATGTTTTCCTGCATGCCAGAATCATGGGTATTTTTTCTATATTACAGAGCTCCACAACTGATTTTGGAATGCGGATTAGTAGCAACAGTGATGTATACTGCATCTTTGTCATTCTTTTAAATTAATTGTTCTTGTTCAATGGTGTAGGTTTTTTTGGGGCAGCATCTGACAAACTTTCTTTTTGATTCCAATTTTGCTGATGAAGGTTAGTTTTCGTATTTCAGTTGGTGTGGTTGTATTTTCAAGCCCAAGTCATGGTATTGGTAAATTAAACCTGTTATTGTTCCTAGTCGGCTGTTCCATTTTTCTGATAAGTTATAGCTGCATGTTTTCCCTTTTTTCAATGTGTAGGAGCAGAAGGTCCCCATTCTGCAGCAGATCAACTGCTGCATGAAGAGCATATTGTGGCTGAGAATCCTATTGAAGACGAGTATGAAACACTACCTGTGAAAAGGAAGAAACCTAAAGAAAAGAAAGGAAGCAAGAAGGAAACTAAAGTAGAAAGTGGAAACAACGAAGCTCCTGAAGAAAATGGAGTCAAGAAGTTGAAATCCAAGAAAAGCAGCAAAAGGTTAAAACATGAAGATCTAGATGACAAATCATGATTCATCGGGGGCAAACAACAGATAATTTGCTCATATGATAAACAAGCAGAGGGCCAGTGTCAGGCATGCTTTGTGTTCTAAAAGGGCATGATGAGGAAGCAAGGATCAAAGGCAATTGCTGCCTGAAAAAGTTTTGGACAAAACATACGCAATATTGTAAATTTATTCTCTTTTCCTATTAAGGAAATTGGTAGCTTTGTTATTTAATCAGATTGGAGTTGAACTTAAAATGCAATTAAATTTTGTATGAGATTTTGTTTTTGTTAAGATTGTTGTGTTTAAATTATTTGGGGTCAGTGGCCAAAAAAAAAAAAAAAATTATTTGGGGTCATCCTCATGCATTCAGTTAGGGGCATCTTCTATGGAGATTAAACTGACTTTTGGATTCAGAAGATTATGTTATACTCCAACCAAATGGAAAAGCAAATAACAAACTGAATCTTGCCCCTTCCAGGTCATTAATAAAGTAAGTTGTGAAAAGAGCCTAGGTGGGGAAAGCAACGCAGTTCATATAACATTCATTAAAAGAAGATATTATGGCCAAAGGAACCAAAAAAAAGATATATACGGGCACTTAGGGTATGGTACGCTGTAGCTTACAAAGGGAATAACATGACCTTCACATGTATTACTTAAAGCTTGAAATGGTTTCACCTCTTCTACTCAATCCCACTTTTAAATGACTGAAAAAACAAGTTCTTGACATAAATGGAACAACAGATGACAGAACAAGTTTCACTGAACAGCTGATATGAAAAGCAAATCGTATCATATGAGTCTTACACAAGATCAGCACAATTTTATGCAAAAATCACAACAAAAACAATGAAACAGCAAGGGAATGAAAGAAGCAGCATGTTACTGGGATGCAGCTTCATCCTTCTTCTGGGGCAAGTACCTATCACAAGGCAAGCATATAAGCATAAATTTTTCAACATTGTGTTTTAGTCAATGCAGTACTTATTAAGGGTTAATTAATGTTTAGGCTCAACCATTATTGATACAAAAAGGTCAGAACAAATAAAAACCCACTGAAAGGAAGTTATGAAACTAAATTTTTTTTTTGGTCAGGGCCATATATAAAGGTGTTCACCACTAGGGGGGCAATAATAATATCACTGGTTACGCCAATTATGTTAAGAGAAAAAAAATGTCAAAGAAAGACTGTTGAGTTTAATATGTTATTTTTAGTTTTTTCTTTTTATTTTTTATAAATTAATAATGAAACCAGTCAGTTACTTACCCCTGACCCCTTGCCCAGCGAGAGAGTTGATAGAGCTGGACAGTCTCATTTGAGACATGGCATGCCAAAAGTAGATAGTTGCGAGGCTGTACCATCCATGCAAATCTCATAAACAGTGCTGAATAAATGCACATTGCTGCAGAACCAAATTCAAAGTGAGATTATAATCTTGCCATATAATATATATGAAGATAATTTACATCCTTCAAAACCAGTCATTTTGGACCTGCTGTCATGTTGCCAGAAATCATTTCTGGAGGTTTCTGCATATCCGCCAATCCCTGATAAATCAACCCATTACGACCAGAATTAGTAACACAGCTTGAAACACGATTTGAATTCAAATCCATTCTTATCTACTGGAACTCATGGTAGTGAAAGCATACAGCAGCAACGAATCCCCAGTTTGCAACAGGTCCCCAAAAGTGAGTTGTTTTTGGACCAACTGGACTGTTCAAGAATGCTCGGAATGAAGCCATATGTGAAACTTGCTGCTTAAAATATCTCTATAAAGTCATAAGAAAACAACAAAAAAGAGTAAGAAACAGTGCCAGGGGCACGTATGGGTAAAATCTGAACCTAACTGCTATATTCTATTGGTCCATTATGTAACCCAGAAAAGAAAAATGCTCCAGCACTGTATCCCACCCAATGTTACTGTATTGTTAGAAGTCAATCTGCCAAACCTACTTAGAAAGCTTTGAGTCAGCAACAAAACAACCATTCCTTTAAACCCACTTTAGATGATTTAATGCACTTATCCTGTTCTTGTCCTTTAAATCGCTTTAAATGATCAAACTTACTCCTGAAACTCAGCTAAGACATGCTTTCACTATTAATCTCAAAAGATTTCTATGATTGATATTAATTACCCTTGATGGCGATAATAAGCCATAATTTAAAAAAATGCTCACTAAGAATACATAGTAATTTTTTGATATACCCTTGAATAAAGATCATAATTATTCAAGATAGCCAAGATCATAATTTTTTGACCTACGCAATCTTTTTTTTTTTTTGTTTTTTTACTTTTTATATGACAGGAAACACATATGAACAATATCACTATGCCAAGCAAATCAATAGAAATTTTAGCATTACTTGTGAAAGCAACTGTGAAATGAAAAAAAGAAAGAAGATAAATTTATCAATAATGCTTCATAAAATAGTCATTACAAATTATAAAAAAGCTCAAATAGCCCATTAAAAACAAAAACAAAAAACCCAATTTCTGTGTGCGTCTAAGAGTCATATTGTAGTGATTTGGTCACTCAAACGTTAGGGGTTCGTAAAATTAAAAACTGAACTAATCTCTTAAAAAGGGAAAGTCTTTGATAATAAATTTGTTAAAACTCAGACGGCGTTCCAAACCCTAACCCCAATTCCAAAACGTCCACAAC
Source organism: Dryas octopetala (assembly GCF_963921425.1). Lineage (NCBI taxonomy): Eukaryota > Viridiplantae > Streptophyta > Magnoliopsida > Rosales > Rosaceae > Dryas > Dryas octopetala. The sequence continues at coordinate 14,818,585 of NC_141374.1, read as the reverse complement.
AAGCATCATAATGGTGATTACGAAGATGATGATGATGTATGTGAGCTAGGTATGTATGAGAAATATACCTTATCCGAGAAATGGGGAGAGTAATTGGGGACGATCGGCGATTGAATTACAGACAAAGACTCCCGGGAAGCTAACAGAGTCCAAGCAGGTGATTCGATCGCAGAAGAGTTGAGAATAAATTAAATCGTAGTTTTATCACCCAAAAATTTTCTGCCACGCGCCAAGTTAAGAATTTTTAACCCGTGAAATGTAAGACTGTTCTGTCCCCAGTAGTATTGGAGCATCTAGGTTCTTAAACATGTGGTCGAACACATGAGAGTCTAGCTCTCAGCCGCCAGATTTCCACGCAGCACCGTGGTCAATAATATTAAGAGATAATTAGATTTAAATTTTTTAGAAAAATAATATTTAGATAGAGACCAAATGTGTTTTAATTTTTTTTAAATTAATAATAATATATAAAAAATATTTTTTAATTTATAATAAATTCTTTTTAATTTATAAGAAATTTTTTTTTTAATTCATAATAAAGTCATTCACTGATTTGAAGGGTATTTTCCCTTATTTGAAGGGTATTTTTTCTTATTTGAAAAGTATTTCCCCTCCTAGGGTGTAGAGTAGGCTTTGTAGAAGCTGCATGTTAGGTTTTAACTATGAGATTTTGGGCGGAGCTCAAAATCTTGAATTTAAAACTTAACATAAAGCTGTCAAAGAAGAAAAATAAAATGACTTAATTAAAAACCCTAAATCACTACCGGTTTTAGTCTAAGAAAGGCTCATAAAATGGACTGTACTCTAAGTTTCTCTAATATTAATATGTTATTCTTTAAAAGCAATTATCAACATCACTTAAAATAATTAGGGATATATTTCACATTAGAAAATTCTCTTAATAGTTAATACCATTACTGTCATTATTTTTTATTATACTATGAATAATTTTAAAGAAGTGACACACCATAGTAATTTTTTTTAATAAATTATTCTAAAGTCTATTTTACAACCTTAATGATAAACAAACCTACCTAAAAAGTTAAAATGATGAATATATCCACTTTGTACAAATAAAGCCCACGTTATGTTTTATTTCGTATTTTTGGTACTGAGCGTTTGGTGTGTTTTTTTTTAATGAGAAAGTTGACACTGTCACACAATGATAATTTATAGGATGTTTTAACAATTTAAATAACTACTATCGCACAATAATAGTGATTGTCACTGTCTGACAGTGACAATTTCAAAGCGTATAGTGGCATTTTGCTGAGCGCTAGATGAGTTATATCGAGTGCTCGGCTCATTAAAGTAGACTAGCCAGTCATTGTGTTTGCAGGTGAACCGCGCAATTAGGATATTTTTTCGTTTTGAACTTAAAAAAACCCTTTTTTTTTTGGGCCACTGCACAACATAGTATTTAAATATAAAATTAATGGCTAATTACATATGCCACTCCAAATTATGTCAAGTTTGATATTTTGCCTCCTATATTACAATTTTTCACACTCTTGTCTCCCAAATTATGCACATATGACGCTACATGGCCTTCTGCCTAATGCCATTTTCGGCTTCAATTGACATGATAATACTCTCAAATAGAAGGCTAAGTAGTACCAACGTGGTGTGGTGTCACGTGTGCATAATTGGAGGAGAAATTAAGTTTTAAATGGTTTTGGAGTGACGTATTTAACAAACGAAGTTTGGAAACCAAAGTGTTGAAAATTTTGATTTAAAAGACAAAAGTCAAATATGATATAATTTGGAGCGGTATCTACAATTAACCTAAAAATTAAAAACATCTATTTCTATTATACATAAGTGCGGATATTTTATTAAGCAATTGTAAATCAAAATTACATCGTGGGCTTATAACCTCTAAAGCGCAATTTGAGTCCACCAAGTACCAACCTCTAAAATTCTTTTTTTGGATTATCACCAACCTCTAAAGTTAGTGTTAGTGTACCCTCTCGAAAATTTAAAAAAAGTTAGCGTTAGTGTAATCAACCTTCAAAAGATTGGTTTGGCAAATGTGATGCACAAGTTCAATTGGGCATTGCATGGTGGAGCAAGAGCTAGCAGAGCATTTAGACATGATTGAATCCACTGGTTTAACCACACATAGAAATACCCTCTTAAAGCCTTTGCTAATCAAATATAGAGGGAATTGAATACGTGTGCTTAATTTGCTATATTGTTTTGTGTTGTACTCTTTCTCTTTTTCTGTGTGTGCTGGGATAACTAAGAAGGTTGAATAAGAAGAATAACACTAGATTGCATGTAATTTCACAAAATTTTTAGGAAGAAATTAACGAAATGAGGTGATGTGATTGGTATCAAACAAAAATGAAATGATGAGATTGCGCCACACAAACGTCCAACCAAAATAGGCAAACGTTTTCTTATTTTCCAAATACCTAAAGAATAAGACAACTTTGTAGTTACATCACAAACAATGAAAATGATTGATTACCTTGACTTTACTTGACTTTCAACATCAGTTTGATATCACAAATCTAAGAATTTGGGATTTTATGGCAAATATTATCCATTATGAGATATGACGATAAGTTTTAGATCGAAAGTGAAAGTATGTAAAAATATTGGCCAGCAAAAAAATAAAGTGAAAGTAAAAACAAGAAGCTATGTAAGTATAGAAGTTAAATCCATAAACAATGTAAAACCTACAAAATTAATGAGCTAAACTAACTTATAAAAATGTAAATACTTTATGTGTTAATGTCTTATTATGTGACTTTAGTATGGGATGAGTTTTTTTTTTTTTTTCCCTCTCTCCGATGGAGATAGATCTGATCTGATGGATAAGGGGATTAGTGCATTTGTTTTGTGTGGTGCCAATGTCCTCGTTTGATAATTTTGGTTTTGATTGGAAGCTTGTGTTTGACCAAAAAAAAAAGTGGACAGTGAAAAATAATTTGGTTTGAATAATACCATGATCTTAAATTTGTATCTCAATTTCAAATAATGTATCATCAAACATATATGTATTTTATTTGTTAATGAATCTAAATACAATATTGCCACAAAGATTTAAATTTGGAATAACAATGTTTGATTAGTCATCCATGAAAAATGTGGAAAGGGGTCCCCCCACAAAATAATGAGATTAATAAAAGAGATAATTAGACTTAAGTTTTTTAGAAAAATATTTTTTAGATGGAAACCAGAGCTGTTTTAAAATTAGGAAATTAGAATTAAATACCAAATCCCAATAACTTTTTGGTATAGCATGAAGACTATATAATATTTCAATTGAACTACCAAATTTCTTTGGCAAAAAAAAAAAAGAACTACCAAATTTAAATGTAGTTTTTTAAATTATGTCACAAATATGTTAGCCTCTTTGATTTGAACCTTTTTCATTTGACATTTTTGTCCTTTGGCCCACTTATGATGGATGTTAGTTAAAATTTATAAGGTTTTAACAAAATTGCCTTTGAGACTTTTATATTATCTTGAAAATTTGCTAATGTAGTCTCAACTTTACATTTAGTTGTGACTGTACGACACTCACAACTTCAAATTTAGTTGTGACTGAACGACAGTCACATCTAAGTTGTGAGACAGTCACAGTTAAGTTGTGACTTAATTGAAATTTTTTAAAAAAAATTATACTACAATATAGTATAAATAGAGATAAAAATAATACTTTTACTCAAAATAATACATAGTATAGTAGTGTGAGTTGTCTCTTTCAATTTACCAAGACAGTCACAATTAAGTTGTGACTGGATTGATTTTTTTTTTAATACAATATAGTATAAATTAATGTAATATTTGTGATGTAATATTATTTTTATTTTTTTATTGTAGTGGTATGTGATGTAATATTTGCAAATTCTAATACCTTTTACTTTATTATTTTTTTTGACTTTTCAACTAGTACCTAAACTAAAATGTTATTTAATTTTGGTATAAAAAATTATTGAAATTTAGTAGTTAAAATCAATGGACCTTTTTAAAATTTATAAGAAAATCCTTTTAAAACATAATAATTTATAAGAAAATCTTTTTAATTCATAATAAAGTCTTTTTAATTTATAACAAAATCATTTTAATTCATAGTAAAGTCCTTCCCTGATTTGAAGGGTATTTCCCTTTCCTAGGGTGTATAGTGGGATTTGTATAGTGAGTTTTTAATTAAGTCCTTTTATTTTTCTTATTTGACGGCTTTATGTTAGGTTTTAACTCCGAGATTTTGGGCGATTAAAAACCCTAAATCACTATCGATCTTAGTCTAAGAAAGACTCATAAAATGGACTGAACTCTAAGTCTCCCTTAATAAAATAAAGGGCTAATTACAAAATACCCCTCCTTGGTTTAGTGTCATTTTCAATTCCTCCGTAAAGTTTTAATTTTTTCAATATGGTACATATAGTTTTCAATTTAAATCAATGTGTAAACTAAAAAAAAAAAAAAACCTAAAAAAAAAATGACTCAATCTTTCTCAGCCCCATCTATTTTTCTCTCTCTTTGGCTCCCCCGTCGTCTTCCCACCCTTCCAAGCCCCGTCGCATCCCCCTCCCTACCACCGCCGACGACTCCCCCCTCCCCCGGCGGCGACTCTTCTCTCACTTTTGCCCCATCTCGATCTCTTTCTCTCTTACTCCCCCGACGACACATTGTGAGGAAGATTGAGAATTTGAAACCATAGTTTGAAAGTAAGAAATTGTCAAGTAGGAGAACCAATGTTAGATGAGTACCAGAGAATTATGAGAGAAGATATGAAAATGGCTTATTTTGAGAACATTTTCAAAGGTTTTGGTGCAGAGATTTGTTTTATTATTGAAACATGTGCTGAGATTTGTTTGGAGAAGCTCTTATATAAGCTTTAATGAAAATTTTTTATTTCTTTCTCTATTTTGTGTTGTAAGAAATTAATATTTTTTGTTGGTGGGGAGGGGATGCAGCTAGGGAGGGTGGGGTAATTGAGTCATTTTTTATTTTTTTTTCATATTTTTTTATTTTTTTTTAGTTTTTACATTGACTTAAATTGAAAACTATACGTATTACATTGAAAAAATTGAAACTTTATGAAAGAATTGAAAATGAAAATAAACCTAGGAGGGGTATTTTGTAATTCTTGGGTTACATTGTTTCTCAAATGACACTAGAAATCAGTCCAAAAAAAAGAAAGGCACTAAATAATGCCTGTGCTGTCCCTTAAAAGAAAGGCATACTGTTGGTGCAAATTATTGATGTATCTCTAGAGTCAGTGTCGGTGCAAATTATTGATTGATGTAAACAGATGTATCACGATTTCACGTGTGTTTTCCAATTGGGCTTCCCTAACCACACGCTTTCCAAAAGAAATATTATTATTATTTCCTAAAATTGTGAAAAGATATGGGATAGGATATGTCGCCTGATTGGATTGGTGATGTCGCCTGATTGGATTGGTGATTTTATAAATAGACCACAACCTGAAGTGACAACAGAGAAGAAGAAGTAGAAGAAGAAGAAGAAGAAGAAGATGTTAGTGAATATTGAAGCATTCTTCTCTTTGTTGCAACCTTTATCCTTCACACTACTTCTTCTGCCCATTTTCCTCATCCTTGTATACAAATGGTCCTCCAATACTACTACTCCAACATTAAACCCACCACCTTCTCCACCAAAGCTCCCTATCATTGGCAACCTTCACCAATTGGGCTTGAACCCTCATCGCTCACTCCAAGCCTTAGCTCAAGGCCATGGCCCTGACCTCATGCTCCTCCATTTCGGGAGCGTGCCAGTCCTTGTTGCCTCCTCAGCTGAGGCTGCCCGCGAGATCTTCAAAACCCATGACCTCACATTCTCCGACAGACCCAAGTCCACTGTCTTTGAGAAGCTTGTCTACAATCACAAAGACGTAGCAACGGCGCCATATGGTGAGTATTGGAGGCAGCTGAAAAGTATATGTGTGTTAAATCTTTTAAGCAACAAAAGGGTTCGGTCTTTTCGAGCTGTGAGAGAAGGGGAAACGAAATCCATGATCACCAAGATAAAGCAGTCCTCATCATCAGTTGTGAATTTAAGCGAAATGTTTGTGACGCTTACTAATAATGTTGTCTGTAGAGTGGCTTTTGGGAAGAAATACAGTGGTGGGGAAGATGGTAGAATCTTTCTGAAGCTTGTGGGGGAGTTTATGGAGTTATTAGGAGCTCGTTTTATTGGGGACTATATCCCATGGCTTGCTTGGTTGAGCCATGTCAATGGCTTAGATGCTAAATTAGACAAGGTGGCTAAACAGTTTGATCACTTTTTGGAGAGAGTGATTCAAGAGCATATAGATGGCCATATTCATATTGAGAAGGGGGATGATCAAAAGGATTTTGTAGACGTTTTACTTGGGATTCAGAAACAAAACTTGCTTGGCTTTCCTATTGATAGAGTTACCATAAAGGCTCTCATCTTGGTAAGTATATATTAGTAACTCTGTATTTGTGTGTGTGTGTTTGCTTAATCAATATTAATTCTTGTAGGATATGTTTGCTGCTGGCACGGATACAACGTATACAGCCCTGGAGTGGGCAATGTCTGAGCTTTTAAGGCATCCAAGGGTCATGAACAAATTGCAGAAGGAGGTAAGAGGGATAGTTGGAAACAGAACAGAAATCATAACAGAGGATGATTTGGTTGGAATGCACTACTTGAAGGCGGTGATCAAGGAGGCTTTTCGCTTACATCCTCCATTTACATTACTATTACCCCACAACTCGACCCAAGATGTGAAAGTAAATGGTTACGACATCAAAGCCAACACACAAGTTATAGTGAATGCATGGGCAATTGGAAGAGATCCCAAGTCATACAACAAACCCGAGGAGTTCGAGCCAGAGAGGTTCATGAATAGTGGTGTAGATTATAGAGGGAACGACTTCGAATTGATTCCATTTGGGAGTGGCAGAAGGGTCTGCCCAGGAATTCAGTTTGCCATGGCTGCTTATGAAATTGTTTTAGCAAATGTGGTGCACAAGTTCAACTGGGAATTGCCTGGTGGAGCAAGAGCAGAGGATTTAGACATGACTGAAGCCAGTGGTTTAACCACACATAGAAAATATCCTCTTAAAGCGGTTGCTATTCCAATTCCAAACAAAACGTGAGTAATGAGTATGGCCTTAATCCTATGTATGTGTAATGGGGATTGTAATATTGCTTTAATTCTTCGTTGTCTTTTATTATATCTGTACTGCATTATGGGTTCGTGTGTGTGTGGGAGTAAGAAGGAAAAGGAATCAGATTGTATTATATATGCTATGCAGGCTTGGTTATGAATAAAACATGTATTTTATATTCTGAGGACTTCTGCCTAAAGAGGCTGCATATAGCCCTGCAACCCCCAAATGCCTCACCTCCTGCACTGTATATCCCTGCACTCTAAGTAACACTAAATTTATGTATTTATTTATTTATCCATTATAATGATCCTGCATTATGATTTTAGTTGAGTGTCTGAGAAAAAAAAAAGAGTTAAGTGGGAAGAGATAGAATTAAAATTGGGTTGTAGAGGGCTAAAAAAGACAAGGTGGCTAAAGAGTCTTGACTTTTTAGATGGAGTGGTTGAAGAGCACATGGATGATGAATGGATTTTTTGGACGTTTTGCTTGGGGTTCAGAAAGAAACAAAACTTGCTTGGTTTTTCTATTGACAGAGTTAATATAAAAGATGTGATCTTAGTAATTAATTCTCTCTCTCTCTCTCTCTCTCTCTCTCTCTCTCTCTCTCTCTCTGACATTGCACAGCACATACAAACAATTAATTTAATCAACTTTGGTTAATCAAATAAAGTATGGAAAGAGAGATTCAAAGTGAGTAGTTACTAATTATTCAACATGGAAAATAGAGACCCCTTCAGGTGTACGTGTATTAATCTAGTAGATCCAATTATTTCCGCAGTTGAATCGTTGATGATGGCAGTGGACATTATAAGTTTGGAAACCGTCAAATGATGGTTCTTCTTCTTCTTCCCTTCCTCTCTCTCTCTCTGTGGCTGAGAGCTCTCTATCACATCTTCCACAGCCTTCCTCTCCACTTCTCTCGCCCTCTTCATCATTTAGTCAAACATGTATGAATCTTCTCTCTCTCTCTAATGCTAAGAACTTTAAGGTTGTGTTGGTTGGTTGGTTTTTTTTTTTTTACCTTTCCTTTTTCTTTTTGCCTTTTAAATTGCTGATATGATCTTTGGTTTTTTGAAGGTGTTAATTCTAGCAGAGTGCCTTAATTGAGTAGACCAAGTAAACACTATCTATGGTTTGCACAGTTGAACTATGATATGGAAATCCTTCAACTATGCTTTTGACTTTCTTATTCATTTTGCCGAAACATTCTAAAAAACATCACTATCTAGTATGAGAGACTATTTTGTAAGAGTTTTTAGATTAATCCAATGACACATATTTAACATCACTTATATCCAGTTTATTACCCAATAACCTATTTTAAATTACTAACTCATAAAATAAAATAAAAACTCACCCAAACTGTAAGATTATTTTTTATTTATGTTGCAGCCCAAACATATATATTTATAATTTTATAGCCCACCCAACTAAGAGTTAGTTAGCTCAATCTATTGAGTTTTAGTTCATTTTTTTGCCAGTGAAACATTAATTTTAAGAAGTTAAGGACTAATAAAATTTGGTTAAGAATAAATAGGTTGGGCTAACTAACTCTTAATTGGGTGGGCTATATATATACTTTGAGTGGAGCTATATAAGCCACTCTATTCTACTGAGTTGACCACCTTAACACAATTTTTTTTTCATAATTCCTATTTTGCTCTTGTGAAAATAAAAAATTAAATACTAAAAACAAATTTCGGAATACCCAGCAACCCCGACCCCACCCCCAGCCGCTACCTTAAATTAAGTGTTTTAATGAATTTTAGGGGATTCATTTTCTAGGAAAATTGAAGAATTAATGGCAATTAAAGAGTGACAATTTGAAAACAAATATTAATTACATAATGGCATAATTTGTAAATAGTATAAATCTAATGGAATATTGTTATTCTACGTGGATCAGGATTTCAAATATGAGCTATAACTATTAAAAAAAAAAGTAATGGTGTTAGACTCTAAAAGAATGTAATTTAATGGACTAATATCGAAATCACCCATTAAAATATTACAACTAAAACAACATCTATTATATAAATATTTTTCAATAGATCAAGAAAATAGAGTTCATAAAGTTCAAAGCTTCATAGCAAATCAGCAAAATATAATCCTCATTACATATAACTCCATAAAAATAATACAAAGAACATTAATTAATATTTGTGGGAATTTTAAGAGAATCTAGAATACAAAGAATCATTAGAAATAAAAAGTAAAATGCTATAAATTTGACATTGAGTTTATATATATATTTATTTATTAAAAAAAAAACAAATAAAGCTTATCGGGTCGGGGATGGGGATGGGGATGGCTTTACTATCCCCGCTCCGTCACCGATAAATAAATCTCTGAAACCTGATCCCCAATCCCCAATCCCCGATCCCCATTTTGTCCCCGAAATCCTCTATAGGGTCGGGTCCCTGTTAGGAACCTGACCCGATGGGGATTATTTCTGTTCCTACTTGTGCCTAAAGAGGCTGCATATAGCCCTACAGCCCCCAAATGCCTCACCTCCTGCACTGTATATCCCTGCACTTTAAGTAATACAAAATTTATGTATTCATTTATTTATCCAATATAATGATCCTGCATTATGATTTTAGTTGAGTGTCTGACCAAAAAAAGGAGTTAAGTGGGAAGAGATAGAATTAAAATTGGGTTGTAGAAGGCTAAGTAGGTTGGGCTAACTAATTCTTAATTAGGTGGGCTATATATATATACTTCTGGCTACAAACATAAATAATACATACTTTTTTCTAAAAAAGCTACATAGGGTCTGTTTGGCACTACTTCTTAGAAGCGTTTATAATCAGTAGCGCTTTTGATAAAAACGCTTCTACTCATAAGCACATACAAATTTTTATAAAAATTTCAAGTGCTTCATGCAAAAGCACTTGAAAGTGCTTCTTGAGGTAGCACCTGTCAAGTGCTTCTCAAAAAAGTATTTAAAAGCGTTTTTATAACCCAAAAGCACTTTTATTTATTTTTGCCACACGCAACTAAAAGCGTTTTTACTAATTTCAAAGCGTTTTTGTTAATTTTAAAAGCAGTATCAAACGGACTAAGCTGGTAGCCCTGAGCAAGTTCTGCCCTTGGTTTTAATATATGGTTAGCTGCTGAGGAAGGGCTATCATTGCTTGAGTCATAGTCGTATGAGGACTTTCATCATTAATAAAATTGCAATTTTTTCTCTCAAAAAAAAAAAAAAGAAAAGAATATGGGAATATCACAATTCGCGTATCTGCTATATAAGATAATAGAGATCGTGTAGAAATCACAACCACATACACATTTCTAGTAGGCAATCTTTTTGTTTTGTAAAACTAAAAAGATAGTGACCCAAAGACCATATTTGGAATATAAAATATTAAAATTCACACGTGAGTTTCTTTTTTCAAAGCTCACGTGTCAAATGCTTTCTCCACTTACAGGTTTAGAGCCCGTTTAAGATTGTTATTGGACACTCAAAAATTGTTGTGGATGACAATTCTAGATCACTTACAACAGTTTTGATGTTTGGTAGCAAAACAAAAAATTGTAGTGACTCACTATTCTAGGTGACTCACTACAATTTGGAAAAGTAGGTCGATGCTTGTTTTTCACAATTGTTGTGAATGAAAGTTGGGGGCCAAATTAATTAAAATTTTAAGTTTAGTCATTGTCGAACATTGTTACAGACATTAATTTCTTGCATGAGTTTTAAGAGTAGTTAGTACTTAGTAGTCGGAAGTTTCTATTCAAATTTTGCAAGTGATTATAAAAAAAGTTTATTGCGTAATGTATGTAATGAGTACACTGTATCAAGATTCAGAGGAATAATTCTAATGTCATGACTCATGCATGATATAATGAGTGAAGAGAGATAAAAACTAGCATCGTGATGCATGATGTTATGAGTGGGGAGACACTAAACGACATTTATGAAGATAGATGTATTAGTATTAGTATATGAGTATGATTATAAAGGTAATACAAAAGAAAATTAACATATGAAAATGATTATCCACTATTGGCGTACATGATATTTAAATTTAGGATCTTTCTTCGACAAAAATAGACTGCATGCCAATCATTAAATAAAATATAACGAAAGATGCATAATTTGCTGATAGAATTACAATCACCCACACAAGGGCGCAGAACTAGAAATTTTGGGAAGAGGGCCTAGCTCTTAAAACTTAATGATTGTTTTTTGCCTCCACGTACAATTATATTATAATTATTATAACAATGAAGATTTAAGTAAAATCATATAATAGAATGACTAGTATGAGATGCTGTTTTATAAGAGCCTTTAGATTAATTCAATGATACATATTTAACATTACTTATATCTAGTTTATTACCAAATAACTTGTTTTAAATTACTAACTCATAAAATAAAATAAAACTCACCCAAATTGTAAGATTAATTTTTATTTATGTTGCAGCCCAAAAATATATATTTATAATTTTATAGCCTACCCAACTAAGAGTTAGTTAGCTCAATTTATTAAGTTTTAGCTCATTTTTTCAAGTGAAACATTAATTTTAAGAAGTTAAGGACTAATAAAATTTGGTTAAGAATAAATAGGTTGGGCTAACTAACTCTTAATTGGGTGGGCTATATATTTACTATGAGTGGAGCTATATAGACCACTCTATTCTACTGAGTTGATCACTTTAACACAATTTTTTTTCCATAATTCCTATTTTGCTCTTGTGAAGATGAAAAATTAAATAATAAACAAATTTTGGAATACCCAACAACCCCGACCCCACCCCTAGCCGCCGTCGGCAAGGTCGACGCTTCTCTCTCCCCAAACCCCAGCCCCCCCGAGTTCTCTCTCTCTTCGTTTCTCTCTCTTCCCACCGAACTGGAGGTCTATGGGGTCGCGCCGGCTACCCATGGTGGTCTGGTCAGGGAAGGAGGAAGAGAAAGAGATGGAGGGAAGAGAGTGGGAGGCAGAGAGAGAAGGAAACATGGTGGTCCGGTGAGAGAGGGAGGAAGAGAAAGAGATGGAGGGAAGAGAGGGGGAGGGAGGCATACCCATAATGGTCCCGTGGCTGGGTTGGGTGGGGGTGGGGTCGCGCCGGCCACCCATAGTGGTCCGGTGAGGGAGGGAGGAAGAAAAAAATATGAGTTTTTTTTTTTTAATGCAGGGGTAAAATAAGAAAAAATTGGAAAAAAATCATAAGGTGATCAACTCAGTATTTTAGGATGGTTGAAATAGCCCCACCCATATACTTTGGCTACAAACATAAATAATACATACTTTTTTCTAAAAAAGCTACCTGGGCTACAGCCCATGTTAGCTCTAATTAAGCTAGTTCCGCCCCTGATCCCAATAATGTTGATCAGCAAGTGGCAAAGCCCAGTTGCTCTGATCTAGATCTTATATATAAATGGACCAGCATAAATCAACTATATAACACTTTGGGCTTCACTAACCACGCTTTCCAAAAGAAATATTACTATTTTAAACTCTGGTTGTCTCCTGATTGGATTGACAATTGAAGAAGAAGAAGAAGATGTTAAATCTGCTGAAAATGCTGCAAGAGCTGAATATTGAAGCATCCTTCTCTTTGGTGCAACCTTTATCCTTCACACTACTTCTTCTGCCCATTTTCCTCATCCTTGTATACAAATGGTCCTCCACTACTACTCCAACATTAAATCCACCACCTTCCCCACCAAAGCTCCCTATCATTGGCAACCTTCACCAATTGGGCTTGAACCCTCATTGCTCACTTCAGGCCTTAGCTCAAGGCCATGGCCCTGATCTCATGCTCCTCCATTTCGGGAGCGTGCCAGTCCTTGTTGCCTCCTCAACTGAGGCTGCCCGCGAGATCATGAAAACGCATGACCTCACATTCTCTGACAGACCCAAGTCCACCGTCTTTAAGAAGCTTGCCTACAATTGCAAAGACGTAGCAACGGCGCCATATGGCGAGTATTGGAGGCAGCTGAAAAGTATATGTGTTAAATCTTTTAAGCAACAAAAGGGTTCGATCTTTTCGAGCTGTGAGAGAAGGGGAAACGAAATCCATGATCACCAAGATAAAGCAGTCCTCCTCCTCATCATCATCAGTTGTGAATCTAAGCGAAATGTTTGTGACGCTTACTAATAATGTTATCTGTAGAGTGGCTCTTGGGAAGAAGTACAGTGGTGGGGAAGATGGTAGAATGTTTCTGGAGCTTTTGGGGGAGCTTATGGAGTTAGCAGGAGTTTCTGCTATTGGGGACTATATCCCATGGCTTGCTTGGTTGAGCCATGCCAACGGCTTAAATGCTAGATTAGACAAGGTGGCTAAACAGTTGGATGACTTTTGGGAGAGAGTGGTTCAAGAGCATATGGATGGCCATGTTCATATTGAGAAAGGAGGATGATCAAAAGGATTTTGTAGACGTTTTACTTGGGATTCAGAAACAAAACTTGCTTGGCTCTCCCTATTGATAGAGTTGCCATAAAGGCTCTCATCTTGGTAAGTATATATTAGTAACTTTGTATTTGTGTGTGTGTGTGTGTGTGTTTGCTTAATCAATATTAATTCTTGTAGGATATGTTTGCTGCTGGCACGGATACAACGTATACAGCCCTGGAGTGGGCAATGTCTGAGCTTTTAAGGCATCCAAGGGTCATGAACAAATAGCAAAATGAGGTAAGAGGGATAGTTGGAAACAAAACAGAAATAATAACAGAGGATGATTTGGTTGGAATGCACTACTTGAAGGCGGTTACCAAGGAGGCTTTTCGCTTACATCCTCCGTTTACACTAGTACCCCGCAAATCGACCCAAGATGTGAAAGTAAATGGTTACGACATCAAAACCAACACACAAGTTACAGTGAATGCATGGGCAATTGGAAGAGATCCCAAGTCATACAACAAACCCGAGGAGTTCGAGCCAGAGAGGTTCATGAATAGTGGTGTAGATTATATGGTGCACAAGAATCCAGTTTTCCATGGCTGCTTATGAGATTGCTTTAGCAAATCCGGTGCACAAGTTCAACTGGGCATTGCCTGGTGGAGCAAGAGCAGAGGATTTAGACATGACTGAAGCCAGTGGTATAACCACACATAGAAAATATCCTCTTAAAGCGGTTGCCATTTCAATTCCATACAAAACGTGAGTAATGAGTATGGCCTAATTAATTAATTGAATTATCCATTGTATGTTATGCCAGTTACTACCCTGGACTGTATTTCTTTAATTTTGTTGTTGTCTTGTATTGTATTGTACTAGATTTGGTTGTTGTACTCTTCTCTTTTACTGTGTGTGCTGGAGTAACAAGGTTGAATAAGAAGAATCAGACTATATTGCATTCCATTCTTGCCATACATTGTTTCTCAAATGGCACTAGAAAATGCCTGTGCTGTGTTTACACATGCAACTCCCTCGTGATGCTTCCAAACTCTGCTTCACCGATGGAGGTGTCTTCGAATACAGGTAGCATTGCTCGCTTGTTCGGCTTTATGTACTTTCTGTGTCCCACATAGGCACGGTGACCCTGTCAAGTTCACAGTACAATGGTTAATTTAACAAGTAATGCTAGATGTACCGTATTTTCTGTACCACATCTTTATTAAAATTATAGGACACAAATGCATTGCTCGTCCCAAGGTGGAAACATGGGCCGAGCAATGGAGAGAGTTCTCCGTCTCTCACCAACATCTCCTTTGTCACTAAATTTGGGAACCCTGCCAAAAGAGGCTGCATATAGCCCTGCAGCCCCCAAATGCCTCGCCGCCTGCACTGTAATTAGTAATACAAAATTAATTAATTAATTAATTATTCATTATAATGATCCTGCATTATGATTTGAGTTAAGTGTCTGACAAAAAAAAAATGAGTCAAGTGGGAAGAGATAAAATTAGAATTGGGTTGTAGAGAGCTAAATCAGACAAGGTGGCTAAACAGTTTGGTTTTTTATGGATGATGAAATGGATTTTGTGGACGTTTTCCTTGGGGTTCAGAAAGAAACAAAACTTGCTTGGTTTTTCTATTTACAGAGTTAATATAAATAGAAAAGCTGTGTTCTTGGTAATTAATTCTCTCTCCCTCTCTCTTAAGTACTCTCTCTCTCTCTCTCTATGTGTGACATTGCACAGCACATAAAATTAATTTAAATCAACTTTGGTTAATCAAATAATGTATGAAAAAAAAGATTAAGAGAATAAGAAGAATCAGATTAGATTGTATTGACTTTTCGCTTACATCCTCCGTTTACATTACTATTACCCCACAAATTGACCCAAGATGTGAAAGTAAATGGTTATGACATCAAAGCCAACACACAAGTTTTAGTGAATGCATGGGCAATTGGAAGAGATCCCGAGTCATACAACAAACCCAAGGAGTTCGAGCCAGAGAGGTTCATGAATAGTGGTGTAGATTATAGAGGATGACACTACCATTTTCATCCCCGTTTAAAGTTATCGAGGAATCCATGCCCCGGATACCCATTAAACATTATTAGGGATTGGGGCGGGGAATCCCCATCAAGGACTTGACCCCCATCCCCACCTCGAATCCCCAAATTCTTTTTTTTTTTATTTAAATGCCAAAAATCATTTTTAAAACAACTCATGTCAATTATTATATTTAATAAATATATTTTGGGTTTAAAAAGTTGTTTTCTAACTACAATTAAAATATAGTAAATTAGGATAAACCACCCGAGACATCTTTTTTTCTAAAAGTAACCCACCATATTTTTTTTTGGGACGTTTAACCCTTTGACTAGTGTCCACATAAGCAACTTTCCTTATATTGTTGGATGAGTCAGCTTAATTTAAAACTAAAGTTTATTTTTTCCTAAGATACCATTTACCATATTTAGGTAATATTAGGAGTAGTTAATGTTATTTATCTCTATTAACTAATAATATTTCAATTATTTTTTTTGTTGAAACGATATTATTGTTAATTACTTGTTTCAACTTTGAACATTTTTTTTAAATTAGTTTTGCTTTATCATATTTAATATCAAATCTATATAATATTAATCATAGAAAACTACCCAAAAAAGAATATAAGATTAACGAAGATACTTCTTTTGTGCACCTACTAGCTTTTTTTGTGTGTTGATTTTGTACACCTACTGACCTACTGATTTTTTCATGTTTATTTTGTGCACCTACTAGTTTTTTAGTAATAATAACCTAGACAAATTAATGAATCTATATGAATTAAAGCACCTACATTATAATGAACCTACAAACAATTCTTAGTTGTAGGTTCCTTATTTGACTTAATTATATATATGTATATCACATGCCTTAAATTATGTTTTTTAATGAATTTTAGGGGATTCATTTTCTAGGAAAATTGAAGAATTAATGGCAATTAAAGAGTGACAATTTGAAAAGAAATATTAATTACATAATGGCATAATTTCTAAATTGTATAAGGGCCAACTTGGTATTGCTGTGAGGAAAAACAGTTGTGAAGTAAAGTCAGTTGTAAAGTAAAGCAGTTGAGTGTTTGCTAAACTATGTTTTCAAAAGTGCTGTGAGTGCAAAAAACAATATCAAAGTGTTTGGTAAATGTTAATATAAAAGTGTTGTGACAGTGTATAATTACTAAAATGGACATGATGCTGAAAGTGCCTTTCACTTATTTGTTTTGTAAAAATAAAATGTTTTTTTACTTGTTTTTTAAATTTGTGGCTACAAATTTTTATTAGCATTAATTTTTTTAAGAACAACATTATTAAATAAGTATGCTTACTTTTTTTTTTTTGGTATATTATAATTTTAATCGTACAAATAAAATATCATAATTAATTATCACAATATAAAATATAACTAATAATGGACATACTTTTTAATTTAAAATAAACAAATAAAAATGATAGAAATCAATAAGGGTATTATGGGTAAAATAAAATATTCATTGTTGCTGTGATTCACTGCAGCTTTCAAAAGCACCTATAAGGGTATTAATATATAATGATTTTGTTATCTTACGTGGATCATGATTTTAAATATGGGCTTTAACTATTAAAAAAAAAAGAGTAATGGTATTAGACTCTAAAAGAATGTAATTTAATGGACTAATATCGAATCACCCATTAAAATATTATAACTAAAACAACATTATTATATAAATATTTTTCAATAGATCGAGAAAATAGAGTTCATAAAGTTCAAAGCTTCATAGCAAATCCGCAAAATATAATCTCTATTACATATAACTCCATAAAAATAATACAAAGAACATTAATTAATGTTTGTGGGAATTTTAAGAGTTTCTAGAATACAAAGAATCATTAGAAATAAAAAGTAAAATGCTATAAATTTGACATTGAGTTTATATGTATTTATATATTTATTTATTTAAAAATAAAAAATAAAGCTTATCTGGTCGGGAATGGGGATGGCTTTACCATCCCCGCGCCATCCCCGATAAATAAATCTCCGAAACCCGATTCCCATTTTGTCCCCGAAATCATCTCCTATAGGGTCGGGTCCCCGTTGAGGACCTAACCCGATGGGGATTATTGCCATTCCTACTTGTGCCTAAAGAGGCTGCATATAGCCCTACAGCCCCCAAATGCCTCACCTCCTGCACTGTATATCCCTGCACTTTAAGTAATACAAATTTTATGTATTCATTTATTTATCCAATATAATGATCTTACATTATGATGTTAGTTGAGTGTCTAACGAAAAAAATGAGTTAAGTGGGAAGAGATAGAATTAAAATTGGGTTGTAGAGGGCTAAGTAGGTTGGGCTAACTAATTCTTAATTAGGTGGGCTATATATATATATAGAGAATAACTTACATGTCTCTGTTATAGGGATATGTGTTATCCCAATTAGAGAGAGACAAAAAGAGAGAAAGAGAGTAAGAGAAAGAGAATGAGAGAGATAGAGAGAGAAGGGGGGAGAGGATAGCAGGTGGCATACCTGCATTGCAGGTAAGTCCTTCTCATAAATATATATATATATATATACACTTTTGGCTACAAACATAAATAATACATATTTTTTTCTAAAAAAGCTACCTAGGCTACAGCCCATGGTAGCCCTAAGCTAGTTCTGCCCATGGTTTTAATGTATGGTTAGCTGCTGAGGAAGGGCTTTCATTGCTTGAGTCATAGTTGTATGAGGACATTCATCATTAATAAAATTGCAGTTTTCTCTCAAAAAAAAAAAAAAGAAGAAGAAAAGAATATGGGAATATCACAATTCGCGTATCTGCTATATAAGATAATAGAGATCGTATAGAAATCACAACCACATACACATTTCTAGTAGGCAATCTTTTTGTTTTGTAAAACTAAAAAGATAGTGACCCAAAGACCATATTTGGAATATAAAATATTAAAATTCACACGTGAGTTTCTTTTTCAAAGCTCATGTGTCAAATGCTTTCCCCACTTATAGGTTTAGGACCCGTTTAAGATTGTTATTGGACACTCAAAAATTGTTGTGGATGACAATTCTAGGTCACTCACAACAGTTTTGGTGTTTGGTATCAAAACAAAAAATTGTAGTGACTCACTATTCTAAGTGACTCACTACAATTTTGAAAAGTAGGTCGATACATGCTTTTCACAATTGTTGTGAATGAAAGTTGGGGGCCCAATTATGTTGCAGCCCCCAAAAATATATAATTATAATTTTATAGCCTACCCAACTAAGAGTTAGTTAGCTCAATCTATTAAGTTTTAGCTCATTTTTTTTCAAGTGAAACATTAATTTTAAGAAGTTAAGGACTAATAAAATTTGGTTAAGAATAAATAGGTTGGGCTAACTAACTCCTAATTGGGTGGGCTATATATTTACTTTGAGTGGAGTTATATAGACCACTCTATTATACTGAGTTGACCACCCTAACACAATTTTTTTCCATAATTCTTATTTTGCTTTTGTGAAACTAAAAAATTAAATAATAAAAATAAATTTTGGAATACCCAGCAACCCCAACCCCACCCCCAGCCGCCACTTCTTTCTCTCCAAACCCCAGCCCTCCGGAGTTCTCTCTCTCTCTTCGTTTCTCTCTCTTCCCACCGATCTGGAGGTCTATGGGGTCGCGCTGGCTATCCATGGTGGTCCAGTGAGGGAGGGAGGAAGAGGAAGAGAAAGAGATGGAGGGAAGAGAGGGGGAGGGAGGCATACCCATAATGGTCCCGTCGCTGGGTTGGGTGGGGGTGGGGGTGGGGTCGCGTCGGCCACCCATGATGATCGGGTGAGGGAGGGAGGAAGAGAAAAATAGGAGTTTTTTATTTTTATTTTTTAATGCAGAGGTAAAATAAGAAAAAATTGAAAAAAAATCATAGGGTAGTTAACTCAATATTTTAGGGTGGTTGGAATAGCCCCAGCCATTTACTTTTGGCTACAAACATAAATAATACATACTTTTTTTCTAAAAAAGCTACCTGGGCTACAGCCCATGGTAGCTCTAATTAAGCTAGTTCCGCCCCTGATCCCAATAATGTTGATCAGCAAGTGGCAAAGCCCAGTTGCTCTGATCTAGATCTTATATATAAATGGACCAGCATAAATCAACTATATAGCACTTCGGGCTTCACTAACCACGCTTTCCAAAAGAAATATTACTATTTTTAACTCTGGTTAGTGCATATCCTTCCTGAAAGTGTTGAAGAGATATAGGATTTGTCTCCTGATTGGATTGACAACTGAAGAAGAAGAAGAAGATGTTAAATCTGCTGAAAATGCTGCGAGAGCTGAATATTGAGGCATCCTTCTCTTTGCTGCAACCTGTATCCTTCACACTACTTCTTCTGCCCATTTTCCTCATCCTTGTATACAAATGGTCCTCCACTACTACTCCAACATTAAATCCACCACCTTCCCCACCAAAGCTCCCTATCATTGGCAACCTTCACCAATTGGGCTTGAACCCTCATTGCTCACTTCAGGCCTTAGCTCAAGGCCATGGCCCTGATCTCATGCTCCTCCATTTCGGGAGCGTGCAAGTCCTTGTTGCCTCCTCAGCTGAGGCTGCCCGCGAGATCATGAAAACCCATGACCTCACATTCTCTGACAGACCCAAGTCCACCGTCTTTAAGAAGCTTGCCTACAATTTCAAAGACGTAGCAACGGCGCCATATGGCGAGCATTGGAGGCAGCTGAGAAGTATATGTGTGTTAAATCTTTTAAGCAACAAAAGGGTTCAATCTTTTCGAGCTGTGAGAGAAGGGGAAACGAATTCCATGATTACCAAGATAAAGCAGTCCTCCTCCTCATCATCATCAGTTGTGAATCTAAGCGAAATGTTTGTGACCCTTACTAATGATGTTATCAGTAGAGTGGCTCTTGGGAAGAAGTACAGTGGTGGGGAAGATGGTAGAATGTTTCTGGAGCTTTTGGGGGAGATTATGGAGTTAGCAGGAGCTCCTGTTATTGGGGACTACATCCCATGGCTTGCTTGGTTGAGCCATGCCAACGGCTTACATGCTAGATTAGACAAGGTGGCTAAACAGTTTGATGACTTTTTGGAGAGAGTGGTTCAAGAGCATATGGATGGCCATGTTCATATTGAGAAGGGGGATGATCAAAAGGATTTTGTAGACGTTTTACTTGGGATTCAGAAACAAAACTTGCTTGGCTTTCCTATTGATAGAGTTACCATAAAGGCTCTCATCTTGGTAAGTATATATTAGTAACTTTGTATTTGTGTGTGTGTGTGTGTGTGTGTTTCCTTAATCAATATTAATTCTTGTAGGATATGTTTCTTGCTGGCACGGATACAACGTATACAGCCCTGGAGTGGGCAATGTCTGAGCTTTTAAGGCATCCAAGGGTCATGAACAAATTGCAGAAAGAGGTAAGAGGGATAGTTGGAAACAGAACAGAAATAATAACAGAGGATGATTTGGTTGGAATGCACTACTTGAAGGCGGTGATCAAGGAGGCTTTTCGCTTACATCCTCCGTTTACATTACTAGTACCCCGCAAATCGACCCAAGATGTGAAAGTAAATGGTTACGACATCAAAGCCAACACACAAGTTATAGTGAATGCATGGGCAATTGGAAGAGATCCCAAGTCATACAACAAACCCGAGGAGTTCGAGCCAGAGAGATTCATGAATAGTGGTGTAGGTTATAGAGGGAACGACTTCGAATTGATTCCATTTGGGAGTGGCAGGAGGGTCTGCCCAGGAATTCAGTTTTCCATGGCTGCTTATGAGATTGCTTTAGCAAATCTGGTGCACAAGTTCAACTGGGAATTGCCTGGTGGAGCAAGAGCAGAGGATTTAGACATGACTGAAGCCAGTGGTTTAACAACACATAGAAAATATCCTCTTAAAGCGGTTGCTATTCCAATTCCATACAAAACGTGAGTAATGAGTATGGCCTTAATCCTATGTATGTGTAATGGGGATTGTAATATTGCTTTAATTCTTCGTTGTCTTTTATTATATCTGTACTGCATTATGGGTTCGTGTGTGTGTGGGAGTAAGAAGGAAAAGGAATCAGATTGTATTATATATGCTATGCAGGCTTGGTTATGAATAAAACATGTATTTTATATTCTGAGGACTTCTGCCTAAAGAGGCTGCATATAGCCCTGCAACCCCCAAATGCCTCACCTCCTGCACTGTAATTAGTAATACAAAATTAATTAATTAATTATTCATTATAATGATCCTGCATTATGATTTGAGTTAAGTGTCTGACAAAAAAAAAAATGAGTCAAGTGGGAAGAGATAAAATTAGAATTGGGTTTTAGAGAGCTAAATCAGACAAGGTGGCTAAACAGTTTGGCTTTTTATGGATGATGAAATGGATTTTGTGGACGTTTTCCTTGGGGTTCAGAAAGAAACAAAACTTGCTTGGTTTTTCTATTTACAGAGTTAATATAAATAGAAAAGCTGTGTTCTTGGTAATTAATTCTCTCTTAAGAAATCCAAGGGTCATGAACAAATTGCAGAATGAGATAAGGGGAATAGTTGGAAACAGAACAAATATAATAACAGAGGATGATTTGGTTGGAATGCACTACTTGAAGGCAGTGATGAAGGAGACTCTTCGTTTACATCCTCCACTTGTATTACTAGGGCTGAGGATGTCGACCCAAGATGTGAAAGTAAATGGTTACAACATTAAACCCAACACACAAGTTTTGATAAATGGATGGGCAATTGGAAGAGATCCCAAGTCATACAACAAAGCAGAGGAGTATGAGCCAGAAAGGTTCATGAATAGTAATGTAGATTATAAAGGGAACGACTTCGAATTGATTCCATTTGGGGCTGGAAGGATAGGCTGCCCAGGAATGCAGTTTGCCATGACTGTTAATGAGATTGCTTTAGCAAATCTGGTGCACAATTTCAAATGGAGCAAATCTGGTGTAACCACACGTAAAAGATATCCTCTTAAAGTGGTTGCTACTCCATTTTCTTAATCTAGTCTATGTATTGTATTGTAATGTACTAGATTTGGCTGTATGTACTCTTCTCCTTTAGTCCTTTAATGTGTGCTGGAGTAAGAAGGTTGAATAAGAAGAATCAGATTAGATAGTATTGAATTCTTGGCATACATTGTTTCTCAATTAATGGCACTAGAAAATGCCTGTACTGTGTTTACACATGCACTCAGGCACCGGGTATGCAATCACATCTCGGTTTCTCCTGAAATTCCTTGGCTCAGGCTGCCCCTGAGACTTCCTATGCAACTCCCTCATGATGCTTCCAAACTCTGCTTCACCAATGGAGGCGTCTTCAATCACAGGTAGCATTGCTCGCTTGTTCGGCTTTATGAACTTTCTGTGTCCCACATAGGCACGGTGACCCTGTCGAGTTCACAATTCAAAGCACATTTAACAAATATATCAATCAATGAACTCAAAATGGACTAATTCAATGAGTAATGCTAGATGCATCACATTTTTAAGACACACCTGCATTGCTCGGCCCATGTTTCCACCATGGGAAGGTAGAAAGACATTACTGCTCAGAGAGACAATGTAGTCAATGGCAGCCAGAGCTGAAGACTTGTTCATGTATGGAGAGAGTTCTCCGCCTCGCACCAACATCTCCTTTGTCACCAAATTTGGAAATTCTGCCACAAGTGGCTGCATAGCCCTGTAGCCCCCAAATGCCTCACCTCCTGCACTGTATATCCGTGCACTTCTTGGTGCCCCTAAAGCCTTCAGAAGCCTTCATTTGCACACCACAACTTAGACCATGCTCCAAAAACCATAAAGTGACAAAAAGTGATATAAAGTGACAATTCTGAATTTCTATTATACCTTGCTACTTCTAAGGCATTTAGGGGACAGAGTCCAGCAAGTCGTCGCTGAGTGTAGGTCATGTTCAACCGTCCAGTGAGGTATTCGGGTTGAGACTCCCGAACCTTGGTGATGATCTCATCATATTCTTGGCCTAAACCGGTGAGGCATCCGGTTCTGACCCACACATCTTTCTCTAGCCGGAGATGGAGTCCAATGTAAGGACCTTCTATCCACATTCTCCTTGCTAGTAGATTTCCAAGTTGTCGAATTGGTGCTGCAAATCTTAGTGCATGGAATGCTACCTGAACAATAAACAGAAAATGGGAGCAAATCACAATGACCGCATGAACATAGCAAGTAGTAGGATATAGATCATTAAATGATGGCCTTCTGATCTGAATCTGATGGTGGTGATTGATTTCCTAGTGTACCTTGCATCGAAGCTTCTGCAGATCAGAGGGGAGATTCCTGGAGAGCTTAGAATCCAACCCTTTTAACACAAGAAGGCCTTGTTGATTCAGCTGCATAACACAAGAAGGCCATCTAACTATAAATTTACTTTCATTGACACTGAGAAACTGCTTTAAATTTATAGGTGTATTATTTCATTTTTTAGTTGCTTCCAAACAAGCATCTCATTGCAAAGATTCCCTTACTTGATTGAAGTATCTGGAATAGATCCACTGCGGTGTAACATCTTGTGGAATCTTGTTTTCAATTGTCTGTCTTGACATCAAATGTGTGGAGGGAAGAGATGATACAACTCGTACATCAGCTTGTAGAGTCCTCTTAAAATGTGCCACATCGAAAATATCTGAGAATTCACTGCAATTCCAACACAAACACATCCATTAATTCATCGAATTCCATATACACCAATCATCAAGGCAGAACAATGAGACCATGTTGAACAATTCTTTGGATGGTGTTCAAAGAGTTATTATCAGAGACCACTATTTCAAAAGGAAATACCAAAGAAACTGATACACAGAAGGAAAAGCAGCATACTAGAATCTAGATGATGCCAAAAACAAGTACTTTATGCTTCTTTGATGAGAAAATGAGGACTTTCTTGTGAAACACATTATAACCCAGAAATGGCTGATAAAATGGAATAAAATCCATGTGCTATTTACATCAAAACACACTAATAATGTTCAGTTGCATTAAATTGATCAAAATTAACAAAAGAATCACACACCTTTCATCTCCCCAAATCAGATTGATCTGCAAAACTGGCACAACCAATGCAGCCTCAAGAATTCTTGCAATGACAACAGCATCAACAATCTGATTCCTCTGCTGGTTCAACCCTCCTGAAGCCACCACCACCAAGAACCTCTTCCTCTCCTTCGAAACTCGGGAAGAAGCTTTCCGGTACCCGAGGCTAAAATCCAAGCAGGGCCGGAAGCCTTCACCGTCCGGCTGCTTCCAGAACTCCCTCTCTGCCTCGGAAAGATTGTTCCCAACAACCCCATGAGCCGGCAATGGCACCATCACACTTTCTGAGAGTCTTAGGTGATCATCTTCATCATTGGTGCTTGAAACTGAGGAGTAAAGCGAGGCCAAGAGGAGAGGAGAGTATGGGGACGTGGGAGATGGTGTTGTTGATGAAGATGGTGAAGAGAAATGAGAGTTGCAGGGAAAGGAGTCACGGAAAGAGGGTATGAGGGTGAGGATGGTAATTCCCAAGAAAGTGATGGAAAATATGAGCGAAAGATAGAAGATTGGGAGAGAGAGTGGAGGAGAACAGAGCTTGTTGGGGTTCCTTAAACGAGTCGTTTTGGTTGAGAAGAGGAGGGCGGTGAGTGGAGAAGCTGGAAGTAAGTGGAAGAATGGTGATGGGTTTGTTGTGAAGAATGAGGTCTTCATGTTCCTTGCTTTTGCCATGGAAGCAAAAGCTTTACCATTAATGGTGTTCCCTGCAACTTGAAGCTCTCTTTCTGCAAATCTTGGATGTCAATTCTTGGAGAGAGAGAGAGACAGAGAGAGGGAAGAGTGAGAGGTTTGAAAGAAGTAAGCGAAGGAAAATGAAGGAGAATTGAGAGAAAGCAGAGGAGGCTTGTTCTATAAGGCTGATTCTTGAATCTTGCTTTTGTGTAATGTCTATTTTGCCCTTGGTTTCTTACAGCTGAAAGAGCCGTGAGAGAGCGAAGGTAGTAAAGGGTGTTTTGGTCAAATGACGCAACGCATTGAGAAGTCGACGGTTTTTCCGTTAGTATTTTCCCTGGAGTAGGTTTTACATGGTCGAAATTGCCCTCCAAGTGAAACAAAGCTATGCTAATGCAACGCATTAGGAAGTCCATATTGCAAAAATACATATAACTTATCAAATAAAATTTGTGTTGTGAATTAAAGAATATTTCTTTCATTGACAAGTGAGAAAAGAAAAAGAAAAAGACACATTGGTTTATATAGAATAAAAAGATGGTTTACATGTCCTTAGCAAGATTGGAAGCTTAAATATATACCTAATGGAATCAAAGGTTACTCGATCTTTGCTATTGTAAAGACTAAAGAGACTCCTCCTGATTCTAAAGGACACCAGCATTGCTCACAATGATAGATCATAGATCATATTTTTCTTCACAAATCCCACTTGATCTTTTATCCTTGATGGAATAAACAAGTCATTGGTGTACTTTCATAGTTAGAAGTTTCCTAAATCTTACATAATTTATGCCAAAAATAACGTACTTGTAACTAATCAAACAAAAAAAAAAATAGGTAATGGTAAGGTTTTACTAATAGTTTGTTTTTTCCCTACGAGTCCAAGCCTCTTTAAATCCATCTGTTCTAGTTTGTTCCCCTTTCCATAAAAAAATAATAATTTTTATTTCCTTTACAAAAGTCGAATGTATAAATAAATACTCTTTACCACTCAAACAAAAAGCATCCATGTACTCATTATATTATTTAGTACATTACTACCTACTCTTACTTACTCAAGCTCATTACTTATCCTACTCTTATTATTTTTTTTTCACTTAGGAGTGTATTCAATCGAAATTTTAATGGACTTTAGGAGTTATGGTCTCTTGTATATTTGGATTCCATGGATTCTTGTTGAATTCTATAAAATCCATCAAAATTTAAGGGAGAAAAGTTAGAATTCTCATAACCTTTGTTTTTTGAACAAAATCCATCAAAATTCACCACTTAATAAAATCTTTTAAAATTAATAAGTTTTTTAATACACCTAGATTTCTATAGATTTAAAATTATTTTAAAATCCATTAGAATCTCAAAAATAAAATGAAGTTTATCCCCACTATACTCACCTCACTCACAACTTACTTTTTAATCCCACAACAAGTATTTCTAAAAGGTAAAATTACCCATAAAACTCCAGATCTTAACCCATGATAGTAATTGACATGTTAGTGCACTAGATCAGACGGTGTAAGGATAACATGTACCATTTTCTAAATATCAATTTTACAAAACGATAAATTTATAATTAAAAACTTTGTTAAAAAAGGGGAAAAAGAAAGAGGTGAGTAAGTTAGGTGACAATAGAAGCATTCAAAGAAAATAGATAATTTGGGTACCAAAAAAGAAAATAAATAATTTTCCATGAAAAGTAAAATAAAGAATTAAAGAGAAAAAAGAATGGAGATAATGCACGTTAAAAATGATAAATGGGTCAGTTTGGGTACGGGCCGTACGGCCCAAAACATATCCTACCAAGTTGGCAGATTCGGTAAGTAAATCTCACGCAAAGCGGCAAAGGCATCGAACGGCAGGCCCATAAAAGCTGAAAGCTTAAATACCAAGCACAAAAAGAGCTGAAGCTGAGAGAGAGAAAGTAACATTAGGAAACAACAGGAGAGAGAGAGAGAGAGTGAGCAGAGATGGCAAAGCAAGAACCAAACTGTGAAGGAAGCTCAGTCGTCGTCTCTGATCTCATCAACTTCTTAAACGCTTCTCCAACTGCTTTCCACGCCGTCGGTAAATCTCCTTCATCTATCTCTCCCTCTCTCTCTATCTCTTGCTCTTTTTTTCCTGTTTGTTTCCCGAGAATTCGAGAAAGTTCCCGAATGAACTAACAAAAGAAAGAAAAACTCGTACTTCATTTCCGAGAAGATCTGAATCTCATTTTTCACCAGTTATCAATCAAATTTTCGTTACTTTTTGTTATCTGCTTCGGTTTCTTCGTTTACAGATGAGGCAAAGAAGCGTCTGCGAAGCGCAGGGTACGAGCAGGTTTCGGAGAGAGAGGATTGGAAATTGGAAGCTGGCAAAAGATATTTCTTCACCAGGAACTACTCCACCATCGTCGCTTTCGCAATCGGTAAAAAGTACGAGACTTCTTAAATTCGAGCTTGCTTGTTTTTATTGAATTCAGCTCAGTTTTGTTTCTAAGAAGTTGTAGGAAAAGAAATGGAATTGAAGTTTTAAGTTTACGGTTTTAATTGTTGGGATAGCTAAAAATAAGATATATATTTGTTATGTGTTATTTTGTTCTTTGCTCATATTGTGGAGCTTGTGTTTAGATATGTTGCCGGAAATGGATTCCATATAGTTGGTGCTCATACTGATAGTCCTTGTCTCAAATTGAAACCTGTGACCAAGGTAATATGTGGTTTTTGTATCTGAATTGAGTTGAAATATTAAGCAAGTGAGTTGATGAAGAAATGGACACAATGTGGGAAAGCTTTGAACTTTTGTTTTGGAATGTGGGCGGCTTGTGCAGGTAGCTAAAGGTGGGTACTTGGAAGTGGGTGTCCAGACATATGGAGGTGGCTTGTGGCATACGTGGTTCGATCGTGACTTGACGGTTGCAGGAAGGGTGGTATTAAGAGACGAAAAAGACGGTTCTGTTTCTTATTCGCATCAACTTGTTAGAATTGAGGAGCCCATAATGCGGATCCCTACTCTGGCAATTCATTTAGACAGGTAATCTTTCTGTGCTTCACATGATTGGTTGTTGAATGATTTATGATTGGGACTGAAATATGCATTG
Source organism: Dryas octopetala (assembly GCF_963921425.1). Lineage (NCBI taxonomy): Eukaryota > Viridiplantae > Streptophyta > Magnoliopsida > Rosales > Rosaceae > Dryas > Dryas octopetala. The sequence continues at coordinate 14,790,304 of NC_141374.1, read as the reverse complement.
GTATTTTTTTTCTTTGCTTGAATGAGGGTGTTCTCTCACCTTCGGAAAATATTTGATTAGAAATCTATATGTTCATTTTGTCCTTTTACAGGGATGTAAAAGATGGATTTAAGGTGAATACACAGAGTCATCTTCTTCCTGTCTTGGCAACAGCAGTCAAGGTAATCATTTTATACACTTTCTGGTGACAAATTTTAAGAACATAACATAATTTCTAAGCTTGCAACTATACTTAAAACTTTAAAAGACATTTTTCCTATTGATGGAAATTATTCATAGAAAAAGGAAAAAAAAAAAAAAAAAGACTTGAATGCCTAGCTTCTAGTACTACCATGTGAGCTTGTGAAAATTCTAACTGATTACACGCAATGCAATGATGTTACTTCTTCAGTATTACAATTCATATATTTGATTGGCCACATTAGGTTAATTTTCTGAATTAAGATATCCATTTTATAAAGTAAGAATGCTTATATGATTAATCAACTCGATGAACTTGTATATAAACACTGGACAGCTAACCATGGCTTCATACTCTGTCTGTGCGATACTCAAAATTGAATTTAAAAAGGCTAAATTTTGCAGAACCTAAGCACCAGACAACTACATCATTCTATCTGCCATAATACATAACTCCGATTGTTCTGGTTTTTTGTAATATAATTAATTACTAACTATTTTTTGTATGTCACTCCATTTATACAAATAGTGGAAAAATGATCCTGATTTTGTACAAATGTCATTCAATTTAGTTACAAGGTTGCATATGATTAGTCATGCAAGTCTGTATATGAAATAACCTGTTAAAAAATGCCAGTAAAAGATGTCAAGCCATGTTTAGATTAGGAAAGATAATTACTGATTATGTAGTTAATAATTCTGTATTGATAAAAAGTGCTTTATAATATAGGTGCCCAATGAGCACGGTATTTAATCATTGAAAGTGGAGTAACTGATTCTTGATCTCGTATGGTTTATCTGATAATAGAGTCAATATGCCTTCCTTTCTATTTGATATGGCTTTCTTTTACCCAACAAACTAATTTTTGCAGGCAGAGCTCAATAAAGTGGTTGCTGAAAATGGTCAGGCTGATATTGAAGCTCAGACTAAGAAATCTAATGAGAGAACAACCTCAAACCATCACTCACTTCTATTACAGGTTAGTAAATTCTGGAACCTAGGATTTTGTTTCGATGTTGGAGGATCAATTGATGTTTTGGTTAATTTCCGATTACATGAATGAGTCGGTGGCATAATAAGACAACTATTGCTCTTTCAGATAGATTCGGCTTTGGGTATGCTTTTTTGGTGATTATAGTATTTATCTTCTTTCTTCCAGCTGCTATCAGACCAGCTTGGATGTGAACCAGAACGTATATGTGATTTTGAGTTGCAAGCATGTGATACTCAACCAAGTATAGTAGCTGGTGCGAAAAAGGAATTTATTTTCTCAGGACGGCTAGATAATCTTTGCATGTCATTTTGTTCTCTGAAGGTAAGAAATTTTTAATTTTTTCTTTAGCCTTTCTTCTTCTGTCAAGATTCTAATTGTAGGTTCATAGTTGTGTTTCCTGCAGTACATCACTAGTGTTACTTTCTTATATTTCTTTTTCTTTGTGTATAAGACAAAGTATATATTCTATCATCTATCTTGTGGTTTCAATTTGGAGCAGCTGATTCTTATTTCTTGCTTTATTGTTTGCTTCCAGGCATTGATAGATGCGACATCTTCTGAAAGCAACCTTGAGGATGAGACTGGAGTTAGAATGGTGGCTTTGTTTGATCATGAGGAGGTTGGATCTAATTCAGCCCAAGGGGCTGGATCTCCAGTCATGTTGAATGCTCTTTCACGAATTACAGATTCCTTTACCGCAGATTCTAAGGTAGTGACTCTTTGATGTCCTTTTAATTGTATGGCATTGGGTTTGTTTTGATAGAAAAAAGTTCACTAGTAACTGCTTTTTTTTTTTTTTTTTTTTCATTTAGATGTACAAATCATAGACACTGTACCATAGTAATGGGTCCAGTTCCTTATGACATGCTACTATCTTTTTTCTAACAAACACATGCATTCAGTAAACTATGTTTTCATCTGGAAACCTTGTTTGTTTACACTGCACTGATTTCTTTCCAGCTGCTTGAGAAAGCAATTCAGAGAAGCTTTCTTGTATCTGCTGACATGGCACATGCATTACATCCTAATTATATGGTAGGTCGTTTGATGTAATTATAAATTTTCCAGTGCTGTTACTTTTGCTCCATACTAATATAGGGATCCTTTCCAGGATAAACATGAAGACAATCATCAGCCCAAGTTGCATGGGGGACTTGTGATCAAACACAATGCGAATCAACGCTATGCAACCAATGCTATCACTTCCCTAATATTTAGGGAGATAGCAAGCAATCATAGCCTTCCTGTCCAGGTCAGCTTCTCCCTATTTTAGATATTTTGGTTGCAAAAAATTTAAGGTACTTAATTTCAGATTAGATAAAGTAAAACATCATTCAGCATATGCACGTGATGTGAATTGCAAGGAAGTGGAAAATTAAATAACTGAAACCTTTCCCACTTTCTGTTAATGGTTGGGGGTCAATCTATTGTGAGAGAATTGTTGTTATAAAGAATTGATTATATCAGAGCGTTTACTTCAAATGCAGGATTTTGTGGTTCGTAATGACATGGCATGTGGTTCAACCATCGGTCCCATTCTTGCAAGTGGAGTGGGAATACGTACAGTTGATGTAGGTGCACCACAACTGTCAATGCACAGCATACGAGAAATGTGTGCCGTTGATGATGTGAAGCATTCATATGAGCATTTCAAAGCCTATTTCCAGGAGTTCTCTCATCTCGATGCAAAGATTAAAGTGGACCTGTAGGCTGCCTCCTCCTTTCCACATCTTCTTTGGAAGTTCTGATGAAAGGAGTCTGCTAGTTGCTCTTGTGAAGTCTTGCTCTCGACAGTGATGAAAACACAGTAATTGACTTGGTAATAAGCACCATCAGTGGGCAAAAAAATGTTGGATGAATTGGCATTAGGTCAAAATGAATGGATACAAGGCACATGAGAGTCTGTAGGGAAATTCTATTTGCACTCAGTATTTTACTGGAGCCACCTATTTGCCTCTCATGCCCGTCACTCAAATATAGAAATGTGACTTTTACTCAAAACAGTGCACATTATCTTTTAAAAATGACGCCATTGTATAGTTCCACCAAAGCCAAGTTTACTAGCCACAAACGGCGCCACATTCAAACTCAATTTGGAAGTGCTTCTTCTTTTTGGTTTTGGAGAATCCCCTGTACTTTTCTTTTAATGGTTCACGCATTGCCCTATGCGTGGAGCTTTAATTTATTTGGCCATTCATTGACATTGTTAACTCATTCACCACCTATCCGTTAGAAAAACAAAAATAACATGAAAGCTGAGAAATGTTTACAGCTTACATACTGAATTTGGGTTATTTATGTCTTGTGTTAGTGAAGAAATTATTTGGGATATATCTCATATAAATGATTGTATCAGGAGGGGCACACTGGGAATTAATGATTCAGTACAACCAGTAACAAGCATGGATTACTAGCAAGTTCACCAGTATACACAAACACTGAGTTGAGCCACACCCCTAATTCATCAAAATTTGACAATAAAATACAGCTTTCCATGGAGCAAAAATATCTACCTCATCTATACAACATAGAAACGTGGTATTAAGCATTCTCCGGCTACAAGTTTTCAAGGGGGTCGGGAATTCCAACTAATTTATGGTAAAACTATTTCAGCATTAGTCTTTGCAGTACAAGCAACGGTGCACAGTGAAAAAGGCTGGCATTATAAACCATATGGTTCAGTAGCACCACAAAAGCACTATCACAAGTTAATAAGCAAACACTAGATGAAATTTTATTTTGACAAGTTACTTCTCTCATTAAACTCTCAAGAGTTGACAGCAGCCGGTACTTTTCAGTTTGAAATTCAATGAAATATGCAGTAAATCAGCAGATTCAATTGTATATCAGAATATAAATGACAAAAAAAACTAGGGTTTCTGGATAAATAATCCAAACTAAAGGGGAAGGGGGGCCCTGTTTTACGAAGACAGCTCTTCCAGAACCTTGGTTGTGACCTCTTGGGGAAGTTTCTCTGCTGGAAGATTAGCAACCTTGCCTTTCTTGGAATAATATTCAATAACCTGAAATTCAAAATAATGAACCCCGTTACAGAAAATAATGAAAAGCAAAAGGAGAACCATGTAAAATGTGACTTGGTGTAACAAACAAGAAAGTTGAGACATATTTCTAACACTCCAACAGAAAACAGAGAAGCTTTTGCTCTGGAGCAAATAATACAAAAATGATAGGAGGTTATCAACCAGACACTGTATATATCACAGAACGGAAGATAAAAGACGTTCGTCAATAGTGGCTTGAGATATCTCTGCCCAACTATGTACCACCAATCCCAATTATTAATGTTTCACGCACTTACTGCCTCAGGTTTTCTGATTATCAGAGATAACTCACTAAAGTTCTAAAAGAGAAAAACATAAACAGAAAATGTGGAAAAAGAAAAACACATGCACACAACATCATCAATCACCACCCTACCTAAGGCATTTGAAGAAGAGAACAACAAAAACAGAGTTGCGCAAGCAAGTCCATTAGATAATATTTTCACCATTCCAGAGTATAAAAGAATAAACTTCATCCCTATACTAAGTATCACTAAAAGGAGTAAATGACTACATCCCCAACTGTAGATCATGCACAATTTACATAAGGAATAGTTCATTCATTCATTTTTTTTCTTCACATCCAAAATTTTCCAAAGAAAAGATAAGGAAGAGGCATACTGGTTCAGTTTGCTTGTGAAATGCTTCCAGCCTTGACTTGAGAACAGCAGCAGTATCATCCTTGCGCTGGATCAGAGGTTCTCCAGTTACCTTGAGCAAAACAAGAAACAAGGAAACCATGTTTTTTCAGCACAAATTCATCTAAGACTATAATTGAAGCTCATGCATACTCTGCTTACAACAAGCAGGTTGATACACACTTGTAGACTAATTAGCTACAAAAAATTTAAGATCTTTGTTATGCTGTTTTCTAGCCAAAGTTTCTTGCACGTCTTTCTTAATATTCTTATCTTCTCTTACCAAAAGACTTAAAAGAAAAAAAGCAGAAGAAGAAGATATTGCCTCCTTACATCATCAACACCAGGAACCTTGGGTGGTGCAAATTTCGTGTGGTAGGTTCTACCACTAGGTGCGTGTATCCAGCGACCGGTAATCCTCTCTTCCAAGATTGCATCATCAATTGCAAAGTTGAGCACCTTATCAACTTTAACTCCCCGGTTTTCCAGCATCTCATCTAGCTGCATTAAGGAATATAAACTTATTGTTAGAGCACAAGGACACACAAACTAAAGAAACTTACTTTACATAAGAAACTCAAGCAGTATTGGTTGCAACATATATCCAGATGCCAGAGAATGCAGCACCTTCTGTGCTTGAACCACAGTCCTCGGAAAACCATCCAGAATGAAACCTTTCTGACATGAAGGCTTCTTTGTTGCTTCATTTATGATTCCAACAACCAGGTCATCAGAAACAAGCTCTCCCTGAAATATAGTTACATTATTACCTATTAGAAATTTATGGTGAGATATAAGAACACAGTACAAGAAAAAATATATTATAGTAAAACAACATACAAAGAGGAGTTGCTACCTTTTCCATAGCCTCTTTAGCTTTAATTCCAAGAGGAGTCTTAGCAGCAACTGCGGCTCTTAACATATCACCAGTAGCCAAGTGGCACAAGCAGAATTCATCCTTAATTATAGGTGATTGGGTACCTTTTCCTGACCCAGGTGGGCCTGCACCAAACAATTTTTATGATTACACACATGGAATGATGGAAACAGCCAGGAAAATAAAGCAAGAACTCCTTGGATGGAGGCCCAGCAAACTGTGAGACAAACATTCTTAAAGCCTCGGCAAAATTACTACTTCATGTATCATCACTGTAGGAAGCAACAAAGGAAGACACTCTAAAGTTTTTCCCTATTTTCTTCTTAAGATCTCAATTTAAAACACTCACACTGATACACACACAGATACCTACATGTGTATACAATGTATTAACGGCTAGCATGCGGGCATGCCAGAATTCATCAGCGTGACATCCTTTGGGAATGAATGACTCGGCATTGTACTGCAGAATAGAGATAAAATAGAAAGAGAGAAAGAGAGAGATGAATAGACAATTGACCACCCCATCCATTTACAGCTTAAAAAAAGAAAAAGAATCTGGACCCAACCATCAAATCCCAATCACCATTTCGTTTTAGAAGTACAGAGAGAAAAAGGGCAACAAAATTAAATTTCTTTGTTCTTACAATTCTTGTAGAAACACATAACTGAAAGACAAATTCGAACCAAGTCAAGCCTTTTCACCTAATTTTTTTTATGTGCTTCATAATTTTTTTCCATTTATTATATAATTTACTACATTTTCTGAGTAACCAATCAGAGTAAAACAATAAATCGAGGGGACACGGACATCTCAGTCAGAAATCAGAACCCACCAAAGTAGACAATGAGAAACGCAGACACAAACACAAAAGCATCAAACTTTGAATCACAAACGCATCGAATTCTCGGATCTGAGTGGTTCTTAAAACCAAACTTGGCCCAAAATTAAGAACAAAAATAAAAGCTTTAAGCTCATACTATATATGCACGCATACGTATATACAAGATATAATAGTGCATGAATATGAAGGGAGTCACCGATGAGAATGAGGCGCTTGTCAGGCTTGGTGGCGCATTTCATGCGACGGATGAGCTCAGTCATGAGATCGACGGACTGCACGTCTTCCAAATTCGGTGCTGCAGAGCTGCTCGCCATGGCTGTTTCTCTCAGCTTAGGGTTAGGGTTTTCTGTCTCTGGGATTAGGACTGAGAGACCTGAGAGAGAGAGAGAGAGAGAGAGAGAGAGAGAGAGGGATGTAGAAAGGAAAGGTTTAAGGTGAGGTTGTTGTACTTGTTCGGATTTCGGACCCTCCAATGCTTCAAACTCAAGCAGCCTCCTAAAACAGCCGTTTTATTACCTACCAGGTCATGTTGGAAATGACTTATTTGCCCATGTACTCTTGGATTCACTCTCAAATCTGAATGGGTAATTTGGGCATTGCTCTAGAAAGAGTCAAAACGACAAAAACAAAGTCAATTTGTGATTATTTTTCTTAATTCATATTTGCATTGGGTAATCTGGCCTATCCTATAAACTATAAAGAATAGTCAATTTGGGTGGGGGGAGTAAAAACAAAGTAAAGAAAAGAGAGAGAATCACACCTTTAACACTTTTTCTTTTGTTCAAAGGAATTCTGTTTCCTATGAATTAATTAGCAAGGAATTGTTAGGAGGAGACATGAGTGGTTGGTGGGAGGAGCAACAACCTGCTCATTGTCTTTCACAATCTTTCTGGGTGGTTTATTATCAACAAGAGTCTCCCAACCATTGTTGCATCTTGCATGTCCACTTAATACATAACAAGAGAATTTCTCTTACCAAACAGTCAATCTAGCCATTGATAATCTGATAACTGGACTTTTGTTTAAATACAATTTGTATTCATAATCTAACAAGATACCATTACTTTGAAAAAAGTAGTCGCATCCACGAATAAAAATGCATCCATTGAACAAAACTATGTGTCAAGCATGAAGTGATCACATGATAACCACAAGCACATAACCAAAAACAAAAACAAAAGCCGGTTTAGAGAACAAGACCACTGCCAATAGCAACAGAGATCTGCAATTTCAATTGGCTGCACGACTATAATATGATAATATCATAACCATAGCCAAATCTGCAAACTACCGATGTTGATAATAAATTTAAATTCAGATTAAAGTGCAACTAGAAAAGTTACTACATGGCTGAGTATTCAACATGGTTTTGATTGATCACATAAGGAGCTGGGGCTCATTTCTACAACTATGAAGCTGTAGACATCATCAAAACCACATAAAGGCAGCAGCCCAGATAAATATCCACATGAGCCTCAAACACTGAAAACACATAAAACTCGTGAAAACTTAATCACTGTCTTCACTTCTTGATTTTTTCTTCTTTTTCTTCTTAATATCACTGGCAACCGGTAGATCCTCTCCATCTTCATGTTTACTCTTCTTCTTTTTCTTCTGTTTGGCTGCTCCATCCTCCTCAACATGTCCATTAGTCGCATCCTCCATGGTTTGATCCTCCTGATCCAATTTTCGCTTGTCCTTGTTCTTCTTCTTCTTTTCAGATATATCTTCAGTGGCATCTCCATCTGTAATGGCAGCTGGTTCATCACCATTCTCTGCAGCTGCACCCTTTGATTTCTTTTTCTTGCTTTTCTTCCCTGAAGCTTCAGTAGCCACTTCTTCTGTTTCCATTTCTGTATCTGCAAAAGTTACATGGCAAGTACACTATGCAAAATTACACAACACAGAAGGCGAAGCTACCAATATTTCTACTCCAAATCACAGGTATGGCATGTCCAATCAAGTATGACTAGATGAAGCACAAGCAAGGGATCATCACAGTCCTCATATAGTATCATTGACAGATATCACATTTAACCATAAACTATATTCCTATTTTTGGATTGATGTTAAATGAAAAAAAGCACCATATTCGCTTGGTTATGCACCTTTGCCTTGAGTGCTCTCAATTGCAGATTTCATAACATCAATGTTTTTACGAGGGGCAACACCCTTGTCATAGAAGTCGAGTCGCTCCTCAACTTGTTCACGGAGTTTTTCCCCAAAAGCAGTAGTGCTACTCTCTGCATCACAGAAGGTCACAACAACATTAATTATGCAGAATAAACTGCAATGCATAAGAAAGAAAAGTAGGACAGACAATATTGTCTGAGGACAGTTAGAAGTCACCTGAAAAGCAATCAATGCGAGATGCAATAGAACACTTGTTTGCAAGATATCGAGCCATTCGGCCCTTGTTCCGGGCAGATGCTCGACCAATAAAAGATGAATGGAATATCAGTCCATATTTGGGTGTGTTTCCCCTGGTTTTTAATGCCCTGGGAAGAAGAAAATTGAGTTAATCTAAAGACTTATAATCAATCAAGAGGATTTTTTTTCTTTTTTTTTTCTTATCAGGAGAATACACTAAAGTAACAAATTCTTAAATGACAACTACTATTTTAAGGCCATCAGATGAGTATTTCAAACTAATAGAATTAGAACAACTGGATTCCGTTTTAGTGAACCACCTATCATGTAGTAATTTACAAGCAATTGAGGAAAATGCCAAGTAAGAGCACCTGAAGAGAGCCTTCTCTGCACCAAGGATCTGAAGAGTAGAAGAAGGGCATTTAGCCAAATTCGTAAGACTACCAGCATGAGAAATCAAACGAGCTCCAACTACTTCACCAATTAAAGAGGCCAAATTGGGTGCTATGTCATTCATTTTAGTAACCAGATAATCATAAAGCTTCTTCCTGTATTCAGATAGTTCCATCACCCTCTGTGCAAATTGATGAACATTGATCAAGTCAATTGGAGACAAATCCTGCCCTGCAAAAAAAAAAAAATTAAAACAAAAATGACAATTAGAATAACAGATAAATTGTTAGAAAATTATATAAATGACAGGGAATATATTATGAAGTCTAACCCATGGATGCTTTGGCAGCTTCTATAATCTCCTTTGCCTTATCTTCATCTCCAACAATGTCAGTTAGTTCTGGAAGTTTGTCTTCAGCCAATGTTGACTTGTCTTCAATAGATTTTGCAACTTTAGCATAAAGATAATTGTCATTGACAATCTTCATCAACTCAGGAAAATGCCAAGAGTACCACTCTCTGCAGATAAGTGATAAACAAAAATACCCATAAATATTATTTTCTTTTGTCTTCCCACAATCAACAAGTTCTTCCAGATGGTATACCAGTTAAAATGTTTAGGAAATGGTATAATCAATCCTAATCTCAATTACTGACTATATAACATGTCTATATGAATGGCATTATCATACCTGACTCTCATGGAGAAGGAATTGATATCCTTGTCAAGTGTATCTAGAAGGAAGATTGCTTGAATCACCATATTGTCAACTTTGTTAACATTGAACTTGACTTTGGCTCTGCTGTAACTGTGCCCTAGACCAAGCTGGGCTTTCTCTAAGTCACCAGGCTAAGGTGAGAAGGTGAGGAGAGAATGAAAAACAAAAATGTGAAAGATAGAAAAAAAAAAAAAAGTTAAACCCAAAAAAGGAATACCAAGAGAAATCCTAATGACATAATATAATGAAAAGGAAAAAAAAAAAGGATGTGTATATAAGAAGAATTCAAACCTTAAGGTCCTTGATGAACCTATCAAAATGATCTCGCACTCCACGGAGCAGCTCAAGAACAAACTCATTACTTTGGCAAGGAATTTTAGTCACTTCAAGGATGTGAGAACCAATCTTTGGTTCAGCTACTCCCAAACTGAACTTTGCCTTCTTACCTTCCTTAACTTTTGGGAGATTAAGCTCCAAAAAGTTCCTTAACTCATCAGTCATAATCCCTGAAATCCAACAACTAATTAGCACAAACCCTTTGATAGACATAACCAAAGAAAACTACACTTACAAAGAATAACTGCATTTAAATACACCAAGCTCTTCGGGAGATGCAAAAGTAAACTTTAACTAACAACCTTGTAGTAAATTATATTATTTACTAAACCATTTCAAATTACAAATACACCAAACAAGATATTGGTAGCAAGTTTTTGAGAGACAGAGAGAAGGCAAAAAATTGAATCTTCAGTACCTGAAAAATACAAAACACTCTTTAGACTAACACAATTAGCTCATTTAAGCTTTCCATATCGTAAACCAAAACAACCTAATAAGTAGAATTCAAAGTTCCGATAGTCTGATATCTTATAGTCTTTTAAGTAGTCCACTTTTCCTTTCCACATGTTTTTTCAAGCATATGAAGCACTAACAACCAAGTAAAACCAGGCAATATACTAACCAATTAAGCTGGGTCGAGTTTCTCATCATTTCTTAAAAATTGAACGCATAAACAGTATATAAACGAATGCAGCAACAGTCAAAATTACAAAACAAAAGACTAATACGTGCATGAATTATTTTCCTTCATTTTCCCATTAAACAAACAGAAAAATATTCAAACTTGAGCATCCATGACCAGGCAACTTAAGAATCAAACAGAAACGAAATCAATGAAAAGACCCTAATCAACATATATATATATATATATCAGCAAAGCTAAAACGAACTAAGACAGAAACCCAAAGCAAGGTTGAGTTCTCTACCTTCAGAGACTGAGTTGCATTGTTGGAGGGCATCGAGGGCCGACTCAAATGGGTAGAAAGCCGTGAGCTGGACCACCTTCCCAAACCGGTTCAGGTCCGAAACAGAGCCCCGAACCGCCTCGGTGTTCTGGCCGATTTGGTCGAGCCCATGAGCTTGAAACAGAGAGTAACCAGAAGCTGCTTCGTAGAGCAGGTAAAGTGCCATCGAGCACTCGAAACGGCGGCGTATAAAGCTTCAGCTTTTATTAATGGAACCCTCTCTTTCTCTCTAAAACTGTCGGAATCGGCTGTGGAAAGAGCGAGGAAGAAATGCTCGCATTTGAAGGTTGGGTTAGGGTTTAGGGTTTTTTCAGAGAGGAAGAGTGGGCTTGTTTATGTATGTGTTGGTGAGTCATTCTGGGCCGTTCGATGTGTATACTGAGTCCGGGCTTGGTGAATCCAACGGTTGGTGTGTGACATGAAGAGGTGTGGGTCCCGTGTGGTGAGCTTGGCCTAGTGGGGGATGATAGATATGTTTGGGTAGCAACATATTTTACGACTGATCCAATTTAGGTTACTATCCCTTGAGTGTTCGAGTTGATTGTAGGACGGGAAAAGGTGATCCCCATAATTCTCTTTCACTCAACTGCTACACTATACTCCATGGTGGCTTCATATTTTTAATGGTCGGGTAGTTCAAGAAATTAGGTCTTTCAAGACTTCTTTTTCTTGGAATGCCCATACCAAGGGGAGGTGAATTAAAAGAGGCAGGCAGCCCTCATTATCGATGGACAATCATATTTTTCTCTATTATTCTCATTTTATAATGGATTTTTATAATCAAAATTGTTTATTTTTTAAATAATTATTTGAAAATTATCTATGCAAAAAATTAAGTGAAACGAAAATTGTTTGGTCATGTAATCATTATAAAATAAACAAATGATGAATCAAATTGTTACATAATCAAACGATTTTCGATTCAGTTAATTTTTTGCAAACATATCTTCATAGTTAGATCAAAAAATGAACGGTTTCGATCATGAATTTATATTGCATAATAAAATTAATAAATGAGAAGGTCGGTGAAGAAAGTGAATAACATTTCTCTTTTACAACTATGTGAAAATTTGAGATTTTTTAAATGAACTAAGGATATCTTGGTCTCATGATAGTGGTGCATGGTCGGTTTATTGTTAATGGTTCAAATCTCAATTTTCAAAATGTTTGTGTCATTAGATTGTGCATCTAAATCACTTAATTGATCATTAACTGCCACAAACTAAATCCATCATCAGAATTTAGGAATTGTTACGCCATATTAAATTGGACTGAACTATACTAGATTGTGTAAAATTACAATGAATTGGAATGTATTGCCTTAAAATATTATATTATTGTAGCAACTACCTCTTTTTTTCGGATCCATAGTTAAGCTCTTGCTCATGTTCATCGATATTCACTTTCAAACAACTAAGCAAGATGGATGTCAAAATCTATTTCGGCCCATTTTGCCCTTATTTTTTTGTCTTACTCACCATGTTAACTAGTTACAACAGATTCTTCATGAATCATGCTCTTTTGGATTCCATTTATGGTTATTTTGGTTTATTTTTAATGACAACCCTTCGGCCTCTCATTCTTTTCGTTATGTTATGATAAAGCTAGCAAAGCCTTTCTTGTCGACATTTTTTCTACTTGTTTGTTCCCTTGTGAATGTCTCGTCATTCTCAAAATGCATATCGCTTTGTTGGTCCGGTCATGAATAGTTTGTTTGAGAATGAGTATTGGTGTGGTGCCCCCAATTCCATGGTACTTCACAAGTAGTTATTGGTATTGCACCATCTCAATTTAAGTCGAAAAAGGGTTTTCACGCTACCTTTTCCTAAGATACAAATAATTTAAATCCATGCTTCAATATATTATAATTTTAGTCCAATATAATACAATTAGAGTCCATCCTAACCCAAATGAGGCATATCAAACGCGCTTTACTAGTAGTATAAAAATTCTTTCAAATAACTAAAAGCAGTTTTTATGCATTCAGTAAAAACAAATATGTGTTTATTGAGGAACATCTTCAAGAAAAAATTTCAGTATATATGTAAGATCCTTTTTTTTTTTTTTTTTTTATGAAAAGGAAAATACTTTTAAAAATTAAATATTTTATTTCATATAATATCTGTAAACCCAAAGGTAACTAATGAAACCTAGTGCCTCCCCATGACAAACTTGGGTTCAGTCAATATAAGGCCCGATTAGGAAGTTGTTACTCAATGAACAACCTCTCAATCTCAAGCCACATGCCCACAATTAAAATGGGCTAGCCGGCAAAGCCCAAGTTGAAACTTAAATGGAACGTTAACATCATGTCGTTGATGATGCAACTACAAACGACATGTCGTTACATTCGTCGTGTTCAGTCAAAAACTCAATTTTATAAAAGGGGCCAAAGCCAAAAGGCAATGCACAAGAAGAAAGGATGCAAAGGAAAGCCCAATGCTTGAAGCACTTCGATAGCATCCAATAGCTTTTCAAATTACAGACCAGGTAAACCTTCATTCTCAGCTAAGCAATCTTTTACTTCTCAATTATCCAATGCTTCGTTCAGTTTTCACAAAACTAAAGCGCAGAGCGTCACCATTTAGGTATGGCTACATGTTCTCAACCTTCACTCCCAAACCTATCTCAGCCCTCTCTAATTTAACAGATAAACAATCTTTTACAGTCTCTTACCTTAAAAAATCATGTGGGTTGTCCTCAGAATCAGCCATTTCAGCTTCCAAGAAGCTCCGCATTGAACCCACACACAACCCTGACTCGGTACTGAGCCTATTTAGAGCTCACGGGTTGACTCAGAACCACATCAGAAACATAATCACCAAACGTCCGGTATTGCTTTTGGCTGATTTAGACGGTAAACTTGAGCCCAATTTGAAGTTGTTTAAGTCTTTGGGGTTTTCAAACACTAGCCTTGCCGAAATGATTTGTAAACACCCACGTGTGCTTGAGAGTCGTGCACAAACGGTGTTTGAGTTCTTTCGAAATCATGGTTTCAGTGAAAAGGATATAACAACCATGACCATGAAGTGTCCTGCATTGTTTTTATTAGATACTCGGAAGATTTTAAAGCCAAAAATCGATTTTTTTCAAATCTTTGGGTCTTTCAGACCTTGAAACTGCAGAGATTTTATCCAAAATGCCTTATATTCTATCAAGCAGCCTTAAAAACATCATCATTCCAAATGTTGAAGTGCTTAGGCGGTTTCTCAGCAGTAATGAGAGTGTCCTAAAGGCTATAAAGGGTTACCACCGGGTGCTTCGATTTAATTTGGAAAAGGTGATGGAGCCGAACATGTCAACGTTCAAGAGCCATGGTGTACCTGAGTCACTTATTGTGAAACTTTTGATGGTTCATCCAGGTACAATGCTTCTAAGGGGTAATCGAGTTAGTGAGATTATTGGTGAAGTGAAAAATTTGGGGTTTGATCCCAATAAAATGCTATTTGTTCTAGCCTATCGTAACATGGCAGTGATGAGTAAGACACTCTGGGAGCAGAAGTTGGAAACTTATAGAAGTTTTGGTATGTCGAAAGATGATATTTATTCAGCAATCAAATTGCAACCCATGTGTATGCTTACTTCAGTGAAGAAGATCCAGAAATTGATGACTTTCTTCATTCATAAATTGAATATGAAGCCATCAACGATTTCAAGGAATCCAAATCTTTGAATGTTTAGTTTGGAGAAGAGAATTATTCCTAGGTGTTCAGTTCTGCAACTTTTACTGTGGCGGGGGTTGATAGACGAAGATATTAACTTTGTTTATGTGCTCATAATGACTGAGAAGACTTTCATGAAGAGAATAATGAGCAAATATAAAGAAGTGGTTCCTGATGTTGTTATGGCACACGAAGGCAAGATAGAATTTCAAGGGTTTCCAGCTCCTTTAAATATGTAAGTAACTATGATGAATTGACTGATTGAGCCAGTGCTGAAGGATCCCCTGTTTATTGACTTCACCATGTTGGCTGTGGGTGCTGTTCTTGACTTTTTGGTTGAGAACTAGAAGGGAAGACGAGCAAAATATCCATTGCTACATCTTTGTTACAGTTTAGTCCAGTTGTGTTGCAAACCCTGGATGACAAATTAGAACTGGTCAATGTTGGAAACTTGGAGGAATCTGTATTAACAATAAACCTTGTGAGCTTATATTTTGCTGGTTGGTGCATGGGTACTGGGAATCTGACAAAAGTGCTTCAGGAGAATAATCTCTGACATGCTGTGAACCCACTGGTAGGCATTATATGTGAGAGGCTTCAAATGTCAAGTCATTCAAGGGTCTCCAGGTTTGTGAGGCCTTAGATCAACTCAAATCAGGAAATATCATTTTAAGCAATTTTGTGGCCTCTAAACTGTTTGATAGCTCTTTCTCCCTCTTTTTGTATTCTCGTTTTTATTTTTTCGTATGTATGAATTTCCATTTCTTTGTCTAGCTTTGACTTATTTTATATCTCATTTTCCCTGGTATGATCTGTTTGTGAACTACTTTATCCATTCAGATGGTTAGAGTTGTTATGCAGTGTTTGTATTGGTGCCATGGTTCAAAATAAGTCTTAGCTAGCAGTTTGAAATAATCTAGAAAGTTTTTTCTCTTTGTTGTGTCTGGATTTGTTGCCTAAGCATAACTTAGGGGCTGAGGCATTGGGTGCTGCCATGCCTAGGTTATGACTTAACCTATAGGGCAATAGTGTACTCATTGGAGCTGCCTAATTCATTCCAACCATTACATCTTTTATACAGCCTCCGGATGCCAACCATAGATAAATAAAAGGCTTAATGTTCAATTTAGACACTTAATTATAGGAGGTATTTCAATTGCATCCATCATCTATAAAATCATTCAAAAACATACCTCATCTAAAATTTAGAGGGCTGTTATTTGCACATCATTTTCTTCTCTTTGCACACCCTTTCTTAAAAAAAAATAAAAAATCAAGGGAAAAGACCATTTGGCCCTCCCCTCACCCACACACCCCATCCCCATCTCCCCCCTCCCCCCCCCCCCCGCGTGCACACCCCATCCCGATCTCCCCCCCCCCTCGGTACACACCCCATCCATCCCCATCTCGCCGGCACACACCCCACCGTCGAAGCCCACCCCCCACCCTTTCTATTCGGCCCGCCCCACTCTCTCTACTTCCCTCTTACCCCGCCGACCACCGCACCCCCTTCCCTCTTGCCACCTCCCCCTCCTCCCCGCATGCACCACCCACTCTCTCTGCTTCCCTCTTACCCCGCCGACCACCGCACCCTCTTCCATCTTGCCACCTCCCAATCCCTCCTCCCCCTTCTCCCCGCATGCACCACCGCCAAGCAGACAGCACCACCGCCCAAGTAGACAGCCAAAAAAAAAAAAAAATTGCAGCGGGTTCGGCAGACCAGTGCCGAACCCGGTGGTTTCGTTCGACAGGTACCCGCCGAATAGAATAGGATTGTTCGGTGGGTACCTACCGAACGAAACCACCGGGTTCGGCACTGGTCCGCCGAACCCGATGCAATGTTTTTGTGGGTGTGGGTGGCTGGCCGGTAAGGGGTGTTTTGGGGAATGATGGCCGGCATCTGGGGAGTATTTTCCGACCGGTGGGGTGACTGGTGGTGGCCGGAGGAGGGAGAGGGAAAAAGAAAGAGTGGGGCGGGCCAGGGCTGGGGTTGGGTTTCGAGGAGAGAGAAAGATGAGGGGATGGGGGTGCGGTGGTCGGCGGGGTAAGAGGGAAGGAGAGAGAGTGGGGCGGGCGGGGGCTGGGGTGGTCGACGGGGGTGGGGTGTGTGCAGGAAAGAAGAGAGGTGGGGATGGGGTGTGTGGGTGAGGGGGTGTGTACGGGGGGGGGGGTGGGGATGGGGTGTGTGATTTTTGGGTGTGTGTGTTTTTTTTTTTTTTTTTTTTTCTGTTTAGGAAGAGTGTGCAAAAAGAAAAATGGATGGGGTGTGTGGGTGAAGGGAGGGCCAAATGGTCTTTTCCCTTGAGTTTTTTTTTTTTTAAGAAAAGGTGTGCAAATAGCAGCCCTCAAAATTTAAATTGAAAAAATGAATTTTTCTTCCTCTTTTCCTATTTTACCCTTCTCCACCTCTCACTCTCTCTCTCTTCCTTTTCTCCAACCAACCCTCCCAACCCAGCCCTTCCTGACCCCACCCCTACCACAACCTTCCGAACTCCAACTATAGCTCGTAGGGGGATGGCCGACACCAGTGGACCTGTCGATGGCCTTGGGCCGCCGGGAAATGGCCGGCCTTGGCTGGGCTGAGGTGCGCACAGAGAGGGAGTCACGTGGAGAGGAGAGGGAATAGAGGGATGGTCGGGGGGAGAAAGAGGAGTTGCAAACTGGTGGTTGGTGGTGCTGCGCCAACTCGGCTTGGCCTGGTCACGGCCGGATTGTGCGAAGTCACGCGAGAGAGAAGGGAGACACAGGGAAGAAGAAGAAAAATGAGAGAAGAAGAAAGAGAGAGAGAGAGAGAGGGGTAAAAAAAGAAAAGATGAAGAAAAATTTATTTTTTCAATTTAAAATTTAGATGAGGCTATGTTTTTTAATGATTTTGTAAATGATGGATGTAATTGAAATACTTCCTATAGTTTAGTATCTAAATTGAACTTTAGCCTAAATAAATATAGTGGGCTTTTGTGCAAGATATACCAAGATTTAAGTCATTGGTATGATGTACCAAGATGCCAAATTCCATGGTACTTCACAAGTAGTCATTGGTATTGCATGCACCATCTGATTTAAGTCGAAAAAGGGTTTTCACGCTACCTTTTCCTAAGATACAAATAATCTTTTAAATTCATGCTTTAATATAGTATAATTTGAGTTTAGTATAATACAATCAATTAGGTTTGTCGAGTCCATCCCAATCCAAATGAGGCATATCAAACATGTTTTACTAGTAGTATAAACATTCTTTTAAATAACTAAAAGCGGTTTTTATACATGAGTGCTGCTATTTGCACACCCTAAATTTCTCTTTGCACACCCTTTCTTGAAAAAAAAACAAAAAAAACTCAAGAGAAAAGACCATTTGGCCCTTCCCTCACCCACACACCCCCATCCATTTTTCTTTTTGCACACCCTCCCTAAACAGAAAAAAAAAAAACACACACACACCCCCAAAACTCACACACCCCATCCCCATCTCCCCCTCCCCCGTACACACCCCCTCCCCACCTCTCCACCATGCTGCACCACCCTCGCGCAGCACCACCACCGTGCGCCGCCCACCACCCTGCTGCACCAACCTCCCCGCGCCCACCACCATGCTGCACTACCCTCCCCGCGCGCAGCACCACCACCTTGCGCCTACCACCCTGCTGCACCACCCTCCCCGCGCGCAGCACCACCACCGTGCGCCCACCACCCTGCTGCACCACTCTCCCCGTGCTCACCACCATGCACCACCCCTCTCTCTCCTCCATGCTGCACCACCCTCCCCGCGCCCAACCCAGCCCCGACCACCCCAGCCCTCCAGCCACCGCGCGCAGCGCCCAACCCAGCCCAACCTCCTCCCTCCCCTCCACCCAGCCCCGGCCCCACTCTCTCTCCTTCCCTCTCTCTCTTTCTCTGTTAACACACCCGCGCAGCACCTTCTGCACCACCCTGCTCGCAGCAGTACCACCACCGGACCATCCTCGCGCGCAGGCCGTTCGGTAGTCATCCGCCGAAACCGGCGGGTTCGTTCGGTAGCCATCAGTCGAAGCTGTTAGTTTCGTTCGGCAGTCATTTGCCGAAACCATTAGTTTCGTTCGGTGGTTGTCTACCGAACCAACCGCAGCGACAGAGAAAGGGAGGGAAGAGAGAAGGGAGAGAGGAGAGAGGGAAGGAGAGAGAGAGAGAGAGATGGAGGAGCCGAGGAGGGGGCTTCCGGGCTGGTTGTGGTGGCTGTGGTGGCTGTTTTGGGGGTGCTGTGGTGATGGTGCATGCGGAGAGAAATGAAGATGGTGGTTAGTGGTGGCGCGCGGTGGTGGTGCTGCGAGGAAGGTGGTGCTGCGCGCGGTGGTGATTGGGCGAGTGGAAAGGAGAAAGGAGCTGCTGGGCTTGGAAGGAAAAAAAAAACAGAGGGCTGCGTGGGTGGGTGGGTGTGGTCGGGTGAGGGAGATGAAGGGGGGTGTGTGTGGCTGGGTGTGTGTGTTTTTTTTTTGTCTATTGATGGGGTGTGCAAAAGAGAAAAAATGGAGTTGGGGTGTGTTGGGTGAGGGTAAGTGTGTCTTTTTTTTAAAATTTTTATTGTTTTTTTACAAAAGGGTGTGCAAAAAGAAAAAAAAGGGTGTGCAAATAGCAGCACTCTTTATACATTTGGTAAAAACAAATATGTGTTTATGGAACATCTTCAAGAAAAATTTTCAGTATATAAGTAAGATCCATTTTTTTTATATGAAAAGGAAAATACTTTTAAAAATTAAATATTTTATTTTATATATTATCAGTAAACCCAAAGGTAACTAATGAAATTCTGAAAAACAAAAAGAGGTGCTAAGAACCTAGTGGCTCCCCATGACAAACTTGGGTTCAGTCACATGCCCGATTTGGAAGTTGTAACTCATTGAACAACCTCTCAATCTCAACTCTCAAGCCACATGCCCACAATTAAAATGGGCTAGCCGGCAAAGCCCAAGTTGAAACTTAAATGGAACGTTAACATCATGTCGTTGATGATGCAACTATAAACGACATGTCGTTCCATTCGTCGTGTTCAGTCAAAAACTCAATTTTATAAAAGGGGCCAAAGCCAAAAGGCAATGCACAAGAAGAAAGGATGCAAAGGAAAGCCCAATGCTTGAAGCACTTCGATAGCATCCAATAGCTTTTCAAATTACAGACCAGGTAAACCTTCATTCTCAGCTAAGCAATCTTTTACTTCTCAATTATCCAATGCTTCGTTCAGTTTTCACAAAACTAAAGCACAGAGCCGCACCATTTAGCTATGGCTACATGTTCTCAACCTCCACTCCCAAAGCCATCTCAGCCCTCTCTAATTTAACAGATAAACAATCTTTTACAGTCTCTTACCTTAAAAAATCATGTGGGTTGTCCTCAGAATCAGCCATTTCAGCTTCCAAGAAGCTCCGCATTGAACCCACACACAACCCTGACTCGGTACTGAGCCTATTTAGAGCTCACGGGTTGACTCAGACCCACATCAGAAACATAATCACCAAACGTCCAGTATTGCTTTTGGCTGATTTAGACGGTAAACTTGAGCCCAATTTGAAATTGTTTAAGTCTTTGGGGTTTTCAAACACTAGCCTTGCCGAAATGATTTGTAAACACCCACGTGTGCTTGAGGGTGATGCACAAACGGTGTTTGAGTTCTTTCGAAATCATGGTTTCAGTGAAAAGGATATAACAACCATGACCATGAAGCGTCCTGCATTGTTTTTATTAGATACTCGGAAGATTTTAAAGCCAAAAATCGATTTTTTCAAATCTTTGGGTCTTTCAGACCTTGAAACTGCAGAGGTTTTATCCAAAATGCCTTGTATTTTAACAAGCAGCCTTAAAAACGTCATCATTCCAAATGTTGAAGTGCTTAGGCGGTTTCTTAGCAGTAATGAGAGTGTCCTAAAGGCTATAAAGGGTTGCTACCGGATGCTTCAATTTAATTTGGAAAAGGTGATGGTGCCGAACATGTCAACGTTGAAGAGCCATGGTGTACCTGAGTCACTTATTGTGAAACTTTTCATGGTTCAGCCAAGGACAATGCTTCTAAGGGGTTATCGGGTTAGTGAGATTATTGGTGAAGTAAAAAATTTGGGGTTTGATCCCAATAATCTGCTATTTGTTCTAGCCTATCGTAGCATGGCAGTGATGAGTAAGACACTCTGGGAGCAGAAGTTGGAAACTTATAGAAGTTTTGGTATGTCGAAAGATGATATTTATTCAGCATTCAAATTGCAGCCCATGTGTATGCTTACTTCAGTGAAGAAGATCCAGAAATTGATGACTTTCTTCACGAATAAATTGAATATGAAGCCATCAACGATTTCAAGGAATCCAAATCTTTTACTGCTTAGCTTGGAGAAGAGAATTATTCCTAGGTGTTCAGTTCTGCAACTATTATTGTCGCAGGGGTTGATAGACGAAGATATTAACTTTGTTAATGTGCTCAAAATGACTGAGAAGACTTTCATGAAGAGAATAGTGAGCAAATATAAAGAAGTGGTTCCTGATGTTGTTATGGCACACGAAGGCAAGATAGAATTTCAAGGGTTTCCAGCTCCTTTAAATATGTAAGTAACTATGATGAATTGACTGATTGAGCCAGTGCTGAAGGATCCCATGTTTATTGACTTCACCATGTTGGCTGTGGGTGCTGATCTTCACTTTTTGGTTGAGAACTAGAAGGGAAGACGAGCAAAATGTCCATTGCTACATCTTTGTCACAGTTGAGTTCAGTTGTGTTGCAAACCATGGATGGCAAATTAGTATTGGTCAATGTTGAGAACTTAGATGAATCTGTATCTATAACAATGAACCTTGTGAGCTTATATTATGCTGGTTGGTGCATGGGTACTGGGAATCTGACAAAAATGTTTCAGGAGAATAATCTCTGACATGCTGTGAACCCACTGGTAGGCATTATATGTGAGAGGCTTCAAATGTCAAGTCATTCAAGGGTCTCCAGGTTTGTGAGGCCTTAGATCAACTCAAGTTAGGAACTATCATTTTAAGCAATTTTGTGGCCTAGAGCTCTTTCTCCCTCTTTTTGTTTTCTCGTTTTTATTTTGTCGTATGTATGAATTTCCATTTCTTTGTCTAGCTTTGGCTTATTTTTATATCCCATTTTCCCTGTTATGATGTTTTTGTGAACTACTTTATCCATTCAGATGGTTAGAGTTGTCGTGCAGTGTTTGTATTGGTGCCATGATTCAACTCTTATTTAAAAGACTCTTAGCTAGCAGTTTGAAATAATCTAGAAAGTTTGGTCTCTTTGTTGTGTCTGGATTTGTTGCCTAAGCATAACTTCGGGGATGAGGCATTGCGTACTCATTGGAGCTGCCTAATTCATTCCAACCATTACATCTTTTATACAGCCTCCGGATGCCAACCATAGACTAATAAAAATAGTGGGCTATTTGTGCAAGATGAACCAATGTGTCCTAAGCAGGAGCTCTTTTAAGATAATTTATGGCAAGGGTAAATATTCTCTTTATTTTAGTTATGATTATGAAAGCAAGGGCAGACTGTCATCCTCCAAAATCATATGGTTATAATAATTCCCTTAAAACTTTATTTGATAAAAATATTCCATGATGCTAAAGGTGAAATCATGAATTGGTCGGTCCCATCTTGGTACCAAAGATAAGCAAATATGAATATGAGAGTCTGTTTTGTCATTACCACTATCTCTATGCATCTGAGTATCCTCATGCTCAAACCTATCTTATTTCTCATTTATTACACTTTAAATGCTACTGTGCTGTATTACCTGTGTAAAACCTAATCTTTGTCAAGAAGTCAAAGTGACCTGAAATTAGGGTTCCATATTATGGAGGGTGGGACCGTATATGATGTTGTATACTGTGTAGATATGATTCTCTTTCCACTTGAGGCCATAAGATGCCTTATACAGATAGGGTTCTCTTTTTACTCATTGTTATTTCATGAGGAGCCCAGTCATGGCATAATTGATGTGGGACTTGCTTATTCACTTTTAGTTTTCTATCATTAATCTTACTTTGGAATAAATAATCTGTTGAATGCAAATCATATATCAGTTGTAATTTTTTCTGGGTCAGGGTATGTCTAGCTATGATGAACCTCCTCATGTTGGCCAAATTTCATGATGCATGTGATCTTTTTTTTAAGAGAGTGATGGCTAATTGTTGAATGTTGATTATAGAGAAAAGTGAATTATTATTTCATATGATGACTGTATCCGGTGTAAGTGCTCAGCTATGGTCTGTGAAAAATGAAATTTACTCTTGATTTTCCAATTTGTGAGCCACTTAATAGTTAATATGTTTGTTTGATGGTAATAGAATTGGCACCAGCATGTGATATTTGTAATATGCTGTAGGTTAACCTCATAAGATAAGAGCCCGGCCAAAAAAAAAAACCTCATAATATAAGAGGATGACCTTGAAAGCTGTCTACGACCAGTGGGACCTTGTAAGTGCTTGTTCTAAAAGATGACAGAGTTGTCACTGTCCATGTTGTATTGACTTGGTCATTCTTGCAAGTTATTGGCATAATTTGAGCTCTTCATTTTAATCCCATTTCCTCTGAAACTGGGCATACTTTTGGGATTGAACAAGATTTACAATCTGAGTGGCTTGAGCCTACTAGCATAAATGGTCTTCTGTGTTAAGAAATGCTGATATTTAGCTTTTCAACATGCTATTCACATGGCCCTTGTTTGTGATATTTTTGACTCAAAAGACTATAGGGGATTCAAATGTGGAGGACAGGTCCCTTATCAAATGCTTTATCCTGAGCTGCTCGACTCATATTAATGCTAGAAACTGCAAACTTCAGAACTCAGAAGATTTTTTAAAATTTTGACACTAATTGATGTGAAAGTGGAGAAAACCTTTTTTTTTTTTGGTTAAGAGAGTGGAGAAAACCTTTGACAAGTCTAATAAATAATAATATTGATTTTACAATAAATATCTAACCAGCTAAATAGCCTAAATTAACTAGTGGATTTTTATGAACGAATGGGCATCTGTTGATTTCATTTGGCACAGCCTGTCAAGTTATGGTAAGTTGCAATCACAAGTCCCAAGGACATGTATTCCTTTTACCAATCTACCCTTTTGAATATTTATATTGTTCATAATCAAATTAAAACAAAAAAAAAACCTACGGATCAAAAGAGCAATTGGAAGTTTGAAACACAAACATCTGCTTCATCGAAGCAACTGAAAAAGAAAAGAAAAACAGAAAACAAGGTAAAAATGGACATACAACTAAAAAATTAATTTTTTTCATGAGATAATTGTTGTTATGAACAAATAAGGTAACAGATTTTTCATTGTTTTCAAGTCGGTCACCTCCACCACTTCTCACTTACTGCTCAAAGAGAGCAAGACTAACACTGTCAGAGTAGCCGTCCCAGCTTTTTTTCTTAACATACCAGTAAAAGCCGACTCCATTAATGCTGGAGAGCTCATGGCCTTTTAGTAAGAACACCATGTGCGAGAACTTAATGCATTAAATAGAGGTACCCCACTTTCTCTGTTCTACTGCAGCAAACTTTTTCAGCAGAAAAGCAAATATTTGATAGTCACTCTTCTTCAATGGTTATTGCACATGCCACTCAAACGGATATTTGTTTCTCAGTTCTCATCCTTGTTTTTCCTTTGTGGGTTTTGCTTATTTTGCTTGACTTAAATCTAATACATTTGGTTTAGTAAGTGTAATCAGCCTGGGATTTCATTACTTCAAAGCCTCTGCATTTTCTCTGTTTCTGCTTTGTGTGGGACTTGCTCCAAAGTTCAATATTTTGAGGAATTTCTTTGTCTTTCAGCTTGTTGGGAACTTACATTTTCACTGTGTCTGATTTCTATTGGTTTCCTAAAATCCCAGAAAATTCAATATTTCAATCTGATACTGTCACAATTGGGTTTCATCTTTAATGAGTCATCCCCTCTTTCAACTCTGTTTGACTTATAATTATTAGCCTCCTTTAGTGTTTCAATAAAATGACAGGTTATATTGGGTTCTTTTATTGTACAGATTTTGGACACTTCATGGCTTCATGAAGCATTGATAATAAAAGGGAATTTTTCATGGGGTGTTCTAGATCATTTCTGCTATTCTGTCTTTCATGGAGTTTCTTATTTCTGAGTAGTCATCAGCTACAATCCTCTCAAACCCAAGTGCTTCTACAGCTAAGGAAGCATTTGGAGTACCCAAAGCAATTGGAAATTTGGGTCGATCATAGCATAGATTTTTGCTCTATATCTTCACTTGCACAAGTAAATATCACATGCCTAGACAATGATGTAACTGAGCTCAGAATTAAGGGTGATAAGCCAGCCAAAGTCAGTGAGTTCAATGGGGTTTCAATTCCAAAACAAACTTTATCAGTGAATTTCTCTTTGGACTCTTTTGTGACTACCCTGGCAAGGCTAAACAACTTGAAAACCCTCAGTCTTGTGTCTTTGGGCATCTGGGGTCAACTTCCAGACAAAATTCACAGGTTGTCTTCCCTTGAACATCTGGATTTGAGTTCAAACTTTCTCTTTGGTTTAATCCCACCTAAGATTTCTGCAATGGTGAAGCTTCAAACTCTTAAAATGGATGACAATTCTTTAAATGATACTATCCCCAACTGGTTTGATTCACTATCCAATCTCACAACTCTAAGCTTGAGGAACAACCAGTTGAAAGGTCCATTCCCATCTTCAATTTTGAGTATCAGCACTCTCACTGATCTTGCTTTGTCTAGCAATGAGATAGCAGGTAAATTACCAGATCTCATAAGCTTAAGTAGCTTACAAGTGCTGGATTTGAGTGGGAACAAATTAAATTCTATACTACCCTCAATGCCCAAAGGGTTGGTCATGCTTTTTCTCAGCAACAATTCCTTCTCTGGTGAGATTCCACAGCAATATTCCATAATAAGTGGGATTCAACACCTTGATATGTCATTCAATACACTTGGAGGCACACCTCTTGCTGCACTTTTCTCCTTGCCCAATATCAGTTACTTGAATTTGGCTTCAAATCTGTTGAGTGGTTCACTTCCAGGCCATCTAAGCTGTGGCAGCAAACTTGATTTCATTGATATATCAAATAATAGTTTGACAGGTGACTTGCCCTCTTGTTTGAGAACTGAATCAGAAAAGAGAATTGTTAAGTATGGTGGGAATTGCTTATCCATTGGTATGCAATATCAGCATGCACAATCATATTGCAAGGAAGTCAGCCCAAAGAAGAAACAATCTGGAGGAAAAGATGTAGGAATCTTGGTGGGTGTGATTCTAGGAATATTTGTGCTTACAGTGCTTCTGGTTTTAAGCATTATCATTTTCTATAGAAGATTTTGCCCTCGGGGGATCTCGGAGCAGCATTTACTGCAGAAATCAGTGCAAGATAGCACAGCAGCAGGGCTCTCCTCTGAGATTCTAACAAATGCAAGTAGGTCAACCACTAACAACAAATGACACTTCTTTTTCTTTGCAATTTTTTTTTTTTTTTTTTTTTTTTTTTTTTTTTTTTTTTAAGGCAGGTAGCATTTGATCATTAGTTTAAAAATTGATGAACATTTAAGCTGACCAAGATGGCTTTTTTTCTTCTTCTGTCATTCAGGATTTAATTCACAAGCTGCAAAGGTAGGCACACAAGGTCTCCCGGTGTGCCAGACATTTGCTTTAGAAGAGTTGATGGAAGCTACCAACAACTTTGACAACTCTGCCTTTTTGGGTGAAGGTTCATATGGGAAGGTATAGTTTGCAATTCAGAACATGTTACCACTCTGCTAAAATTGCTATGATGTCAGCTTGACTAAGCCATTGAAACTTCATTTTTCAATATAACATATGCTTCCTCATTTCCTTTGACATGCAGCTTTACAAAGGAAGACTAGATAATGGGACTCAAGTAGCTATTAGGTGCTTGCCTTTGTCAAAGAAATACTCGATTCGAAATTTTAAATTCAGGTTGGATCTGCTTGCTAAGCTTCGTCACCCGCATTTGGTATGCCTTTTAGGGCACTGCCTTGATGGTGGAGATGATTACAGTCTGGACAAGGTCTTTCTTGTATCTGAATATGTTCCAAATGGGACCTTTCGTGCTCATCTCTCTGGTAAGCTTGGAAAACTAAATATGAAATTTTTTTGGTGCAATTGAGAGCCTAATTTCAAATGTGTTCTCACCTTCTTTTGCATGTGTTTTCCAAGTCAAACTTAAGTAGACAGTATTGCATTTCTTTCAAAATTGATCATAACTTTTGGGCCAAAACACTTAGATATGAGATTTGGCCTCCTTTTTTTTTTTTTTTTTTCCCTATTATCATTTTTCTGGACAACTTCTTTATTGAAAAAACAAAAGGGAACTTGGGAATTTTCTTTTATGAAGCAGTGTAAACTTGGGCATAATATTTTCTTTTTAAGCATAACAAATAATGCTTGTGTAGGGAATAGTCCTGGAAAGGGTCTCAACTGGTCAGAGAGACTGGCAGTTCTAATTGGTGTTGCCAAGGCTGTGCACTTCCTACATACTGGAGTTATTCCTGGTTTCTTCAACAACCGACTGAAGATGAATAATATCTTGCTCAATGAGAATAATATGGCAAAATTATGCGACTATGGACTGTCCATTATCTCAGAAGAAACTGATAAATCTAGGGTAGGTCTCCTCCTAATGACTGAATAAATGGTTGGACCTGTGATAATACTTTTCTTCCCATGTAATTATGATTTGTTTGTTCTTATTTTGTAGGCAAAAGAAGACCTTAAATCATGGTAAGATTTCCATTTTTAAAGCAGTGTTGTGATGTAATCAGTACTATTTCTTTAGGTTTATACTGAACAGGCAGTTTATTTTGCTAGTTTATTTTGCAAGTTACTGTATCTTGCTGCAGGTTGGCTGCATAAGAGTTATTTAATTGTTGACATCTAACCATGAGGAGTCCATTTCTTCAGGAAAATGACAAGTTTACAGGATGATGCTTATAGCTTCGGATATATAGTACTCGAGGCTCTTGTTGGATCTTCCATGCCTGCTCGAAGAGAGGCAGTCCTGCTCAATGATATGGTAGTTGATGGATTTCTGACTTGATTCAGATCTTATTAATCTTTGCACTGCATGTACATGAAAAATGTGCAAGATTCATGACTCATGAGTTATAACGAACTCTAACTAATTCTGCTATTTACAGGCCTCTCTCAATAGTCAGGATGGCCAGAAACAGATAGTTGAACCGATTGTTCTAGCCACTTGCTCACAAGAATCTTTATCAATTGTGATCTCCATAATGAAAAAATGCATTTCTCCAGAGTCAAGCCGCCCATCTTTCGAAGACATCCTTTGGAACTTACAGTATGCAGTTCAAGTCCAGGCAACAGCAGATGGAGACCAAAGATTCGACACTGCATCACATCATTGATTTTTTTTTTCTTTGTGTAGCTGCTCCAAATCATTGCCATTTCATTGTGGTCATTTTCAAAATATTGCATACTTATGAGGCTACATAAGCAGAGAAATGTGCCTCAATCTGGGCAGTTTTCACTTAGATTTGTAACTGTGGTATGTATCTCATTTACTACAATATTAATTGTGTTGTATCATTAAAAGAAACCAAAATTGACTGAGCTAACTACTTTCTTTGTGTAACAAGTTACTACAAACATTGCTCATTGGGCAAGTTCAACAACTATATTAAAAATTAAAAAACAACAGTTATAACAAGCATAAATTTCTTCAATCAGTTTTTGGTTCAAAATATGCACACAAATCATATGTGGAGTCTTATAACACCTAGATTAAATCTAAAGCATGAACATTTAGATCTAGTTTACAACACATTATTTCCTATTTTCTTTTACAACACATAATCTTTTCTGTTATTGTCACATCTTTCCAGTTACATGTAGCTGCAGGTCATATCATATCATAATTTGGACAGGGCATTCCCAATAACCATTCCATTAGAAATACCAAGAAAATGGCAGCCTCTGAAAATGAACCTTCAAGGGAGAGTACATTATACCACTCTTTGTTTATAGTTCTCCCACTCAACATTAATAGGCAACTATATGCAAGGAACTTCAGCTTGATCAACCATCTAGAACTTAAGCTCAAATTTGAGTACATCCTCACCCTTTAGGAATTTAGGGAGCCACTTGGCAGACTCTTTAGGAATGCGCTTGAGATTGTCTATGTAATCGACATAGTAAAGCCCGAACCTAGGGATATAGCCCTCCCCCCATTCAAAGTCGTCAAATAGGGTCCAGTAGAAATATCCTTTGACATTCACACCATTGCTGCAAAAACAGCAATGACAAGTAAATGGATGTTTTTATTAATTATATGTGCATGTTGTTTGAATATACCAAAACACATGCTTAACTCTTGTGTTGATGCGGATTAATAATTCATAAGGTAAATGACTTACTTTATTGCCATCTTGATCCGGTACAAATGTTGAAGAATACTTTGAATTCTATGTGGATCCTTTAGTGATTCATCAAGTCCACGTTTATCATCCTTTGCCTCAGTCATTCCATTTTCAGAAATGTAAATTTTGGGGCTCTGGTAGTTTTGCCTCATGTACTCCAAAAGTTTCTGCAGACCTTGTGGATAAGTATAGATGAACATGCTTCCTTCAGCCTGCAAGGTAAAGAAGTTTGAGTTTTTTTTTTTTTTTTTTGTAAAACGTTGCTACATTCATATACAGACTGAAACTATAGAGTAGGGGATAACCATATGCAGAATTGTTCAATTTGTTTTCACCAGAACAACAATAGTGTTTCATAAAATGTCAATTTTCTTACCTTAGGACCAATTGGGATTCCATCTTTATCTGCAACAGTCACAACATGGATAAGTAAACCATGTCAAGTTTGCACACACAGGAAAACAGTAGTGAAAAGGTAATATAAAGCTTACTTTCGATCAACGATGAAGCTAAAGGATCATTGCTATAGGAGATTGGTTTATTTGGACTTGCTGGGTCGTTTTTACCATATCTTGTGGTATAATAGTTGATGCCAATAAAATCTAAGGAACCCTTGAGCAATTTCTTCTCCTCCTCGGTGAAAGTGGGTAGCCTGTCCTTGACCAAATCTCTCATACTCTTTGGATAATCTCCGTATACTAATGGTTCGATGAACCTAATAAGAAAATCCATTCTATATTAAATTAGCAAATGACACAATTATAAGACTTCAAAGTGTGGATTTACTAACCATCCAAGTTCGAAGTCCAGAATTCTTTTTGCTGCAGCTTTGTCTTCTGCTGAATCCGAAAAAGGCTCAATATATTGTCCTACATTACTCATTCCAATTTGTCCACCTTGTCTTCCCTAAAACATATTAGCCAAGAGAAAAATCCCAAAAATTTGATCACAAAGGGATAGGCATAAAGGAGTTCATGGTAAATGAATCAGTAGTGTGTGCCTTACCTGAAACTTTTCTCTGTAGAGCTTAACAATGGTAGCATGGGCAAGGAGAAGGTTATGGGTCACAATGTAAGGTTCAGTGGCTGAATTACCAACTGTACATGGAAAAGCCGTTCGCACAGAACACCTGCCTGGAGGAGCAACTGCAAGGTCATATCCCATCTTGGCGATTATATATGGCTCATTGATTGTAATCCAATTCTTGACCCTATCTCCATACGTTTTAAAGCAAATTTCACTGTAATCCTTGAAGTCATCCCTGAAAAAGTGACAATGAGAATATGAATGATAGTTTGTGGCATTGACTATAAACTTTAATGAAGGTGGGATGCATGCATTTTCCCAAACTATTGAGACATGAAAAGTAGTATAAGAAGGTACTTACACAAAGGAGCGATTCAGGAGGCCTCCATACTTGTCTTCCAAAGCTTGTGGTGGGTCAAAGTGCAATAGGGTCACATAGGGTCTGATGCCTGCAGTGAAACATAGAAAATGTAAGGTGTTTGTATGCCTTATATTCCCATGATTCTATTACGAAGCTTTGTCGAATTTGTTAAAGAACTCATGGAAGATGGCTTCTTACCGTTCTTGATTAGTTCATCAATGAGGCTGTTGTAGTGATCAATACCCTCTTGGTTCACTCCACCACTCAAGGATCCCTCTACATGTCGAAAATTTCAAATAGAGAGCAGAGTGTTTAGCAGAGAGTAACAAGTTCACTTCTCCAAGTCTAAAAAAAACAATTGTAATATCACAGCCATCCTTTTCATTAGATGCTGAAATTCTCCACCTTCTCTCAAATTTAAGCCCATACCACACAAAGAGGCAAAAGTAAATATGACTTTGTGAAAAAAAAAAAAAAAAAGCACATTGAAAGATAGGTAATCCCTCAAATTCTAGTATTATAAGATATATGAGAGAAATAAATTTAACCCTCAATTTTGACAGAGAAAAGACCCTCATCCACAATTTTAATAACATGCAGCTCCCTTCAACCTCTAATTGGAACAAAAAATTAGGTAAAATGCATACTAGGAAGAATCCTGGTCCAGGAGATGGAAAATCTGTGAGAATCAACTCCAAGGTCCTTCAGAAGTTTCACATCTTCCTACAGTTACAATTATTCATTTGTAAAATTTATGCCAAAAAAAGATTTATTTCTTTACAAGGAATAGTAAATGGAACTTGATGATCTATAGCTTTGTATTAACTTTATACTCACTTTGTATCGCTTATATGAATCAATGGTGGTAAACATGTTGGTGTGGTTTGCAATTCTTTCTGAATGCAAAGAAAATTATAAAGAGTAAGAAAATGATCCAAATAGTTGGAACAAAACTAATCCACAGTAGAAATGCTCTGCCAAAAGAATACTGAATATATTATAGCAATTTAGAAGACATGGTATATATAATTAAGGTAGTATATGAACCTGGGAATTTCATAACAAAGTTGTCCCAAACACTTGGTCCTCTTCCTGCTTCTTTTGCTGATCCTTCAATCTGCACACAGTATATGATATATCAAAGATACATGTATAAATACAAAACTAGAAACCATATATCAAAGATGTGCATTAAATATCATCACATATCAATATGCACCTGTGCAGCAGCAGTACTGACTCCAAACACAAAATCACAGGGGAAGTCAGACCTCTTAACTTCCATTTCTTCAGGGTTTGATGCATTTTGCAATGTCTGCAACTTGGCCTCAGCATCCACAGGAACTGCAACATTTGATCAAACATGGTCCACTTGAATTTAGTCCCTTTTCTTTCTTATTTGACTCAACTCTCAAATGCTTAATTAACTCAAAAAAATTGGTAATGGGACTCAACATACTCAACAGGAATTTCCTAATCAATTACTGGCTGTGCCAATATTTGACCTTCATTGAGTCTTTGTATAAATACTCACTGAGTCTCTCTATCATGGTTGAGTATAGACCACGTACGAACTCTGGATTACTGCTAGACCTCAAAACCTTACGCATGGACCGACAATGTTACGAAGTAACACATTTGTTTACATGTACAAGCAACTAAAATATGGGTCCTGAGTGTTGAACACTAGTTCCGCATTAGATAGCCTAACATGGCTATATATAATTTTGTGATGAAAAGGGTTCAAAATTAATAAATTACTACAAACAAAAGAATAACAAACCTTGTGACAAACAGGAAATCAAAGCAACAACACACAACTCTTGTAAAATCCTTAACCATGGTGATGCTGAGGACCCCATGACCTCCTCCAGTAATCTAATTTTTTATTTTTTTTTAATAAATATTATCAGACTAAACATGCAGTAGCTTTTCTTACATTGCAATCTTGCACAATGACAGTAGCTTTTCTTATATAGCCATGCACAAGAATCCTCAAACTGACAAGTTGTTACTTGCTATTATCTAATAATCACTGCAGTTTTGGTGAAGTGAGATCTTTTTATGGATCACCATAATATTAGGAGTCTGGTATATACGTACGTATATGGGTTTAAGCTGCCACCTAACTAACATAGAACTGAACATGCTGTTCCAACTGAACCCATAGGCTTAAGAGTTAAGACCAATTCAGGGACGTAAAGTCGTACACTTTCATGTTTAATTAATTAGTAATTGTCTGCTATTACCTTGTAAGAAAAATTAATTATTGTATGTATGTCATGGTGACACGCGACTCATTTCTCTAACAATATGTAAGTAAGAGTACTCACGTTTATATAACGAGACTTACAATCATATTTGAGAATATAGGTCATATAAGAATTTGGGTTTTCATCAAATTACGGATTTTAATGCATTCTAAACTTTTTCCTAGATCAAATTGCCCTCCTATGATTGTGGTCAAAATGGAGGTCGAAATGTGATCAAGACCATCTCGATCATTGTCTCCACCATCATGTACAATCCACCACCATCTCGGCTACCATCAAATGGGGTGTAATTCAGTCTAAAAATATCTCAATGAGTTAAAATATCAATTAATTAATTCAGACTACCATCAATTAATTGTACAAGTTTGTACTCTTCTGAAGGGTCATTCTTGTCACTTTGTTTCTCTTTCGTATGCGTTAATTATTCATGGGAGATTAGTTTCTAACTTTCTATGGAAGAAGAAAAAGAAAAACAGAGGCTAAATTTAAATTTAAAGAAAAAAAGAAAAAAAAAATGGTGGTGGTTTAACCGGTCTCAGCCCGCCCACCAAGTAATGTGG
Organism: Dryas octopetala; assembly: GCF_963921425.1. Lineage (NCBI taxonomy): Eukaryota > Viridiplantae > Streptophyta > Magnoliopsida > Rosales > Rosaceae > Dryas > Dryas octopetala. The sequence continues at coordinate 14,756,644 of NC_141374.1, read as the reverse complement.
GTTGACAGTGCACCAACCCGTTATCCTTCCACTACCATGAGTGGGAGGTTTTCACTGCTCTGTTTTGATCCCACAGGTTTTGATCCTCATGATGCACGTAAGAACTTGACAATTTTTCATGGAACCAACAATGGACTAACAAGTACAATTCTCATAATAGTAGAAGCATTGTAGCGAAGAAACGATCACAATAATAAGGACGTTCATTACTTTAATTTTGGAAGGGATAACAAGGGCAGTCCCTTCACCGGCATTAAAAAAAAAAAAAAGGAAAAAAATCCAAAAAGATATGAAATCAATTGTATAAAGAAAAAACAAAATCCATCTCTAACAAATAATTGTTTTTCTTTGTTACAAAGAGGTTTACAACCCATAAAACCAACGACTAAGTAACCATATCCCTTGTCCTACCAACTCATACAGTCCAACTAAATCCTCACATAGGTAGAAAAGACAGAAGACAAGATGGGAGATTCTTAAAACTCAAAGTTAGCAACTACACAATTTTCAACAATAAGCTCGTAATATTGGTTTCATATAAATAAAAATAACAAATTATCTTTCTACCATAATCAAATGTTCAACTATCAAAAACTTTCATAACTTAAGACCAAAAAAGCCATTGCAAAACTCAGTCCCCATTAGCAAGATCCTTCCTAGAGCAGCAGCTTTGTGAAGAAATCGACGGCCAACCTCACAAGAACAGGGTTGCCAGCATCACTTACACATAAACAAACGAAACAAGGAGAAGCTCTTATTGGAGTGCATTTTGCCCATCCCAAGTATCTCCATGCTCAACCTGATTTGTGATAAAATAGGTGGCCCAACCTCACAAGAAGAAAACTATTGGCAGCATATCTTTTACTGATTAAACAAATGAAACAAGCAGAAGCTCTTAGTGAACTGCCTTTTGCCTACTCCCAGCATCCTCATGCTCAACCTGATAAATAAGGAATAGATTTAGATTAGAGGGAAGAGTTACAGATCACAATATTTGTGTAGATATAGGGGATATGACATTTCTGGTTATATATTTTTTTTTTCTTTAAAAAAAAAAAGGCTACTATTTGTATTAAAGTGCAGTGTTTAAATATTCAATTACTAGAAAATAGAGAGATCATAAGGATTTGGCTTAGTTTTAACATGAGATATTCTAACATCAAACAGGGACCATAAGAATATGAAAGATTGCGTTGTTTATCAGTCTTAACGCCACTAGTTTCTAGTTAAAGTGATAAATTTTAACCATTCATTTTCATATCTCATGCTTGTAAACATGATTAAAACTTAATTAGGACATAACTGACAAGGTAGTTCGACTGGAAGAATAGAAGATGTAACCAGCCATTACCTCAACAAGTACCCTAGGCTTCTTTGACTTGGAACCAGATTCATCTTTCTCGAACTTTCTAGAAGCAAAGGCGGATTCCTTTCTCCCTTTCTTGCGAGTAACTGCTTCTTCCTCTTCATCCATTCCAACTGCAACATTAAGATTCTGCATTGAGTACATCTGATATACACCCAAAACTTTTCACATAATGAATACAGCACTTTTTTTTGTTTTTTATAATCACAATTGACTAGCACATAAAGCATGAACACTAGGGTTATGCAAATTTACTATGGACTACGTATACATCCATCTAACATTCTGTTAAGATACTAGAATTTAGCTCTACCATTATCATCATCTGCATGAGAATCATCCATTGCAAGACCTCCAAAATCTTCAATATCATCTTCCTCTTCAAGTTCATCATAACCTTCAACATATTCAATCTCAGGTTCCTGCTTGTTCCAAGCACAAGAGTTAGATTATCAAAGTATATAATTTCACGTAAGCTTACTATCGCTTACTATCAAGAGTTAGATTATCAAAGTATACTACTAGTTGAGATATTAGCTCATCCAAAGAATGCAATGATGAGATTGTACAAGAATACCTCCTCATCTTCTTCTTCTATTTCAGTATCCAACTGCTTTTCTTCCCCTTCCAGAACTTTTTGGTATTTATCAAAAGGGTAGTTATATATATCCCTATATGCATCACCATACACTCCTTTCTTAAGGCGTTCTAATAGTTCTTTCTCAATGCTCTGCAAAAGGATAGGAAATATTCATGAGAGATAGCAGACATAACATATAGGTTTAGTTCATTAATAGTGTGTGGCAGTAGCATAAGTTATAACCTTATCCAACACTGCAGCCTTTTCAGCCTTTTCCTCTCTTCTAGCTTCTCTTTTCTTCTCTTTCCTTGGTGTTGTCATTATTTTCTCCCTGTTAAACAACACAAATAAATTCCATGATCATTAATGGCTCAATATACCTTTGTAAATATCAACATTACAAATGAAATAAACTAATGTACTAAAGCCATGGCAACTTCTTAAAAAATAAATAATTATTATTAGATGTGTGGACATTCATGGCACGGACAAAAAGCATTAGAAAATTAGATGTTGTAAACCTTGTTTTCAAAGCAAGCTTCCTCATGCGTATCCGCATCTGAGTCATTTTAGTCAGCCGTTGCTTTGTTTTGTGTACAAGAAACTTAGGCCAGTACATCTGTCAATTCATAAAGGTCGTGCTGATTAACCACTTCAAGAACTTCTAGCTTTAAGAAAACTAACATATAATAATCAGAAACAGCTAAAGTTGGGTCATTTTCATTACCAGATGTTTGTCAATGATTTCAAGTGCTTTCTCATAATTCCTGGGCAACTTAACTCTTTCCCACAACTTGTTTGGCATATGAGCTCTTTCTATTGTTTTCATATAAAGATAGAACACTCCTGCAGGACAACAACATAACCATATGTTTTCATAAGCAATGCAAGTAGTGTATGAATAAAATTTTTGATATCAGCATAAGTAAAAAATTTAAGTAAATTCATATTGACTAGAAGCTAAACGTGAGCTTCCAGTAGCAGAGCCAAGGTAAAATTCATTAATATTACCATTTTTAAGCAAATTACTTTGTTAAAGGAAGAAAACCAGCTAAAAATGCAGTCATTCCAAAAAGATAAGAAGGTGGGAAAATTTTTGCATCTCCATAGCTGAGTAAAGCGACCCAGTTACATAATAAGCAAGATGAGAAACAAAGTACCATCATGGTCGCGAATGGTGGCATAGCGACTATTAGCCAGAGGGCACGAGCTCCGGTTACAAATCCCAGTAACGTTATATGGGTTTCTACAGAATATCCCAGTTTCAATTCTACCAAAAACAGAAACAAGAACCCAATTAGCAAATTCAAAAACAACCAAGAAATCAGCTAAATTGTTAAAATTTAAAGGCAAAAAAGGAGATTATAGATAAAGAAAGCTGGCATACTTGGACATGTAGCTGCAGTGCTTGTGCCTGATAATCTGCCATATGACCTCGTCGTGCTGCATTTTTAATCAAAACCTTTCAATTTCTGCTGGGGTTAATTTCTATGGAGAGAGAAGTTTAGGGTTTTTGAGAAAAATGGAGCGAGTTAGGGTTTTAGAGTATAGGTACTTCGAAAGTTCGAATAAGAGAAAAAACAAAAAAAGCTTGAGAATGAGAAGAGAGAATGCTCCTGGGCCTGGGCCTGGACCTGAGCATTACTTAGACACTTTCTTTAAAATGGGCTGAGGCCATTTATACTGTATTATTTTGTAATCATTGATCATTTTTTTAGAGATAATTAGATTTAGTACTTTTAGAAAAACAGTTTTTAAATGAAGATCGAGTTATTTTAAAATTTATAAGAATATTCTTTTAATTCATAATAAAGTCTTTTTCTGATTTGAAGGGTATTTTCCTCTATTTGAAAGGTATTTCCTCTCCTAAGGTATAGAGTGGGCTTTGTAGATGTTGCATGTTAGATTTTAACTTTGATAAAATTTTGGAGTTAAAACCTAACATAAAGCCGTCAAAGAAGAAAAATAAAAAGACTTAATTAAAAATTCTAAATCACTACCGGTTTTAGTCTAAGAAAAACTCATAAAATGCATTATACTTTAAGTCTCCTTTTTATTATTACTATTATTAATCAATTCAGAATCTATTCCGACAAAAAAAATTTGAGTCTCATCTATTAGACTAAATAGTCATTAGTTGATCCTCTTGAACTATAATTATATTTGTACCTAAATTTCATCATTTATTTTAGGGTCATACATACATTTCATCATGATATTAATTGCTATCGATTTGCTTTGAAATATTTTCTAGAGTTTCTCCTATTTTTTTACATTTTTCTAGAGTCTCTTCAAATTTCTCGAAAATAATGTGACTGCAACTCCTAACCTTCTTCCTCCCTTTACAATTATCTTCCCTTTTTGCATCTTTATCTAGATTAATGTAATATCGATAATTTGAATCCTAAAAATATATATATGAATGATGTTTGCTAGGCTGTGGATTCATATAAAAAGAGGATAGTGAATGGAAGAATTGAGATTGAATTAATGTTACAACACATGAAGATACATGATTGGTTTGACAAGAAAGTTGATGTTCAAAAAGAAAATAAGGGAAATACTTCGATTTTCATTTTTCTTCTTAATGAACCATTACAAGTTTTATAATCCTTCGGAATGTATGGAATTGGAAAACCATGTAAAATAGAAAGATAGAAAATCAACAAATACTTCTATCATTGATTAATCGCACGTGTGTGTAGAAGCTTTTGTTGTCAATCTATTTAGTTTCCTCCAAAAATTTTAGTCAATAGCCATAGAGAAGTAATTGAGTTAAAAAAAAAAAATTCATGCTTGCATTTTTCTCATGTCATGGGACCGATGACATGAATCCTAAAAACTCAACTTCATTGCTGAAGCATCCATTTTGAATGAGCCTGAGTCTCAAAGAATCATACATATTTTCTGTGAAATCAGCATTACTTTAACTACTTGGGTATGAGCCCATTTATACTTTATTTGTTTCAAAGACCTGTTATTTAAGTTGCAAATCATGAATTGTCAAATGATTGTCTAGCAAACTTCTCAAATTCTCATTTGATAGACACTAAATAAGGTGCAGCTGCTAATGGTGTAAGGGAATTGCCAACACTAAAAAAACAAAAAAACTAATAATGCTACCCTTTGTTATCTGAATGATAATCAATTATCTAAAGCACAATTTATGTACACTAAAATGAAGGAAAATAAAATTTCTGAAAATGAGAAATAGTTCATGTACAAGATGAAAGTTATCAATAAGATACATGTCAATGTGTTTTCAATTATCCTCCTATCATATACTCATCCTAATACCAATGAAGTTGTTACAAGATTGCTTGCTATATAACTGGTATATTACAAAATTATGCTGAGACAGAAGGCTCCTACCCTACCCTGCAATTCCAACTGTTCTTATATACAATGAAGTCAAAACTTAGAGCACAAAGTCTACAGTGAAGAGTGTAGATGTAGCGTAGCCAACAGCCCCTTCCAAGTTTCCCCAGGTGCACCACTGACCTGAAAGTCAAGAAGCTTTTTCTCTTTCTTGTAGTAATCTTCTAGTGCCTTACTCTAGGTAGAGAGAACAGAAAATGGTCACAAAACTCATCCCAGTTTCTGCTTTTATAATAAGAATATATAATGTAATATGGCACTGATGCTAGCGCTATCCCATAAATAACATAATTTAGCAGAATAACATCAATGCTCATAAGACCGTGCATTAGCTCAACCTCCGTTGATTATTTTTCATTTTTTCCTGTCACTTTGTCGGTCTCCAATGAATGAAACAAAACCTTTTCAGAATCCCAACCCCTAGAAATAGTGCATCATGCATAAGAGATATAACAATTCATCAATAAATGCATCAGAACAGCCTATTCCTAACAACAAATTGAGTCTTAATGGATGGCAACAAGGCACTTGTAGAATTAAAGAATCAAGGGTAAGGGATTGAACAACAAGAAACTTTGTATCGCTAAATATGCTTTCCCAAGGGGTTGACTAAAGGGAACCATTAAAAGAAGGAACAAATTTTTAAAAATGGTCTGAGTGCTGCCTTTGCTAGACCTAGACCCAGTTCACACTCACACAGCTAGAGGAGATAATACTATCAAAACGTTTCTCATCAATGAAAATTGGTGGTCCTTCATAGTCCTATTTCTCTATTGGATTGAAAAATAAAAAATAAACTATTGCATGGACCAAAAGCAGAAGCAAAACCAAATAAGAAAAATGAACAATACAATGACAGGACACGTTTAAAATTAGGAGCCAAGGAGAATTGAGACTTGAGAACTACCTGCTCAGCAAAGACTCTGAGTTTTTCCCTCCAGACACTTTCTGCATAAGGAGTGGAGGATTTTAAAGTTTGTACCAAGGTAGTGGCTGCTCAAATCATGACATTCAAAGCAATGAAATAGATACTACCTCTTTCGTGTTCCACCAAGCAGTGTTCTGTGCATGTGAAGTTCACAACTAGATCAATCTCAACAAATTGGGAAAGAATTTCCTGAGATAAAAGAATACAGCTTAGTTGGTCTCAAATGACATAATTATGAGGCCCAAAGTCCAAACATCACCCTGTCTAAAAAAATATGTCGACATGCAACCATACTTTTTGTCCCTAGAAGACAGTTAGGTTTCGAATTTCGTCCTTTTAAATTTTAGAAAAGGCCATTTATCTTGTTGATCTTTTTAAGTGGATCCTTCCACAAAGAAAAATTATAAATAAATTGGACAGAAGTTGCTCATCTGGCATATTTCATAGATGCAGAAAAATGGATCAAAATTTTTCATTATTCTCTTATACACATGACAAGCAATATAATAAATCAACAAAGAAACTATCATTATTAATAGCCCAAATCTTAATCTTTTCATATAATACCACTTACAAGCTACAACAACAGATTTAAATTAACTAAAAAATTAGCAATAAACTACAGACAATTGAAAATTCAAAAAAATGTCATTCATAGAAAATCAATTTTCAGAAACGCAACACTTACAGCTTGGATTCGTGAGCGAGGAATTCCATCTAGTATAAATCCACTCTCTCCTCTACAATACCCATCTTCCAATCTCTTTGATAACAACCCAAATATTATATCCTCCGGAACAAGTTCCCCACAATTTACAGCATTTGCAATCTAATCCACCAAAGGAAAAATCAAACAAAAATTAAAGCAGATTAAGTGTTCAATGTACCACCTTCAGAACCGAATCGAAATCATGAAAATTCCCAAAGCAAATGATCCTAATTCTTCGTCCAAGCAAAGAACATCAACAAGCAAAACATCAAAATACAGAAGCCCTAGAGAGAACACAAATGGAGAGAGAAGGCAAAGAAAGAATCGAGACCTGCTTGTAGAGCGAAGAGCGAGGGTTAAGCTCTTGACGGACGAGGCTGGCCATGGAAATGTGAGGCACTTCTAGAAGCTTCGAGAGCCTCTCGGCGTACACGTGCTTCTTGGCGATGGGGCTGCCTATGAACGCCCACTGCACTCCTCTCACAGGGACCGAGCCGTCCGTGTCCGCCATTGGAGCTGAGGCGAGTTGATCGCGGCGCGGCGCATGCTCAGCTCGGTGGTTGTAGTAGTAGTAGTCGTAATCGAGATGCGGCTGAGCCGCCGCGGCGGTGGAAAATCGGCTCAGAGTGAGCCGCAGAAGCCGGCACAGAGGCGGCACGGAGGCTACGGCGGCGGTGGAAGTCAAACGACGTAGTACGATCATGGCAGAGGGAGGGAGGGAGAGTTAGTTGGTGTGAGAGGCTGAGACTGAGAGACCGTGAAGTGAGTGAGAGTTTAGAGCGGGAGTTACAGTTGGCTTCCACGTGTATGTGGGACCAGGCCAAGTTTTAAGGGTTAATTTCAATTTAGTATCTCAAGTTTGCTTGAAATTTCAATTGAGTACATCATTTTTTAAATTTTGCAATGTCATATTACATCTTTTCAATTTATTGCAATGTCATACCTTCGTTAAAAGATCTGTTAAATGTTGATATTGCACTCCCACAATGCTAACAAGATATTACGTGATCTGACAACATGACACGTCATGCCAAGTGGCATAAAAAATAATTTAAAATCTAAAAATAATTATGTGGCATCATATGTCATGTTTTTATATTTTTAATTATTTTTATGCCACGTGGCATGATATGACTTGTTATCAAAACACGTGACATCTAGTCATTATTGTAGAAATGTCATATAAGTGTCACATCAGTTTTTAACAGATCTCTTTAACAGTCATACTGACGGAGGTATAACATTGCAACAAATTGAAAAAATGAGATATGAGTCATGACATTGAAAAATTTTAAACATGAAGTACTAAATTAAAATTTAAAACAAACTTGAAGTACTAAATTGAAATTAACCTATTTAATAAAGAGTTAATTACACTTACACCCCCTGAGGGTTTATCGTCTTTTTACATACACCCCTGAGGTTTCAATAATTACACATACACCCCCTGAGGTTTTAAAATTGCTACATATAACGCCCTATAGTGAGACAAGAATGATGAGAAATTATGCAAAAAAGCATGCTAAGGGATTAAATAGCCTAATAAGATTATTCAAGGTGTAAGATCCAATCTGAATACAAATATTTTCTTTTTTATTTATTTATTTATTTATTTATTTTCTTTTGTAAGAGGTTATATGCAACAGTTTTAAAACTTCAGGGAGTGTATGTATAATTATTGAAACCCTAAGGAGTGTATGTGAAATGACGAAAAACCTCACAAGTGTAAATGTAATTAACTCTTTAATAAATAAACAATTAACACATAATAAAAGTGGACAAACAAAATGGCTCTCATATAACATGATATTTCCTGAAAATATCATGTGGGAGTGGGGAACTTTTATCTAATTTTTTGTTTATTCAAAATATAATTAGAAGTTGGAAGCACAACTCAATTTTTGTTCCTGCTAGAAACGGTACAAGACCTCTTTAATAACCACTGGCTAATATTATATAAACTCAATCCTTGGTTCTAAGGATACAAATGAAACTCAGTGACTCACTAATGTCCTTTCTCAAGCATTGCTCGCACCCTAATGGGAAGGCCATACAGCCTGATAAACCCAGCTGCATCAGCTTGATCATAAACATCACCACTCTCAAATGACGAGATGTCTTGCCTGTACAGGCTATATGGACTCTTCCTGCTGGTCACAGTGATTGAGCCTTTGTACAGCTTCAGAGTTACTGATCCTGTTGCTGTCTCTGTGATTTTCTCCATGAATGAATCCAAGGACTCGCGAAGTGGGTCGAACCACCTACCTGCATACACCAGCTCTGCGTATTTGAGGGCTAGTGAATCTTTAACTTGCATTGTTTCTCGGTCCAGTGTCAAGGACTCCAGCTCACGTGCAGCAGCGAAGAGGATGGTACCTCCAGGAGTTTCATAGACTCCGCGACTCTTCATGCCGACGAGCCGGTTTTCAACCATGTCAATACGGCCAATTCCGTGTCTTCCACCTATCTGATTTAGCTCTGTGAGCAGAGATGCTGGTGAAAGATCCTTCCCGTTGACTGAAACCGGGATTCCTGCAACAATACCAATATCTACATACCTATAGGAAATGAGAGCATGCGTAAGCAAATATACTTAGCACATAAATTAAGAGGTGAAACACAGAAGTTCAAGTGGAACTTACTCAGGTTCATTTGGTGCATCTTCTGGATCCACGGTTAACATGAACATATCCTTCTTAGGCTCATTTTCCGGGTCTTCCAAAATATCACCCTTCAATCAATTACAATCAATTCCATAAATATACAGACAAGTGTGTGTGGTGTGTGATAAACACAGAGAGAGAGAGAGAGAGAGAGAGAGAGAGAGAGAGAGAGAGAGAGAGAGAGAGTAAACTATAGTATTAAATCAACAAGCAAAAATTCACAAGCGACACCACCAAACCAAAAGCTTTGCCAAAGACTTCAAAAAATATAATGAAATAAAGTTGTAAAAGCTACCTCGTGACTAAGGTGCCATAAATTCCCATCTCTGCTGTATATGGATTTCTTTGTCACTGGGACAGGCACATTATGCTTCTTAGCATATTCAATAGCATCTTCTCTACCTCTAATATCCCACTCCCTCCAAGGAGCCACCACATTTAGTTTGGGATTAAGAGCAAAAAACGTCAGCTCAAAGCGAACCTACAGAGGCAAGATAGATTGTGTCAGAAGAAGCACATGAGGTGTTGTAATGTTAAATGCTGAACTGCAACACATGCCTGATCATTTCCTTTCCCTGTGCATCCATGAGCTACGGCATCAGCTCCAACTTTTTCAGCAACATCTACCATGGCCTGTTTTCAAGAATGTTATTGCATGGAGTAATAGATATATCATGACATTGACACAACAAAATGACGAGGAAAGGATTCTAAACATAAGCTACTAAGGAGCTATACTCAACTCTACTGGAAACAAGAAACAGAGAGAACAGAACTCAGAAGAGCAGATAAATTTTTCAAGAAATTCAAAGGGTAGTATCTTATTCTTTTCATTTGTCTTAGCTGTGAGCATGTCAATCCATAAAGATGATGGATTTATAACTACAGAAACAAACAAAACATTAAATTGAGAGATCACCTTAGCAATAACTGGGCGGGCCATTGAGGTTCCCAGCAAGTATTTCCTCTCATAGATTGCGCCAGCCCGCAAGCAAGGGAAAATATATTCTTTTACAAACTCCTCCTTTAGATCCTTCACTACTAATTGAGAAGCCCCACTGGCCTTGGCCTTCTGTTCTAGGCCGTCCAATTCTTTTAAACCCTATAATTTTAGAATAGGTAACAAGCACGAAAGTCAGAACCAATAATTACCGCGTTAAAGTTTATTGCATGAAACAAAATTAATTTGACGTTGAAGCAGATGTTGCAACTCCTAACTTACTTGACCAACATCGGCAGTGAAGCAAACAACATCACAACCATAGTTCTCCCTGCAAGTAAAAAATAATTGAACAAAATAATAATGGCAAAGTAAATAATCTGAAGTAAAATATGTTAACTGCACCCTTAAAAAACACATAAAACAATCCAATATGCACCAATAAGCATTAACACTCAGTGTAAGGAAATGATGCCTGGAATACTTATAGCAGTACGTATGTAGCAGCCAGAAGAGAACTACCCAAAAAACAAATTTCACTAATGCTAAATTAGTAAGAATTTCGTTGGGTCCTTATCAGTTGCAGTCCAAAAATACCATAATACCATAATTTGCCCAGTAACTCAATTATTCTGTCAAAGAGTACATGCTACACAGTTTTGGAGATGGATATGGCAATACAACAATTCTTGAAAAGGTAAGATACATGTACAAGCTTAAAAAGAAAAGTATAAGCAAATTGTTGTTATGTTATTAACTGAACACTATTGTTGCATTATGCCTTAGATTCCTTTCATAAACATTAGCCAAATATATGTTTTAAACCCACTATATGCTTCATTTGCCATCATACTGAGGGAACACAGAATCATACTATATATCTCCAACCGATCATAACCTTATAAAGTTTGATCTAAACATAGTGCATAACTGACACCGTTACTTTGTTGAATTGATGGGATTCAATGTTCTTTCAGTAAAAAGAATAAATCAATTACCTGATGACTTTACTAGGACCCAACAATTCATGATTAGAACATCCAAAGGCTAACTGAATGTTGTTACTCCATGAAATCAGCTAGTAACCATTTAAGACAGGTTCCACATGGTATCATAAACAACTCTCACAAACCCCTATAAATCTAGATTTGATTTCATTAACCAACTCTACTTTAAAAAATTGCAATTTACCTCTCCCTCTCCCACCCATCAACCCTCCCCCCCCCCCCCCCCTTCCCCGCGGCCGAAAAAATAAAAAAAGAGGGGGGTAAAGCAAAACATTTTCCTTTTACTAAGGTTGGACATGTAATTCTAATGTAGACTGGTTGAGCAAGAATGGCATCTATTAAAAACGAATCATAACTTATGGTGGTTTCGCAGATACTACAGTGCCATAGACAACAATAATATACACAAAGTTTCCACCGACAGAACAATTATTTAAACTGCAGAAAAGTTATAAAAAAAAACAGGGTACATACCTTAGCCATGGGACAATGACTGATGTGTCTAAGCCACCACTGTAGGCCAGAACAACCTTGTTCAATTTGCCACGTAATCCTCTCTCCTTTGTAGATACAGACACTTCTGTCTCACTATAACTCGGCAGCACTGCTCTAATAACTGCATCTCGAGGGTAAATCATCAATATCACAAATACAGAAGTGAGCGAATTTACAGAAAAATGCGAACAAATATAGCATGCATTGATCGATGTCGAACTTCGTAACTTAAACATAAACGAAACATAGACAACCCCACCTTGCTTGTTATGAGCTCTAGTTACACTTCCATTGGCACCGGTAAACGCCAATGCATGCCCCTGTAACTCACTCTTTCTCGCCCCTAACTGCAGAAATAAATTAAAAAACAATCTCGCAAAGTCAACCAAAATGAAATAATTGACAATGATTATAAGGAGGAGGGAAATTGCTACATGCAAAGCAATAAAAAATTAAAAATGTAGGAGTAGCTACCTCTGGAAATGAAGATGATTTCCTTGAACAAAAAACTTTGTCGTGACATAATAACTCTGCATATAGAAAAACAGTAACACATATTGATATCAGAATATAACATCACACAACAATCCAACCATTTTCGTTTGAATTTAAGCATCTACTTTTCTGGGTATTATCAATTTCTCCTTAAATTGTAAATATCTTTAAGCACCTGAATTAAATTCTGCTTTCACTAAAAAAACAAACGGAACCCAGAAGAACTTGAAGAACAGTTTCTATCAGCCTATTACTACATCCAAATTTTCTTCTGAAAAAGAACGAAAATGAAAATGCACCTCTTTTGGGACCGTGAAAAGCGAGGCTGGTGGTTGAGCACGCGGACATGCACTTCAATTGGGCCATAGCAGCGGTGGCTGAGAACAGAGTGTCAGTGAGAGAGTGAAGAGTCTCAGGTTTTAGGGTTTTATTCAGGGTTTTTCTGTTCAAATAGCCTAAAACGATCAAATGCGTCCGCGCCAGATTCTCTGCTTTTTCATGCTTTTCTTTTAATCTTGACCCTTAGTTAAGATCTAGTGGCTCAAAACACGCCACATTGGCATAAGGGTTTTTAAGTCCATAAAATGTTACTTTTAATCTTGACCATTGAGTTAAGATCAAATTTGATACACTTTTAAAGGGGTTTTTTTTTTTTTTTTTTCCTATCAATCATCATAATTTCAGTTCTCTCTAAATAAAAACTAGTCAAATAAAAATAGCCAAATTTTGTTCACCGAAAAAAGTAGCCCAATTTTTATAAAAACTGGTGAATATATTATTATTTTATGGCTTATTCACACAATTGTTCCTATAAGATACATTTTTTTTCACTTTGTCTCCTGAAACTTAAATCTTCTTAAATTGCCACATGAACTTCACACAGTTGTTGCAAAAAGACCATGTCGTCAACTTTGTCAATTTTTCCATTAAAATAGCTGACGTAGCACCTATATGGCATGAATGAGACCCTTTTTTAGTTATGTAAGATCCATGTGGACAAAAAAATAATTTTTGAACTAAAAAATAATAAGATTCATATCAATTTTTTATAATTTTTAGTGTCTATATGGATGTTACATATCTAGAAAATGGTCCCACACATGCCATATAGGTGTCACATCAGCTTTTTTAATGGAAAACTTGACAGAGTTGACAGCATATGATATTTTGCAACAACTGTTTGAAGTTCAGGTGCCAAACTGAGAGGATTTAAGTTTCAGGGAGTAAAGTGAAAAAAAGTGTATCTTATAAGGAGCAATGGTGTGAATAAATCTTATCTTATTGTCTGGTAGCCATATGTTTTCTTACGCTTGTCTATGATAGAATATATTCACTTTTATTGTCTAGGAGGCTAGGAGCCACTTTTTTCTTCTATGTTTTATTCTTTACTTTTTTTTTACAGAATTTAGTACTTTTTTATTCTTTTTTTTTTTTCTATGGGCATTCTTTATTCTTAATTAAAAACTACTTATATTTTAGTAGTTAAGGCTTAAGACTGAAATTTATTGACATTTGATACTTAAAATCAATGAATCTTAAAAAAAAATTCTTTTTGTCAACCAAAATATATGGAATACCAAATATAACTTTATTATTTAAAAGAGCATCAATAATAGATTTGAAAGTGAGGATTAGTATTAGTAATTTTCCACCACCCACTTTATCAATCTCACACTTTAACTTTTCTCTCTATTGTAACTTTCATCACACCATAACTATTAATTTCTATCACAATGTACATGCATAGCAGGTGTGATGCTTCTAGTTTCAACGATTGCAAGGATAAGAGAATGTAGTCAAGCCAAAAGCTGTAAGCTGGTCCTATTAAGCTCTATAGACAAAAAGAGAAAACACATAGGCTTAACAGGACAACTTTCCGACGACCATATACCACTTCAAAACCATAAAAGTTTAGTTGAGTTGATGATTATGGCTCTCCTCCCCCTGTAATGGGGGACTTTCAAACATGAGAGTCTTTCTCTTTTCTGTTGACGGTGAATCAATTTCAGTAGACTTGGACCACAACAATCCACTCTGCATCAAGTCTAACAAACGCGACTGCAAATGCCTATTCATTTCCATGACATGTTTTGTCATTCTGGTTGCCCACATCCGATTCTCTAAATGTTTTTCCAATTTCATTTCCATTGCTTCAGGAGTAAAATCTTTCTGCCCAAATTGTACAAAAAATCATTAAAATGCATCTTGATTGGTACATTATTAGACCAATACACAAAAATATAAGCATTGAATATATCTCTATCCTCACACATCCTGATCATGACACTGCACTAATCCAAAGAGTGTAAAGAGCCTTTGAAAACATAGAGCAGGCATTGATGATGGCCCCATATTGTAGTTGCCAGATCACCCCAAGCCGTTTGAGGTACACACAGATCAACAAATTCCAAAATAATATAAGATACATGTGACCAAATTTTAATGGGGGTATTAAGCTTTTTTGCAAACTTTCAAAGAGCAGTCGGTCAGTCAGTCACAGGAGACCATGTCACCGAACATAGACCCCAGTTATTCTTGCTGACTATAGGTTGCAGGTTCTAAACTTAGAGGTGTTTGTCACTTGCAGCCTGTTGCATTTTCATGCGACAGTATGTGTGTGTGTGTGTGTGTCATATATTTTATACCCACTTTCTGTGTGTACACGTCCCTATGTGCATGTGTGTTGAGAGGGAGAGAGAGAGAGAGAGAGAGAAACCTCCATGTCAGATATTTGTTTGTGCAAATCAGTGGTTTGGAATTCTTCGAGGAAGTGACGTGATGAAAGAAGAGTGATTTTTCCATTGGATGAGTTGGCAGGCTGAGGATACTTGTCGAGCAAACAAACACCGAATGTGTCAGAGACTCTCCGATGGTTTGACACAGAAAGTAGTGAGGACTGTGGAATCACTGCCAGATTAGTTACAACCCCTGCTAATAGATGAGAACAACAATCTTGTTATAAATCTCTGTGATTGTAGAAACCAATGTGAATGCTCATAATAGGCTTATGCAATTATAGACATGTAGACTGTAGACATATACACAATTATGTATTTATGCATAGCCTTCCTCTCAACAGTAATGCCACTTTTGGCTGATTTGATCATACCTAATGTTAGATATTAGGTAAGATCCTGAATCTTAAACCATGTTTTGAAAGCTAACCATAATTCCAGTGAAAAAAAACCTGTGATCTCCATGGGTACCTTTCTGATGGTTGATTCTTCGGATGACTGCCCAACTGGTGACATCCCAGATGCAGATGGTGTAGTCCTCAGATGCAGATATCAGATACAATCGACTGAAGATTAATGCAGTAACAGATCCACTGCATGGATTATGGGTCTTTCAGCAGACTATATAATATAGAAAAAGATAGAAATGCATAATTCATAATTGAAGATTTAACAGAAAATATACTCTGTTTGTGTGAAGTGCATGTGCATGTTTATCTACAATATGCAGTTACAAGAAAGTTATTAAAATATGAGTCCAAACCATATAGCTTAGTTATGTGATAGTGAAACAACCATACCTACACTACAGATAACAACTGCATGGAAATTTCAAAGTTATATTAGTATGAGAATGTGGTTGCCCTTTACAATTATATTAATAAGACATTGAAACTAAAATTAAATATGAAAGAAAAGATATTCACTAGATCTTATAACTATTCTGTGGACAAAAGAAGACTTTTTCCCCAATGATATAAAGAAACTTCAAACACTCATGCCAAAAAGAAAAAAGAAACTTCAAACACCATACATTACTTGTGTCCTTTTAGCACAACTGTTTGGTCTTCAGCAATGAACAAAGGATCATCTACCAGTCCAATTTCTAGTTTGTTCACAAAAATTCTTCCATCTGTACTTCCAGAGAAAAAGAGCTGCTCTGTTGGGTGAAGAACAACTGCAGTTATTGCTAGAGGATAAACTTGAGTTTGTAAAAGCTTTCCCAAGCCTAAATCCCAAACCTACACTACAGAATAATTTGTTTCAGCAAGAAGATATTTCAATGAAAAAGATACAATTGTAAGAACCATAAACTAATATGAGTATGGTAACCTTGCATGAGCCATCAAGTGAGCTTGACACTAAGACTGAACTTGAGCTGCCTGATGTAGTTAACAGGCCAGTTATAGAGGATTTATGCTCCACTGAACAATGTAATAACGAGGGAAAGCTCTCAAAATCTTCCATGTCTAGCAAACTTCCATCAAATTGAATAAAAAATAACATTAATTTGAATATTTTATCTAGCTACTAAAAAGTGAAAAGGGAAAATTCCAAAGTTCAGTTATTACCCAACCATTGACCACACACAGATCATACCATCATCTGAACCAGAAACGAGAAGAGAACCATCATCAGAAAACAGCATACAGTTCAAAGATTTATGATGTGCACGCCAAGTTTTGAGTAATTTCCCATTAGCGACCTACAGATCACCTCAATTTATTCAGGATCTAACATTGCAGATGGTGTTAGTTTTCATGGCATTAAGATCTTCATTGGACAATTGATGAACCGAGAGTTCCACACTTATATGAAAGAAGACTTTCCTTCTTTCCCAAGAGAGTGCATTTTTAAACAGGCAGGGGAATTGGTGACAGTGATTACAAACCTCCCAAAGATAAGCATTTCCAGATGGAGCACCACCTGCAAGATACACACCATCCATTGTGCAAGAAAGTGGTCTTACAGCCTCCAATGGGTAGCTATGAAGAGGCTGCTGAGGCTGGGAAAATATTACATACAACAACCAAATTAATTTTGCATGAGAACATGGTTTTATCATTTAAGGGTATTCATTAAAAAAAGAAAAAAAGGAAAAGAAAATTGCTCAGTTTCATGCTACTACTTCCTATCTCATTTTTTAGGATGGAGAATTGAACCATAAGCATCACATAGAGGTGGCCTATCAAATACAAAGATTTAAATCTACAGCCCAATCACCACAGGCAAATTGCAAGGATAACCGAATCTCCTGGTGTAGAAGTGCAGTTCCTTACTAAAATTGTAGCAAGCTTACAATTTTAAACACCTCCGCCAAAGGTGAGATTATAGGGCTACTCATCTAACTAGAGGCTTCTGGCAACAATCATCATTATTAAGGTTCATGCATGTATTAAGTAGCCAGTGTTTGTACAGAGCCTTGAATTATTTTGAGCATCCCCTCTGGTTAGATAGTTTGTCAAGAAAAAGAAAGTGGACAATAGTATACCTCAACTAAGTCATATAGTTCATTGTTAGAATTTTGACCTCTTTCAGGCATTTTCTCGAGAAGCTAATGATCATTCGGCGAGTTTTACACATAAATGAACAGAGATGAATTACAACTTCCAAACTCCAGTGATCAACAATGACGAGAAAAACATATACAAGGAAACCGGAGTCACCCATTTGAGAAATCAAATGGTCCCCAATATGAATCCCAGGTTCAAATGATCAATGATTCAAATCAAGCAAACATGGGAATCAAATTCAAACAACAATTAACCAATACAGGAAAAAAGCAATCAAATTCTTAATTTCCTATTCTAGTACAAGAATTGAAACCAAACCCCCATGGACCCAATGACCCATCATTGAATTTGAGTCAAAGCTGAGCATTACCTTGTTCAAGGGCCAGATAGAAATGGCCCCACCGCCAACAGAGCCATGCCTGTGACTCTGAGAAGCCACAAGAAACTGGTTTCTCAAGCACAGAAGACCATGAGGAGGAGAAGCACAGGTAGGTATGTGAAGGAGACGGTCCCCTGTGTCTATGTCCCATATGGTTATCCCTGTGCCCATGCTCTTGTCGCTGCACACAACCAGTGCCTCACCACCACTACCCATCTCTCTGTTTCTCTGATTTTGATTTTGTCTGTGATTGTTTGCGAAGAGTGAAAGAGTTATAGAGGGCTGTGGAGCTGAGCATGCAATGGGCTACTCTCTGTGGACGTGCATGGATTGAGTGACGCATGGCACTCAGAAACGTGAAAGGGACAAAGGTAGTTGGAGAATTTCCAACCTTTTAATTATGTTGCCAACTGTAGCAGGAGGGGTGTCGACAGGGGTTGTCTGTTATGCAGGTGGTCAGTGGTCTACATGCAAATAAATGTTTTGTTGGCTGTGACCAATTACTCACATAATCAATAGTCACATGACAGTCATGTAAGGTGATTTTATGAATTTAAGAGGTATATATATATGGACGTTACACACAAATTTTTCTCCTAATTTAAGAGGAAGGCACATCAATATAAGTGGGTCCAAACGATGAAGAAATAAGTTTTATCCTTTTTTATTTTGTTTATCAAAAATATTGGGGTGAAACCATAATCCACAAGGTATTCCGTTAAGATAGTTCAATAGTTTTACTTGAAATTTAATTTCAAGATTAAGGGTAAATGCTTCAATTATTCAAATTACAATAATTTTTTTGATTTTGGAATGATAGCAATTATTTAAGAATGACACCCCAAACTAATTTATGTCGGCGCAACAAGATACAATTATATTATATTTGTGCTTTTATTATATTGTTACATCAATTATTGTAATATTCAAAGTAAGAGTTATTTATACTTATATTCCATTAAGTTTATTGCATATTCACATAAATCTCCTGAAGTTTCAAAAATTATACATATACTTCATGAAGTTTCAAAATTGTTGCGCATAACCATTTCTCCTTAATGCATTGACTCATCCACTCACTCTTTCTCTTCTCCTTGAAACATTCACACCACCTCTTTGCACCTCTCAAACATTTTTATTTGGACATCTTCTATTATTGTGGCCTAATATTTTCTCTTGGAAGGGGTTATGTGCAACAGTTTTGAAACTTCAGGGGGTTTTTGTGTATTTTTTGAAACATCATGGGATGTACGTGAAAAGACAATAAACTTCAGAGGGTGTAAGTATAAATAACTCTTCAAAGTAAAGTTTTAACTTTTAACAGTGTATAAAAGTAATTTCTTGACCAAAAAAAAAAGAGTAAAGTTTTTATAGTGTGTAAAATTTTTATAATTAATTGAAGAAATTGAATCTCAACAGTACTATTCTTGTATTATATTTGTACGTTCAAGCATTTCATTTTGTACTTTACTGCAATATCGTCTGTACCTTATTACATACTTTATACATTTTATTATGTACCGTATTATTATTTGTACCTTTATACATTTCATTGTATGCCTTTATGTAGCATCATTCATTGTATCCTTGTGTTTTGACTTAAAATCAATTTTTGTTAGGCCCCGTTTGGGATTGTGGTGGAAGACCCAAAAGCTGCTGTGGATGACAATTCTCAATCATCTACAGCAGTTTTGGTGTTTGGTACAAAAATTAAAAACTGTTTTTTCTTAAAATTCTCAACTCCCCACAATAAAAACAGAAAGCAGGTTTCTAGGTGCTTTTGAAAGCTGCAGTGAATCACAGCAACAATGAATATTTTATTTTACCCATAATATCCTCATTGATTTCTATATTTTTTAATTTGTTTATTTTAAATTAAAAAATATGTCTATTGTTAGTTATATTTTATATTGTGATAATTAATTATGATATTTTATTTGCACGATTAAAATTATAATATACCTAAAAAAATAATACACATACTTATTTAATAATGTTGTTCTTAGAAAAATTAATGCTAATAAAAATTTGTAGCCAAAAATTTAAAAAACAAGTAAAAAGCATTTTATTTTTACCAAACAAATAACTAAAAAACACTTTTAACATCATGTCTATTTTAGTAATTATACACAGTCACAGCACTTTTACATTAACATTTACCAAACACTTTGATACTGTTTTTTGCACTCACAGCACTTTTGAAAACATAGTTTACCAAACACTCAGCTGCTTTACTTTACAGTTGACTTTACTTCACAGTTGTTTTATCCCACAGCTGTTTTTTCACACAGCAATACCAAACTGGCCCTTAATGTAGTTTAAAAATTGTTGAATATATTAGATAAATGAGGTAAAATCTATAATTAAGAATAATAGTGCTAGAAATTCAAAATTTGTATTTTAAATTTGGATATCAAATGATGTTGTAATGTATGTGTTAATATTTTATTTGTTGTAAATATATTAGGGGTACAACTTGGGCCGGGTTAACCCGAGCTTGCGTGAACCTAATTCGATGTTTGAACCCATGTGAAGGTTTGAGAAGTCAAAACTCACCAGAACTTGAATTCGACCTCAACCCGAAATTTTTGGGTTAGGCTTGGATAAAAGTTATGTTTGCCGGCCCAAACCCAACTTGAATCCAAGCCCAAATTTCGAATCTAATTTGTATTAGTATTATGCTATAATCTATATATTAAATTACATTTTAGTTTAAATTATAATATAATATTTAGTTTATATATTATTATTGAAGATGAACTATAAATTTAAAAGAAGTTCGAAATATGTATTTTATCTTATATATTTTTGTGTAGAATAAAACTTAAACTATGATGTTTGATAGCAATATGATTGTGATGTTGTTATTATTATTTTCTCTTCATGTTGAAGCTTTGAATATATTTTTTATTATTTGAATCTAATTGATATTTAAAGTTTTGAACTATGGTGATTGATTAATTGAGATAATTGTTTTATATTTTTATCAAGATTTGTTTTTTTTGTTTTCACAAGTTGAAACCAACTCGTTCTTTGATTTTGCGGGTTGAGTATAACCCAGAGAAATTGAGCAACCCGAACCCAACCTGAGCCGAACCCAAATTGAGGTTGAGTTATGGTGGGTTCACTTATTTGCAACCCACCTAAACTTGAACTTGAGCCCAAACCAACAAAATAAAACATGGGTTAAACTTGCGTTGATCTTTCAACCCAACCAAGTTACATCCCAAAAGTGGACAAAAAGATGTGAATTTATAAAACATTGCCACTTTATTTGGATCCCAAATAACACTACAATATTTTATAAATTATCTTATATGGAGCTCCTTTTATAAGATTTCTTTATGTCATATCCTTAATAATGGGTTGGTTACACATAGGTGTTCAAAATGGAAATCGAGCGTTTCATAGTTTAAAAATGATGAATCTCGTCTCAATTATCATTTATCAAGAAGGAGTAAGTTTTTTGAATTGCATAAATTAGTCCATGTCACTATTCTTGGATTAAGGGGAGAAAACGTTCGGTGTAATAATTTCTTATACAGTAGTGCTACATATACCACATTTTTATACCATAATTTCATACCACCTTATGTGGCAACTTATATGGCATTCATACATTGGATACTAAAAAATAAAAATAAAAATAAAAACCCAAAAAGAAAAAGAAAAACATTGTCCAATAAAGTAATGACACGTCAGATGGTATAAAAATGTGGTATAAGAATGTGGTAAGTATACCATTATTCTTTCTTATATGTATTGCCACATCTCATACTTATTATTTATTATTTACGACAAGTAAAATATTGATACATAAGTGCCACATCATCATCGGAGATTTCTAACATTATTAACTATCAAACGTGTGCAAGTTAACCCAAAAAAAAAAAAAATGTTAATAATGGATCATTATCTTCTAGGCTACTAGTAGTGGTAGGTGAGTAAATAACTAACTAAACAGACCCATTTTCAAAAACCGGCCGCCTAATCTTCATCACTGTCAGTCAAGTACAGAACACTAGAACACTAGAACAGTAGAACATCCTTCTTTAGGCTTAATCACGAAGGAGCTCACTCTCACTGAGACTGAGAGTTGAAAAGACTGAAAGGCGGGCGATCCGAAAAGCCACCGCATTTAAGATCCGAATACCAAAATGGGCGGTAAATCCACTACTCCTTCGAATTCAAATGGTTTATATGGGGTTTGAAACACTATCCGGATCCTAATCGGGTTTTCGGTAAACCGTGTTTGGAAACGCGCAGGTACAGAGTCGGATTGTCCTTGTCCGAGTTTATGGCTCGCTCCCAATCCAAGCAAGAGATGGGGAGAGCTTTTCTTCCTTCTCTACACTCCTTTCTGGCTCACTCTCAGCTTGGGAATTGTCGTACCGTTCAAGCTCTACGAGGTTTGCTTTCGTTACCCTCCGTTTGGTTACTGAGAAAAAAATGAAGAAAATGAATGAGAAAAAGTAGAAATGAAGGAAATCCTTTTTGGATGAAATACATTTTACAGTCCTAAGTAAAAAAAAAAAAGTTGAAAAATTGATTTCGGTGAAGTTTTGCTATATTGTTTCTTCTTAATCCGATTTTGTTATGCATGGCCATGTATCGACCATGAAATTTGCTCTGTATCTGTGAGTTTGAGAGAGAGAGAGAGAGAGAGAGAGAGAGAGAGAGAGAGAGAGAGAGAGAGAGAGAGAGAGAGAGAGAGAGAGAGAGAGAGAGAGATACATAGTAAAACAGTAAAACTTACATAATGAAGTATCGTTATCAAAATTGGCAGAGCTTTACGGAGTTGGAGTATTTGCTAATTGGATTGGTTTCAGCAGTTCCTTCTTTTTTGATACCAATGCTATTCGTCGGGAAGGTAAATACTTGAAATTCACTAATTTCAGTTTAAATTTCTTTTAATGTATGTATGTATGCATGTACTAATGTGTGTGCTAATTGTTGGGCTGTATACTGATGTGAATTTTAACACCCTTGTGCTGTATGTTGGTGTAATTTCACTGTTTCAGATAAATAAATTCAATCTAATCAGCTTTTGCTTAAAACTGGCATCTGCAAATAAAATCATTGTTTTATAATGGGGTATTCAAAATAACATTTAAAATTTTCATTTCCCAAAAATCAAATGAATTTTAAATTAACAATTCCACTACTATTACTTTTCTTTTCGCAAATACTCATAAAATTTCGTTGTCATTGTCCATAAAACTTCATTACTCTTCTGAAAAAGTGGTACTCTAAACCAAATATCTATCTAGAGATAAAAAGAAATATTTGAGAAAGTAAATATTCACTGATGAAACTGTTATATGGTTTAGCAATTGGAAAGTCCAATAGAATGGAAAGTTTTAGTTACATTACTCAAAATTTTATTCATGTTCTCATCCTTTTATTTTTGTTTGTTTAATTTTCTATTGTGAATATCTTTGCAGGCAGATAGGAGCTTGGCTTGGAAGGATCGTTATTGGGTCAAGGCAAGTGTTTTCCTGGGGTATAATTCTTTATATGTCATAATTAGGACAGGGCTGTCAAACAATGAAACTTATACTTGGGTTATCGGCATCTTGCTTATTAGTGATTTGGTTGTACCAATGAAAATATATACCTTTTAGGGTCAGTTATGCTGGACCTATCATTTATCTTAAATTATGTGCATATTTCTGTCTTTTGGTACTTTGTATTGCTTTTAATATGCTTATTAAGATATTGATTATCTTGGCTAAAGCACTTATAATTTTTTTTATGAAGTTGCAGAACATGTAATGAAAATGATTTTTCTTTGGCTTAAAATGTAGTTTTAATGAGAGTTATTCTTGTCATTTGAAGGGTTCTCTTATCTCTTCACCTCCTTACTGCGCTAGTCCATCCACAAGCACCTTTTTTTTTTTTTTTACTCTTTTTTATATAAGAACACTAGAACTTTATTTAATATTACTTTCTCATCGTTTTTTATAAGTTTATGCTTGGCCTGAACCATAATTTAATTTTTGAAACAGGCCAGTCTATGGATAATAATTTTTAGCTATGTTGGGAATTACTTTTGGACCCACTATTTCTTCACAGTTTTGGGAGCTTCGTATACTTTCCCATCATGGAGAATGAACAATGTAAGTTAGAAAATTAGAAACACTCTGTAGTAGACTACTTATCCTTTGCTGATAACTTTTTGTTTCTATGCAGGTACCTCACACTACCTTCCTTCTCACACATGTTTGCTTCCTATTTTATCATGTCGCATCAAACATGACGCTTCGCAGACTACGCCATTTTACTGCTGACTTGCCACAACAAGTTCAATGGGTTACTGAGGCTGCATGGATTCTGGCTCTTTCTTATTTCATAGCATACCTGGAGACTGTAGCTATTGCTAACGTAAGCAATAACACATTTACAATATCTGTTATCTAACTACTCATAAATTTTTACTAATTTTTCAGTCGTGGCCTATCAGTACATTAGGTTCTAGATAAGGTAGAATGCTGAAGTTCATATTTCTGTGGCTTCATGTTCCTCTAGTCTTGATTATCCTTTGCAATTCTATTTGGTCTATGGCCTTTCCCACTATTATCAAGAAGCCCAATCAACTCGCGATGATACTCCAGTCAGCTTTAGCAAGCGGTTTTATACAGTAGTAAACCCTAACCATTACAATTATGGGTGGAGTGAGCCAGTGAATCAGTCTTTGTTTATGTTTTACTGGTTTAAAGGGACAGCTTTGTAACATAAATTTTCTTTTATTAGGTAACACTCCTGCAGTATAATGGAGCTCATAAATAATCTGTAAATACTGTTCCCTGGAAATGCTTCCAGTTTAAGCATTAATTAATGTTTAACAAGGTTTAAACTGGCCCACAGCTATGGGAATAGATGCTGTTACAATGATGTTTTGCTTTGAACCTGTGCAGTTCCCTTACTATGAATTTGTGGACCGGGCGTCAATGTATAAAGTTGGGTGCTTGTTTTATGCGATCTACTTCCTTGTTAGCTTTCCCATGTTTCTCAGGTAAGAACTGGACAGCTTTTTAACTTAGTAATTAGAAGCATATGAGATCACTTGGAATGCTCAAGTATTTGTTCATGCTATAAAATTTACCAATTCAAATAATTTCTTTTCTTGCTTTACTCAATATTATACCCATGTAATTGATGGTGGTTCATCCATATACACAGGATTGATGAGAAACCTGGTGATCCATGGGACTTGCCTAGGATAGCTATTGATGCTCTGGGTGCTGCAATGCTGGTTACGATAATACTAGATCTGTGGCGCATCTTTCTGGGACCTATTGTTCCAATTCCAGAAACAAAACAGTGTCTTCAACCAGGACTGCCATGGTTCCCCGGACATGCCAATGAAGCTTGACAATTGCTTGTGCAAACAGAGACCTGGATTTAGTCCCATCCAAGGAAGATACCAAGCTCCTAGATTTCTTGTAGTTGTTCCAACAGTCAGACAGTCAGATTTCTTGTAGTTGCTGTAATGGTTATTGTACCATATGGGATGATTGCTGTAATTTCCATCTTCAGGTCATAGAATTGCATTACACACGGTTATACATTCAATAAATCTTTTGATTTGGTACATGTGTCGCTCTACCTTCATAATTGTTACCAAGGATAATTTTTACTGGCTTGGGCACACTACTTGATGGGGCCATGTTCTGAGTGCTGCTGCTGCTTTGCTTAAGCTCCTCCCCCTCTCCCTTGGGCACTGCTTGAAATAATCAAAAATGCTTTTTACAAGGTTTTGACAGAAAATATTTAAAAGTGTTTTTCGGATTATAGGAAAATTTGGATTTTCAATTAATCTTTTCCATTGTTGTAGTGTAGTTTTTCTTTCTTTTAACAGAGAGGTTTGAACTTAGGATTTTTATTGTTGTGAACTTTCCACTCATTCTGTGCCACTTGATTTAAAGCTAATGAGCCATTTTCATAACAAGATGAAAGTTAACAAGGCTTTGTTTTGTGATCAATATTCATGAGTTCTTCTTTGGTATGGTGTTTGCATGATACATAAACACATTTCACCGTAGTAATGTGAACCCGTCAATATTTACGGATTGAAAAGCATCCGCAAGTCATGATATATAAACACATTTGATCGTGGAGAAGTGACTCTGTCAATATTTAAAGATTGAAAAACATCCACATGTCACTTGGTAGCGTGTACAACTTTTTAGGTATAGCGTATAGTCGTACGTATACAACTAAAAATGCTTACTATTCTATACAAGTAAGAGCGTGTGTGGGTGTGAAAATGCTTACTATTATTCTATACAAGTAAGAGTGTGTGTGTGGGTGTGGGTAGTAGGGAAATGTTTTAAGCAAAGCAGAGTGGTCCGCACGTGCGAGTGGTTTATCACTTCACTTGCATTGTCTTCTTCCAAAAATGATAAGAAAGATATTTCTGAAGCTTACAAAAATCCTCCTCTAAAACTCCCTCCACTGCAGAACTCACTCTGCACTCTCTCTCTCTCTCTCTCTCGCTCCACTGGAGATTTCCGGGGTTTCGTTTCGCCGTTTCGACTCTCCGAAACCTCCAAACTCATGCAATCAGGGGTTTTGGGGGGTTTATCTCTCTGCCATTCTATGCACTCAGCTCCGTTCAGACCGAGCGTGTCAGAACAAATGGCCGCTTTTGGAGCTCTCTCGCCTTGTCCGTACAGCCTCTTGTGGCGGCCCAAACCCACAAACCGCTCCGTTTCGTGCTCTGTTGGCTCTTCTACTGCTACAGGTATTTTTAAGTTTAAACAACGTCGTATTTTTACGCATTTAAATTCTTATTTTTTTTTTGTTATTCTATCTGACGGGTTTGGATATGCTTTTGGTTGGTCCGAAAGTGAAACAAAATGAAAATGGGAAGTATTATAAGTTCTGGGTGCTAAAGTGTTGATAATATAAGTTCTGTAAAGATATGATTTATTTTACTCTTACTAAATCATCGAAGTAGACAAATAGAGCCAATTTGAGTTTGAAATATGCTTAGTTTTTGCTCTCTAGTGCTTAAAGATTATGAATATGTTCAATTTTGTAGACTGTTGCGATAAGCAATCAAAGGGACAGTTATGTTTATACTTACATGCTGGATATTGTAGTGGCTCCACCTTACCATCATTCTATCCTTGTATATTTATTAAAATGACATCTACTAAGGTTGAAACTTTTGGGATAATATGGTGGTTGTTTTATTGCGTTTTGCTTCATATAGGAACACGTGGGTCTAATGTAAAAAGATCAGGAAGAATGGAAGGACCTCGAAAAAGTATGGAAGACTCTGTTCAGCGAAAGATGGAAAAGTTTTATGAAGGGAGGGATGGCCCACCACTCCGTATTTTGCCGATTGGTGGCCTGGGAGAAATTGGGATGAACTGCATGCTGGTTGGGAATTATGATCGCTATATTCTGATTGATGCCGGTGTAATGTTCCCAGAGTATGTTTCTTAGACTAGTTTGCTATTGTTTATACCCCTGAAAGATTGTATCTTGATGATATTTAGATGTACTTTTTTACGGTAGGAGGTTTCTTCCCTTCCACAGATTTACTGTTATAAATTTCATTTATTTTAGGTGAATTGACAAATTTTGTCATACCAGTATAAATGGGTGGATAAATATGCGCCATACTCTTGGAACTGATAAAAAAGAATTTTTTACATGCAAAATGGATCTTAACTTGTATTTGCTTCTCCGAATTTCTGCTTGGCTTTTCTTTTCTTCTGCTTATGCATTGATCCCAGATCATATGTTATATATATTTTCAGCTATGATGAGCTTGGAGTCCAAAAGATTATACCTGATACCACATTTATCAAAAGATGGAGCCACAAAATTGAAGCAATTGTTATTACACATGGCCATGAAGATCACATTGGTGCGTTGCCGTGGGTAAAGTTTCCTTCTGATTCCTGTAAATGCCATCTTGACTCAGTAACAAACCTTTTAGTTATATAAAGTTCCTGTCTTTTCAATGCTCTTAAAATAACATTAATTGCACTTCTTTCCTGTTCATATTTTAGTTGAAATAAAAATTCTCCAGGAAGTTTTATTATTTTGGTTTCATTGTTTTTAGCTGATATATCTTTTTTCTCTAAACAGGTGATCCCAGCTTTGGATTCCCGTACACCAATATTTGCATCATCCTTTACTATGGAGGTACTTGTAGTGTGACTTTAATTTGTGTGGTTTTTTAGGAGCTTCCTATGTCAACCAAAAATGTTATTCGCAATATTTAATTATGAATATACTTGTTTGTTAATGTTGACCTCCCATAGAATGTTAATTCTTGCTTTGGAGCTCTTAACACTGTCTTTATTCTTCCATCCACTTTTGGGGGTTTCTATACCTCATACTGTTGATCTATACAAGTTTTTTTTTTTTGTGATGAAGATGCCTGTCCTCTTAAATTCCTGGATTCTTTAAAACTTTGTTGCAACCATCATGTTCAAAACAGTTGATGTTGTTCTTTTTAACAGCTTATTAAAAAACGCTTGAAGGAAAATGGGATTTTTGTTCCATCTAGACTTAAGATGTTTAGAACAAAGAAGAAATTTATGGCTGGACCATTTGAAGTTGAGCCTGTCCGGGTGACACATTCTATTCCTGACTGTTGTGGGTTAGTTCTCCGCTGTGCTGATGGTACAATTCTTCATACTGGGGACTGGAAGGTAACATTTCTTACCTATACAGTATGTTCACTTTTTATTTATATTCTCAAGCTGAACAAAAACTTATGTTAAACAGATTGATGAATCACCATTGGATGGTAAAGGTTTTGATCGTGAAGCTTTGGAAGAACTTTCAAAAGAAGGAGTAACATTGGTAAGCCACTGAATATAGGAATCATATATTTTTTATAATTTCTTATATTTTGGGATCTACTTGGCTGTGAGATAGGGATTTGACTCGAAGACAAAATAGGGTTTCAATGGTTTGTGCTGTTAAAATCAAGAATATGAAAGTCTTATTGTTAGTAACCTTGGCTAAGGCATATTTTATATATCCTGAGGATAAAGTATCTTTCGCTCACCATTATGGATTTGGTGCATGACTTGTATATGTACACTGAACCATTAAGAATGATTGTGTAAACTAGGGATGTCAGTGGATGAACTCCATATTTCCAATAAAAAAATTCAAAACTACTTTTCATGGTGGAGAGAAAAAGAGTTATCAATTAATGCACATTATTTTTCAGATGATGAGTGACTCTACAAATGTACTCTCACCTGGAAGGACAACAAGCGAATCTCTTGTGGCAGAGGCATTATTGAGGCATATTTCAGCTGCTAAAGGGAGGGTTATTACTACACAGTTTGCTTCAAACATTCACCGACTTGGAAGTGTGAAAGCTGCTGCTGATTTAACTGGTAGAAAGTTGGTAAGTTCTTCTGATTTAACTGCTGATTTAGCTGATTTAACATAATGTAATGTACCTTGGCCAAAAAAAACAACATACTGTAATGTACTTCTTTTCTTAAAATACTTGCACCTTAATATTATGTAAACAAAATATGTGTCTGAGTAAGTGTTATATTGTGATTTGTTAGGTATTTGTTGGTATGTCCTTGAGGACATATCTTGATGCAGCTTGGAGGGATGGGAAGGCACCAATTGATCCATCAACCCTGGTAATAATCCTTCTCGCCAGTAAGCTCTATTTGGAGCCACAATCTTCTATTACTCTATCATGTCGCAAGCCATCAAATTTCCTCCTCTGCAAGATTAGATTTCTAAGTTAGTAATGGCATCAGTTCATATTGCTCCTCCCTTTTGTAGGAGATCTAATCAGAAGTTTCATGTTATTTTACTTCAAATTAGGTGAAAGTGGAAGATATTGATTCCTATGCTCCAAAGGATTTGCTAATCGTCACAACCGGCTCTCAAGTAAGTTTGTCTATATGGCCTCCAGTGACTGCCTAGTTCTATAAAGTGAAAGCTTTTACTGGACCTTTTGCTGGCAAATGACTGTATGCTATTGTGTCAGGCAGAACCACGTGCTGCGCTAAATCTTGCATCATATGGAAGTAGTCATTCCGTCAAACTGACCAAAGAAGATATAATTTTGTATTCAGCTAAGGTAATAAAACTTGATTTATAAGCATGGATTTCCAGTTGAGTTTTCATATAAGTTACACTTACAATTATGACTTTATAGCATAACTGGATTTGCTTATATGAATAAAAATGTATACGTCCTCATCTTCTTCTGTTTATTGAGTTATTGTTTCTATACACTCTTAAACCATTAAAAAAATAATGAAAGAAGCAATGTTGAACTTCAAACTCGCCTCCATTTAATGTCAACATGGGTCCATAGAAAAAGATGAAATTTCCAAGATTGGAAGTTTCACACTGAACATCAGCTAAATCCTTTGCAAGTCTTTCCAATTGTTTCTTGTAGTTTTCAGAATTCTGAGATTGTCTACTTTGATAAAATTTGTTGCTATCTGCTGAGATTTATTATCTGTTTAGCCAGTTTGACCTTGTTTACCTTTTAGGTAATTCCTGGTAATGAATCTCGGGTAATGAAAATGTTAAACCGCATATCAGAGATTGGGTCAACCATAGTGATTGGTAAGAATGAGGGGTTGCACACTTCTGGTCATGGGTATCGTGGAGAATTGGTAAGTTTGTTGCATCTCAAGATATTAATATTAAAACTTCTTAATTTATTATAAGATTTGATTATGTTCTTATCTTCTCAAGGGTGATAATAAACTTGATAGTAGTGACGTTATTGCATCTTCTTATTAAGAAAAAAAATATTATTGTATCATTTGTGAGGAATCTGAGGCTCCCTTGCTTTTCGAAGAATGTGGACATGGTTGTCCTTCTGTTTTTACCGTCTTTCTTATTTTCTTTTTTCAAGGACTAAGTTGTATGCCATAATGTTTATTATCTAGATAAGGCAGCTGGTGAACTGCACATATCTCATGTGTGGGATCCAGCGATCCTTCAGTATTTGGCTTGTAATGAACATGGGGGCCTAATACATGGGGAAATGCCCCTTTGATGTCACTTTTTAATAAATTGACTCTCATAGAAGACGTACTTTGTATGTGATTCATCTGATTAATTCTAACTTGATGTGTTTTTTCTCTTGCAATTTTCATATGGTTGCCATCTTATATATTTTAAATCTAACCTAAAATTTTATTTTATAGGAGGAAGTTCTTAAAATTGTGAAGCCACAACATTTTCTGCCCATACATGGAGAACTCTTGTTTCTCAAAGAGCATGAATTGCTTGGGAGATCAACTGGCATCCGACACTCCACTGTGAGTCAGTGTGTTCCTTGTTATAATATTTTGATGTTCAGGATGAGATATGATTGTTTATGTCTGATAAAACAGTTCAGTTATGTTTGATGAAAGTGAATATGGTTCGTTCAGCATAGCTATTGCTATCGACTTTATAATCCAATATCTTTATGATGCAGTCTTCTATTATTTTTCCGTTTTCCTTATTTGTCTTTAATATGATCCATCTGCATTTCAAGTATTGCCCAAATGTAATTTATTTGCGTATTCATTAAGTGGGCATTGTTATTTCCAGTTTTTCATACTGCAGGCTTAAATGTTGAAGTTGTGGTATTTGAAATTATATTTTGTCTCCTTATACCAAACAACAATGAAATTATGTTGCCTTGGTGTGTGACATGGTCGAATGATATGTAGTATGCATGATAGTGGTTAGGATTTTGCTCTGTTGTCATAATCTGAAAGGATTCATGGTAATTAAATAAAAATTTAAAATTTTATGCAACAGGTTATAAAGAATGGGGAAATGCTTGGGGTTTCTCATTTAAGAAACAGAAGAGTACTTTCGAATGGTTTCACCTTGCTTGGAAGAGAGAATTTGCAGGTTGGTGATCCTTAAAAAGTTTTACCTAAAACGTCCTTGCAATCAAATTGTGTTCCATTAGGTCGACAAAATATGGATTTATCTATTATGAGAAGTTAGAGCGCTTTCTAATAGTTCACTCTTATATTACAGCTGAAGTATAGTGATGGCGATAAAGCATTTGGTACATCAAGCGAACTTTGTGTTGATGAGAGACTAAAAATTGCCTTGGATGGCATAATAGTGGTCAGGTGGATCTCATATATTCTTCAGTGACACATATATTCTGAATATGTCAATATCTATATAATAGTATCCTGATGGTTTTTTTTTTTTTTTTTTCTTTCAAGCATGGAAATTTTACGCCCTCAAAGTGTAAATGGTGTGACTGAAAATAGCATAAAAGGGAAGATAAAAATCACTACCCGATGTTTATGGCTTGACAAAGGAAAGCTTTTTGATGCACTCTATAAGGCTGCCCATGCTGCACTGTCAAGCTGCCCAGTAAATTGTCCTCTAGCTCACATGGAAAGAATAGTGTCTGAGGTATTGAGGAAATTGGTAAGAAAGTACAGTGGTAAAAGGCCAGAAGTCATTGCCATTGCCATGGAGAACCCCGCAGCAGTTCTTTCTGACGAGGTCAGTGCAAAACTATCTGGAAAGTCCCATGTCGGTTTTGAGAAGTCAGCATTGGGACAAGTATTTGATGGACATCCAAATAGGAGTCAGTCAACTAGGAGACAAGCAGATGAAGGCAAGGACAATGTACGTTTCCAGAGCACTTCACCACAAGATTTGAAAGGTCCTTTACTCTCTCTCTCTCTCTTTTTCTCTCTTTGTGCACATGCATGTGTGTGCATGTCTGAACAGACACCTAATATAAACATGTCTTGTATCTTTGTATATGCATGCATTTTGTGATGAGTAGACACTGGGTCATAGAATGTATCTCTTAGTGATAACTAGGGATATCATATATTGAAATGAATTTGATCTCTATTTTCCATGGATTATGAAAGTTAGACCTTTTCCTCTCCAGCACTCATAGTGCTGTTGATTGGGTGCATAAGATTTTGTCACTATCACCTATCTGATATATTTGAATATTTTCATTCCTGAACTTGTGATCTCTAGCATTGATGTCAAGTGTGTTTTATTTTTTATCTCATCATATTCCATACTTGCAGATGATAAAATTGAAGTCAAAGGACTTTCACCTGTGGAAGATTCCACTACTTCAAATTCCAAGTCAGAAGAGCTTTCTTCTGATTCAGAGGAACCAGAAATCAAAGGACTACTACCTTTGGAAGATTATACTACAAATTCCAAGTCAGAAGAGCTTTCTTCTGATTCAGAGGCAGATGATTTCTGGAATTCAGTCTCCAGGTTATCATCTGTTGACAATAAAGTAGAAGATAAAAATGGTTTGGTTCTGCAACAGGAAGAGAAAGATGGTCCTGATAGCAGTGCAGTACCAAATCCTTCAAAGCCCATGAAACGCAATAGATGGAAGCCCGAGGAGGTCAAGAAGCTTATTACAATGCGTGGGAAACTGCGTAGCAGATTTCAAGTTGTGAAGGGGAGAATGGCCCTCTGGGAAGAGATATCTAGAAACTTATTGGCGGATGGGATCGATCGAAGCCCGGGACAATGCAAATCTCTGTGGGCATCCCTGGTTCAGAAATATGAGGTTTGTCTACCTCCACCCTGACCCTGACCCTGACCCTGACCCTGACCCGGGCATTGCATAGCTTTGTCCCTTTGTGATTGTTTGTTTTGGTTTACCATTACTCTAATCAAAGAAGTGTTATTTGTGAACAGGAAAGCAAGAGTGGAAAAAGAAGCCGAAAGAGTTGGCCATATTTTGAGGAAATGGATGGAGCTTTATCTGATTCTGAGGCAATGGCAACAAAATGACTGGAAATTTGGAAGAGGAGATAAAAGTGCCATGAACTATTGAAAGAGGCCCCAGTGACAATATTTACTCTGATAAAGCTCGAGCAACAACCAAATGGTAATTCATCAGCAACTTTGACCAATTCATCATAGACTCAAGGTGTGGATGGTTGTCAGATCAAAGGAATGAGAAAACTAGAATTGGGTTATCTTTGTACGGTACCCATATAGCCTCGATGTATATCAGTCAATCAGAGAGATAAGCAAGGGGTAGAGTGGTATTTTTATAATGGGGGGAAATCTTTGTTTTCATAATTTGTGTAACATTTTTTCCCAATATTTTTATTCTTATTTAAGAATAGTGAAACTGTGAAAGTAGGAAAAGGTTCGTTCTAATTATGAATTGGACGTGCCGTATTGACACTAGGGATTGACGATCAAAGCTGGAGCACAAAATTTTGTTGGTTTCAAGTGGGTAGCTGAGATGACTGATTAAATTAGAATTTTGAGCTTGCTCAATATTTTTCAATATTGCTTAAAAAGAAAAATGAACGTTCATCATGATTCTTGGACCCTTGGTGTAAACTTCAAATTGTCATCTTGCTATCTTTGCATAAGCCATACAAAAATGCAAATACATATTCATTAAATTTTAATTGCCGTGGCAGTTTTATTTTTTTGTTTAAATTTGAATTCATTTGCCAAACAAATTTAGTCAACTTAACATCATCGCTAAAAGCAGTTGGCTGCATAGACGACTGTGGACCGTTGATCATACATAATGTGGATGCATTCCAATCAATTAATGTAATTAGTCGGCACAATCAACTTGAATTTTTATACCATATTACGTGGACGTTTGTTCATGAAGCCTTTGATTTTAAAAGTTTTATAAATTTAAAAGAAAAAAAAAAAAAAGCAATCAATCCCACTCGCACATGTAATATAGGCGTGTGTGCAACGTAGGATTATATGAAATTCCAGCCAAGAAAAGTAGTCTTGTGAAACATTAATACACATTAATTAATCTGAGAAGGAAGAAGTTGACCGTTAAAACACGATTAATGCTGAGTACGTAGTCTAGACTTCTAGACCGTTGAACAACTTGCTCCATTTTTCTGCTTCCTGGTCTGTTCCTTTTCACTATTCTCCTCATGACAGTTGACAGCAAAAAACGTATGACCTGTGAGCCACGCTATTCCCATTACTTGTTCTTCTCTCTCTTTTTAAATTTTTCCTCCCTTTTTTGAATTCTTCAGTTTTCAATGGCATACATATGTACTTGGAAAACTCACAGCAACTTCTTCCCAGCATCATAGAACATGGGATGCATGATAGTCGGTTCCAAAACCTCAATCACCACACGACGTCCCTCCAAGTCTATATATAAGGCTGCATGGTTGTGCTAATATTGTTTCAGTGCAATCCAATTCAACTGGGTTTTTTCTTAGTTTCAAGTATAATATATCATTCTGCAGTACTGCCTATACATACACATAATTAAGTCTGAAATTCCCATAATTACCCTCCAAGTTTTCGACATTTCTCTTAACAAGTAAATTGGGATTTGATACAGTATCTTTCCAATATTTTCTTTTACTACATTTCTGTATTTTGAGACCCTCGATATTTCTAAGACCTTGTAGTACTTTGAGTTATATTTGTTTTGTAAATGAGGAGTGACATAGAATATGAGCGTGTTTTCCGCTACTTTGATGAAGATGGAGATGGCAAGATTTCGCCCTCAGAGCTAAGGCGCCGACTGGGGTTGATGGGTGGAGATTTTCTGGAGAACGAGGCAGAGATTGCGGTGAAGCTGTTGGACTCGGATGGCGATGGCTTGCTGGGTTTGGAGGACTTTGTGGGTTTAATGGAAGGTGGGGAAGATGAAGATAAAATGAAGAGTTTGAGGGAGGCTTTTGAGGTATATGATGTGGAGGGATGTGGGTTCATAACACCCAAGAGCTTGAAGAGAATGCTTAGCAGATTGGGTGAGTCCAAGTCTATTGAAGACTGCAAGGTGATGATCAATCAGTTTGATTTGAATGGGGATGGGGTGATATGCTTTGAAGAATTCAGAATAATGATGAAGTGATTCACAGATATTATATAATATCTTGCATTACTTGTAGTGCTTGTGTATAGTGTATATACATTTGATTAGTTCATTCTTTGTCTGGGGTTTAATTAATTAGTTGTAGTAATGAATTTGTAATAATAGGATTCTTCCTTTTGTATGTATATATGTCAAAATTTCCTACTACCCATGATGTCCTATATTTCGGAGAAGGGGTTAAAATTTTAGCGATGGTTTGATTTGAATGTACTTGCAAAATAAACTCTTTAATTAAGTTTTGGCTTATTTGCACGTATTTATCCTTGAAATTATAGTTTTGTTTATTATCTCACTTTACTTCTTTAAAGTTTCCTTCTTGTTTCATATAACCCAAAACTGGAGACCGTCAAGTCCGTCCATTACACCATTTAAATTGCCAACGGTAGCGTCTACGTGACAGAGGTATAATTGATGGTAAAATTGGCAAACTTGATTGTTTCAAGTTATATAAAATACAAGAGAAACTTACATGAGATAAATTAAAACAATAAACTTTAAGATGATAATAAGATAAGACGAAACTATAATTTCTAGAAATAATTGTACGCATAAGCATTAAGTTTTTTGTTTTCTTTTTTATAAAGAAAAATTGTAATATAGATCGATGTGCCAAATACATATCTATATCGTTATTTTCCTTTTAGATATGATTTTTACCTTCTGAAGCATGCATGGCTGCTATACACAATCTCAAAAATATTATACTGTATATTACCTGCAATCGATGTTCATGACCGGTTACAATAAAACATATAAAAATGCATTTCACTTTCACAACTAGTCCACTTACAACAAAACTCTTTAGATTTAAAAGTTCAAAAAAAAAAAAAAAGTAAATCTACAGTCGGCTCAAGTCAAGGCCAAATATGCTCAAAATTCTAGAAATTAATCACACTTTGCCTGTCTGTGGGAGCAACACATTGCCACAAGGAACGGTACGTTGGAATATTGGCAGCATTAACACCAAGGGCTGCGAGGTTACGACCATACTCCTGACAAAAACATATCCCAATATTTATCTCACTTGTACATGGCCATGATTTGTTAGCCAATCACTCAGAGATCTACTAACTCGGCATATAGTAAAAAAAATATTTATATATAGTATATTCTCTAGCAAGAGAGTTCGGCATGTTATGTTGTGAGACTGTATTCAAATACAGTTTTAGCTTATCAAAACATATCATATCAAACTGTGTAACAAAAGAACATTACTACATATATACACACAACACACAAATCATAAGGACAATGTAGACCATTCCTTACCTGAATGTCAAGGAACAATTGCATGCAAATCTTGTCAGTGTCGGACACATTGTGATCCGAGACATCTGAACTTGCTCCACCTCGTCTTTGTGCACCTTGCCTTATTCTCTGAAGCGAAGACTCCGTTTTCCTAGCCTGGTTATGATAGTTAGAGGTTAAAAGGTAAACAAAGGCAGGTGAATACAAGAAGGTTATGTATCTCAGCATCTGGACACTAACCACACTGACGAGATCCGAAGCTAACTCATAATAACGACTGGTGATCTCAGTTGCAGTATTAAGAGTCAGTGTGTCCTTAGCATCCTTTGTCAGATACATTTTAGCTCGCTCTCCATCCAAAAAAACCTGGAAGTTGGTTGGTAGTTCAGTATGAAATTTATAATTTGGAAATCAACTTTACAAATGTGAAGCCCACAACATGCTGCATACTTTATAAATTAAGAGTTAAATTGAATCAACATCAACAGATAATGTTGTTTCAATTTTACTAAGGTCATTTAGCACAAGGTAAAAATGTTATTCACAGTTTTAAGGATTGATCATACATAAATTTAAAAATAGACATTAGCACAGAGATCCACTTAATCATGCTTTATTCTCTTTTTGCAGAGAGTACCTTTAGGGTCTTTTATAAATAATTTGGAAAATTAACATAAGAAAATATTAGAACCTGTGATCTAAAGTGGAAATACTAATAATTTGTACTCCACCTTATATGCTTAAATATAAGGGGTTTCTGACTCCTAACTTTTCCAGTAGGTTTTGGCATAGAGAATCCTAGAACTGAACACTAATTAATATACTGACTATCCAAAAATTCAACTAAAAAAGAATATCTAATAATCTCAGTTTTGCCACACAATACCCTATAATACTGCTACAGCTAAGAACTAGCAACTGCAGATAGCAGGGAAGGAAAAGAAAAGAGAAACTAATTTGCTTGTTTGGGAACGGGATGTCAACTTAGCCATACAGAAAGAGGGATGCATACCTTCAGGGGACGCAGTACTCCTGACACATAGGGTGAATGTCTGACAGGAAGAGGTTTATTGGTCATCCTGTAGGTTGCAGTTATTCCCTTTAGCTGTCTCAAGTCCTATTAGACAGGAAATAATAAATTGAGAAATAAATTAGAGGCCCAGAACAGAGCACTAAGATATATGTAACAGGCATCTAATAAC
The DNA here is from genome assembly GCF_963921425.1 of Dryas octopetala. Lineage (NCBI taxonomy): Eukaryota > Viridiplantae > Streptophyta > Magnoliopsida > Rosales > Rosaceae > Dryas > Dryas octopetala. The sequence continues at coordinate 14,718,140 of NC_141374.1, read as the reverse complement.
TCCATGATCCCAATCACCCACAGCATAATATTACTACTATCACATAATTTCACATTTTCAAAAGTGTATGCATAAACCCAATGGGATCCATCTTATTGCACTACATGATTAACTCAAAAATATTCTAAATCAATCGAAATTACCTCAACGGACTTCTCAACTAGTGCCTCTACAATTGTGTTGATAACTAGAGGTACTAAATCATTCAATGATTTTCCTCCTTGTAAGATGCTCCGTTTTACAAGATTAAGGACATCTGTAGAACTTGAAGAAAGAAGCTTGAGCACATGTTCAAGGAAGTCACCAGAAACATCATTGTACAGACAATTTATGTCATGAATAATCTGCAAAGCCAACAACATGTATCAGTCTGCAGTTTAAGAATGAACATGCCCTTTTTTTCCTTTTTTTCTTGTTGAATAAAATCGACTGATGTATATGGGGGAGATTTCACGAGAGCCAGCTACATTATAGCATGTGTGAAGTCTTTCCACAGGTTTATGCAAGTCCAAGAAGACTTCTACTCTTATTTTTCCCTACCAGCTATGCATGGATTTAGTGCAATGAAGACATGTTAAAAACCATGGAGCAAATCATGGACATATTATATATTACAGGAAAAGACAAGAAATATAGCAAAACCAAGACATGAAACATACATAAATAAAATCGTCGGGAACAGTTGAAATAGCCCATTCGCAGCCAGGGTTAGAGCCAGTATTACCCATCTTACGAGCAGCCAGTCCAGATGACAACCAATTCGAGTATCTATGTTACATTAATAAATATGCAGTCAGTTGTTATAAGACAGTGGAACAGACTAAAACACAGTATCCGGACACCAATTCAAACTGACCTTGAAAGAAGCTGCAAAGATAAGCGAAGAAACTTGTCAGCACAAGAAAGAACAACAACATCTTCTCTCCAACAGGATTCCAAGCACTCTAACAAAGTAACACTTTGTTTTAATGTTAAATCTGGAGAATTTCCTTGACCAGAATGTACATTATGAACAGGGACAAGACTGGTCACCACAAGTACAGTATCTAGAGCCCCCGCAATTTCCTGAAACCTGAGGTAATTCTAGTAATAACTTAAAAGAGCAGTCCACAGCATACAACCTCAATTCACTTATTCTATAAAAACAGCAACTACCAAGAGTTCTGCTCAGTACCTTAAAGAGAAATAAACCCCAAGGTTCCATTGCTTCATGAACTCAATATAAACAGCTTCAGCTCGAAATTTGGAAACAGCTGATCTGGATGGGCAGTGGCCTTGCATGACAATACAATGTTATAACTATAATGAGCAAAATGTGCACTTATATACAGGCAACAACATAGTCCCAGACCGTCAGTAAGTATCAATTCAAAGATGAATAAACTATGCACAATTTTTAGAACTTTAATGGGGGAAATATCTAATCTATACCTTCTAGATGAGCCAAGAACTCTAGGCTTGATTTATAATTTTTCAAGAATTCTGTTGGCCTTCCAGGAGAAAAAGCACCAGGTTTTCCCTTTTGGATTGCTGAGAGAACCTCTTTGAGGATTGAATTTGCCAAGAAGTCAAACACATGCAAACCAGAATTTTCTGAAAAAAAAAAACATATAAAGAAAGGGACTTTAAAAGAAAAAGGTACTACGCTCTGAATGCAAGTCAATGTCAAATATTATAACTAACTATAGCATGACCTTTTTATGTTATCATGGACTGATTATCCATGATGCTACATGGACGCACATGTTTTATCTACAAAACTAGGGTGCATTTGAGAATCATGAGCATTGGATAAACATATACAAAAAAAATGGTGTTGAAGCAACAAGATGCTAGACAAATGAGTTACAGATAAATGTTAATAAAAGTATGATGCAAAAGTGAAGAAAATAGGTACATTTTTGTAAAATAATTACAAAGCAGTAGCACTGAATTCTAGACAAATGAGTCACAGATAATAATAAAGAAAATATGAGATACATAAATTGAAGAAAATATGATATTTTTTTGTAAAATGAAGACTAAAAAAGGAAAAGAAATGGAGTTTGGGACACTAAAGCTACAAAGGGGAAGATCAGATCAAATAACGAGGTTGTAAGAATGACCGATGCTAAAACTTAAGGCCCAGAATAATTGCAAATGATTGACTATTCTGTAGAAATCCAACCATACTATAAAGCTATCTTAAGTTGATGGGAGTGAAATACAAAATACCTAAGGTGGATGGCAATACCTTCAAAAGAAATTTCCAATAAAAATTTGCAGTCTTTATCAATACATTGCTTGATCTGCTGATAATCATTCTCAAGTTCATCTCCAGATGGCCTTGTAGCAACCCATGACTTTCCATGTGGGATAATTTTTTGAATCAATGGAACCACAATAGTTGTGCGAAAAATTTCTTCCGCACTCCTAGTATTATCGATGGCAGCATATGCACGTAAGCAATTGTAAATTGCATTTGCATCTCGATGTTCAAGTCCATCTACAAAACAGTGTCCCAGGCTGGCATCTAATAATAGGCTAGCACTCTGAATCCTCTTCTCCATGTTTTCAATGAAAGGCAGGTTCTGTACTGGCATAATAGAGAAAATAGATGAGCACAAAATGTCCAATAGCTCACTGACTGTTTACCACGTTCACTAGGTTAATATTAAGTTTTATATTATGACAAATAAAAATAAACAGGATTCTGGCCAAGGGAAAGAATATAAGATCCAGGGAAAGAATTTTTAATTTTTTTAAAATTTCCAATTTTCAACAGCTGGACAAAATTAGCTAGCAAATGTTGACCCTCCATTTTGCACGTCTCAACAAAACAAAAATATGTAAAACTATAGCATCAAAAATCAATTCCCAGAGTATAATTTATTCCTCAGCATCTTTCCCCAAGCCTCATTCAAAGGAAACAATCTCAATTTTAATCGTTCAGCACAACTTGAAAGCACAATAACCAGTAGTGCATATCACCCATGACTATAAAGGACAGTCAAAAATAGAGCAGACGAGTGTGAATAGAATTTATGCTAAAGTTTAAACTGAAACCACGGCTAAAGATATCAAAGTCAGATTTAACAAAAACTAAATGCGAGGGAGTAAAAGCAACCTGTGCATGAGCAATGTAGAACTTCAGCCGATTCATCTCGCCGGCAATTCTCTCCAAAAGCATGCTTTGAGTATCTCTGAGATTTGTTCCATTCTCAACAAGTTGTAAGGAAGTACCATTGCTAATAGAATTCTTCTCTGCCAAATTTACGTCTCCATTTGACCAATCAGCTGGAACACTGGGCAGCTCCTTTATTAGTTTTTCAACCTGCACTCATTGCAATATGCGAGCTAGATCAACACAAGGTTGTGGCTAATCGAGATTAGTTTTCCAATTTGTTCATCTTCTATTCTTCTTCGAAGCTCTCAAATCGGAAATACAGACAAGTTCATAGCAGAAGATTTCAGATCCAAAAACGAAAATCAAATAATACGAGGCTTTCATTATACAAACTCAAACTTAATTCAGAATTCGAAAGCCATCAAATTCCAAGAAAAAAGAAAAATCCTCCAATTAAGTATTATGCGACAAGTTTATCAATTGTAATCCAAGCCTAAACTCAGAGGCATTACCTTAGAGACGACGTGAAACGTGTCGAGCAGAAGCTCCAAGACCTCTCTGGCCGAGGCGGCCTCTGATCTCTGCTTCAAGCCATTCTTCAAAGCCACGAGGGAGCTCTCCACGGAGCCTCTGAACTGCTCGATCTTCTCTCTGAGCTCGACAAGCGGAGCACGCATGCGGACGACGGCCGAGTCGACGTCGACGAGCTTGGTGCTGAGGTTGACGAAGTCGGCGTAGTCACGGTTGATGAGGTCGATGAGCTCGTGGTTGAGGGAGGCCAGGTAGGACTGGAGCTCGGATCGGAGCGTGTCGAAGGGGACAAAGGTTCGGAGGTCCGAAATGTACGACTCGGAGTCGAAGTCCGGGGAGAGGAAGAGCGCGGGCTTGAACCAGAGCGGGTGCGAGTCGAGCGGGTCGGAGAAGAAGTCGGTGGCGGATCTGTGTGGTGCTGAGATTGGATCCGCCATTAGACTTGGATTTGGATTTTACCTATTCTCTCTTTTTTTCTTTGTTTTTGCCTTTGGTTTTCAATGTGTTTGGTTGCCGAGAAAGTACGTCGGGAAATCAGAAATGAATCGGTGGTTATGTGTGTTCTTCAGAGAGATTATGACTTGTGAATGAGGATGTTGGAAGTTGAAGACTAGACGGGTACCGGAGCGGGTTTTTTAACGGCTGGTCACTGCGGATAGAATGGGCTTTTTATCGTGTTTGGAGAAAATTGGTGGGTTGGGCCAAACTACAACTAACACAAGCTGGGCCTAGTGGGTCCAATATAATCCATGACTCACAGATTTGCAAATAGAGAGGATTCATATAGAAAATAGAGATTTGACCGTAAGACCTCTCTAATGTGAAGAGAAATACTATTAGCCCAATAGTTGGTTGCTTCAAGTTTCGACGAAGAATGGGCATCGAACATTTATGATGTATAAGTAGCTGAATGATTCTTTGGTTAATATGGTGTATGTTTGATGGAAGCAAATTACCATTTCAATGAACAAATCATTAAATAAGACTAATCAAATGTACCATCTTGTTAGTAAAGATAGAACTTACAGCTTTAGAGATATAAATAATTTCCAAGTCATTTTTCTTTTGTTTTAATTGCAAGTCTAATATTGGGTTTGCGTGAATTGTACAATTAAGCCTTTATTTTTTCAATTAGAAAAAAGGTGCAACTCAAATATGTTGGAATTGCAACCCAAACTCAACCTGAATAATTAATCTGGAACCCAAACCCCAACTCATCCTGACCTAATTATTAATTATTAGCTTGTATCCCAAGGACCCAAAACACGACTCAACCCAAATCAATCCATGAGAATCAACGGCATTAAGAATAAATTAATCTAACTCCAATTCAAACAATTAATAAATTATGTCATTAATTGGTATATGAATATATTGGGAAATCTTTGAGGAAGTGAACTGTATAACTGATGTACCTGTCGAATGCTTTCTGGTTGTTCGGTTGGCATTTGTTGAACATTTTAAAAACGTGCGGCACTGGTTTGCCGAATGAACCACGACCTATTAATGAAGAACATGAAAAAGAAAATTCAAAAAACACAAAAATTTACTATATATCCTGCCTCATATGAAGACGAATAAGGGACGAGTGGATGCTCTATTCATTAAAACTAGTAAGTTTTTCTACAATATGATTACCTATAAAAAACAAAGAGAGAATGTTTAGAGTTTAGTGGATGAAAGATGAAGTAATAAGGTTATAGAAGGAGAGGGTGTGCCTCAAGGGTTGTAGTTGAACTTTTAGGAATGAGGGTTGGGGTGTGTAAAGAGTTTTTTTTTTTTTTTTTCATATAATATGGGTTTTTCTTTAGGCCATCCACAGTGGTGAGAGTGAGAGTGAATAAAACATGACCTGAAAAATGTTTTTGTGGCTTGAAAAGTGATTTTTTGTTATGAGATTGAGAGTGATATATACTAAAGCTGCAGTCGTGCTGAGAGTGAGAGCTAAAAGTAAATTTGTACTTAATTAAATTAAGTCTAAGTTAAATTAAATTATAGAAGTAAATGCTCAATATTTAAATTAAGCCTAGTAATGCAGGTGTGAATGCTCAATATTTAAATATTTTCAGAATTTTTCTATATTTCTTTAGTATTTTTTGTATTTTTTAATCTATTTATAAAGGTCAATTAATGTGGACCGTTGATCTCCAATTGATATATCAAACGGAGAGCTCAAAACTTGCCACGTGTCATAGGCAGTATATATATATCTATATATTTTAATAATGTATAACGATTTTTTAATGTGGACTGTTGATCTCCAACAGTCCGAAAATCACAGCCGTCCGTGAGCCACACACTCGCGTGGGGGAGTGTGGCAGACAAAGTCTGCAGTGAACAGTAGCATGTCAGCTACTTTTCTTTTGATTTATGTTTTCCAAAAACACCTCTTCCTTTTGTTTGAATTCCAACTCACACAATCAACTTTTTATTTTGTGCAAAAGGTGAGGCAGACTTTTAGCATGTGGTGGGACCCACGAAAATAAAAATTTCACACTCTCTCACTCTCAGCCGGTGCTTCATCTCACCCTCAACGCTAACTCTCACTCACTCTGACTCTGACTCTCAAGCTCACCCTCACCGCTGTAAAAGGCCTTAAGGCATTTCCTAATCATGTTAGTTGTTACCATTCACCCATTTAAGTCTGCAACTTTTCCCGCCCCACCATGTTTAAAACCCAATAGCATTGATCTTGAATATGTTTTTAAATAGAGCTGTGTCTGATCTAAATAAAAGCTTAAAAAGTATGATAATAAGACCCAACAAGAAATTATTAATTTTATTTTTCACCGTATTCCACCCAACATCATTCCAACCACATTCAATATGAAAAAATATTAGAGAAGGTGGATAACATTTATATAATTAATGTTATTAATTGATTTACGAAACATATTGATTGTTGCGAAGTGAAATGAGTATAATGTCAAAACAGAGAATCTGCTGGTGGTGTCTTCAATCTATTATACATAGTAAAAGATCAGTTCAAAGTCTTGGTTACTAACTGCTTATTGTTCAATTCCGACAAACAACAATAAAAAATGACTACGCACAAGGCCATTGTTCGGTCTTTGCCTTTTGTCTTTGTTCTCTCTACGATCTCGACAGTAACTTGAAGATTTAAATAAAAGAAGCGTTGTTTGTGCCAACAGAAAGAGGATGGGGAACAAAACACAAGCAGTGAAGCCACTTCTTTTGAAGGCTTCACTTCCCTTGTACCCGCCAGTCGCCACCATCAAACTAAGGATAAGAAAAGTAGCTTAATAACCTGATATTCATTTTACAGACAAAATGATTCTCCAGAAAGCCCCTAAAGGATGGGAGCAAATTACTTGGGCATAGGCTCTAGGAGAACAGTGGAGAATTATCAAACAAAAATTTTAAAAAAAAAAATTAAAGAAAAACCCTTTTGTACAGAAGCCTTCACATGAAGTAGCTAAGGGCCTTCTTTCTTCTAGAACCCCCTTCGCCGTATAGTTCATTCCATTGTAAAAGCTCAGTCATGTTCACAGACTCCGATGAAACACTAGCGCATACCTAATTCCAAATAACAAGTTCAAAAATTTAAATGCAGCAATAATGAGAGAGAGAAAGGCATGCGAATGATATTTGTTATCCTTACCCGTTCATGAGCATCTTTGAAGTCATCCATGTTTAAAGGCCGTATATCAGCACTGCCACTCAGCGCTGGAGCTGGTTTACCTTCTGCTTGAGCTGCAGCACGCTCCTGTTATCAGTGGAACATATCAGATCAAAGTACAATTGCTTCCAAACAGATCGAAAGGTATACCGGTCACCTAACACATGATAGTTCAATTTGTGCAGCCTGCCCCAAAAATAACTTGGACACAGCTCTATTAAATCCATTGAAAAAACAAAAAGACGGACCTTCTTTTCTTTCTCCAGAATCTCTTTGATTGGACGGTGTGCAGCAGTTACACATAGATTCTGCAACATAAAAGTAGTTATTGATAATAGCCACTTGAATTTATGGTTGATAATAAAGCCTTCAACTTTGAAGAAAAACAATATCACATATTTTACCTTAAGGTCACTTCCAGAATATCCATCTGTCATGCTCGCAATTGCATCAAAATCAACACTGGAAGACAAGTCTTCTTTTGCCAGTATAACTTTTAATATCTTTGCTCTATTTGGAGCATCCGGCAAATTTACCATCAATCTACAGAAGAAGACTCATTATAAACGAATTGGCATCTTGTAGGCAAAAACTGGGTGGGTTGATGTGTGTGTAAACACATGGAAGTGTGAGAGCAGGTATATATATACTGTATACATGAAACTAATGGTCCTATTTTGGATATAATGTTTTACCTACGCGGCAGCCTTCGAATGACAGCCTCATCAAGGTCAAAAGGCCTATTTGTAGCTGCAAGTACCAGAACTCGTTCTGTATCTTTTGTTCGTAAACCATCCCAGTTTACCATAAATTCATTCTTCATCTTACGCATTGCCTCATGCTCCCCTGGGTTTTCCCGCCGGCCCAACATGCTGTCAACCTATAAGAAGCACCAATAACAAGAGAATTACATTAAAAACAATAACCCAAAATAAATAAATTAGTTAAGGGCTATAAGAACCTTACTTCATCAACAAATACAACACTAGGGGCAATTTTACTAGCTAGCGAGAAAACAGCTTTCACATACTTCTCACCCTCACCAAACCACTGCAGTGAAGAAAATGACACGATGTAAAAATTGTGAAATGAAATCAGTTCAGATATTAGACGACAGTCAATGAAACTATCTAAATTTCAAACCTTAGATGTAATGCTCGACATGGATATGTTGATGAAGTTTGCACCAGCTTCTGTAGCCACAGCCTTTGCAAGCATTGTTTTGCCTGTTCCAGGGGGGCCAAATAACAGGATGCCCTTGCAAGGCTGCAGACGGAGGACAAATTAACACTTCTAATCAGATACAATCAACACCAAATGATCAAAAAACTCATTACTGAAAAGTAAACAAGTACTTAAATGAAATAACCAGCACCAAAGGCACAATGACATTATGAGGACTAAATTTTAAGTGATATAATCAACAGTATTAAAACTCACAATGATATGCAAATCATACAAATTATAAAAGAAATAATTGATAATATTAGATAGTACAAAAAGCACAGCCAAACACCCCACAGAAAGTACGAGCACTCTCACAGAATAAGAGACCGTTTGGCACTGCTTTTGGTAGCGTTTGGCAAAAATAAATAAAAGTGTTTCTGGATTATAAAAGCACTTTTAAGGGGTTTTTTGAGAAGCACCTGTCAAGTGCTTCCTCGGGAACCACTTCCAAGTGCTTTTATATGAACCACTTAAAATTTTTTTAAAAAAATTGAATGTGCTTCTTAGTCGAAGTACTTCTAGTAAAAGCGCTTCCTAAGAAGCAGTGCCAAACGGGCCCTAAGAAGAATTAGCCATAATGCATAGCAATCTATTAACAACTGTACACATTTTAATGTTATAAATCTCAACCCAATATATAGTAAGTGTCTAGATAGGATGACCTAAATAAAAATTTAAAATACAACAGGAGATGAATGAACTCTTTATTGTATCCTTAAGTGAACTGACACTCTAGATGACAACATGAAAAAATGATAGCAAACAATAAATACATATTAATCAAGCAAAAGGATATCATATGAAGTAGCAAACGAAAAATAGAAAAGAAAAAGGATTTAATAGAGCCAGAAGATGCAATCAAACAAGAATAGTCAACCACAACACTCTAAACATCAAATAAAGAAATATATTTTCTCTCAAAACAAATAAAGCTTTATACCTTGGTTAATTGCCCCTTGCAGAAAAGCTCCGGCCTTTGTAAAGGAAGCATCACCAATTCCTTCAATGTATCCTTCACATTTTCAAGAGCTCCAATATCATCAAACGTAACTCCAATGTCCGTAGGCGGGATAACATCAGCTAAAAGCCTTTTCTCAAATTCATTTTCCGTTACAACATCCTGATTTAAACCAAAAAAAAAACACTATGAAGATTAACATAGAAATACCTTGAGGGAAAAAGGAAGAGTTATTTTAAGTCCCGCAATAATTCCACTCAAAACAGACAAAAAATGATGTCTATAAAAGTTATGGGAAACAAACAAATCCAGCTGCATGCAGGATAGCTAATCACCTTAAGTGACTTCTTCAAGCTCTTAGTTTCATTCTGGATAGCCTGTAAAATTCCAAGTCCGTACTGGATGCTGCCAGAATTGCAACATGGCATTACAACTGTGTAATATCCATCCAATAACTGATATTTCAGCTAACAATTATTCAGGAAGGTGGCAAGAAATGAGCTGTCAATTACCTCTCGCCAGACAAAACAACTCTTGCTTCTGGATCAGATTCAGGATTCTGCATCAAATGATGGCTTAAAGCCCATCCAACTACTTTTTCTGAACCTGCAACACATGAGACCATACAAAAGTTACAAAAGATATTATAGACAAGACAAAACCACAAGAAACTTATGACATTTGATATATCAAATATAGAGCATACTTTCATTTGTAAGTGTTTGATCCTTGATGCATAGTGTCTCAAGTCCTTCACATTCCATCCCACACCGACCCAGAACCTAGAAAATGAATTAATGCACCTTGATTATCATCTATGTCAACATCTATAACCATACACTTCTAAATGAATCAGAGAACTAAAGATGCCTGAAATTTGATTATAGGAATCGTCTTTCTGAATTCAACTGTCAAAATTTTCTTTTTTTCTTTTTGGATATATTCTGTCAACTGTTTCATTTATGCTAATCTTTCAAAAGTTTATTCACATCATTATTACAAACTATAGCAAAAACAAATAGACTATTGATCGGCACAGCGTGTAAGTAACATTCAAGGTCCAGGAAGATATACATCCAAAGCAGGACTGTTAAACCACCAGACAACAGAATTGAACAATGAATTTGTTGGTATGCCAAGAACATCCATCCATTGTGAGGAGTCACGCATGCAGAGAAGTATGAATACTGTTGCATTAATAGTAAAGTTTTCAGATCTCAGGTAACTACATTTGGATCCACATGTAGACATGGTAAGCCACCCTTGATCAGTACCCAAAACCATTCAGCTTGAAAAACAGGTCAAGGATGAATCTAGATAAGGAAAAACTGTGGAAAGAAAAATTTTCGATAGATTGAATGTACTTAAATTTTGAGGCCTTGGATTATATTGTTCTGGGATGCACTCACTCAAGGGATCAATAGGGTTACCACCAGAGTTATAAGTTACCAGCCTAAATACCTGGTACATGTGTCCAGAAAAGGGCATAGACAGCAGCACAGCCGAAGAATTCACATATTAACATCCAGAAAAAGGTTTCAAATATCAATTTAAGATTTGTTAAAGCTACCATAAATATTTGTTCAAGGGCATTGTAATGTGCAAAGAAATCCCCATATGTATGATAATGGAAATTTCAAGTGCTGCCACAAAAAAACTCACAGTGCGCAAGTGATTCAGGTTTCCCTTCATTTTGAGGGTTTCAGCATCTTGATCCAATTGATGCTTCCATGAGACAAGAAGCGCCTCTTCCTGCAATGGTTAATAAGCTTTAAGAACATATTAAGAAAATCCCCCAGGAAAAGAGAGGGGGGAGGAGGGTGGGGGGGGGGGGGGGGGGGGGGAACATCTCTTCTGGAAAGACTACACAAACCTGTGGCATATGAATGGTTACTTTATTAGGAAAGAGCTTAGTAAGAAGTTTTGTCGCCTTGGGAACTTCCTTCCCTCTTTCATGAAGTCTTCCAAAACTATCCTGAAATCAAAAACTCACACTCAGAATAGCAAAAGAACACCCATAAGTTTTAAAAAATTGAAAGTCATAAACAGAGGCACAATGTTTTTAATATGTATTTAAACATTACCGGGAAAGCCAAGTCAAGAAGGGCAGTTTGATTGCTGCCAAACTTTGTGAAAAGTAAACCACCAGGATGTGACTGCAAGAAAGGGAAAAAAACATTTAAGGTAATCTTAATCTTTTTAAAGGCCATCTAACTCAAAGGTGAAGTCAGAAAAGGAACACAAAATAAACACTCTGCACTTGTAAAATCATTTTACAAAGATGGTAAACCATATTTTGAACATCTTGTTAACTTACTTTCTTCTACATGAGTTATTGCGAATATCTACTGCACATACATCATGCAATCATACTTATAATTGATGATATTTTTTTTCTTTTTTTAGCAGAACATCATACATGTAATTGGTAATATGACATGGTATTGATACATAGGTTTATACCTTTCAATTCCATGGCAACGTTCCTTTTTTTTTTTTCAATTCAAGTTGAGTATGCTAAAAAGGTTACATATCAGATAGAAGAAAAAAATGCATCCTCAGTATAGTAAACAAATGCAGAAACAAAAAAGAAATATTACCTTCTCTTTACGATTGTCAGTATGAGTATGAGAACCAATTACAACCACATTATCAGGAAGCTTTTCAAGTCTGGCTCTGAAAGTGGTAAACGAATCTGAATTTCCTACAAGGGACTTCTCCGCATCTTTCATGAACAAAATGAAAGGAGAACTTCTGCTCTCATTAAGTACAGCCTTTAAAAAATATATATATGCAAATTCATTAGAAACTTATAGAATTATTACAAAGCAAAACAAAAAAAACCAATAGTTAACTATGGAAGATAATACTACCTCAAATAATGTGTTGATCAGTAACTTGTCCAAATCTTCCACGCCCGTGTTCTCCAAACGAAGATCAGAGACTAAAGAGGCGGGTTAAGAAAGGTTTTCACACACACACATATTTCAACAAAAAAAAACTACTGTCAATAACTGTGAGAAAATCATACCATTGCAGAAGAATCCATTTCCTTTACATAGACCCCCAAGATCAACACCATCAGTTATTGTTTTATCAAACCTAACACCAACTTTTGACAAAGGATTGTCCTCAAAAACCAACACCACCTCTCCACGTGTTCCATTCACCGGGCCCCTGTATATCAAGTAACATAGCATATGTAACACCATGAATCCAATATATAGGTGAACCATCTTTTAAAATATAGAAGCAACCAAAGTTTACAGATCAATAACACATGAATGCAATGTTACACTCACTTGTAAATAATTGGGTCATGTAATGTAGGAGAAATTTTATATATGCACATTGAGGAAAAAACAATGATAACAGTCCATATTATCCAACAGTAATACTAATAAATATTCCAAAAAAAATGTCAAAAATAGTTGATATACAAGAATACCAAACATAGCCCAAGGAACCAAACACAAAATCCATTATATACTATAAATTTATTAATTTAATGTACTTCCTACAGTAGGAAACAACAAGATATTGGACAAACAGTTTCAAAATTGCCTGGAACAGATCAAACAATTAAGCAATCGGTAGATCAAATGTAAACTACCAACACTGTGTGATATACAGTTCAAAGTCACACATTACACCAGTACAGTAGGAAATTTCTAGATAGATATATCAAGTTCAATTCAAAACAATACATTATCAAACAACAAATGGACTCTGCAAATGAAGCATTCCGTTTTAAACAAGAAGATTAAACAGAACCCTCATAAACTGTTATAAAAATTGTACCGTGAAGAAAAGGCACCAGAAGATGAGCCAATAAATTTTACTCTGTCACCTGCATGTTGCATTTTTCAGGAAACCATGTTATATATAATTTAAATTAGAAAAAAAGGGGGGCAGAAACTTCTAGATTGGGAGAGAGCAGCACAAAACCATTTGAAAAGTGGCAAACCTATTTTAAATAAGTAATTCTTAGATGTCCCCGAGGAAGAGGGGATGGCATCAGTCTCTATCTTTGGTTGGGATTCCAGGTCATATGAAGGTCCATTTGAAGAGCTTGGTGCCTCTGTTTCAGAAGCTGGTGGATCCATGCTCTTAGCCAAGTCCCTGGGTACAGGGCTTTGTTTGGTCATACTGCAGAGTTTTTCTGCATTAAGTCCATCCTTGAGCAGCTCAGCTTCCTTTGACGATAAACCCTATCGAACATTAGTTATTCATAATTCCCACTAATTAGCTCTGGCAAGAAGTAAAGAAGGATATTGATACAACAAAAAAATTATAACTTCTATTCAGTGGACGAAAATGATAATTATTAAATTAGTCTCAAATCCCAACAAAGCAGGAAATAAAATAGAAGAACTTAAGCCAATGTCAAGAAGGTGCTGTTTATCTTACACCCAAAAACGAGTGGCTATCAAATATGAGCAACTTAGCCCCGAAATATTGAGCAAGTGCCTTGGCCAACATCTCCTGATATATATCAGACCCTACAAAGGCATTCAGAAACAAACAATTTCAATTTTCGGGAACAAACACCATATCATAAATGTATTATTTAAATGTAAAAATAGCCATATATCCACACCTGCAGGACCAGAGAGCAAAATTCGAGGGTTCACGGTAGTAAGCTCTGAGGTATACTTTGCATGTTCTTTATGTTTCAAGTGTATAAATGAAGCTGCAATCAACACATTCTTGGTATTCTCACTGCAATGAGAGGAAACATACAAACTCTATAAATGACTAGTGCATCTTTGAAATTATCAATCATGCAGTGTACAAATCAGCAGTAAAGGAATAAGCATAACAAAATAACAACAGCACTCAGCAGAATCAATTTCATAATCACCATATACACTAACAAGATACATGCAGACTACAGCAAATTTATAACAGTAACAAACATGACTAAGGAAGGGAGAAAAATAATGACATCACAATTTGCAGCTTGAACCAAAAAAAAATTTACTATGAACCTACCTAACCCCAAACTTCCTTCATGAATCAACCTAGAAGCACATTTTTTTTATTTTCTTGGTTCCCAGAAATCCCCCAGGCGAACCCGGATTCAAAACTGCCCCCCCCCCCCCCCCCTACAATCTTTGGGAGGCAGGAACCTCTAGCAAATAGCTAGATAGGTACCTTTGAGGAATCGAACCTCAGGCCACATGGGAGCAAACCATGGGCCTGATCAACTTGACTAAACCCTCGTTGGTAGAAACACATTTTTTTATTCAATAGAACCCCACTAGTTGATTCACATTGCGACAATTTTCACTGAGAAACTAGAAGTCGGATGTCAGAATTTGATGTTACAAGATGATTACAGAAAAACTTAAGAACGGAAAGTAAAATCCAGCCAAAAAAGAAAGAAGGTCGTGATTATGGAATCACGTACTCAAATCTAGATTACAGAAGATAAATGGGCATAAGATCCAACACACAACAAAAAATATGATTAATTTTCTTGGCTAGAATACTTGTAACAACATGATGGTTAACAAAGCACATGGTAAATACCTCAAATAGTATGGGAAATTGTCAAATGAAACATCTACGTTTTTGCCGTCGAGAATTCCTGCATGAATGCCATCTTTAAACACAACACACCGCAGAGACATGCCTGACGTTGATGCTGACTGCGAATCCCTCGTCCACTCGTTTCTTTCTTCCAATACCTGTTTAAAGAGACCTTTGCTCAATTTCAGTTTACAACTAGGGGATCGAGCTAACATCCTCAATAAAGGCCTTAGCAAATCATTCATCCCAGAGAGTTTTACATTGCCTGCCTCTATGCCAGACTCTGGGTTGCAATCTGGAGTAAGATTCTTGTCAATTGCTCCAATCTCTTCATCTTTGTCAGTCACTCTGTTCGCAGTTGAGCTACTTTCCATGCCATCAAGCTCAACTTCTGTACCATCTTGAACAACAGACTGAACTGGTACCTCAGCACCTGGGTGGACTTTACCGGCAGTCTGAGCTGTAGCCTTCCATCGTGATAGTTCTGGTCTCATGCTAAGAGAAGCCAGTATGGAAGCCCCAGCCACAGCTGAAGGATCTCCTGCCCTCCTTTCAAGCTGCAGAAATTTTCCAGCACCAGTTTGAACCTCTGCACCCTTAACTGCAGCCTCAGTGACAAGTAGTTGAAAAATCTATGTCGGTAAAAGTTAAGGAAATTATCTATATGGCCACAAACATATGCAGGCATAGAGTCATACAGGTGAGTGAAAGTGTTCTCAAGGACACAAAAATTAAGAATAAAATTTGAAAGCAATAGAAAAGTAAACCGCCCAGGAAGGATACATAAGCATGGTTGCCCAGAGAACCAAAGACCACTTCATCACCGGAGTTCAGGATGCAGCTGGTGCCTTTCTTGACATTTGTCCCATTTACTTGCAGTGATCCCTTGCTTCCCATACTTTCTAGAACCGCTGCAGGACCGCCCTCACGCTGATCATGTACACAAACAATGAGTGGTCATAATGCATGTACATATTTTAAGGAAACAAAAAAGAAATGAAAACGGATGACACACATGTAAGCCACTTTAGCTCTCATTTATGCTTAAAAGCCCTGATTACAACTTAGTAATATGCATGACAGTCCTTGTGTGTATCAGCACACATTAATTTTGTATAATACCTACAAAATACAAGAAATGGAACTCTCAAAGAATACCAGTATGCGCTTGATCTTGCACAGAGACGCACTAATAGTCTGATCCTTCAAAGGAAAATTGCAGGTTTTGCTTGAACCAATTGTGAAATTCGTTGTGCAAATAGTAATATTTGAATTCTGCAGTTGAATAAAACACTTAGATAAACGCCAAAATACAAAGCAAAACACCAAAAAGAGTAGTTCGGTCTAAAATCACACAACACACTCTAATTCAACCTTTGAAGTATACTTCATACAGATAAGCACGAATTACCTGTGCAGACTGTGTCAAAAGCTTGCACCAAGGTGTCGACGTCTGGTAAAAGCTCCAGGCCGAAAATGAACTCCTCGGCTTATCCACCACAGGCGAAGAACCTCAAAAAACCACCAACCCAACATTTCTAAGATTTCAAATTTCAAATTTCAAGAAAACCCATACCCAATAAACCCAAACTCATCCAAAACAGAAGCTAAACAACAAAATTCACAAATTACAAAGGCACAAATAGATCGTCGGCGCGCCATGCACCTACCTTCGGCGATCGGAGGCGTCACCGCAACCGCTTGGGTAGCAGCTTCGGTCTTTCCAGAAGTCACGCCGTCAGCGGCGGTCGGAGCATCGCCGGGACCACATTCTCCGGGATCGGCAGCCGGAGGCGGTGGCGGAGGCGTACAAAGCTCGTTTGAATTCTCCACCCCCAGCGTCGGTTTCTCTGAAGCACCGCCATTATCGACCTGCCAAATCGAACAGAATCAAAACCCTAAATCTCACAATTCACGCCCCCCAAAAACCCAATCTTTGACCCTCCCAAAAAACATCAAAGGAATGGAGCAAAAATTCGATTTTTTTATCCCAACAAAACCTTCTGCCGCTTCGGCGACGTAGGCTTGTCCTCGGACGACGACGATCGTTTGCTGTTGTTGCCAGAGAGAGATCCACTTCGCCTCGTTGAAACCATGGCTCTCTCTCTTCGTTTCCCTTTCTCTTTCTCTTTCTCTGCTAGAAATGCTATAAAAGAGAGAGAGACAGAGAGAGAAAGACCGATATAATTTTTTTATGGTTTTTTATTTTTTTGTTTCTTTTTTTTATTGTTTTTTATTTTTTGTTTCTGTTTTTTTATTGTTTTTTATTTTTTTGTTTCTTTACATTTATAGTTTGTGTTTCTAAATAGACTAAATGTTAATAAAATAATATTTTTTCTCAACAAAAAATAATAATACTCTTTTTTAACTTTTCTTGTGTAATTCGGTTGGTGCATGGAAGATTGATGTCCCCAAATTGGTTTTTATAGAGGCAGACGACGGCGTAGGCTAAGCAGCGCACGTTAGCAATCAGGGGATGACTGATGAGGATCTGGCAATGTAGGTTAGCAGAATTTGTCTGGTTGTTCCTAAGCTG
The DNA here is from genome assembly GCF_963921425.1 of Dryas octopetala. Lineage (NCBI taxonomy): Eukaryota > Viridiplantae > Streptophyta > Magnoliopsida > Rosales > Rosaceae > Dryas > Dryas octopetala. The sequence continues at coordinate 14,700,607 of NC_141374.1, read as the reverse complement.
CGCTACCGGGAGTGAAGAACCAAGGGGGGTTACGGTTGAAGAAGACTTGAGGGGGTTGGGGGGTTCTACAATCTACGTGGGGTTTGTCTTTTGTTCTTTCGGTTATACTCGTAGACTACTAGACTGACAAGCCTTGTGTTGTTGTGAGAAGCACAACTGCAAAGAGTCTTCTACAAAATTTTATTTTATTTTTTGGTATGGACCCTATTTTTGGTTTGACCATACATTTTAGCAAATTTTATTTCAATGGCAAGTGCAATTTGATTCATTATGTTTCTTAAAATATGAGATTTAGTTTATTTTAAAGATATAGTGCTAGCGAATTTGTTTATGTACGAAGCGACTGTTTAAATATAAGTTTAGAGTAAACTCATATCAAGTGGTAGTGTATGTCCACATTGCATAAGTGTGATAAGCAAAACTCTTTGAAATATGTAAGGTATATAATCTATAAATTTATGACAATTAGATAAATTCGATACACAAATTATTTGTGAATGTTTTGAATACATTCTTAATGATTAAGTTAGATTTAAATTTCATAATGGGATCATTTTATGATTTGAATTTAGATGAGAGTGCATTTTTAGGGTTAATTATACTTTGTCCCCTTTAATTTTTGGTCGTTTTATTTTTTACCCTATTTTACCCTAACCTTCAAAACTCTACAATTTACAAAATATTGTTAGGTGTGTCTTTCATTTTATGTCATTCGTTAGTTTGACTCTATTTGTCCTTTTTTCTAAGTATTATTTATTTACATGAACACTATTAGATTCATGTGTTTTCTTATATAGTAGGTGACAAGGTGTCCACTTGGTTTCTATTGTGGCATATGCCATGTCAGATGGCACACATGAATATTTGGGAGAGGAAAGGGTATTTAATTTTAAGAAAATGTCCTTAACATAAATCATAGCTTCCATATAAGAAAATAGCACATGGGTCTCATTGCTTCCACATAAGCATTTTGTGTCACATAGAAAACACATGAGTCACATCGCATTTTGTGTCAAACGCATTTTGTGTCAAACGGTATAATTAACAAAATGCATTAAATTGAAAGATAGATCCAACATTAGGTGTACATTATAGAATTTTAAAGATTAAGGTGCAAGTTAAAAATGATCAAACCTTGAAAGGTGCAAGTTAAAAATGATCAAAACTTGAAAGGTACAAAGAGTAATTAACTTTTGTTTTTTACCCATCCTATTATGTGCATGCAAAGGAAAAAAGGTACAAAGTTTATTGTCCACAACTAATGATGTTCAGTTAGTGAAATGAATGGAGTAATCCATATATTGAACAATCTACGTGTACAATTCACTAATGGTATATTTATGGAATGATATTGTAACGAGTCATTCTCATTTTAACTCAAATCATGTGTTTACTTATATTTAAGAATCAAAAAATAAGTAGTGGCAAAACAAAAAAAAAAAAAGTAAGTGGGGGCTCCCTCCCAAAGGAGTAATCACATTCCTCTTTTTAGAGTAATCACACTTCTTAGGGGGACTTGATATTAACTCTCATTCCATGTGTAGTCATTGCTTCATACCAAAGTTGCTATTAAATTTTTGTGATAACCCAATATACCCACATAAGAAAATAAACCCTAGATTTACAATAAAGGCACACCTCTCCAAAGATTTACCCCTTCGTATGGATACATTTTTTACTTTATTATAAACAAATTATATTTTTTTGTTTTCTTATAATCATAATCAAATTGATATAATGCACTAAAACTAATTTTAGATGTTAGAACTTCCTATAGCCAGAGTGTTTTTTTTTTCTCTCTCTCTCTCTCTTAAAGAAAATATATGGGTACCAATTTTGTTTTCACTCTCGATTGGCATTTCAATATGGTACTATTAATAGAACTCTTTGTCACTATTTTTATAATAAATGCTAAATATATTCTTATATATTGGCGAATGTTAATAACAAATTTAAAACTAAAAGAATGTTTTCTTTTAATTATGAGAAGAAGATTTGAATTTGAGTCTTGAGACTTCTCAAACATTTTAATGATTACACATTAGTACTTTACCTTATTTTTAGTCGATCGGTTCAAATTTTTATTAGCATTTTATTTGTTTGGACGGTTGGACCAATTCACTCTGATTCTACATAATTCAATTTCTAGAAATATACTTGATATAATATTGTATAAATTAGTTATTAATTTAGTAATATTTTACTGTACTTTATTGGAAAAAAAGTTATAAGTTTAAATTATGTCTCTCTCGGAATAAAATTAAAAAAAAACCTTATAATAACTATAGTAGTAATAGACTAATAGTGAACAATATCCGTGGTAGGATTTGAGCACGTTGCGGCTGAAATATTTTTGCCTTTTTTCAATCCCCAAAAGTTTTTTTTTTGGTCAATATCCGCAAAAGTCAAATCCTGTTAAACATTAAAGTCAAAGAAAACAAAAGCATGTGACTCATAGAAAAATTTTAATTGGTCCGGAAGCAAAAAAACAAAACAGAAATTAATCGGTTATTCGGTTATAAGAAAAAACTATAATTATTTACCTGGTAGAAAAGTTAACGGCTGAGATAAAATCTAAATAATTAATGGCTATAATAAATTAATAATTATGGGCAACGTATCACCATCAGTCTCTCACAGTCTCATTGACTCGAAACTCTCCACTCGCTCACTACCTAACTATCGTCGTCTCTGCGCAGTTCTCTCGTCGGTAAGATCAGACCCATTTGCTCAATAGACGCAAATACTCAATGTTGATTCAGTCAGTGTGTTTTAGCCTATGATTCATTATCTCCTTATAATTTTGTTTTCTTGAGCGATTGAAATTGTCGTGCGGTTTTTTTGTCATTATTTGTGCGGGTTTAAACTCCAAAGCCTATGTTTTTATAGCTAAAGTTAGTCGCTTGGCTTCTACTGATGGAAGAGAATGGATTAGAAAGTTATTCAATTAAAGAATCAAAATAGACCTTAAAAGGCAGTTAATTTGCTGCTAATGGAAATGCTTAACAGTATTTGATATGTTCAAGTTGGGTTCACAGCATTTGCTGTCTTTGATCAAATAAAAGTTCAAAGACTTAATTTTTCATCTATTGCAGGAGCACCCACAAGCATACTTAGCAATGACAGTCTCATTCCATGGCTTAAACTCGGCCGCTGGCCTGAAGAAATTGGATGAGTACCTGATTTCTCGCAATCATTTCTGGGTAAGTATTTATGGTTTTGTCAATTGGTTAAAGTTTTAGCCTTTTAGGTGACTTTGCTCAGTTTCTTAGGAGGGTCTTAGCTTGAAGAATATCCAAGGAATTGCCAGTAATGATAGTGTTTTTAATTTGCATTGATTTGTTTGATTTGTGCATATATTTTCAATGTTGTTGCGCTTCTCAGGTACCAGGCTTCAAAGGATGATATCACTGTAAATGCAGCTCTTTCAAAGTCTCCATCATCGGAGTACGTGAATGTGTCCCGGTGGTACAACCCTATTGAGGCACTTCTGAGGATTTCGTAAGTTCTTGCGATCGTATGAGTGTTACCATGTTACAAGTTTGTTTTGATGGCCTTTTTCTTTTTTGGAGGTGCAGCATGAAAGATGTTTATTCATTTGTTCTTATTACGTTTTCATAAATTTTTCATTGGCTGGTGCTGTATTGGTGTTTCTGGAGATGGTTGTGGTGTCACTGTGGAGGGACATGCTCCCATCACAGAAGAGGCAGTTGCACACCTCCAGTAGGTGAGACAAAGGCTAGTATTTCCACCCCCTTTTCTGAGTGCTCATTTGGATGTCCCTGTTTTACCATGCGCAAGACTGCATTCTTTAGGAGAATATCACAATGAGTTTGGCCTATATTTTTTTATCTGGTTTAAAAACTTTCACAATTGCTATACTCTTGTCTTAAATATGATATAATTTTCAGGCCTCAGCTGCAGAAAATGATGATGATGATGTGGATCTTTTTGGCGAAGAGACCGAAGAGGAGAAGAAGGCTGCTGAAGAACGTGCAGCTGACATTAAGGCATCTGCAAAAAAGAAAGAATGTGAGTTTCCTGTCTTGTTATGCTCTAATTTATATTGCTTTTCATTTTTTTTCCCATCAATCTCCCTTACCCCTTTCAAGAGTTTTCAACATAAGCTTTATTCTTGTGAGTTACCATTTTCAGCCAGAAAGTCATCAGCTCTGTTGGAAGCCATGGGATGATGAAACTGACATGGAAAAGCTTCAGGAAGCAGTAAGAAAAGTTTTCAGATGGAAGGGTTGCATTGGGGAGCATGTAACAAGCCAGTGTTCTTGAAAATTTTCTTATGCAGATAAATAGCCCACTTAAAATATATTGGTTCTGATTATTTTGTTGATGCTGCAGGCAAACTTGTACCTGTCGGTTATGGGATAAAGAAGTTGCAAATTGTTGATGACCTGGTCTCTGTGGACACTCTTATTGAGGAACATCTCACCGCTGAACTGATTAATGAGTACGTCCAGAGCTGTGACATTGTGGCCTTCAACAAAATATGTAAGTATATATTTCTTCAAGCCTTTCTTGTTTCAATGAATTTGATATTGCAATGACTATTGCTTGGTTAGTAATCAACTCATCATTGTACATTATTGCTGGAGTTATATTGATATATCGTGAAGCTTTTTGTGCTTTCCCTTGTTTCTCATTGCAGGATTTGAGCTTGCAGAGATCTGTTCAAGTTGTTAGGATTGAAGATCTTGTTTATTGGAAATATGATTTAAGACCTCTGTTATCTTTCGTTATGATGTATCTTAGCTTTAACCTTATTTTTAATGAATAATCGACCAGACCAATACTGTAGGTTTGGTATGGTTTCATACTTTCATCTTTTTTTTTTTGTCTATCCATAGTCTCTCTGTCTGCTGGGTTGGTGCTTAAAGCTCGTTTTGTTCTCAGATGGAATTTTGATAGTTCCGAAAATTTTTATTTGATCATGCCCAGATGTCCAAGATGTGGATCAAGATCTTATATTCCATCTCAACTCAATAAGACACGGCCTTAACAAAGCCCTAAAGGGCTAAAACATGTTAGTTTATTAAGTTTATAAGAAAGTGTTAATATTTTAGTGAATTTATGTTATAATTTGTATTAGAGGGGAAGCTCTTCAGACCATTGACATGAACCAGGTACAAAACCTTGGAATGTCAACTTTGCATTATGACACTTTGTGACTGCTGCAGTTTACGAATAAGGACTATATGGACTAATCTAGCTACCCCGGAGAGAAGGAAGGCCACAAAACAAGAACATATTTAAATGGGTATTTTTTATGTTTATATATTTATTTTTTTCTGAAGAATCCCATGTCGTTTTCACATGGGGATGATGTGAAACACCTACTGGTCACATTTATGTAAATGGAAATCCTTTATTTCTGTTTAGTATACACTGTTAAAAGTTTATACTTTCAGGTCGAGTTCTTTAATCTCACCCACCAAAACTCGTACATGCATGCAGGGCCACAAGTTTTACGATGGGGAATGATTCTCCATTAATATAGGCCACTTGGATAACGCACAAATGTGCTTTCAGACCACATGTTAATTGAAAAGGCATTTGTCTGCACGAAAATATTGTTGATTGGACCAGTTGCTTCAGAGTTCAGATTTAGGACTCGAAAAGACACTGTCAATCATATGGATTGAAATTTGAAAACTTTGGCGTGAGTGTAAAAGGATTGTGAGTATAAAGCCATTCTTCCAAGTCAAAAAATGCAATTTGCGGAGTTTATCTTCTACCAATATTGTACTTGGGGCACACAGAACAAACAAAGCGTGAAGGAGTCTAAACAAGTTCCACATTTCGCATAATCTCCAAAACACAAAAATGAACCTCAACAAAACAAACATGATGTTTCATAGCACACAGGTTAGGAAGAAGAATTACAGAAAAAAAAGTTCTACATACTGAGGACCAAAAAGATTCCGACTCATAACATCTTAAATTAGTCCCTCATTGTTTAAGAAGAAGCACCACTACGTAAGGGATCAACTCTTCTCTGTTTTCCTACTTGCCAGCTGAGTCTCAGGCTGCATAACCAACAAGCTAAATCAGATGCAGTGCGATAACATTAATGATGGAAGCTTCAGACATACTCACAAAATTCTATGAATAAAAACCAAGCACTCCCACGATATATAACGCAAGCAACAATATATTTTATCAAGAAACTTTCAGTTAGCTGATTTATGTTGAATTACCTCTTTCTTGACAGGCTCCTCCTTTTCTGACAAAATTAACTCAATATGGCATGGAGATGACATGTAAGCTGCCAAAAGAATTTAAGAGTTAATACTAAGAAGTTGAAACACTTTAGAAACTGTATGGGGTACTCAGGAGTGGAAAACACTCACGATTAATTCTTCCATGAGCACGGTATGTGCGACGCCTTTGCTTCTGGGCTTGGTTAACCTGGATATGAGATACGTAAAGCGAATCCACATCTAAACCTTTCACCTAGAGAATACATTGACAGAAAACATATATGCTGTTAAGTATACAGATGTAAAGCCATAGTGACAAAAACCAAATCAAAGTAAAGCATACCTCTGCATTACTCTCAGCATTCTTAAGCAAGTCCAGAATAAACTTTGCAGATTTAACAGGCCAACGTCCCTGTCCATTTGAGTGGCGATTTTTAGCCTGCGCAGTTCGTCCTACTCCACGACAAAAGCGACGGAATGGAATGGCTTGCTTGTGAGCCAAAACATCCTCTAAATACCTTTTAGCATTGGCCAAAGGCAGCTTCCGAATTGAAAAGGCAGTCTCCCTCGTGTTCTGGAAAGATAAAAAATGAACATTGAAGCAATATATGAGAGGAATTTAGCAGATAAATACACAGCTGTTGGCCAACATACAGTTGCATTAGATTTGAAAAGAAAATATAAATATACTTCAAACTTCCTAAATTACATCCAAAAATTTCAGTTGCTGTTATGTGGCTTCATCCTATTTGATTTAAATGCTAACTTTTAAGTCGCTTAGCACGATCATGTATCCAACATATGGAAATCAATTGGATGTGCACAATTGGATTAAAAAGTATCAATTATGACTAGCATGGCTAAATCTTGTGCCCAAACATACTAGGAACAATACACTAGTGTCAGATCCGGATTCCAGTTCCCTTTTCATTTGCACTAAGCACTTGTGTTTCCAGTTTCACAAGTACATCGCACACACACCCACATGCACATAACATAGACTTGGCATTACAACCTACCATATTTTAATTCATCTTTTGCTAAGATGTTTTCATATATAAGTTCTTGATACCATCAAACCTAGAAAACTAATCATGATATGAATTACTTAAAATAATTGAACTACCAATCACTACTGTAATAAAACTATAAAAGTTATGATGATATCAGCTAGAAACAGATCGAAAAGGCGCATACATAGCCATAACCATACATCCAAGTTTCTTGGAAATGATAAAGCAAAATCGACATTAAAATGCAAGCGCTGCTGAGCTAAAAAACCCCACATTGTATCATTAGAATAATTAACACTGAAAATTCATGCATATGAAGATTCAACTAATTGTGTCACAAGCAACCCCACATGTACATCAAGTTGCACCTGCGTACCTTAAAATGAACTCGGAGATCATTGCCCCTAGCTTTGCAAGCTGATTTATGATTGTCAAATAATATAACTATTAGACTTTGAAGAAAAGTTAAAAGTTAAATAAAAAACGAGAACTTTGAATTACTAATTTTCTCAGCTACCAAACAGAAATTTAACTATCAGTTAAAAAAAAAAAATTAATAATGATTACTTACACTTGGTATGGTTGTCTGGCTCTCTCGAATACTTCACCTGAAAATTCAATACAACATCAAGAATCGAAAGGTTAGATTTTTATTTCGGAAGTGTTTTCTTTGCTTTTCAAACACAAACTTTGCTTCACTTTCGTTGCTTCCAAAAAAAAAAAAACAGATTTGTACCCCGAAAAAAAAAAAAGAACCAAATGCAAAACCCAGAAGATAAAATTAGCAAAGCAACTTACCATGGCTGCTGCTACAGGCTCTGCGAAGATTTCCCTCCCCTGCTCGCAAAGATAAACGAAGCTAGGGTTTCTGAGATATAGGGTTTAGGACCATAGGTGTTGCTTTTGGACTTGGAAGCTTTTCCTTTGGGCCTCTAAAAACTGGGCCTTTTTTAAGTTGGGCCTCTCCTCTAATTTGGGAATTTACCCACGTGTTAATCTAACTAACGTTTAGCCATCCATTAAAGTTCCGCCACGTGTAAACCATTTTTGGAAACCCTCGTTTAAAACAAGGGTAATTTTGTAACTTCAAAAACTGAACAAAATCGCAGAGAAGGAGAGAGAGAGAGAGAGAGAACCGGTTTCGCTCCATTGCCGATCTGCAAGCAGAGAGAAGAGAAGCAATAAAAGCTCTACTAAGAAGTAAGAACATGTCGTTTTGTTGATTATTTGGCTATGTTATTTTCATTGTATGTGTTTTACTTTCTAGCTCTTTTTATTTATTTTTACTAATTAGCTTCTGAATTGTGAAAGAAAAATTAATTTGTATTATCAGAGCTTGCATAAGCTTTATTTGGCACTTTTTAATGCATATATTGGGTTCAAAGTGCTCTGCTTATGATTTAGAATTCTGGGTTTGCTTCTAAAATTAGGGTTTATATTCTTCTACAGAAAAATAAACCAAGCCCTTTGAAAATTATTGCTGGGAAATTTGGATATCTTCAGAGTGTCAGCTCAATTGGAACCCTTCATAGGTGCAAATGTTGGTCAAGTTTTTATTTAAGTAAAGGAAAGCTTGGAAGAGCAGAGACCCAAGTTCAATTTTTTTTTTTTGGTATATGGAAGTTGAGGCTTTCAAAGGTTTCAAATAAGGTTTTATAGTTTTTGATGGAATAGTTTGGTGTTAAAGATTGTGGTGTTAGATAACCAAGTTGATGAATACGAATAATAATCAGCCCAAGAATGTAGGGGTGCCACCCCATTTTGCCAATTCTGGGGCAGGACCACCACAATCTATGACCATGAACCACCAGCCTCATCTTCTCTCTCAATCACAACCTCAAACACAAGGTGTGTCGCATTTTCCGGGCCACTTTCAATTGTCTGAGCCCCAAGCGCAGGCACTTGCACAAGCACAGTATGTGAATGCTCATGCACAAGCCCAAACTCAAGCTGCCCATGCCCAATTTGTTCAGTTGCAAGCTCAAGCCCAGTCTCTTGCCCAGTTGCATAATGCCAATGCTAGTAGTGCTGGTGCGTCGTCACCCTCCATAGCAACGCCTAGCACCGGATCTGCCAAGCGGGCTAACCAGAAGCCACCTTCTCGGCCTCCAGGTTCATCTCATGCCAACACTGGCTCACCATTTAAAACCATGGAGCTTACCCCAGCTGCTCGTAAAAAGAAGCGAAAGCTACCTGATAAACAAATACCAGATAAAGTGGCTGCACTTCTGCCGGAGTCTGGTCTTTATACCCAATTGCTTGAATTTGAGGCTCGTGTTGATGCTGCTTTGGCTAGGAAGAAGATTGACATCCAGGAGTCCCTTAAATGTCCTCCCCGTGTTCAGAAAACACTTCGACTTTACGTATTCAACACCTTTGCGAATCAGACACAAACAAGTGCTGAGAAGAAGAATGCAGAACCCCCTTCTTGGTCACTTAAGATAATTGGGAGACTGTTGGAAGAGGGGAGGGATCCTGTGGTGGCTGGGATAGCACAGAAATCCAGGGCAAAATTTTCATCCCTGTTCAAGAAAATTACCATATACTTGGACCAAAGCCTCTATCCAGATAACCATGTGATTTTATGGGAAAGTGCTCGTTCACCTGCTCTTCATGATGGCTTTGAGGTGAAAAGAAAAGGGGATAAGGAGTTTAGTGCAATTATAAGACTGGAGATGAATTATGTACCTGAGAAATTTAAACTTTCACCGGCTCTGAATGAAGTTCTGGGAATTGAGGTAGAGACCCGCCCAAGAATTATAGCTGCTCTTTGGCACTATGTGAAGGCCAGGAAGTTGCAGAACCCAAATGACCCTACTTTCTTTATGTGTGATCCGCCTCTTCAGAAGGTTTTTGGGGAAGAGAAGATGAAGTTTTCCATGCTTTCTCAAAAAATATCACAGCATTTAACTCCACCACAGCCTATACATTTAGAGCATAAAATAAAACTTTCTGGAAATTGTCCAGCTGGAACTACTTGTTATGATATACTGGTTGATGTACCTATGCCATTAGAAAAAGACATGTCTGCATTCTTGGGAAGCACTGAGAGGCACAAAGAGATCGATGCTTGTGATGATTTGATTTGCTCATCTATAAAAAAAATTCATGAGCATCGTAGGCGACGGGCTTTCTTTCTTGGGTTCAGTCAGTCTCCAGCAGAATTCATTAATACTTTGATTGCTTCTCAGAGCAAGGATCTAAAGCTTGTTGCTGGAGATGCTAGTCGTAATGCAGAAAAGGAGCGCCGCTCTGATTTCTATAATCAACCCTGGTAAGCTTCTACTCTGTATTATGCTTTTACTTTTCACTTTTTTTTCCCCTTCTTTTGTGTGCTTAGTATGAGTATACTGCTCAAAATAACTTCATGACACTGTTTAGAGTTTGCCAATGAAATACAGTTTGATTAGAGATTGAGGAGAGAATATAAAGCTTTTTTGGCATTCTCATGCATTGACCAGTTTACTTCTCAGCTCTCATATTTCCTCACTAATCTTTATTGATATGAAATCCCTAGGTTTACCCAGCCTTTGTATTGGTGATACAATTTTTCCTCAATGACCTTCTGATAGACTAATATACTAATATCTTCTAGTTTTAATAGAATTTATCCATGTCAGTTTGATAAAGTTTTGTAACTCACAGTTTGTTGGTTTGGTCCAATTCAAAAATTAAGCTGCCTAAAAAGTCTTGCAAAAATAGCAGACTTTGATTCTCTGTTGGCGCCGCGCCACTTATCCCTACAGTATAAAGTTTAGCTATGCTTGTGGGTTTTTTTTTTTTTTGAAGGACTGACTGATAGTGGTTCATGATGCTAGTTTCCACACATTAAGTAAATCAAATTTCAATTTAGTTCATACATTTATAATTCGGACAATGTAAACCCCATAGTTTTGAGTTTAAGTGATTGTGTCGATTCGAACTTCCATTGATGCTTGTTAAATGTAGTTGATGGAAACAAGCCACTTTGGAAAGGAGAAACAATTATTGCCATTTGTTTCTGGGCACAAACCTGAATTTCGTAATGTAGGCATGGACCCAATTCATTCAGACACATGCCTTAAGCACAATTAGAAAACTATAATCATTTGGCACAAAACATTTTCCAATCATTTGCCCATAAAAGCTAATAGCACTATTTGGAGTATGAAACTCACAAAGCTTCTCATAATTGTATTACATCTAAAAGCATAAGGCTCCTCTAGGTAATCAAGAGATAAACATCATGTGGGACTTTATGCAAAGCCAAGCAAAGCTTCTTAATGGCTTAGCTCGTGGTAAAGAAGTGTTGAAAAAGGTCAAACTTAGCTGGATGTGGACAGGGTTGAACGCTTTGATGCCAGTGCATGAGTTTATGGGTCAGTGGATGTGAACTTGGTTGACGTCCTGAAATGACTTCATTTTCATGTTTAAAATGATGTCGTTTGCAGTCCTCGTTTACATGCTGGGCATGTGGTGTACTTTCCTTAAACTATACTTAACAGATATGGGTGTAAGGTTTTGGATGACATAAATTAGGATTAATATTGTTCAAATTAACTGCAGAAACCAAATTGAAACATCATGAACTATAGGGGTGAAAAATGTACATTACTCAAAAGAAAAGATGACCTTATAGCTGCCTAAAAATCTGCAGATTTTATATGCATCTTTATATTCCCCATTTATTTTGCTTCAAATGTGAGAATCTTACAAAATGTCAAATTTTGTGGTATTGATGGCATTTTTCTGTTCATCTCTGAATAGACAATGCTAGTTGGTCAAAGCATATGTGTAAAACTGAGAGTTTTTCATAAATAATTTCCATTTTGGTGTTTTTTTCCAGGGTTGAGGATGCTGTTATTCGTTACTTGAACCGTAAGTCAGCTGGAAGCGATGCTCCTGGAAGCACTTGAAATAAGGAATTGCCTAATTTTCAATAAGTGGTAGTAGTGTATTTTTAAAATACCTAGATCCTGTTGTTTTCCTCTCAAGTTTATCTTGTATCTTGTTTACTCCAATATTTTTTTTTTGGTTAGGAGAATTGGATTCTGTAGACAAAAAATATGCTGAGTAGCTTTCTGGTAGAAAATTCTTCTTAAATGTATTGGGCTCATGATGGGATATGATGGCCTGTGAGAAGATATATATATATATATATATATTGTTTCATTGTCTGATTTTTGCTTGGTGCTAAATGTAATGTCTGGACTAGTAGACCTTTTTCCATATTGTAGCTGAAGACTTCCATCTAGATGAACTCATTGCGTGCATCTTAAACCACATAATTTAAGCATCTGGAGGCAGTTTTCTTTTTTAAAACCTCCCTTATTTGTGCTAATCATCTTTTTAATTCGTGCTAATTCTCTATTAGGGGCAACATGGTTTTGATTAAGTGAAAGTTCTACAAGCCATTGTACATCATAAAAGGAGAAATTTGAACTATGCCATTATGGGGACTTGACTCAAAGTCTAATCCAAGTGGTTTGCTACTTTGCTGTTCGATTTTCAAAGTTTGAAGTTGCATGTCCAACTATTGTCTTTGACCAAATAATGAAAATTAAAGTGAAAAAAATACTTACCACCAGGCCCCTCACCAAGTATGCACATTTTAATGTAAGGCTGAATGGAACCTACTTTTAGTGACAAAGAAAGAGAACCTACCTTTCCCTCCTAGGATCAGTACCTAGTAGCACGCGCAACTCTGAATTATTGTTGGGTCTCAACTCCTATCCCCAAGTTTATATCGCAATCAATAGATTTAATACTAGATTTCGTTTTTGGGCATACTACTACATCTAATGGTGGAGGGAAAATTCTGCAGTGCAAATACCTCACGCATTTCATGCAGGTTTTTATGATCATTGAATGTTGATGGGGGTTAACCTTTCTATTACTAGGATATATTATCCACCATAAAATGTGTTTGACATAAAGCGTCTTTGAACATATATATATATTCTCATGGTGGAAATTAAATCTATAAACTTTATAAGGCAAGAGTGGTTGTACGAAAGAAAATTTATAAATATTATTAGTATGCATGTTCAAGTACAAAATTATATCAATCACCTACCATACATCGATTTAGTACGTATTAAATCATATTGAAAAGGATTATCAAGTACACATTTAAGTTGAAGAATTCATAAAGATGGTCAGCACTTGCACGTGAATTTAATTGATACCTATCAATAATAATGTTGCATCTATGTAAAGATTCACACATGGGTTTGTGGGCATGTAGCTCTCTGCTTGCCAAAAATGAGTATACATGGGTTTTGGAACTTTGTTAAGATAAGGGCTTGAATCCTGCTTTCATGGCAAAAAACTCGTTCAGCTTTTATTGGTCGAAACCTCTCTGCATTGTATTCGTCAAAAACAAAGAAAGCTTATTGTCTTGTAGCTACAATGCTACATATGTTATGTACAAGCTAGGGGGCCATTTTTCATGCTTGAGCTGCTTCTTCTAGGGCTACAACCCTACAACCTTGTCATCACCGTGCAGTCTAATCTCTGCTAGACTACTACTTCACATCTAGTATTCTAGTCTAGTTTCGTAGCCATCCGTGACAAGTTCACATGAATGTCACATCAAACGTGCTCTGATATTTTTTTTATGGACAATATTTGGGTCGCTCGTGAGGGGTATTTCAAGGTCACCTTATCTCTTCAAATTTAGATTTCGGCAATGCTGGTGCATGATTGGAACCGTTCACTTTTTAGATAACCAATTAAAGATCATCTCTATAACAAATCAAATCAATCGAAAATCGTTTGGTTATATAACTGTTGTCAATTAAGTAGAAAAAATTAATGATTTTTAATTAAAGAGTGATTTTTTGACCAAACAGTTGATTTTTTCTATTTAATCAGTAACAATTATATAACCAAATAATTTTCGATTGAGTTGATTTTTTTACAGAGATGATCTATAATAAGTGATCTAAAAAGTGAACGGTTTCGATCATACGCTGTCATTACCAAAATTACGATTTTGGAGGAAGGGGTGACCAAGTAGTGTCTTTTTTTATTGCTTTTTGCATCAAATTAAAGGACCTTTTATGGCAAGAGAAAGATAGACTTTATATGTTATGCATGAAGATTAAGGCTGCTATTGTCTATTATTAAGATATTTCCTTAAATTGCAAAACATTTTGAGATAAAACCTTCTTGGCATGGATAGGTTTATTGAGCTTGCCAACACTCATGTTGGACCTAAATAGTTAAGTTGGGAATACTATCGTTACAAACCGAAGGCGAAAGACGTGAGCCCCCAACAAATTAAGGCATGTTGTATTAACATCTATATCTGTATAGGAACCTTGTAATATATATATATATATATATTGTTATATGCAGTCTCTTCTCACATGTTAAATGCACATCCTCTTCACACAGATTGAGCCTAAGTTGATGAATCACCAACCCCATCAAAACGAGGCAGAATTCGAGTTAAATGCATGTTCAACCTACTTGAATTTAACCGCTCCATCCGAATTTCGAACCCAACTCGTCGATTGATATAAATGTGATGCGAAATAAACAATATCAAGTTAATAGATATGTTATATAATAGCAATTAGTTTACATACATTTTCTTTTGTCTTAATTTTGTGAGTTATAAGCTCCTTATTTGAGCCCGACCCAAACTCAACCCGATTTGTTGCATGTCGGGTTTGCATTGAGCTCATTTGAATCTGATCTAGTTGAACTCGAGTCTCCAGTCTCTCTAGCCTGAATTGTCGGATTGTGTTTGAATTGCACACTCCTAATAACTATCATATTTTCTAAGACATGGTTTTTGCATTTTAACAAATTTCTTAAACAACAATTAAAAGAAATACCAATGTGCACATGGATTGATTACTAGTCAACTATAGTGCAATGCTATTTCTTTTTCCTAATTAAGAATTTAAGATTACAGTTATACATGCAAATAGTTTCAAGTCCAGCATCATAATTCAATAATTCATTAACCATAAGACCTATATTAAGGTCTCATCTATGAGATTTAAACTTAAACCCTCCATTAATAAATCTATTTCAAACATTATTTAGAATGTGGTTTTGTGCCCTTCTAACTACGCTTTTGAACCAAGACCTTCAACCCACCAGCCATGTGAGCCGTCAACAGAGGAACAAAAACCGGCCGGTCCTCACAAACCGGCGTGATCTCAAACCGCCTCAAAATCGAAGCCATCACATACTTCATCTGAGTAAAAGCCATCTCCTTTCCAAGACAAACCCTCGGACCAGCCTGAAAAACAGGAAACTTGTACGGACTGACAGATTTTAACACCACCGCACCATTACCACCATCACAACCCGGTTCATGATCAAACCACCGGTCCGGTCTAAACTCAAACCGGTCTTTCCCCCACAGGTCCTCCATCCTCCCCATCCCATAGGGAAAATACGTGACCCTATCCCCCTTCCCAACCCAAGTCCCGTCCGGCAAAACAGTCCCCTCCACGGCGTGCTTCGAGTCCCACGGGACTGGCGGGTACAGCCTCATGGACTCGCACAAACAGGCCTTCAAGAACCTCATTTCTTGTAAACCTTCAAAACCTAATGCTGCAGCACTAGTATTACTATTAGTACCACTACTTTTAATACTAGTGCTATTTGTACCATCATTGTTGTTTAGTACGGTTCTAACTTCATCCGCAATCCGCTGCTTTATGCTTGGGTGCTTGGCAAGCAACCAAAAGAGCCAAGTCATGGCCGCTGATGACGTGTCACGCCCAGCAAGTATGAAGCTTATCACCATGTCTCGTACAACTTCCTCGTCGTGTCCCGCCAATAACAACCGTGACAACAAATCACTGTCACATTTTCCTTCATCATCTTTTTCAAGCATCTTCCTTTTGTTTTTTATTATCTCTACAAAAAAGAATGAAAGGTATTGAATGTATAAAAATATTAATTAATATCACAGAAGATCAAGTATCAAAGATATTATCGAAATTTCATACCATGAACGGAGCGATGAACGAGTTTGACAGCTTTTTTGAGCTTGTTTTCAGACCCAACACTCAAAGCCCGCTTAGCTTTCCACAGCAAATGCAACGGCGTCGTTGCACGCTTTGCACTTATCTCCGACGCGCAATCGTAAGCTTTTACAAGATCGGGTACGGGTCGGGTCAAGTCCAGGCAACACGGGTCGTACCCTAAAGACACCTTACAAACAGTGTCAAACGCAAACATCCTCAGTATTTCCTGCAAATCCAAGACCCTCTTGGTCTCCGCTGCTTCTTCCAGCAGCGGAACAAGTCGTTTCTCGACTTCTTCTTGGAGGGTCTTGACCACGAAGTCTCTGAGAGATTTCGTGGTGAACTCGTGGCTCGCCAGCTTGCGCTGGGAGAGCCATGTTTCGCCGTCCACATTGAATATGCCGAGGCCGAGGAGATCGCCGAGGAATTCCGTGAGGGGCTTGCCTTTGGGGAAGTTGCTGAAGTTGGTCTTGAGGATGAACTCGACGTTGGCCGGGTTGGCGGTCACGACAGTGCGCCGTGCGCCGAGGCGGTGCACGACTATGGTCTGTGTTGGTGAGTGTGATAAGAGATCGGTGTACCAATCGAGAAGACGGTGGTGGTTCTTGTAGAAAGAGACTAGACATCCGAGTATGGGATAGGATGGAGGACCATGACAGTATTTCAATGGTGGTTTTGATGATGATTTTGCATGAAATTGTTGGATCATTGAGAACAACAAATAGACAAGTAACAGAGCTAGAGACCAAAGCATCAGGAGAATCATAGACATGGCTGCGTTGGGGAGACTTTGATATGCAAAATTGAGTATGAAAGATAAAGGTCCAAGTGGGGTATATATATAGATATAGCTCCGGTTGTATAATTAATGAAGGAATCAAATTTTTTTTTTTTCATTTATATTTAATTCGAAACCTGTACAGCAAGATGTCGACGGCAAATCAAATCGAGTAATTCTTCATTTTTATGATTGATACGTGTATATTTATTAAACGTCATGATATATGACACTTTATAAATTATTTAAATTTAAGCAATTTTAACGATTAGAATGAATTATGAGATATATATCTGTTTAGCCTTAATTAAAAAATTTAAAACAAAAAAAAAATCATTTGCTCTCTCCTCGATATAGCTTCTTTCACGGGAAGGTAAAAACTTCTCTCCAAAAACTCTCATTCTCCCCTCCTCCTCTATGCACTTCTTCTTCTCCAATTAAAACTCTCTTCCTTCTCCAAATGAAACGTAGCAAAAAGTCAAGTTTTGCCATTATTGGACAAAATCTATTGCCAAAAGGAAACTGAAATTTCTTTAAACAAATCAATATTACATATTCTCATGTTGTAGTAATGTGACATCTATTGAAGAGAGAGATAGAGACAAGAGATATGAGAAAGACAAAGACAAAGACAAAAAGAGTGAAAAAAGAGAGAGAGCCAATAAGAAAGGGTGAGGATACCATGTGGTATCACATGGAAGAATATGTAAATTCTTCTCTATAAAATTGTGTCATAAGTTGTGTAATTTGAGAAGTGTCGTGTCATGATATATCTTGACCCATTTATTAATTTTATATCTTAAGAGTCCATTTGGTTCGAGTATTTGGATTTTGGGAATGGATATGAAGTTCCATTCCCATGAGTACAATATTTGGTAAGCACATTCATCAGAATATATTACCTTTTACATAGGTATGAGATACCTATGAAAGGATCGATGAATTTAAAACCTATGAACCTCTTTGAGAATTACTATTTTCATCACTTGAGAAAACATTTATTGTAAATTCGATCTTATTATCAAATTACCACACTAAAAATTGAAAATATTAACAAATAAATAAGAGAATGAAAATAATTTACGTGAGTAAAATAGTTTAGCATTCATTAAAAATAATTATTTTATGAAATTTCTCAAAGTATAATATTGGAAACTTTCCGGTGAACGTTCACCTAGATTCCGAGTATCACAAGCTTAGCAACATGTCATTCTAATTAGAAGTCGTTATGCTTGTCTTAATTTCCTGCCAAGTGACAGTAGTGACTATCTAAGAAATAAAAAATTATCTACCTACATCAACAATTAATATATTGATATATATGTACATGTGTGACTAAAATTCATTTTAGAAGTAATAGAAAAAAACAAAATCGATCACATGATTCTCGAGAGGGAACTAATTAACTTAGTGCACGTACGTTATGAGTAGGTCTCCACTCAAATGTAGCTAGCTTGCGTCTACATCGATCGATGGTGAGATAGTAAGCTCGATCTACTTGTAGAATATGTGCAACAAATTAAACAATATATATTCAATTAATTTTGTATTTCCCTAATAACAGAAAAAGGTCTCTTTAATTAATTAATTTCTTCCTAAGAGTAATATATACTAGAGGCACCATGTTTGTTATTTTACTTAACCGAATTCACAGATTGGCTTAGGGTTTAGCATGCATGTTTACTATTTTGTATTGCTCCAAATACGCACAAGAATCACAATACTTCATTTCTTGCTTTGACAGTGATGGCTATATATATTAATTAAATTTATAATCATCATAGTTTGACCTGAATTAAATAAATTAGTAAAAGGACGACATATATAATAATTAGTCTAGAGGAACTATATATACTTGCAGGCCAGGTTAGAAACTTAGAATATAGGATGTACTATATGTAATATTAATAATTTAAAACTTTAAATATTCTCTATTTACCAAACTTGGATTTTGTCTATGGTGTATAGAATATCAATTCAATTTGAAAACTTGACCTGTATATATATTATTTAATTAAACGTGGCTTTAGTTCTGCGCCGGAATATAAAAACCCCACATGGAAATTATTAAGCACGTTTTTGTTTCACCAGTGGAAGTAGCACTTGGAGAAGATGGAATCGATCAGACACCATTCAATCAGACCTACCTTATCTTTTTGAGGTTTACTTTCAAAGCATCAAACTGATACTGATCGAGAGTGAGAGAGTATTGGGTATAAGAGAACCACAAGTTCAACAACAACAAAGATCTTCCATGGACATGTCATTGTTAACTACATGACTATTTTGGATTTGCCTTCGAGTTAATTTCTTCTGCTCTCTTTCAAAGTTCTCATTTCAACTCGGTTCAACCGACAACCATTTTTTTTTTTATCAACACAACCAAAAAATATTTTAAATATACTAGAAGTATATAAGAAAGAAAAAAAGCATAGAAAACTAGAAATTAGTTTTATATATTTGTTGGGCCATCTAATATATATTTATATTGATTAGTTTCTTGAGAGAAAATCTCAACAATATTACCTTTTGGAAGGTGTACAAAAAGTGCATTTTATAGGTAGTTGGAGTGGAGAATTGGTGTCCTTAATCATTGGAAGAAATATTAGATAAACTATTATCATTCCAAATCCTATCACTATATAATTATGTATAATGAAGTATATATGACAGCGTAATAGCACTATTTGATTATAGAAATAATTTGTTAAAAATGTATAATTTTCACTCCGATAATTTTAAGTTAAAATATATCAAATTTCAAGTCATGCATACTCTAACTTTTAACATATTTATCATAAAGATTGTCCGCATTGAGAATTATTCACAAAAAATGACTTGTCACAAGGGACGTTGATATTCATCATTTCTATTTACGTAAGTGAAATTCCAAACAAGGAGTGATAATTTACATTATCAATTAATAGCAGGGAGCTGTTATTTGCACTCTAAAAATAACTCTTTTTTTGGGCAAAAAAAAAAAGAAATAATTTGCACTCTTTTTGTGTAAGTAATCCGAGGAGTATTAAAGAATAGTTTGAAGTGCATTTATTATTAATAAAAAATTCAAAGGTTATGTAAAATCTTGATCAAATATTGAATATGGTTTAAATGAATTAGTTTTTTTTTTTTTTGTCCAATAAAATGTTCTTTGACTATCTGATAGACTGTGTAATAATAGTGGAATTCAGCATATGCTTTAGGGTGCGAGGCAGATATCTGTTTTGTTGAGTGGGGAAACTAGCTTGGGGAAGCTGACAACTTTGTCACTCTCATCTCCTCCAATAAGATTATTGCAACACTGTAATTTATTATTATTGTTATAATAAGTGACCAAACATCAAGTTGCGCCGTCCAATCGTTTTCCCTCAATAACAATACGGCGCCGTCTGGCTCCTATTAAGGACAAGCCTCAAACTTAGGGGGTCAACTTAGACCTAGCTGTAAAAATCCGGGTCAGTTCAGCCCCGACGAAATGGACTGTACAGCGTGCACCGTCCAATTTTTGTTTTTATGAGAAAATCAACAAACAACGACAACTTGGCAAACAACTCAAATGTACTGATCAAATTGAAAATTATTAACGCAGTTAATATGCATGAGTCTTAATGTCTCATAGTGGGTTTTTCATACACTGTTTAAAACAAAACTCAATTCTAGAATATCAAATAGTGAGGAAGAGCAATGAATTAAGATTATAAAATAGGTAATAATTTAATACATACCAATGTAACCTAAAAAGGAATATTTTTTTCTTTCTTTCTTTTTTTGCTTTTGGTGCTAGATAGTTGTCTTATTAGTCTTACTTTTATCAGTCTTAAGAGAAAAATTGGAATTGAATCCGTTTATGGTAGTGCCAAGTGACCCAAGTTGGAGTAGTAGAATTTTGAAGCTCAAACATTCAGAAATAGGTTTTTGTATTATTGAAGTGCACGTCCATGAAATTACTTTAGTTCTATTTATAGGAATCAAAATAAACTTAGGTTCTCACCAAAACAAAATAAACTTAGGTTGATGAAGCACTAAGAAATGTTGAAAAATGGACCCCTTTAAACAACCGAAATAGGGCCCATTGCAACTATTCAACTAGTTTGGGTTATGGGCTCTGGGCCCATAGAGGGTAGATTGCAACATCTCAAAAAGTTTGTGCTACCTCCTATTTTAGTGATTCTATTATCAGTTTTACACCCACTAAACTATTCCTAATTTTTCTATGGGAGGCTCCTAAATGCACCCAAAACTTTTATTAATGAGTACTGATCAGCTTTACCACCTGAGGATCAAATGAATGAAATCTTCATGTTGTTAGTAGCTTTGATAGGAATCTAGAATGACCTGATTGATGAGCCATTATGTGTTTATTCTAATGCCTAAGGCCATTTAAACTACTATCTTTTAATGGGTTGAGACTGAATTATTTCGTTTAAAAGCATGATTCATGTGAAGGCACTACTTTTAACTGCTGATTGGCATGTTCAGCATGTTAGATCATAAAGTGACCGATTGTGATGGGATTGTCCTGCAAGCAATCATCATCCCCCCATTAGTAAAAGTAACATGGTTCTCCGACTAGATATATAGAGAATTTAAATTAAAAGGAGATGTAGTTTTAATCTTCTGAATTAAGGTCCAATAAACTTGATGCTCAAGAAAGAAATTGGAAGGGCAGCACAAGTAGCAACACCATAATTTGAACTTCAAAATCCAACAAAACATAAATAAACCCATGCATTCTAACAGTATCACTTTAACCTTTCCTAAAGGCTAAAACCCATTCTCCCCATTTAAAAAGGACAAACTAACTCAGTACAAGGGCTGTGGAGAATACCTCATGTTTCATGCTCAACAGTGGAATGCAGATATCATTTGGATGAGAATAAGAAAATTTTAGCCTACTAGTTTGCATAATTAACTGCCAAGTATTTGCCTTTTGAAAAATGTGAAAATCATAGGCCAGACAAACTTTACATGAAGGTGAGTCAATTTCCATCTGTGCTATCACATAATTTCTCATGGCAAGCCCCACCATGCATCTAACTTTCTAGCGGCAAGTTACTAATTTATTTCTAGCGAATAAGAACATGTGTAGAAGTTAATCATATAGATTATAGACAAGGTATGACTAAAAGCTATGCCACAAAAGCCAAATATAATTTACAGAATAAAAACATACAAAATGCATTTTTCAGTCTCTAGAACTTCTCATTGTCATTTTCAAAATTATAGATAATTCCAGTTTACATCACTCCTAAGTTACATAAAAAAGAATGCCAGCTACTTTCCTTCCCCTAGAGTACACATGCAAAGAGCAGAATTGTTACCCCACCTGTCTGGACTAGCTCAACCACTTGAACTTTTCAGCCGTGCAATCAATTCATCCTGCAAACGTAATTATATAGATGAATACAGGGACATCAAAAGTAAATATTAAAGACTTCAGATTAGATTGTCTTGCTACTTGCCTTCTTTCCCTTTAAAGAAAGACCTTTAGTCTTCAGAAGGGCACGGAGCCTCTCTACAGTTAATCCCTGGAAGTCTCTACTAGACGCTTGACTGCTTGATCCCTCTGCATGTTAAAGCCATTACAAACTCAAATAACAATAACAATACTATTGATTTCATGGGAAATGCAGAAGAATGGAACATGCCCAACAGAGAATAAAAAAATTGCTTGAATTAAAGATGCATTGGATCCTCCCATGAATATTTAACAGCTCCACCCACTATAAATAGAAATTACAAATACACAACAATCTTTAGAATGGCATAACTAAAATTAAGAAATAAAAGCACAAGTGAAATTATGATTTACAAACATACACATAAGTAATAAGATGGAAAAACATTTGCAGTCAAAGCAATTCAAGAATTGCATTATTCAAAAAAAAAAAAAGTTGGCTGCTCAACAACAATCATTGTTGATTAGTAACCATCTCAAGCCACAACACCATACAATAATACAACCATGCAATTGGCCATCTATAGATATGATATCAAGAGACCACCACACTTGACCACTTATGAATGATCTTTATAAAAATATTCTAATTACTCAATATTGAGGACCCAATCCATCAAACACAATGCTTTAGTCGAAACACTTAATGATTGTAATGTCTGACCAATAGCTATTGCAATATAAGAACTATAGGAACTTACCTTGCCGAGAACTAGTTTGACTAGCGGCTCTCTTAGCTGAAGCACGGCTGTCCAAAACTCTTTCAGCAGCCCTAAATGATAAAAAATAACAGCTAAATGAGACTACATGCAATCTTCTTTGCCAAGTCTAATAGATACTGAATACAATCATGAACGCACATATGGGCAACCAGAAACTATATACCAAGGGATTCCCAGGAGAAGACAATGAATGGTAACAGACATTGCCATTTGCAAGAAACAGAATTCTATGATCTTATCAAGAAAATCCAAGCATCCTTCATGGCTTCATCCAAAAGGTTGGTAGTCATACCTCTTTTTAGAACCTTCAGCTGCACCTGCACCCTTCACATCCTTTGAACTGGAATCTCCCTTCTGTTTCCTAAGTGTAAGTGATCTAATTAGTATGTTTTGTTGGTTTGTCTTTATCTGCTGACCCTCTGGATAAACAAGAACAAGCTGTCAAAGCCAGAGAGTGAAAAAACTGAATATAGTACAAAAAATTCAAATTATGTAGATATAGCAATCAAATGATCAATAATGAACACTAAACGAGTGTTAGTCTCACATTTATAGTGTTGAAGCAACTCAATGTAAACTTTTTTTCTTTTAGAAGAAGCAGCTCAATATAAATGAACTTTAAAAAACTTAAAAGCACATGGAAACCTGGGGGTGATGTGTCATGGACGCAAACATAAACTCGCATCCCACCCTGCAAAAGTTATTCGTTATTCATCATGTAAGCAGAAGTTTTATGCATACAGGTACCATATCAATAAAAGGGGAGGAGGACAGAAACAGAAATGAAGCAGACAAACTTTTTTATCAAACACTTGTCCTAATTAATTACTAAAAGCACTTGCTTCATCAATATCCAAATGAGTGAAATGCAATAATACATTGCAGAAAATTGATTTCTTGAAACACAAGCTTGATCTGACTTCTCATAACCTTAGAAAGCAAACCTAGATACATAAAGAAAATATGTTATTCTCCTATAACTTTTCAATTTTTAGACTTTATACTAATGTAATTGAGAAAAAACTAGCGGAGTCACATGTATATTATAAAAGCTCATGCTTGCACAACCACATACAATGTGCATTTATGCAATGTGAAATTCAGTACTCTAACATGAGTAAAACACGTGAAATGGCAAATCTTTCAAGAACCAAAGATAATTGTCTCTATGTATAATCAATATGTTTCTTTCAATCTACAAAATTTCAATTTTCCACATAAAACTTTAAAACCCACTAGCCAAACTTAATATACGTAAAACCCAATACTATTTGCTCCTAAATTACAAAATAGCGTAGAATTTGAAGTCTCTGCTCCTGGATTTACATTCTTTGAGTTTTCTAACAAGTGTAAAGCCCTAAAAACTAAACCCCAAATGCTTGTTCCAGTCTCGGCTTCATTAAAATTACGTTGACTTCCACTGAAACCAATAGGTAAAATAACAAACTGATGAATTATACACTGTCCCATAATCTAAGCAACCAAACAAAAAATTGGAGAAAAGTAAAAAGTAAATGAAGCGATCACCGGATTTGAAGAAAGAACGGTGGAGGAGAGGAGGCCACGAGAGGGGAGGTTCTGGAGGAACTTAGAAGCGCCAGAAGCCGTTTGATTTGAATCGGACGGCGGAGAAGGCGAGCCCTCCATGGCGGTTGAAGAACCCTCGCTAATTATAAAAAAGTTAAAGAGAGAACTGAGAGAGAGAGAGAGAGAGAGAGAGAGAGAGAGAGAGAGAGAGAGAGAGTCTGAGAGACTAGGCGTGTGTGCTTAGATTTACGTCCGTACTCCACTTCGCTACATATACGGGACTGGACCCCGTAATAATTTGGCGGTCTATTTGGGACGAAATGAAAAATTTAGAGGGGAATTTAAAAACTTTACAAATGAAAAATATTTATAGTAATTTCCTTTAATGATATTTATACTTCTTTCTTATTCTTGTTCTGAATATATAATCAATGACATACTACTTTTATTTTATATTTTTTTTATGATGATAATGTCAAAGTCATATTTGAGTCATTTGACTATGTTTCAATATAAAGTTTTTAAAAATCTATAATGTTTATTTTAAAATAGATACTTTCCCGATTTAGTTAATTTGCTTGCGAAGAGGACTAGATTGGTTGTTATATCTCCCTTCTTCCTCGATCAATGCACTAATTATTGATAGCCTTTTAGCGGATTAGAGATTTAGAGATGGCTTTTTTCATTTTCTCTAATTTCTAGGGTTTGACTGTTATGGTTTTTTTTTTTTTGTATTTCATCTTTAGAGTATTTCCCTGACAAACAATAAATAATAGATATTCTGTGAGGAAAAATTTGAGTTAATTACACTTACATTCCTTGAGATTTATTGTCTTTTCGCATATACTCCATAGGGTTTCAATAATTACACATATATCCATGAGGTTTTAAAACTGTTGCATATAACCCCCTACAAAAGAAATAAATAAATAAATAAATAAATAAAAATATTTGTATTCAGGTTGAACCTTACACCTTGAATAATCTTATTAAGCTATTTAATCCCTCAGCATATTTTTTTGCATAATTTCTCATCATTTTCGTCTCACTATAGGGGGTTATATATAACAGTTTTAAAACCTCAGGAGGTGTATGTGTAATTATTGAAACCCCAAAGGGTGTATGTGAAAAGACGATAAACCTCAGGGGATGTAAATGTAATTAGATTTTGTGAGTGTAACGACAAAGACTTAAGTATCTGTGAGCGTTTTAGATTCAATTCAATAAGAGCAGCTAACAAACAAATTAAATGGTGGTAATTTGGTACTCACAATTATGTTTTTTTTTTCTACTTAGGAAGCAATTTATTTTTTATTTTTTAATTTTGGAAAAGGGGATTGAATTTGGGTGCATGGAGCAATTCTATGGCCCTTCCAACTGGACAATTATGCTTTAAAACATATTGTTTTTATTTTTTAAGAGCTATTGTTAGGTTCAAATTGGAGATCAAACATTAGAGTGGATTCCTACAAAATATCTTCATAATAGTATGTTATTCAAGATTATCTATTGGCCAAGTTGAATCGGTGCGGGTCATGTTCCTTTTAAAGGCTTGTTTGACATTGCTTTAAGAACTGTCAAAAGTGCTTTCATATTAATAAAAGAACTTTTGATAGCGTTTTAGCAAAAAAGAAAAAAAAAATTTGAGTTATAAAAGTACTTTTAATGGTTTTTTGAGATACTTATAGAGGAAGCATTTTGAATTTTTATAATAATTTATATGTGCTTTTGAACATAATTGCTTCCAACAAAAAACACTATTAACCAGAAGCGCTTTTGAAAAGCAGTGTCGAACGAGTTAAGTGTCAAGCTACTTTCATATATGGATGACGTGTTGATAGACAATTTAGCGAGAAATCCCGTGCATTGCGGCAGAAGATCTGCCTAGAAGCAGCCACCTTGAAAGAGTGCATAATGACCTAAAATAACATAATAAAACTCACTGATCAAGCACTCTTACACAAATGATGAACGGGGCTGGCCAACGTATTGGGCTATTGTTGTGACAATGGGCCAGCCATTATCTAGTCCCACTATAAGGTCAATAATGGGCCTGCCATTGTGTAACTCAACCCGGCCCATACCAATTGCCCACTGTTTCTTTGCCTCTTTTGGTAATATCGCGGCCTCGCCGACTGATTACACTAGCGACCGTCAACGCCTCAAGTGCATGAACGAACAAGCTACAATCGAGTAAACAGCAACCACGTGTCATCCCCCATAACGTCCACGTCAGCACCCATCCCTCAAAGCGCGCTCCGGCGCAAGATAGAGTCGCCCACCAGTGTGGCCAGCAGTAAAAAGCGGATAAGAACATCCCTTAAAATTATCAAGCAAAACCGGATAAGCGTTCGCACAGTACCCCAATTATTGACTCAAGTGTCCGTATTGCAGCCCTCTACGTGTCCAAAACAGTCCTTGTCGCTAAAAGTATTAAAATCCAACGGTTCAGATTGTTCGTGTACGAGAAGGGCAGTGATGTGTTACTATATTTGTTAGTTTTGTCGTATTTGGCGTGGTTTTCAGTTTTTGTAGTTAAATAATGTCCAGTGTGTCATCCTAAGCTTGTCAGCTTCTGAGTAACATAGAGAGAGAGAGAGAGAGAGAGAGAGAGAGAGAGAGAGAGAGAGAGAGTTGCAGAGAGAGAAAATGGGTGTGCCGGCGACGGGGGAGAACGAGAGTCCGAGGAGTCCAGAAGCAAAGCTGGGGATGCAAGTAGAGGATCTGTGGGACGTGCAAGAGCCACAGCTGAGTCCAACTGAAAAGCTCAATGCTTGTTTTGAGAGCGTCCCTGTCTCTGCCTTCCCTCCAGCTCCTTCTAATCAAGGTATATAGATATATATATATATATATATCTTCTGATGCTCTGCATATGTACTTATACAAAGTAATGTTTTTTTTATCAAATATCTTACATGTTATATATGTGGTATCTTATGTTGTGAGGTTGTCTTGTTCAGATTTTGATAAGATATGTTTTTGTGAATCTTGTCTAGATCAAAAAGTCTAATATATATTGGTATTTGGTATGTTATATTGTCACAATTTGTGAAGCTTGTCTGAATTTGTGGTATAAGTGGATATGGCGATGATCAAATGATTAGTTAATAAGAATTTGTTGATGTATGTAGAGGACTATTGAGATTGGGTTCCTAGAAGATTGAGGGAATGAAAACTGAAAAGTATGTATTATCTAGCTACTTTTAACCTTGTTTTAATGTTATAAGAAGAAGAAGAAGTAACTATAAACTGCCTAAGATGAATCAGTTGTGTTGGAATTTGATGAAAGGAAATTTTGTAGATAGTGGAAGACTATATTTTGGGTTGAAAATTAAAATCATTTTGTTTCTCATGGAAATTATCTGGGTTTAATGAAATATGATTCAAATGGTTTACATTGTTGTGTATTATTGCCTTAATAATTGATATTGTGTGTATTTATTGTTTCTTGGATTAATTTAAGTTTGTCATATACAGTGATTGAGATAAATTCAGACACCAGTTTAGCCGATGCTGTTCGAATACTGTCCCAACATAAAATTCTTAGTGCACCAGTGGTGGATGTCGATGCGCCTGTGGATGCTAGTTGGATCGACAGATACATTGGCATTGTTGAGTTTGCTGGAATTGTTGTGTGGATTCTGCATCAGGTTAGCAAGCTAACTAACCCTTTGCTTTGAAACTTGAAAGTAGAAGTGGGTCAGAAATCTCTTACACAAAGCTTCTTGTAGGAAAAGAAGGGGAAATTTCTATTTCTTTTGTAAACTCTATCATCTTGGTACTTTTTGAAATTTATACATTTCCCATGTTATAAGGGGGTTTCTCCAATGTAGGATGAGTGTTGCGAATTGTGGGATGTGAG
The DNA here is from genome assembly GCF_963921425.1 of Dryas octopetala. NCBI lineage: Eukaryota > Viridiplantae > Streptophyta > Magnoliopsida > Rosales > Rosaceae > Dryas > Dryas octopetala. The sequence goes on along the minus strand of NC_141374.1, from coordinate 14,672,057 downwards.
TACTGATGGATCAGTGAAAACACTCATCCTGCGATGGAGAAAAATTTATTATTATAAATGCATTATATCTCATGATGTGACGATAAATTCATAGTTTTACAATCAGGCTACTATTGAGTTTTGTATATTACCTGTGGAGAAATTGAAAACATGATATTTATGTTAATCTTGACAGTCAGAACCTCCATCTCCGAGTACGCCGATGAGTCCAAGTAGTCCATCTAGTGCAACTGCTATGGCGGCAGCAGCTAATGGACTGAAAGGGCTTGATGTTGCAGGATTATTAGATTTGGGCTCTGATCCAGCTACAACAACTTCAGGAAGTTTTTTTGAGGCTTTGACTTCTTCTGAGTTTTACAAGAACACACAGGTCATATACTATTGACATCTTCAACAACATGAGCCTTACTCTTCATTCCTATAATATGTATTAACTTTTGAGCATACAGGTTCGAGATATCTCAGGGTCATTCCGTTGGGCTCCATTTCTTGCTTTGCAGAAATCCAACTCCTTTTTGACCATGCTCTTGCTGCTCTCAAAGTACAAAATGAAGAGCGTTCCTGTAGTTGATCTGGGTGAAGGAAACATTGATAATATTGTCACACAATCTGCCGTGATTCACATGTTAGCGGAATGTGCTGGACTTCAGTGGTTTGAAAGCTGGGGAACCAAGAAACTATCTGAACTTGGTCTTCCCATGATGACTCCTAATTGTATTGTCAAGGTGCATACTTTTCTCAATTATCAGTTCTTTCAATGGATTTGGGGTTTTGAACATGCATAGTCATCCATATTGCTTAACTTAAGGTCTTAATTATTCAACAATGCATTAAAGGTGAAGGATTGTAGAATACTGTCATTTACTGGGAGTCAGAGAACTTAAGTTGCATAGTCATCCATAATTGGTTGGTAATCTGCTATGTACTGCTTGGCCTGTGACAACTGAGCCCTAGATGATATATATAGTTAGAGAATTTAATAAGTCTGGGGAACACTAGAAAGAATGATCCTTTAGAAATCGAAGTTCTTGTAATTTTTTGCAAGTGCTTCTATCCTCAATTTGTTTCCGGTAGTTAATCATGATCCATTAGAATTTTCCCTTTCAAGCACAATGGTTTCTTTATAAGGTTTACATGTTGTCAGATTTTCAAAATGCTTAATATTCTGTTGCAGGTGTACGAGGATGAACCGGTGCTGCAAGCATTTAAGTTGATGAGGAAAAAGAAGATTGGAGGGGTACCAGTGATTGAAAATGGTGGTAGCAGGGCAGTAGGTAACATAAGCTTAAGAGATGTTCAGTTCTTGCTTACTGCACCAGAAATCTACCATGATTACAGGTTCGTATTGAAATGTTCAGAATTATTCAAAAGAAGTTTTGGTTGCAATGCAATCCTATGACACTCATTTGACATGTTATGACAGATCTATCACGGCAAAGAATTTTCTGACGGCTGTTAGGAGCCATCTAGAGAAGCATCATGAAGTCTACCCAATGTTGAGTGGCATGGTTACATGCAAAAAGGATCATACAATTAAAGAAGTAATTCTGATGCTGGACTCCGAGAAGATCCACCGCGTCTACGTTGTGGATGATGATGGGAATCTGGAAGGAGTCATTACGCTCAGAGACATTATCTCAAGGCTAGTTCATGAGCCCCGCGGCTACTTTGGTGACTTCTTTGATGGTGTTCTACCACTGCCCCAAAACAGCAGGGTTTAAGATGAGGTATCAAGAATAAACATTCTGATCTTTTCCCCAATGATTGACCCTTTTTTGTTCCTCTTCTCTGTAATGATCTCTGCCCTTGTCCTATGGTGGTTTGTTGCATGAGTTGTCACATAGGCAAGTCCTCTGTAATTAGTGTTCTTCAGTTTGACTGAGTTTTAACTTTTGTAAATTTGCTGTATCCACAAGCTCCATGTGAGCTTTTTTGCAGAAACAATCTAATAAATTAGGAACTTATTCCAATAAGCTTGGCCTTTTGCCAATGTATGTAACTTTCTGCCTCTCTATTCGATTGGTAATGGGAATATCTTGATAGGGATGTTGTGTTGGGGAGGGAATTTGTTTCCTTCTGTAACCGGTATACTGTGTCTCTTTCACATTATGTGATTTAAATGTGATGAGAGAAACATATACAAAGGGTCTATCTATATACCCGTGACATAGAAGTTTTACTTGATGGAGAAAGTTTGTTTTGAAGGTTTTGGGAGATAGAGTTGGCATCGACCTTTCTCTCTTTCCAAGCAAAGAAGGCAACTTTTCTAATTGCTTAGGGATTGCGCGCAGACGAGTTTCCTCATTTCAAGCAAGAAGCCAACAATTCTCTATGCTGCATCTAACTCAAGTCACAGTTCCTCTCAAGCCAATGCAAAGCACTAGCTTTTGGCCTTTCTTCACGCCACATTATTCCAAGGGGAACTGGGGAAGGTTTACTGCAAAGTTGCCATTTACCAAGTTTTGTATTTGTTCCAAGACTTTCGAGTAAAATATCTTAAAGGGGTTCGGATTTGCTGTGGGACTTATTGGCCTTTGATTGCAGGACCATTCCAAGTTTCCAAGAAATTCAGTCATGGCTGGCCGGTTGGCTAACGACTTTGTCGGCCTCATTTTAAAGAGGTTGCAAATCCCTATCTCAGATAAGAGCTTTGAAGTTCCGAAGCTGCTCTCATGTGAGATAGAGGACTCATTTGAGATGGAGGAAATGATTTTTTTTTTAATATATTCAAAAGAAAAAGAAAATTTATGTAATTATCAATGCATTATGGGCCTTTTATGGGTAAAATTGGAATTTTCAAACTTTTTTTTTTGGGCGATGGTTGCATATAGAAGCACACACACTTGTTTGCTTCTGACTGGGACCACTAGTGGTCCAACAATCTGTTACAGCTTCATGGTTGAACAGCCAGAAAATTGAAGTTGGTGGGTTTTACCGACATTAGGATAATATGTTAGTACAAGTTTATAACTGATAACCGAACTGCAAGAGGCCGGTGGCTAATTATTAGAGACAAAATACAAAGCCTATTGGAGAGGTCCATTTGCTGCTACAATAAGCTACAGCAGCAGACATGGCACGTTTATGATTGCACTTGCATCACACAAAGTGGGGTTCGCTGCTCCAATCAGTTGGGAACTGTCAACAGTCTTTTGTCTTGCTGGTTATCGAAACATCTTTCTCATTAGCAACCTAACTAAATAATTGAGGGATCAACTCTAAAGCATTATCATATGTTCCATGTTTGTTTATTTCCACTTCATTTTGGTTTAAAAACGTTAAAACACACGAGTACTAACATATTTCTCATGCTTTCATTCCAACTTTTCCGAGAGAGAGAGAGAGAGTCCTTGCTTAAGTACTAGACACAGAAGTTGCAAAGAAGCTTCCCATTTATTAGTGATCATCTACTATCTAATGCTTAACTTGAAATTTTCTTTTACCAAACAATCAATCTGAATCATCCATTAGATGTGCCTAGTTCAAACTTTCCGTCTGACAACATAACATGTTAAATATTTTATAAATGCCAAAGGTGAAAACGAGAAAGCAAAATACACATCCAACACAGATCTATGAGTTTTCCATTAACCGATTCTTGCCACCTGCCAGTCATTGAATGGCAAAAGCTTGAAAACCCTCCACTCAAATATCATCTGTATACATTATTACTCCCAGCTACTAACACAAAAAAATAGGTATGGTTTTATTATTAATTCTTAAATTTCAATAAGCATTTAGGTTCACGTTGATTGTCACATCTTCAACTAGTTATGCTTCTCACAAATGCATTCATCTCTAAAGTATCCTACTTTCAGTACCACTCATGTATCTCAACCTCATAACATTTTGATTCTATAACAAATTATACAGTCATTGTCCATACAAAAATCTCAGTCATATTGTTAATCACATAACATTCTCAAAAGATTTTCCACTTCATCCATCGATGGGTTGCATCCTTCTACAATCTTCTATTACATTTCAAAATTCATGTAGACAGTCTCTCATAACTGTCTAGACAAAAATTAAATCCTGCACAATACTTGATTACAAGCTATAAAAGACACAACTCACAAGGCCTCTCCCAAAGCATGCCTAGTACCTTTTTTCCTCTCTGCAAACATGCCTAGTACTTTTTCATGTCATTTATAAGGATATAAAACCCCAATGGCTATCTTCATTATTTTGTTACAATTACAAATCAGTTCTAACTCTAGCCAGAATATCGACGAAAGAGTTTCCCACCTAAGTTCTCTAGGGTCCATTTTCTGGCACTTTGATTTATATGATGTGGACAGCCTACTGCAAATTGTAACTAAATATTAAATCTGTAAATACATTCATTATTTCTCAAAGCAAATAGTCATCAGCTAGCGAACTTCACAAACTTCCCTCGCAAACAATGCTCTTTCTAGGATGTAATAATTCCAGCAATACCAGTTGAAAAACAATCTCAGGAGCTCTAAAAAAATTTTATCCAAGCCATTGCCTCAAGGATCAATCTTGGAAATATAGAAGTGAATCAAGTGATGAATAATTCACAACAGTGTCTTTTGCACAATTCCAGAAGACCATTAAAAGAAGATAAGGAAATTGCAGAAACCCAGACCATCCACTTGAAAGTTGCTTCTTGCCCCTTAAACCCTTTTCTTTTCCTTAGAAAAATAAGGTTTGAAAGATTGATGACACTTCAAAGAAAAACATTCAAATCATCAGCCAATGGCAGCAATTTCTCAATTCTCAGTTTTTATGCACATCTATATTCTTTTCCATCCTGTAATTGACAGTTCAGATGCAAAATAGGTAGCCAATATTCATGTGAAATCTTATAGACATGATGTCTACATCTTCACTCAATTTAACAACTCAAATGCCACTTGTGTTTAGAAGGAAGAAGTAAATTAAAACAATAATATATGTTTCTGAATCAGTGTGTATATCACATTTAAAAATTTACAGTGATGGTTTTAGTTCTTCTCCGCAAGCAGATAACATACAAAAGTCGCTGGCAATTCATGGCAATAAAGTACATGAACCATGAGAAAACCCAAGCATACCAAAAACTAAAGTCTACAGAACATGTACAAAAATTATTACAGTAGATAGAGAGGGGTTGGAGAATAGCTTTCACAAAAACCTGTGTTTATAACATTAACACCAGCAAAATAAATAGGTATCATCATCAAGCTACATTTTTTTTTTCCTTTTTTAACATTTAGAACTCTGTTCCAACTTCCAACTAATCCTTCATAAAAGCAGAGGGCTTACCTGTTACAAGGGCCCTGTATCCTATGTACTCTTTCTTCTCAGATGGTGCAGTACACAAGGTGTCCCTTCAAAAAAATCCAGCAGATAGCCCTCCAAATCATCCGGAGTGTACTTTATATATTTCCCAGCATGCCTTCCATTCTCTAGCTGACTCCCGAACCTCCCCATAAAGGACCGGTAAGCTGGAATAACCTTCTCCGATATAGATATCCGAAGCTCTTCCCGGAGTTGAGCATCGGGGACCTTCCAAGCTGTCTGAATCCTATAGGTATCTTCAAAGTTTGCATTGAAATTCTTAAACCTTTCCTTCAAAGCCAGCTTTGAAGCATTACTCGTGCTCCCACCAATTCCTTCATCTTTCAAACAAGACAGGACCTTGCTCCAAGCAGCTCTAAGATAGCCAGTAGCATACTGGCGTACCTGGCCACGGCGCTTGCGAACCCATTGATCTCCCAAGAGCTTTCTAAGCTCAGAATCTTTCACTTTCTGAACTATGTAGAGAATATTATTCATCATAAATACAGACTGCAATGCCCCATCATCATAAACTCTAGACTTCTCCTCAAGATTGGATTCCAAATTGGTTATCAACAACAACAACCTCTGTGCTACCGGAGACATGCTTTCTATTCCCAAATCATCATTTGGCAACCCCAGTAATTTATAATTATCGACATCTAAAAGCGAGTTGAGAGTTTCACTATAATCAACCAACAATCTCACATAATTCATGACGTACCGGGTAAGCGGGTGAATCTCCCCACTTAGCATTGGTTTCTTACTGGCCTCATTCTGAACCGCATTCTCAAACTCTGCAAAGGTCCCTCTGGCAGCATCACCGAGTCCACGCAACACTCCCTTGGCCTCATCAAGCACAAACTCATCCGAAATCATTTGTTCCAAGTCAGGCACAACATCGGCCATGGCGTCATACATGTCGAGTATCCTAAACAACTTCTCCGGCGACCTTTTCCCAATGGCCACCGCCTCTCCGAAATTCAATAGCTGCATAACACACCCTTTGGTGGTCTCATTGAAACAAATCTCCCTAGTCTCATCGGTCCCCTCGAAAATCTGATCACAGAGCCTCTTTTCGCCAGTTAACAAAACCCTAACTCCGATTTTCACTGCTTGTATCCACTTCTTCATTTTCTCATCCAAACTCTTCCACTCAACCTTCTGTACCTCCTCAATGCTCAGCTTCTCAACGCCGAGAATCACCAAGCACTCGTCCAAGGCATCGCGCCGGACAGTGCTATACACCTGAAAACACTCCTTTTCGTACCCGGACCGAACCATACGCTCGGCGATCTCCTTCAGCTCAACCACGGCGTCGGGGTGTATCAAATCGACGAACACGTCGTCGCCCAAGCTGCCGCCGCGCTCGTGAAACCTTCCAGCCTCGCGGTCCTCCTCGCCGAAACTCTCAAACTCATCGTCGATTTCTCCGTCGTTCGACGCGAACGAGAGCGAGACCCGCCGGATCGAGCCGTAGAGGCGGTCCGAGTCGAGCGGGATCGTGTTTCGGATCAAAATGTGGCGGAACTCGTCCTCGAGCCGCGACATCGCGATTTGGATCGCGTTCTCTGCCCGGTCCACAATTTCGTTATCGGACCGGACCGCGAGGCCCTCCATGAGGCCGAGGATCTCATCGATGGCAGACAAATACTCGGCCGCCTCGTCAGGCGTCTCCTCCCAAGGGACCGAGTGTCTCAGAGCTTCGGAATTGGACTCCCACCGAAAAATCACCTTCTCGGCGGCCTCGAACCGGTCTTCCTCGGCCTTCGAATCGTCGCCGTTGATCAAATCGGTGATGTTCGATAGACGGTTGTCGAAGCTGGAGAAGATCAAGAGCATGTCCTCGCGGACCTCCTTGGGCGTGTTGAGGCTCTTCACGATCTGCTGGGCCGTGGCCAGGACTCGGTCCTCGCCACCACCGGCGATGCTGGTGGTCGTGGTGGTCATTTGGGGGGAGCTTTTTGGTTCCTAGGGTTTCTGAGAGGGGCAACGAGAGGTGGTGTTTGGGAGCAAGGATAAGGGAGTACTAGGATTCGGAAGAAGCCGGGATAGTAGCACCGGAAATCATTTGGTGGCGGAGGAGTTGGCGATTGGGTGGTGTTTGGTTAGGGGTTGTCAGTTGTCACTTTCGGACTGCACTAAAACGATGTCTTGGTTTGGCCGGCTGCTCTGGTGTAGACAAAGAATATAAGAGAGTCTGAGAGTGAATTACGGGAACTCCTCCTTATCGTGCTTTGAACTTGACTGGGACTGTTCGGGTGTTATGCGGTGCACTCATGTTCCCTGCGGTTTACTTCTTCCACCAATAGAATTGGGCCAATTGGGTTGGGCCTCTTAAGGAAAACTCTACCCCTTCTATCTCCTTATTTTCCTCCCCTCGTTTTCCTTAATCCAATTTTTAAATAATTTTTTTTTTGACCAATCAATTTTTAAATAATTTAACATGAATGTTTCTTACAAATATTAATGCGTTCACACTCTTATTATATATGCAATTATCTATCCATGCAAGGAGCTTTTTAAAATAATACTAAACACACAAATTGTGCATAGATGTATATTTTAACTTCCATAAAAAAATAAATTTATATTTTAATTTTCTCCACCATTTTTTAATTTATTTTTTTTAACTTCATGCTGGTTTGAAATAGATTGTAAAACTCAAAAGTTGGTTATAACTTATAGGCTTATTTGCACATTTGGCACCTAGGTTTAAGGTTTTATCTCAATTTACCCCTACATTTTTTTTGTCTCACATAACCCCTTAAACTTTTATGTCATGTCTCACATTGCCCAATTCCGTCAACTCTATCTATACCAACGTTAAAAATGCTGACGTGGCGGGATAATTTCGTCTTTTCAGCCACAGAGGACCAATCTTTGCTATGTTTGTGCCATGTAGTAATTTGTGGGACCCAATATGCCATGTTGGCAACCCTCTCAATTTTTTTTAATTAAAAATATAAAAACTGAAATTTAATTAAATAAAAAATTGTAATTAAAGAAAAAAGAAATTTCTGGATTGTGTGGGGTGAGTTTGAGGTGGGGTTGGGGGGGGGGGGAAAGGGGGTGGGGCGAGGGAGGGGGAGGGGCTGGGTGGGCTGGGTTGGGGGGAGAGAACCGGGGAGGGGGGCTGATGCTGGGTAAGGAAGAAGATAAAGGGGCAGGGAGGTTGTTCCTGGGTGGGGCTGCAACGGGGCTGGGGGTAGGGGGTGCAATGGGGCTGGGCGGGGCTGTGGCTGAGGCTGGGTGCGGTGGAGGGCGGGGCAGGGCCTGGGGGGTGGGTCGAGTTGGGGCTGGGCGGGGTAGAGTAAGGGCGGGGTAGGGAGGATCAGGGCAGAGCGAGGGCAGGGCCAATCAGGCCAGGGTGAGGTTGGGAGGGGCGGGGCGAGGGAAGAGTTGGGGGAAGGGCTGGTTAGGGGTGGGGCTGGGCTGTGTGGGAAGGATCAGGGAAGGGTGAAGCTGGGCGGGGTGGGGCTGGGTGGTACAGAGCTTGGTTGGGCGGGGAGGAGTTGGGGCAGTGGGTAGAGGTGGGGTGAGGCGGGGTTGGGTTGGGGGGTGGATGGGGATAGGTAGGCGGGGAGGAAGGGAGCTAGGTAGGTGGGGTGGATGGGGCTGGGTTGGGGTGGTGGACGGGGAGGGCTAGGTGGGGGAAGGGCCGAGTGGGGAGAAGGAGGGGGTGGCAGGAATGGTGGGAAGAGAAGGGGCTGGCATGCACAGTGGGTGGGTGGGGAGGGAGGGGTTTGGTTTTTTTTTTTTTAATTTTAAATTTAATTGAATTTTAAAGGTTTTATTTTAAAAATATTATTTTAATTTAAAATTTTATTATTTTATTAATTTAAATATTGTTTTAAAAATATTTTACGGCTGAAATGACAAGATTACCCTTCCACGTCAGCATTTTTAACTGTGGTGTGAACAGAGTTGATGGAATCGGGCAAAGTGAGACACAACATAAAATTTCAAAGGGTTATGTGAGACAAAAAAATATAAGAGGGTAAATTGAGACAAAACCTTAAAATCAAGTGCTAAATGTGCAAATAAGCCTAACTTATAAGTTGAAAAAGTTGGATTGAACCAAAGACCAGATGAGCATAGAGTGATTGAATTCATGGCCGTAAAATGGTGGAGTTTACAATCCGTCCCATCTAATTAAGATATTAATTATTTTATTTATTTTGCAAAATTGTGAATGATTCTAACCACGTCAGCATGATAGCATCCTCTTTTTTATGCTGAATGAAGCCAACAAATATTCGTCGAGAGGTTGCACTTTGGATTGTCACGATTGTGACTTTTGTGATTGTCAACTAGAACTCCCATTAGTTGACCAGAAAAAAGAAAAAGGAAAACTAGAAGTCTAGAACCCCAATTATAATTTTTTTTTAATTTTAAATATCTTAAAGGGGCAGGGGCTCAAAATTATCCACCTCCCCTCACCTAACACGTTAGATCTCCCATTCATAAATGATAAATCCATGTTTTTTTTTACCACTTCATAAATCCATGCTTAGGTCTTTAGAATGATAGACAATTACTAAATTTCAAAATTTTTAGTCGTTGAAAATGGACCAACAATGCATATCGAGCTAACATATAAGTATATAACAACATTCTACAATAATAAATGGGGAATTGGGATTGAAAGTATCAAGTTAAAAACCACAAAAAACCAGAACTCTCATACCGAATTAAATAAGTACTAAACTCTAGAAATTTAAATTTTAAAAAATTGACCAACAATATATCTTAAGCTAACATAAAAGTCATTCAATCTGCATAAACATTTGTTAGAGGAGTCCACTTAGGTGGTGATCGGTTCAACACATGCACACACAAAGTGAGACTTGATTCCTCAAAATCTTCTTGGTGGTTACCCAATCAATCTGCTGCAAGTTGACATCAATCTCTTTATAATATCCATATTATATTATAATCCATGTGTATTAGTTCTAATTTCACATCCATACGTTATAATCAAAGAAAATTAATAACCAATAAACTATCTCACAAATATCTCAAAAAATGGGCACCTAATATTCTAAGCCTCAAGTTTGGATGCGGGACTTTTTAGCTTAAATGTCTTAATCTATCCACCAATTATGATTTATTTTCATCATCTCACTAATCTGATTGTCTTACTAAACTTGGCCTTTGATGTCTCTGACATTTTTTGTTTTTTCAGGACTAAGTTTTAATTGGTGCAGCAAAGGTTTCAGTTTCACACGGAACAGTGTAAAACTTAGAAAACAGAAGCATGGAGCATGAGTCATCACTAAAAGTCTAAAACTATCGATGACATTAAAAATAGAAAAAATCAACAATGATTTTTCCCGTTATTTGTCATTTTCATATGAATGATGTTCCCATTACATTTCAGTGTTAAAAGGAGACTAGAAAAGGTGTCATAAAATCAACCAGAAAGGTTTCCTATCTGCACTAAGGGCTTACTTGCCCCCTGGAATTTAGGCTCCCACCAAAAGTGAATTGCATCAGACAAAGCCTAAAACAGAAATTTTCTCGTCCAAAATGCATGTCATCGAAAGTTCAAACAAACAAGTCAATTTTGGCAACCTTTTAGATGGCACAAATTCGATGACATAAAAACTTTAGCCAAACCACAAGGATTGGTTCTAGGAACTACTCTCTCTGCCAGTTGTAAGTAGTAACAAACATTGGAAACATCTAGGAAGTGAAAAGGGTAAGCATCTCCTGGTCATATCAACATTATTTGTGTCAAAATTGATAAATCATATAAAAATCAGACATCAATTTTACAATTGCACCAAGGTTTTGCTTTTTTTTTTTTTGGGGGGGTGTAAAAGACATCCTTAGCCCTTGACACAAAACAATATTTCATCAAAGCTGAGGATTAGGGAACACAAAATATTTGCCAGTCCCTGCTGCATTTGGGATGCACCACACTTTCTTAACCGGCATAAAGTTCCATCTATATCAGTCTGCATTACAATAACCAGAGTTAGAAGCTATACTAACAATATACAAGCAAAGCAATACTTGGTCCATGGTATTGCTGCACAAAAGTTCTCTTCTATCAAGTTTTAAGACAACAAATATGGCAGGATTAATTCGATGAGTCCACTAGTTACAAAGCAACTTAAATGAGCCAAATCTGACATGCATTTGTGGTTCCCTGCCAGTATTCCCTGTTTCTGTTTTGCTTGCTTGCTTTACGTTTACTCCTTTTCTAATAAATGCAAAACCACATAGTGCCTAAACCCCACATTTTAGGTATTTTTTCTCTTCTTTCCTCAAATTGAATGTTTTCAATACTATAGCTCCCAAAAGTTGGTTAGGGCAGATATTTGAGCAAACCATGTCTAGATCAGAACAAGACACAATTACAAGCATTTCCTGAAGGTGTGATTTAAATAAATGTATTTTTATGTGTTTTCATCATTGTGACATGTGACATCACAGTCTACATTAAAACCAGCCAAACAAACCGGAATTAACTAACAGGTTTTTCTTGAAATTTAACATATTGAAACTACAACTTGCAAAAGAACTCCGAGTTGTAAATGCATTTAAAACCCTGACTGACTCTTAAGTTTGGGGCATGGTGAAGTAAAAACCTTGAGCCACAGATGCTAAGATTGGACTGCCAACAGACAAAACACAAAAACATAAAAAGTTCACATCTTTCAATTAATCCAGTCAGGTTTAGTCGCCAAAACTGTATATCCGAGACATATTTGAACCAAGAACCAAGCCATACCATTCTATCCGAGGCATATAGGTTATCTACAATATATTTGCATCTTGAGATAGATGGTCATTTGATGTCTCACCCTGAGAAGATCAAAAGGTGCGGTTAGATTCCCAAAGAGCAAAATGTATGCATTTTGTACCATATGAAAAGGAAAATTACAAAACTGATGCTTACCATGTTAGACAACTGGTCTCTTATGCAATACATGGAACTCAGCATTGTTTCTAGAGTATCTTTAGCTAATTCAAACTTCACTTCCGATTCTTTTAAGGGAGACTGTGAATCATTTAGGAGCTGCAGAAGAGCAGTTACATGAATAAGCAAATAAAAATGACATCTTGACCACTTTGACAGTTCTTTGCATTATGCATTTTCACTATGCTAATGCTACAGTACATTCACAATCAAGAAGTGCCTTTTCTAATGCCTACTCAGAATCATAATGTCAGTTTCAGTACCTTCAAGTTGATAACAGCCATGGGGTCGGTGAATTCGGTATTGGGGTTCGTCATGTCCCATGTCATTGCCTTTAACCGTGGCAAAGCACCCTATTTTTAACATTGAGCCCACAAATAAATGTCAAACTGCCTAATGTCCTACCCAGTAAATCAAAACGTTTACATAAAAATGTAGTAACAATCTGAAACTGTAACCTGGTCCTTGAGTGCATCTTCCCGCCATTCTCTTTGAAACTTCTGCAGCAAAAGCGTCAACAGTCTCTGTAACTCAGGCAAGACCTCACTGGGAAACAGTTTCTGAATCTCATCCCTGTTAATGTTCTCGTAAACGCTTCTGCGTATCAACATGCGAAGGCATACCAGAAGCTGCCCAGAAAACAAAGACATAATAAAACTACAAATTCAGCAACAAATTCCCGATAAATAGAGCTAAAATCCATAAAAATTGAAAACTGAGAACAAGAAGCAGTGAGAGAGGTGTACTGGGTCGAGCTCCGACTCGTTCTGGAGCTGGAGCATATCTCGGATAATGTCTCGATCGGCCGGGTCGAGACCGGTCTTTCGGGTCCTCCAAAGGGCCTGAAGAATGTACTCCACCGACTCCTTCGAATTGGACCGAACCAGTAGCGGTAAGTGGCCCCATAGCGTGTGCTCCATAGCTTGTCAAGTTCAGAAATTGGTGAGCTCCTCTTGGCGGGTTTTCGCGCCCTAGCAAAGGTCTGTGACTCTGTGAAGCGGTTGCTTCTAGTTCTTTTCTATGGAAGAGGAGCACTTAGACGATGACGTTTTGGGTAATTTTACGCTGATATTGGCATATTGCAGTTAGGCTACTGTTATTTTGATAATTGTATTTCCGGGCTTAAAAGGGAGTATTACAGAAACACCCTCCAAAATTATGACCCATTTTGCATTTTACCCTACCAACTAGGGGTGTGTTTCGGACGGATCAGATCGGAAATAGGGTGTTCTAATTCCAATTTAAAAAATTTCGGAATGAAATTTATATTCCAAAAAATTAGAATTTTAACATCTCATTCCAATTCCGAATTTTCGGATTTCTTAGAATTTTTGGATTTTTTCAGAATATCACATTTTCGGATAAAAATTTGAAATTTTCAGATAAAAAATCGGAGAATCTTCACGTTGTTTTTTGTTATTAGTAAAAACAAAAAAAAAATTAGTAATTACACATACAAAAAATGTCGGTGCTTTTGTTAGCATTTATGTTATTATGATACACATATATTTATAATATACATATGTTTATATTAATAGTATTAGTTATTTTTTTTTAATATATATGTATGTGTGTGTTTGAAACAAATAACAAATTAATGAAACATATAGTAAAAAACTAAATAAATGATATAATATTAATATAAATACGAAATAAATTGGCATAATTTCGAAAATATCAAATCGGAATACCTTTGAAAAATTTCGGATCAGAATTTACAGATACATTCCAATTCCAATCCAATTTTTTTCAAAATTTTCAAAAATTCGGCATTTTCAGATTTCTGATTTAATTTGGACGTTTCAAAATTGAAAATTTTCGAATTGAAATCAGTCGGATTCGGATTTTCCAATCCAAATCACACCCCTACTACCAACTATTTTTGTGGTTATATTTTTCTGTCACACATAATGACACAAAACTGGTTTTGTCAAAGAAATTACAAATTTTGTCAAAAAAGTGGCTACTAATAGCCTAATAGGTGTCAAGTACGCATAATAGACGGAATTTATAACTTATTTGACGAAATGAGGATTTGTGTTGGAACTTGGAAGAAAAATAATGTGTGAGGTAAAGTGTCACAAAAACTAATTGGTGAGATAAAGTGTAAAACCTATCATAATTTGAGGGGTCTTTGTGTAATTATTCCTTTTTAAAATGTGGAAAGGACGCCAATTCCATAACCATAACGGCGTAAAACTCATCCAAAAAATTCCATTGAATTTCAGACGACATGCAAATGGCGCCGTCCGATCTCCGCCGTCCGTACAAGAGGCCAGCGCTCTCAGACCAGCAGAGGCGGAGAGAGCTGACGCTGCAGCGCCAAAAACAAGGCCGCCACGACGAGCAACACGCGCGCCGCTTGGCTTCCACCCTTTTCTCCCTCCCTCCCGACGAACATCCCTCCGAACCCGAACCCGAACCCGAACCCGGATCCTCTTCCAAAGACTCCGACTCCGAGTTCGATATTCGCAACGCTGCCAAGCTCAGAGGCTCGGAGGCCCGGAAGTGGTTCGCCAGGCAGCTCATGCTCCCCGAGTGGATGATCGACGTCCCTCATCACTTGCCCCACGACTGGTTCAACTTTTCACTCTCAAAATTTTAACTTTTAATTAAATTATAATTACTATTTTTTAATTGGGTTTGTATTTGTGTTAAGTATAGGTATGTGTTTGCGAGGCCAGCTGGGAGACGATGCTTCGTCGTTTCGTCGGACGGAACGACAATCAGCAGGCAACGAAACGGCACCGTTCTGCACCGTTTCCCATCAGCTCTGCCAAATGGGGCGAAGATCAGAGGCGGGTCGGGTCCCGCTCAATCATATTCTATACTAGACTGCATATTTCACGAGGTAAGTAAAATTTGCTACTAGCTTTGATCATTTACTTCTATTGCGCTCTAAGCGTTTGTTAAAATGTCAAGCTGGTTGTGACATGAATGCAGATGGACCAGACTTACTATGTGATTGACATGGTGTGCTGGACGGGTATCTCTTATTACGATTGCACGTCCGAGTTTCGGTTTTACTGGTTGAAAGCTAAGCTCGCTGAGACCGGAGCTTGCGAGCCTCCCTCGCATTATCATAAGTATCGGTTTAGCTGGGTTGATGTACATACCTGTGATCTGAATGGTCTATCTGCAGCGTATGCTGGAGCAGTGCCTTATGTAAAGGATGGTCTATTGTTTTATAACAAGTAAGCAAAGTTTCTGATACTAGTCAAATTTTGTGTTATGAGTTTGTTGACAAGGCTGGTTTATGATTCTCGGTTATGTGTTTTGATCGAAACTGTGATGCCTTGGGGGTTTGAAGTTGATTGTTCCCAGGGTTTGAAATCTATGAATTTCTATTTCAATTGGGGGAAGATGACAGAATGAGGCTCACTATCATTGTTTATTGTTTAATTGAACTTTGCAGAGTTTCTCTTATTGAACCTTCTTTAGTGTATGATATGTAAAATTGTTGTTGTTTTTTTTTCCTGCGAAGGAATGCGCACTATCAACCGGGAAATACACCGTTGGCTTTAGTTTGGAAGGATGAGAATTGTAGTCAATATGTTATTGACACAGATAGTAAAGGACAGGTCCCAAGCCATCAACAGGTATTTTGTCATTGCATGTCTTATCAACTGTGAAGCCTTGTTACATTTGTTCTATTTGTTGGTTGGACACTCTTGTACAACATATATGGTAATAGTTAGATGTACATTGTGATCGACTCTCTCTCTCTCTCATTCCATATGATCAGGTAGTTTTGGAGCTGCAAGATGATGGAAAAGTGACTACATCAGATGATCCTCCTGTTGTATTTGGTTGCTTAGATGTGGACTTCATACAAAAGGTTTGCCTTATTTAAATCTTTCAAGGAAATGCCTGTATATTGTATAATGTAGAAATTTTTTCCTTCAACTGATTGACTGACATGTATATCTGTAACTAGTAAGTGGTAGTGAGTCAGGCAAATCGTGTGGTGGGGCTTTTTACCAAAGTGGCCCTTGGCCTTGGTGTCCTGATGAAAGTGTGAATCTACCTCAGGCCACTGGTAAACCCACTTTGGGACCTGACCAGACCCACTGGATGGCTGGCACCACTGAGTTGTTCTTGACCCTCAATGTGTTTGCCTGGACATGTTAAACATTTTTGTTTTCTCTTTCCTCACTTTGTGTATGTCATTTGTCTTTATATTTTGACTTTGTTTTATGTGCAGTCTGGGTTGCATTCTGGATGTCTGCTTCGTTTTGCTATTGGTGATGGAGGATTGAGTGTTGTGGATGGGAAGCTTGAGAAGGCTGATTTACATTATCTTGGCAAGTCCAACCGAGCACGTGCTTTTGCAGATAGTTACTCCAAGGTTTGTAGAAATATATACATCCACAATTGTTGGTGGAAATCACTCGTTCTTGATATTAAAAATTAGCCTGGTAAAAAATTGTTTAAATCGTTTCTGATACTGATAATCTCTTTGGAATATAACCTTGCAGATTATGTTTCAGAATATGGTTCGGGGATCTCCCCTAAAAATTGATGATCTGGTGGCATCAATCAACTCATCAGATGATGAAGGAAACAGACCTGATGTTGAGATGATGGGGAGTTGATAACTTGGTAGTGATGGAAGGCAAAGCTCACTGCAGACGAAGAGGCGGAACCGGAGCGTAGAAGGGACTAAGAGGGCCATGACCCCTGCAAACTTTTGAAAAAAGAAAAATTTAATATAAGTTCTAGCATACCAATGTGTTGAGCATATTTGTTGTTTGTAATTACGTTTTTTTTCTCTTCTAATCTATTATTTTTGTGAACATTACAATTAAATGAAATGCCACCTAAGTCAAACCTTACATCATCATTTGGATATTTATTCTTTATGGTTATTAACTTATTAGTCATATGAGTTTTTTATTATTATTATTTTATTTTTTTTGCATTTAATTGATCATATTGTTTTTTTTTTTTTTTTTTCTGTTATTTGGGTTTATCTTAACCCAATTATTTGTATACTATTCTTAGCCCAACTTTTTGTATGTAATTTTTTCCCCACATTTATACTTGTAAAAAACTACAACCATTGATAATTTATTTTTGTAGTTTCCTTTGTTTTAAGAACCATACCTCTCAGGCTCTCAAGCTCAATTTCTTAAATAAAACTCTCTATTAAATCAAACAAAAAAATTAATATTTAAGAACTATGTATTACACAAAGAGTCAAAGATAGTTGATGATAATAATGATTAGTGCAACAATTTTGTAAAACGAAAAATTATTGTATATGATCATAACATCATGTGACATGATGACATGATATTATTAATTCATTTAGACTATAACACATGTATGATTTTAAGGGTATTTATTAGGATTTAGAATTTTAAAAATTAATTATTGTACACGTGTGATGATTTAAGTAGATTGATAACACCACGTCATTATGTCACGTGGTGTTATAGTTAAACACAATAATTCCTTGTGTAAAACATTGTATTTCACCAATTATTTTTTTAACATGCTCATAATAAAAAAACTTTAATTGTAAATAGCTATATGAAGTCACAAAATTTTTATGAATATATTTTAGGTGTAGTGTCATTCAAAGAATGTATCATACTATTCATACTAATTATATGAAGATTTAATATATATATATATGTACACAACTTACCAATTTTATATTTTTTTTAATAATAGAAAGTGGTAAAGTAAAAAATACTTTTAGACACAATTGAAATTGTTTGGTGAGATATTGGTGAGAATTAAACATTTACCTTTCGGCCCCTTAAACATAGAATTTTGTCTCCACTCTGTGTAGACAGATTACCCCAGCATGATCTGTGGTTTTGAATGTACAAGTTGCATACGAAGTCTAATGCAGTCTAATTCAAAGGGATTATTTGCAAATTCCACATCATAAGGAGGAATTCTCACAACCTTGCACCTATACTCTGGCATTAACCTGAATGATATGTGCTTTCCGATCACAGAGGAATTAATCCCACCACGCGTGTGTATTGGTAGACATGAGGTGGTGGAGGAAGAGCAACCCATTGGATTGTATGTGGATTGCATTTGCAGATGTAGTAATTACGTTGATAAAACTCACTTGCACAGCACAAAACCAAGTCATTACATGTGCCTACCACAACTGGCTCTTGTTTCAAATCGTAGAAACTCATAAGTCTTTTAACAACGGCATTAGCGGCTTGGATGACGACGACGACATTCTAGTAAGGAATTCC
The DNA here is from genome assembly GCF_963921425.1 of Dryas octopetala. Lineage (NCBI taxonomy): Eukaryota > Viridiplantae > Streptophyta > Magnoliopsida > Rosales > Rosaceae > Dryas > Dryas octopetala. The sequence goes on along the minus strand of NC_141374.1, from coordinate 14,653,613 downwards.
TCACCCTTACGATTTACCAAGGTAGATATTATATATATGATCATCATGACTTTGGAGAAGTAGAAAGCGGCAAATATAATAAGTAGAAGAGATGAGAGTGCACCAACGCTTGCACACACACTTGCATTGAAAAACAATTTTCATGCAGGGAAGTCGAGAAAGGATTTCAACCAATGCAGCATCAGGCAGATCATCAAAATTGATGAATATATGATTGGAGGCCGGTACTGCTTTAAAGGAATGATGACTGGGATATTCTACTGTATCTTCTTCTTTTGGTGGCCACTGAATCTGACTCTCAAGTTTGCAACCAGACCAAACCAGCAACAAATCAACAATGGACCAAAAGCCAATTGCTATATATGCCCAATAACCTAATTAGCGGTACGTTAACAGCTAAAGTTTATTATACATAACGAAAATAAATAAGAACAAGGAGACAGAGGGAGAAACTTTTACTTGTTGCTTAGAGCTTTATTTAGATCCAGTGGTCTCTTTTCTTCTCTACTGAAAAAGGTTTGTACATCCTCTTCAGTCTTAAACACACACGAAAAAACCAAAAGGGTTAGTTTGGAATCCTCTTCTCTTCTTGTTACCATCAAGAGATATTGTTATCATCGTTATTTTTTGTTAGATGGGGCCCAAAGCCCAAAAGACAAGACAACTTCTTAGCCCAATGGGCCTATACATTCGGCCTTGTTTGTGTAATTTTATAAGGGAATGTTATCCACCTTCTTCACCGACCTTTTTTATTATTATTCTCATTTCACAATGTTTTCATGATCGAAACCATTTATTTTTTAGATAATTATTTGAATATCATATCAGAAAAAAAAAATCAACTAAATCGGAAATCATTGTTCATGTAATCGTTGTCAAATAAATAAACGGTGAATCAAATTGCTACCAAAACCGTCTGTTTATTTTATCATAGTTACATAATTAAATAATTAAAAAATGAACGATTCCGATTATTAATTTACATGAGGAAATTACAGATTTGGTCCACTTATTTTATACCTAGTTCAATTTTGGTCCACGATTTTTTTTAAGTTCTGTTTTGGTCCACTAATTGTTTCACTTGTTCAATAAAGGTCCAGATTTGTGACTTTAAATCCTTTGGGTTGTGTTTTCTTCAATTATAGTTGAAGTATAAGTTATATTTCATCATTTCTTAGTCATAGGAACCAATTTGAAGTATTATAATCTAAGAGAATTGTGATTGGGTGAAATTTGAAAAATTGGCAGTTTCGGGTACCCTACTTTGGGGTCAATTATCTTGAGTTTTATAACTCTAATTCAAATGATTTTTATATGGTTGTAAAGAAGAGATGCATAGCTTTTAAATAAGTATATGTTTGCTGAATTTGGGTGATATTTGATAGGGTAAAAGGCAGGCTAAATTTGAGAAAATAAATCTGGACCTTTATTGAACAAGTGGAACAATTAGTGGACCAAAACAGAACTTAAAAAAAATTGTGGACCAAAATTGAACTAAGTATAGAATAAGTGTACTAAATCTGTAATTTCCTCTAATTTACATTGTATAATTTACATTGCATAGCAAGTCTAATGCACCTGTTGGTTTTGCTCTGTTTCTTGTGCAACAACCCCAAATTGTGCGATGGATATCAAGTTATCAACTCATCATGTTGACATGGGTGGTTTAATCCATGAAAAAAAAGTAATTTGTTCATATATATATATTGTAATATGAATATTTTTGGAGCGGTTTAAGTACATGATGTTCTTGTAAGGGGCTAGTCAATAGCGTGATATGATCCGCGAACAAAATTTTTCTACTTAGAATGAAACACAATGCAAGTTCTTATTGTAAACTGAAAAAATGGATTAGACCCACCCCAATTGACAATTACATTCCTTATGGCTTATGCATCACATTTGACAGTCAACAAAGAGAGTTGAACTAATAAGCACCATGTATTATATATACATGGCTGGCCTCCTGAAAACTGAAAAGAAGTTTAAGATAGAGTGTTTAGGGTTCTAATTCTACGATGCTAAGGTGGTTGGTTCGCAGCTGTCGTGTACACAAGCCAAAACATCTGCGTAGTCCCTTGATATTGTGAAGGAATCATGGACACTTCCATTGCTGCTTTTCTTGTACTCGAAGAGAAGAGATGTGTGATTGAATGCTGTCATTTTGACAAATCCCCAGTCACGATCTCTGTAAATACTCCAACGGGGTTGCATGTTGGTGAAGTCATTTAAGTGGCACCCTGCCCCTCCAACAACAACATGGATTGTTCCTTTGAATGTGCCAGAATAGCGAGATTTTTCTGAAGTTACACATTGGTTCTGAGAAAAACAATACAAAAAGATTATTAAAATGAATTGAAGTTGAAAGATTTTGAAGCTAAACTTAGAACTGGACAAACAATTTCATACCTGGTAGACGGGGCATGACCTTTCATAGTTGTGGACATGTCCATAAAATGCGATGTCCACCTTGTACTTCTGCCAAAGTTTCTGCAAGCTTTCCCTTCCCATAGGCTCTTCAAATGAGCCCTCCTGCCCATACCACCAATTAGAGGAATAACCGAGGACACGATGAGCTGCAAAGATCAACCAAGGTTGTTTTTGTCTGTCCACAGATGCAAGGCAATTCTCAATGAACCTGTACTGCTCTGATCCCTCCCTCCAGTCATGTTCAGTGTCGGCTACACAGAAGCGAAACATGCCATAATCTGTGGAATACCTGTACATTCATAGAATTTTCATTAGAAATCTGGGGCACACAAGCTTAAAAAGACACTGCATTTTAAAAATTAAAAAAAGAAGAAGACGCTGCTTAGTTGAAAAAAAGGATCCAAATGATTTGTTGTATCAAAATCAGTATAAATGCTTCAAATTACTAGAAATGCACTCAGGCAATTTACCAAAATTTAGCTCTGTTCTCTGCTGGAACATAGAACATGGTTTCAGCCGGCACACCACATTCTCCACCTGAATCCATTTGATTATAAAAGGACCCTGAATTAGGCCAATCACGTTCATGATTACCACTGCATAATCAAAATAAAGAATCACTTCATGAGATCATAAAGCAATATTTAAAATCTAATTTATATGTTGATGGAAGCATGTAATGAACATTTACACAAACCTGCCAACCATATATGGAACAGCTGATGCAATGGGCTCCACCTGTGCCGTGAATTGGTCCCATTGTGAGAGGTATCCATTAGCATATGATAGATCTCCTATATGAAAAACTATGTCAATGTTTTTCAAATCCTTGATGATTTGATCAGTAGTTTTCAGAGCACCGGGCTGATAATCACTGTACTCATTTGAACCATCACGCTCCGCCTGAAAGATATAGGACGAAACATGTATCACACACCAAAAACTCTATGTACTCAGTAACTCTTTATCACATACAACACATGAAATTGTAGAGAAAGGCTGGCAATTGAGCCTAAAACGCCTAGCAAGGGTTGTCAAGCCAAACTCACAAATGGAAGTTCCACGTAACTGGTAAATGACATAGCTCAAAATCTTTTTCTCCTCATATCTTCAACTAATGTAAAAGACATCAGGTTTTCCTTTGAATTGTTGGGTGCTATGATCAATTAGTTTTATTTGCAAATTAAACCCACAATTAAAAGTACCTTCCCCATGTCACCAAATATTATGACACGCTGTAAGGAGTCCTGTCCAGGATATGGAGATGATCTGAATGAGTAGAACTTGCTCCAAATAAATAAACCATTGGGTAAACGATGGCCCATCCTATAGGTGTACCTGAAAAACCATCGGAGCAACAGTAAGGAAGATATCATCAATGCTTACTGCTCTTAAGAGAAAAACACACCCAAATAAAAAATAAAGGAAAATAATCCTTTATATGCATACACAGTGTTTGGCCACAAATTTTTCAGGAAACTCGTATGTATGTAACCAGGATCACGCCACCCAACTGTCCTTGCAGGTGCACCTAAAGATGAAGAAGATAAAAACCTCAGTATGCAGTATGGCCTACCTACCCATCAATGAACCATCACAGTGTAATCTTTCATGATCAAAATAGGAAGTCTCAATAAATCATGCAATGCGTTGCCATCATGAATAAGATAAAATGAATCATACCACACATGCTGTTCCGATCAAATGTCAATGTTCCAGCTGGGGATAGCGTTTGAGTTCCCCCCCGCATAGCCCACTCAACAACTGGAACAGCTTCATTTATGTTATAGCCACTTGTCCAAGTTACTGTCATCTGCAAAATCGAAAAAATTGGGAAAAAATAAAAATAAAAACCTTAAAATAAGTTCACAGAAAGCCAAAAGACACATGAACCATAAACACAACCTTTGAAATTCTAGGATGTTTATCAAAACAAATTAGCATCAAATAGACTTAAAAAGAAGTTCCACATAATTGGAGAAACATGGATTCAGCGTGTGCAAGGACTCAGTAATCAAATGCCCATGAGAAGAAGAACACACAGGGAACCATTAACTAAGATAAACTCACTTCATTCCAAGACTTCCCTTGAGCAAGACGTGGAAACACAGGTGCTTTAGGATTGGCAAATGATATGATATTTGAAACTGCCACCAGTTTTGGCTGCAATATTAAAGTGTTGGGTCAGTCACATTTAAAATCATAAAATCTTAAAAGTTGATTAATTACAAAAGTAATGAGAGTGGTATGTACAAGGTCCAAGGTGGGAAAAAATGAATACAATAAGAAACAAATTGCAATAATGCTTTAACTAAGAGATAGAAAATGAGGAAACATAAGAACAGAAGAAAGAATCATGCTCGTACATTCCCCAACCCGCCTTTAAATAATGCAAACGAGAAATCTGCCCGCTGATTTATAAGCTGAAACACCAAAGTAGCATTGCCAGTCCTTGTATAATCTGGATTGTTTTGGTTTGCATACTTGTACTGCAACACAGGTATTGTATATCACAGAGGTTAGACAAATTCAAATCAAGTTGTTTCATCTGTTACTTTAGCTTCATTACTCCAAACTACAAGTACACACCTTTATTGGGGCAGTGCATATATATGGCTTCTGTTCTTTTGAATGATCATTTTCCGGCCAGCAAATCGATGAGCTGTCATATTAAAACATAATTACTCCAATAGCTATACAGTTGGTACTAAAATAGGTTATACAGTCATATGGTCAATGTACTTTACTCGAATTTTGCAGGAGAAAAAACTCCAACCCAATCATCACCAGAAGGATTAGGGTTCTCAACATCCACAGTTACCCATCCCGATTCCTCACCCTGTAACCATATGAATCAAAACACACATCATCAGCTCTTTGGCTCCATGAATAAAGCAATGCATACAAAATTATATGAATTCAAAACGTGAATTCTATGCAAAACTTCATGTAATTTAAAAAGTCACACCCACTCAAGCCGAAACAGCCATACATAAAATACATCCAAAAAAGTAAAGACTGATTAAGTGATTATACAATCAATGGACTACCAATGAGCCATTTAACAGTAACCTCGAATATCAGTATACATTTGAGAGGCAACAAATTGGACACTATAGTAGCCAAATATTATAAACAATCAACTTTACTTCATAATTTTTCACACGTCTCAATCTGTTTTTTTTTTTTTTTTTTTCTAATGTCCCATTCACTTCTATTTATAACATAGCCTGTAAATATTACAGCAATAGTTAATACAAATTGACTATAAAGAAAAACAAAATAGTTAATAGAAATTGTTACCCTTAAGCCGAGAACCCAAGGAGAGACTCTAATGGAGGCCCTGTAATCGAGGGCAAGAACAGTTTTCTCAATGGCAATCTTGGCCAGTGGCTGCTCCCCCAACGCATTCATATGAACACATTCTGATCCCAACAAGTTGGCCAAGCCAAAAATCAGCAAAATCGTAAAGATTCGAAAGCTCTGTTCCATATCTGAGGTGGGTTTTGAACACAAAGAAGAAAATTTCAAGAAAACCCGTATAAAGTCAGAAAAAGGAACCCACTTTGATGCTATTTACATTCCAAGTATATCCAAGTTTCAGTTTTCCGGGATTATCTTTTTATCAATTGGGAGAGGAAGTTGGAATTTGAAGGCATGAAGGAATTAGATAGGAGAGAGAAGCAGGGAGAGAATTCAACTTGGATTGTAAGAAACCACAAGCGAGTCTCTCCCTTATCTTCTCACAATGAAGAGAAAAATGAGCTATGAAGGGAAGGGTACGTCTGAATCATAGATTCATAATGCATGTCTGCAACTGTTTAAGCTCTTCAAAGTCTGAATGGATTCCTTTGTTGCACGTGGGCACAAAGTTTGGATTTTTCTCTTTTTTTCTTTTATTTTGTTTCAATTTAAGATGCCAAAATGTTGTACAAGACTAAAAGCTTATATTAATATGTTTGGATCTTGGGAATCTTGGTATTATATGGACCCATTCGTTTAATTCCTACCAACAAATTTGTACATGAATCAGATCCAAATAAGTGTTCCCATTAGCCAAAAAAAAAGGTGTAAACAATCCAATATTTTTGTAAATACACAATTTGTTTACTATTTTTCTTTGTTTTCTTGCTGTTCCATACTTTTTCAAGTAACGTTAATCGTTATAGGCCTTTTCCACATCCTTAGCAGTACGACTCTGTTTGAGCCCCATTGGCCAAGTGATTGAGTTTAAATAAAGTTGGTGGGAGATAAAGATAGGGGTCCAAGCTTAGGATTAATCCTAATAAAAGTCTCATCTCACAAATCCCACCCAGAATAAAACTCTCCTTTGGCAAATAATAAGAATAGGATCAATCCTAAGCTTGAACTCTTATCTCTTATCTTCCACCAGTTTTAACTAAACCCAACTATTTGGCCAATTGTACTTGGAACAGTAGTGCTTTAGCAGACTTCTATTTCCTTCCAGGAATTTCTTCTTACATTTTAAACATGAGGCTATCAAAGAGAATCAAGGAAAAAGGAATTTATTCATTTGGGTGGGATAGATATCCACAAAGCCAACCAGTCTTGTTGTAAACATGAATTCTGGGCTATTGGGAAAATGTCTACAACGTATTTGGTTCAGTAATTAATGGTCAATTTCTTGTCAAGCATGCATACATTGCTTGATCAGAAAAGAGTGTAAGATGATAATACTTCATGTAGCTAAAGTGGTTGGTTCACAGCCATCATGAACACAGGCCAAGACATCCCTGTAGTCCCTTGAGATTGTGAAGGAATCATAGACCTTCCCATCATTGCTCTTCTTGTACTGGAAGAGCAGCGATGAGTGGTTGAATGCTGTAAGCTTTGCAAAGCCAAAGTCAAGATCTTGATATAAGCTCCAAACTGTCTTCAAAGTACTAAAATCTGATAAGTGGCTGCCTCCTCCACCAACAACAACATGGATTGTTCCATTCACAGTTCCTGAATAATGAGTTGTTTCTGAATTCACACACTGATTCTGCAGCACACAAAAAATAATGAAGGATATCAGAATCATGCATTAGGCAATACTTAGTGACAAAAAAAAAAATTTGTGAAGAAGATGGTCCACAATTCCCCAGTAAATGCTATTATCTTTTGCATACCTGATAAATGGGGCATGTTCTTTCGTAGTTATGGACATGGCCATAAAATGCAATGTCCACCTTGTACTTTTGCCAAAGCTTTTGCATGTCATCCCTTCCCATAGGCTCTTGAAATGAACCCTCCAAACCATACCAAGAGTTAGAGGAATAGCCAAGAACACGATGACCAGCAAATATCAGCCAAGGCTGTTTATTCCTGTCAGCTGATGCAAGGCACTTCTCAATAAAATTGTACTGCTCAGAACCTTCCCTCCAATCATGCTCAGTGTCAGCTATACAGAAGTGGAACATGCCATAATCTGATGCATACCTGTAAAGGAACAATTACAATGTAACATTATGCTAAACTAGCCAACTTAATTGGATGATTGGTATACTTTTCTGTGTTGATTCAAAATAACATTGTATCCTCATGTAACTTAACCCTGATTGTAAAATATTTGGTTAACCAAGTTTAACTTGTCTATGATCTTTCTTCTCTAACCATTAACCAGTCATAATAAATCATAGAAGCATTCATGCTATTTACCAGAACTTAGCTCTGTTGTCAGCAGGAACATAATACATAGTCTCAGCAGGCACTCCACATTCACCACCTGAATCATTAGTGTCATAGAATGATCCGGTCCCCGGTGTATCTCGTTCATGATTGCCACTGTTGGAGCACTTCATGTAAGTTTCAGAGGAAAATGTGAACTTATACGTGTTAAATATACATCATGCACAGCAAAAAGTATAAAACAGGCCTGCTAACCTTGCAACCATATATGGTACAGTTGATGCAATGGGCTCCACCTGAGATGTGAACTGATCCCACTGTGAGATGTATCCATTGGCATAGGGCATATCTCCTATGTGAAAAACTATGTCATAGTTATCTAAGTCCTTGATCAGTTGATCTGTGGTATTGAGTGAACCCGGCTGATAATCAGCGTATTCATTCGAACCATCACGCTCAGCCTGAAATTTGTGAGAGCAAATGTAAATTTTCTTTTGTATGAAAAAAGATAGATAAACGTGACATAGGCAGCTATATTTGTAGAAATTATATGTCACATAATGATGCGTGACATGTGTGTAGTGGCATAGTTTTCATTTTTGTGATGTTACCTTTCCCATGTCACCAAAGATAATAACACGCTGTAATGAGTCCTGCCCCGGATACGGTGATGACTTGAAATGGTAGGACTTGCTCCAGATATAGGAACCATTAGACAACCTATGGCCAAGCTTGTAAGTGTACCTACAAAGACAATCAGCATAACAACCTTAACAACAGAACAACTATCTCTCATGATCTTAATTTGTAGTTCCTTTTAAGAAATAAAATCTAATATGCAAGATGCATACAGTGAATTTGGCCACAAATCTTTGAGAAAACTTGTATGGAAGAAACCCGGATCGCGCCAACCTACTGTTCGTGCTGGTGGACCTGCAAATTACATGAAGAACTTCAATACAACAAGTTTTTTGATTTGGCATTTATGATCCAATTAGCCTTATTGTTAAAATTGGATTAATCATATGATCCATACCACACATGCTGCCTCGACTAAAAGTCAATGTTCCTGCAGGAGATCTAGTTTGAGCTTCTCCCTTGAGACCCCACTCAACAAAAGGTACAGCTTCATTAATGTTAAAGCCACTTGTCCAGGTTACTGTCATCTGCATAAGAGTAAAACAAGTAACATTCTTAGAGACTTGGTTGCACATGTATATCATACACAACATCACTCCATTACATTAATTTATTTTGCTTACTTGGGTGGTTACTGGTTAGCCATTAGCCTCAACACTAATTGGAGCACTCTGGAGTCAGCGACTCAGTGCAGACCCCAGATTATCAATAGAGAAACCATCCTTATCAGAAATTTATGATGACATCAATAGTAATTGATACCAACCCTTTTTTATTGATATCAATAATTGAGAAACCATCATTATCATCATCATCATTATATCAGTACCATGGATAAAGGTTACCATTGGGATCACATTTCATAAATGCCTATAAGGATAAAGAAAAAGAAAATTGGACTACTAGTTATCACTTGAACAAATTATATTACTTTATACAGAGATTCTGTCTTAGCCTTGGGATTTCACATCCAGATTTCCATGAAAAGAAAAGTAGTAAATCAAAGCAACATAAACTTACTACATCCCACTGCTTCCCTAGAGCAAGACGTGGGTAAAGGGGTGCCTTCGGATTCGCGAAAATTATAGCATTAGAAACTGCCACCAATTTTGGCTGCATTACACGAAAATATATACTTAGAAAACACTTGAATTTGAAGCAATGATATAAATATTGTGTGAAGCAACAAAGTAGCTGAAGGAGAGAAGACATTTGCCCACCTCCGACAGTCCGCCAGAGAATAATGCAAATGAAAAATCTGCCCTCTGATTGATCAATCTGAATTTCAAAGTTGTTTTGCCTGTCTTTGCATAACCAGCATTGGAATAATTGGCATACTTATACTGAATAGAAAACAACAAGATTTCAGTATGAAATCGGTTAGAGCATATGAAAGTGCTATAATTTCCTTAAAATTCCAAGATAGATTACATTGCAATAAGCCAATAACATGTACCTTTATAGGAGATGTGCATAAATATGGAACATACATGTCTTCATTGGATGGACAGGTTGTTGCGCTGCCATAACAGATTAAATTCTTTAGTCTACAAGCTTTAAACTTTGCAGAGAGACAGAGAAAAAAAAAAAGACTATGCAGCAAACACCAGGTTTATGCAAGCTTGTGGCCCTATATGTAACAATGAAGAAATATGTGTGCACTTGTAGACTAAGCAAATAATAGTTCCCCTGCTTTTTTTATTATGTGAAAATTTTCAGAAAATTATCGGACCCCAAGAACATATATTTTTGGGAATAAGTTAACACCCTCCCTTACGTGCACATGGACAGTTGGAGAGGCAAATAAAAGATATAGGTGTAGCATCGTCTTTCACCTTTCAAATTAGCAAATGAGTGAGGAATGAGAATCGGAGGTTTCAAACTCTCAAGATTAAAGGTTTCGAGCTTTGATCAAAACATGTTAGACAAACCATTGAACCCAAAAAGGGTAAAACTTAAGCAATTAGGAAATGAGCTAACAATGTGTAAATCAAGGTAACAAAATCCACACAGCCCTTCCATGTATGTACTGGGGAGTAAGGGGCCTTGTTGAGTTCATTTGTATATATGTTAAATTGTAGTTATCCAAGAAATCACACTCTATACAAAAAAAAAAAAAAAAAACAAGCAATTGACTTCATAATTACTTGAATTTCGCAGGAGAAAAGACTGCTATCCAATCATCTTCAGAAGGCTTAGGGCTAACAACTTCCACAGTGACCCACTCAGAATCTTCACCCTGCACACAAGAGTGAAACAGACATACATTTATCAGACTCCCTAGTCCCTACCTAACTCTGTTGAAACCGATCGACATACATTTTATAGTTGATATTGTTACCTTGGTGCCAAGAAGGACAGGGTATGCTTTGACCGAAGCATTTTCATGAAGCCCAGGAACAGCTTTGTGGATTTGAATTTTGGACAATGGCTGTACCCCATCACCTGCACCTGCATGCTTAGTGTGACCACGAGCTACTGTGAAATGAACTAAGAAAACCAAAATCAATGCAACTTTGAGAGGCATGAGGCTCAAGCCCTCTATCAGTGGTTTTCGAACAGCCATAAAGTGTGTGACCCTAGCTGTCCAACATCATCAAACCCCAGTATGTTTAGCATTCATGTCTCACCCCTATTAATTTGCTCTTATAGCTGTTTGAGATTATAAAATTCCACCTCGAATATTTAAAAGAATGTTTATATTCCAATCCCTTGACTTATTTCCACTACCCACCTTATTTTTACACCCATTATTAAATTTTTAAAAATATAAAAATATTTTTTCCACCTCCCATTATATCTATAATATCCTTTGATATACCAACTCAAATACTAAACACTCATCCCACCCCCTTTAACTATCATTACACCCACTCATCTTTTTCCAAATAAAAGAAAAAGAATCTTATACTCATCCTATAATTTATTTCTAAATTCCAAATTAAATTTCTAAATAAAAAGAAACATTAAAATAGAATGAATTCTTGATCTAAAACTATAAATAAATAAATAAATAAATAAATAAATGAAGAAGTATAGGATATAAAATAATCATATATTTTAATATATATCAATCAAATAATATCATCGATTTTAAATTTGGTGACAAAGTAGATAGAAGGAGTGTTTTTATATATTTTTTTTTCAAATTTAATGGTGGGTGTAAAAATTATATATTTTAATAGATGTATGGACATCAACCAAATAGTATCATCGAATTTAAATTTGGTGACAAAGTATAATTAAGATTTATGGAAGAAAAGAATTATGAAAAAGGATAGGTGAGTGAGATAATAATTAAGGGAGGTGAGAAGAGTATTTTGTTGGTTGTTGAGTTGGTATATCAAAAGGTATTATAGGAATAAATGAAGGTAGGATGATTGTTTTTGTATTTTTTTTTTCAAATTTAATAGTGAGTATAAAAATAAGGTGGATGAAAAAATATGACAGAGAGTGAGAATATAAGCACTCCATTTAAAATCCTTCACCACAATATAATATTCTGAGACTTTTTTTGGGAAAAATTTTTGTGGGTGGCCTTAATATTATGTGCTAGTATGAACAATTCATTTAAATCATAACACATGTATTCTACACTTGTTATAATTTCAGAGTATTGGTAAGACAGCTACGATACTTGGGACACATGAAAAAATTTCTCCTTTATTGGATGTTGTAACTTTAACCAGGTATATTCATTCACCTGTCACCTGTCTCACATGATCTAATATAATTAATATCATCCGCAGACAACATAATCATTGAATATTGAGTTATGCCAAGGTAACACCCTCTTTCAATCTTTGCTGTACTGATAACCTTTGTTTGTATAATATATTATCACAACTTTCTTTTCAATAAAAAATTATAAACTCTTCCTTTTCCATTTTTTAATTAAATTTGTTCTTTTGTCATAATTAATCAATTATTTTGGTCTGATTGTCAATAATTAATTGTGATGCTTGGCCGCTTTGGTGAATTTTCTTTAAAAAAAATTGGACACGATATGGACAGTCTCGCCTATACCACGTGAGAATTGAGACCAATATTGCCCGATATTGTATTCTCGGTGATCTTCATTGATTGCATTCCCAAATTTTTTATAGCCAAAATTCATAATTGAACGACCGTAATCTCAAAAAAATTTCTTATTATCACAAGGTGATGATTAAATTATATATAGCCGGCCTCATGGGTAGCTATCTTTGATTCTTTATTGCAAATATGACCAAAAATATAATTTTTTTTTTAATGGGGGACCAAATATATACTGTTTAAGTGTTTTGTGCAAAAAACGTACGTGGTGAAGATTAAACTTGACCAAAGCATATTCTGTATGATGATGCTATGGATAACTTAAAAACGCTTCAGTTCACAAACTTAAAAATCATTGTCAATCAAGCTTAAAGGATTCACAAATGTAGATTATCTGCTTCAATCGAAGCATCGGTTTTGATACCACTTATTTGAGAGTCCATGTTTTTCAGTCATTATGTTGTATCGATATTGTTCTCGACTCTCAAGTTAATTATCTTAGGTGCATACATGATACATGTGTGGAGTTACAATCTTATATATATATATATATATATATATTGTAACTTAGAGATATCTCACTGAATGTACTTTCCCTTCTTTAATCGAACATACATCACTATTTTTAGGTAGGAGAAATGCTAGCTACATTTTTCTTTCCACCTTTTATCTTTTCACTTTTCTCTCCTAATTTAGTAATTTTTTAATCGAAACGGTTCATTTTTTAGATTATGTTGCAAATATCATCTCTATAAAAAATCAACTAAATCAAAAATTATTTAGTCAACAAACTGTTATCAAATAAATTGACAGTTTTGGTAACAATTAGTTAGATTACTAGATATGTTCTTCTCCTCAATCGCCATAGCAAACCTACCTTCAGACCAGACCAGACCAGAAAAGAGAACAACAAAGAAAAAGCTGTCTAGGGTTTCCGATTTCCTTTTTTTTTTGGCCAAATAGGGTTTCCGATTTTGTAAGGCTTAAGCTTCACACTTTGCATTCGCACCTAGGCTTTATAATAGATATATATAGTGGGTCTTTCTCTAGAGTGGACTTTGTTCGTGGGTACCCACCGTACCCATTTAGCCTAAGAGAAGGTGTGGCCACTGCCATTTCTCATGGACTTTGGCTCAACATCCCTGACTACGATGCTCCAACTCAGCTGGTCAAGCCTCTTGAGCGCAACATCAGGTTACAATATTATTAACCCATTTAATTTATTTAATTAAATCCCATATATTTTATAACAATATTATCAAGCTTTTAATTACTTTTTGGGTACGACGTATTGGCCTAAAGTAATTGAGGATTTAGTGTTTTTTAGTTCATGTAGGTATGTGGATGCTGTGATGACAATCCCAAAAGGCACATTTTCTCAATGTGTGGGATGAACTTGGCTTTTAACAGGGAGCTTATAGGCCCAACCATATATTTTGGGCTCATGGGTGATGGTCAGCTCATTGGTAGATATGATGACATGTGGGCTGCTTGGTGTGCTAAGGTAATCCAATCCCCATCTCATTTTATTCTCTTTATTTTTATTTTAAATATTGTTAGGAATGCCAAATATGTGTACCAAGTTTTGAATAACAAAACTATATGACTTTGTTTCATTGATTCATATATAGTTCCACTTGGGAGGTCATTTATTTACAAGTAAATTAAATACTGCGGATTCATAGTTTTATATTTGGCCAATTTGGACAATGATATATTTTTCAGGTGATCTGTGACCATTTGGGTCTAGGTGTTAAGACAGGGCTGCCAAACATATGGCATAGCAAGGCAATTAAGCAACCCATTTGTGAATCTGAAGAAAGATTACAAAGGCATATACTGGCAAGAAGATATCATCTCATTTTTCCTGTCCATTGTGCTCCCAAAAGAGTGCACTAGTGTCTCTGAATGCTACACTGAGCTTGCCAACAAGGTCAAGGAAAAGATTGGCCCTCTTGATCCTTACTTTCACAACCTTGGGGATGCCATGGTTACTTGGATTGAAGCCTGGAATGAGCTAAACCCACCACCACAAACAGCAGCTATATATGGCTCAACCAAATGGTGTTATGCAGTAGACAATTATGAATGGCCTTTTATGGTTGTGATCAAATATCATTCTCCTGTAGTCTTATTTTTAGTTTCTTTTGGTGTTCTCCTATCACTTTTTGCCTCTATGCTCTTAATCAATGCTTATCAGAGAATTGTTATTTTACCTCAATTGAAATGGTAGTGAATTTCATTGAAGAATAATTTAAGAAGTGGGTACTTGGTTTTCTATAATTCTATCCCAATCTTAAAAGACTGCTTTTTGACACCAGATCTAAAAACTTTTCCTTTGGGAACAAGAAACCCGTTGAAATGTGACTACCTTGCATATGAAAAAGTGGGTTGGTGAAGGTGTTTTAGAATGGTCTAAACTTTGGACTCATGTCAAAATTTCTTAAACTTTTTCATCAGAGAAGGAATCTTTGCTTTACTTCTTAGTTAAGAGCAATGACATTCACTTTAGAATTGCCCAAAATTCTCGCACACCATGGAATTTTAGCTTTCCATATCATTTCAAAACAAATTGAATCTAACTTCTACTTGGTCTCGATCTATACAAGATGACTATTCATTTTCCTTATAGTCATTAGGATAAAGAGAGTCATTAACTTAGTTGGAAAATATTAACCATCTTTTTTACACATCTATCTTCATACCAAACCAAATTTCGTACACATTTTTCAAAGTAGGATTTTAAATAAATTTCTAAGTATCTTTATTTGATTTTCACTATGTACTTTATTCTCTGATCCAACCCATTTTTCATTAATTAAAAGGCTTAACTCGTCACAAGAAATTTGGAAAAGTAATTTCAGAGAATAAACATACTTAGAAATTTATTCAAATAAACATACTGAACCAACAAGAGATTTATCATTTACAGGAAGAATATGGGATGTGAGTAGGGATGCAAGTTGGGTCAGCCCTAGCCCGCCCGAATCTAATTCGGTGTTTGAACCCGTGTGAGAGGGTTTGAACAAGTCAAAATCCGCCCGAATCCAAATCCAACCTCAATCCAAATTTTTTGGATTGGGTTTGGATAGAAGTCATGCCCGTTCAAACCAGAACTCGAACCCCAGTCCGATTTGTATTAGTATGATATTATAATTTATATATTAGTTTATATTTTAGTTTAAATTAGTAATATAATATATAGTTCATATATTATTCATTTATATATTGTTACTCAAGAGAAACTTGAGATTATAAATGAGGTTGAAGTATGTATCTATCATATATATTTTTATATATTTTAGTGTGGAATAAAACCTAAATTATGGTGTTTGGTAGCAACATGATTGTGATGTTGTTATTATTATTTTTTCTTCATGTTGAAGCCTTGAAGGTATTGATTTCTTTTATTTGAAATTGGTTGATATTAAAGTTTTGGACTATGGTGCTTAATTAATTGAGGTAATTATATTATACTTTTATTAAGTTTTGTTTTTTCACAGGTTTTGCCCAACCCGTTTCTTAATTGTTTTGGATTCACTTATTTGCAATCTGCCAAAACCCAAATCTAAACTCAAAAAATGAAGCATAAGTTTAGCTTGGATTGACCTTTTAACCCACCCGAGTTGCTCCCCTAGATGTGAGACATCATATATTCCATGGTTGCTCTAAATTAATGTTCATAGAACTCGTTAACTTGGTTTGCCTCAACAATCAGGACATGCAAATATCATTGCAAATACATTTTTTTTTTTTTGGCCATGAATCATTGCAAATACATTTAATCATTAAAGTTAATCAACAACCCCACATTAGCATAATGCAAATATCCATTTGAAGATATCAATTACAAATACTGCTCAATGTTGTTACCGCCTGCATTCATTAATAACCACCAGAGCTCAAGATCATTAACAACTCAACCCCACGTTGGTTTAATGAAAAATATCCATTGCACATCTACTCACTGTGAGCTCAGGGAGATTTATGGAGGAAAAAAAGTAAAAGAAAATTGCAAAAAGCATTCGACTGATAGAAACAGATGCAAAGTTTCAAACTGCAAAACTACTCAACCAAATACATCCAAGGGTCCATCAAACCATGCCAAAGCTGAAGTTTAGAAGTTTACAATAGTCCAGTCCAAATCTACTCGACCAAATACAAAAAGACCTCAGATGAGAAGTTCCAAGCCAACAAAATACACCAACAATTCAAGCAAGATGATGTTACGGCATCACTACAAATCTGCAACAAGAACAAAACAGAAAATCTACTATGTTAGTCAATGCAGAGTCTTTGAGTTCACATCAGTAGTGTCATGAAAACTTTTCCTGTTACTTCCTCAGAAGTATGAATGTGACTGGAGCTTCATGCTTTCACATAAACCAACCCTAAATTGGAAAATGAACTCTATTGTATGAATGAAAGCTAATTGGAAAAACATTCATTCCATGAACTGTTGTACATTTTTATTACAACATCAAATATGACCATATTATATCAACTCACAAACCTCACTACACTACCACCAACAGTTCACAATCACAGTTTAAGATCATTATACCAAACCTCAGTCAAATTCAGTAGCAAAGTTGTGTTATGTGGCAGCATAAGCAAGAAAGATAGACAGTCAGCTAAAACACGGAGGGGGGAAGAACATAAGTCGAAAAAGCTAAGAACAAAACCAGCACCATGGCAAAGTAAAAACTATTTGGGTCAGTCGAAACCAGAAGACAATAATGATAACTGACAATATATTATTATGCCAATTTTGATGTGAAATTAGCATACCAAAGTACATAGAGCAAAAAAAAAATTAGCTACATTTCCAATCCCTAAAGTTTGGATGAAATTTCTTTTGATATTTAAAAAGACTAATTATGCAAAAGGAGCCTTATTTTTCTCATTAATCAAATATGGTCTACTGCTCTAAGATTTTGTCCTACTAAATATAAGTTGATGTATATTTGAATTTATGATACTAATTCACAATTTAACAACATAACATATCAAATATTTGGCAAAAGATCATTTTAATAGCTCACATATCTCATGATTAACAATAGATTTTGGACTATCTTACAATCACCAAACTATAGCTTAGTTTTAACCCATATATCTCATTATATATTGAAATAAGATTAGATACAATAATCCAAGTGATTGTATAGTTTATGATGTTTGATTATATATGTAACAACCTAATAAAAGAAGTTATGTATCACATGAGATTTGCTTTAAAAAATATGTTGGTATTGAGCTTTTATAAGCTGCATATTAAATCATTGGTCATATGTCTTAATTTCTTCATTCATAATATTTTGTCTTCGACTTTTTTCTTAACCCACTGGAAATTTTCATGGGACAAAATACAGGATAGTAACTACAAGCATTACCATTCATTTAACACAATGCATTATTAGCTCACGTAATTTCATCATCTACAGTGTACTACATTTCACTTCATTCCGGTTCAACTGGCCTCCCCTCAATTCTTCTAATACTGGATTTTGGTAATAAAATGCCCCTCTTTCGGCGGTGCAAATATATACCGCTTAGGGTTTAAGTGGCAAGAAAGTATCAAAGAGGTAATAGCTGATGCTACTTGGAGAAAGAATCACAATATTTATTTTGGTAGTCTTGCACTTGAGCAAAGTTTGATTAGAGATAACAAAGTCATGTTACCTCCAGTGGAAGACCAAGATCCCCAATTCGATTACTTTAGCCAATTTCGGTTAAATTTCATTATTGCTAAATTTCAGGGCTGAGAACAAAATACTCTTGAATATAGAGATTTTAGGAGCAAAGTAAGTATTGTAGCTACTATCGAGGATATGGAGCACATTTTCTCACATCCTCTCCTTCTAGAAGGAGAGAATTGCCTTGTCACTTTTAGGTCATTTGGCTAATGGAACTTCCCGAACATAAAAGTGTTCTGCTTCGAACCTAAAAGTGACAAGGCAATTCTCTCCTTCTAGAAGGAGAGGATGTGAGAAAATGTGCTCCATATCCTCGATAGTAGCTACAATACTTTGCTTCTAAAATCTCTATATTCAAGAGTATTTTGTTCCCAGCCCTGGAATTTAGCAACAATGAAATTTAACTGAAATTGGCTAAAGTAATCAATATGGAGATCTTGGTCTTCCACAGGAGGTAACATCACTTTGTTATCTCTGATCAAAATTTGCTCAAGCGCAAGACTACCAAAATAAATATTGTGATTCTTTCTCCAAGTAGCATCAGCTATTACCTCTCTGATACTTTCCTGCCACTTAAACCCTAAGCGGTATATGTTTGCACCGTCGACATTGACATTAGCCCATTAAGCAAATCTTCCATCTGTCAATCAGCTCACTGAAAAAAGAACACCACCGTCAATGTCACTGCCCAAAAAGATAATAGTTTACAATGTACTAAAATCGATGAGATATTCACTACAAGAAACACCAAACACAAAGAAAATTATCAATATTGAACAACAATTGGCATTACACACTTTATTGTGTACAACATACAAAACTCATACACAGAAACAATACCCAAAAACAAGGGATTATAATAAAGAATGAACACTCTAATTGGATAAAAACAACTGCCTATATATCCTATGCATAAGCAACTGTGTATTCCATTCTCCAAATTCAATTTACAAAGCCCCAGCAAGCATAAACATCCCTTCATTAAAAAACCCATGCATTAATGGCAGGAAACTTCAAGGCAGCAGGTGAGTGATACAGAATTCCAAAAAGAAGAGGATGGATGTAAGAAAAGCCTCAAGGGCATAAAATGGGAATGCAACAGATTTAAGATACACATTTAATGTCAAGTACTAGCACTGATTTAAATGTTAAGCCTAACCTGTCAACACATCAAGAATTTATGTCCCCCAAACAACACTAGACACCACGACATGTAAAAAGGAAAATGATCTTACACATACAGGATTTATACAACCACCTAAATACCATGTTGTACACCATTTCTCAAATTCCTTTGTATCAAATTATTGCCCATTTCTCTGCTGTGTTTAGTGTCTTTTGCAATGGCCTCTCATGGGTTTAGAGTAAATAAACCATAAATGTGAAAATAACGAACAACCGCCAAAAAATTAATATGAAGATGAGAGACGAAGATTATGAATTTGAGATCGTCAATTCATAAGGTCAGTGAACGAAAATGATCACTTTATGGTAGTGTCTAAATAAATAAATCGAATTTTATTACTCTCTTGCATGGTCTCCTTTAATATTAGGCATATTTAGAAATACACAAATTGAGTCTTAGATGCATCCCATTCATTTTCCCTGAAATTTGAGGGTGTAGCAGCTGTTTACATGGGGAGGCAAATAAAGAACATAAGCAGAGGTTACTTGATTTTCTTCTTGGTTATATCAATATATATAGTTGATACCAATGGTTAGATACTTAGATGGTGTTATGTATAGGTATTTAATATCTAGCTGAAGCCAAAAGTTGATTAACAAATAGATATATAAATATAAGCTTGGAAGCTAGCTCGGATGTCAGTAAGCAAAAACAATTAAACTATCCTAAATTCATAAAAACAAACTCACAGGCTGGTGGAAGGTCGCGACACCGCCGAAATCGAAGTCAACGCCGGCGAGAGGCTCGGATCGGACTGGCTCGATCCACCGCCGTCACTGGCTTTCTGGGTTGATTGTGACCACCGAAAAGAAGAGGAGGAAGAGGCAAGCTCGAGGTGGGTGGTGTCGCCGAAATCCCTCGTCGGATGGCGATGATTCGAAGACAGAGAAAGAAAGAGTGACCAGAGAGAAAGAGAGAGAGAGAGAGAGAGGGTCTGATGAAAGCAACGGGAGATAGAAATGAGTTCTCGCAGCTAGGGGTGGGCGCGGTGCGGTTCGACTCACTTTTCCTTCGGAACCGTGCATCGCGCCAGACATGAATAGACGGTGCGGTTCGGTGCTTAAAACCGTGAAAAAAATAAAAAAACCGAACCAAACCAAACCATCTTGAATGCGGTGCGGTGCGGTTCTCACCGCGGTTCTGGGCCTAATGGGGCCTCACACTTGTTTTTTTAAGCCTAAGCCCAATTATTTAATGATGCAAACTTATCCTAATTAAAAAGTATATAAAAATGTACAAAAATGTGTACAAAAAGTGTATAAAAAGTATATAAAAATGGTATAAATATATATAAAAAAAATATAAAATGGTGTATATGACAATATGTGTATAAAAATATAAAAAAATATATTTTTTGCAAGTATGCGGTGCGGTTAAATAAGGTGTAGAACCGGAACCGGAGAGAAGCGGTGCGGTTCGGCCGGTTTTGACGGTCCGCGGTTAATATGCCCACCCCTACTCGCAGCCAATATCAAGTCAAGGTGAATGACCAAAAAGGGCACACCAAACCCTTACAATTTCAAGATGGCAAACAGATCAAAAAAAAAAAGTATGTGAGGGAAAACCAAAAGGATGGCAAAAGCGTAAAAACATTGAAAAGGCAATGGCAAAAAAAAAAGAGACGGTGAATGAACAAAACAGGCCCAAATAACCCACTAATTACAATGGCAAACAACTAAAAAAAAATAAAAGGGGGGGCAAAAAAGGAAACACACTATTCCTAAGCTACAGTGCTGCCTTTGTTCAATTTTAGTATATAGGTAATTTTTTACCGAAATAACTTATATGGAGTTATTTAGAAAATTAACGATTCTGATCAATTACACTGCAAATTATTTAGTCTAATAATTGTCTAATATAGTATTATAACTTTATAAAATGTCTGAGTTCCAAATCTCTAATCTTTATATCTCTACTTCTTTATTGATTTGTAAAAGGGTGAAATAGGTCATAGGGCTGCACCTATATGTTTGTTTCTCTATGAAATGCGTCATTTATGTGTATTCAAGCGTTTGGAAAACATTATAAATGAAAATGGTTCTATTATGGTACTAATGAACTTACATTTTTTTCAGGAGTATATAGCCGAATGACCTGACAAATGGTGTTTTTGTATGCCCAAACTAACTAATAGGATTAGCAAATGTGAGCAAGTTACCAAATTCGTAGCATAATTCGGAATGCTTACTCCATGCATCTGAAAAGATGGATTGAACAGAGCATATTATGTAGGATGATGCAATACTAAACCCCTAATTCATTTCTTAACTTTTTAATTTGTTTGACATTCATATCTTTACTAAATGTCAGTGTCAAT
Organism: Dryas octopetala; assembly: GCF_963921425.1. Classification (NCBI taxonomy): domain Eukaryota; kingdom Viridiplantae; phylum Streptophyta; class Magnoliopsida; order Rosales; family Rosaceae; genus Dryas; species Dryas octopetala. Next base: position 14,631,676 of record NC_141374.1, on the reverse strand, counting down.
CAAGCTTAATGACTCATTCATCTAGATTTTATGACAAGATAAAATTTTTTATACATCACTATCTTTAGGGAGGCTGATTAACCAATCTGCCTGCAGAAAATGGAGCTAGAAATTAAGCAAGTTGAAAAGAAAATGGAGTTATTTTGGCCTTTTGTACATTGGGGACCAGGGCTCGGATAAGAAAGGAAGAACTAAACTAACGAGTCAGGTTCTAGCAACCCCTGAATTACAGGGGAATTAATCAAGGGTCATCAATATATGCACCAGTTTATTGTACTAGAAATTTTTAATTTATGGCCTCCATATAATAATTGTATATTACATTTTATTTTTGATTTTTGAGAATAATTTGAGAAGGTTCTGTTGTGTTTACACCAGTTTTAATCCACTAAAATCAAATGCATATACAATTTATTTGCTTCAGAAATTATGGCAAACATACATTACATTGTTTGATCAGAAAAGATTGTAAGATGATAATACTTCATGTAGCTAAAGTGGTTGGTTCACAGCCATCATATACACAGGCCAAGACATCCCTGTAGTCCCTTGAGATGGTGAAGGAATCATAGACCTTCCCATCACTGCTCTTTTTGTACTCAAAGAGCAGCGATGAATGGTTAAATGCTGTAAGTTTTACAAAGCCAAAGTCAGAATCTTTGAAAAGGCTCCAGCTTGTCTGCACTGGGCCAAAACCAGATAAATGGCTACCTCCTCCACCTGCAACAACATGGATTGTTCCATTCACAGTTCCTGAATAATGGGATTTTTCTGAATTTACACACTGATTCTGCAGCACACGATCAATCATGAAGGATCAGTATAGTAACATACAAATGATTTAAACTGGTGACACTATTGAACATGTTGCAGTTTCTCAGTGAATGCTGCAATTTTCTGCATACCTGGTAAATGGGGCATGTTCTCTCGTAGTTATGGACATGGCCAAAAAATGCAATGTCCACCTTGTACTTTTGCCAAAGCTTTTGCAAGTTTTCCCTTGCCATGGGCTCTCCAAATGAGCCATCTTTCCAATAAGCGGAGGAATAACCAAGAACACGATGAGCAGCGAATATCAGCCAAGGCTGTTTCTGCCTGTCCGCTGATGCAAGGCATTTCTCAATAAATTTGTACTGTTCAGAACCTTCCCTCCAGTCGTGCTCACTGTCTGCTATACAGAAGTGGAACATGCCATAATCTGTGGAATACCTATAAAAACAATTACGGTAAGATTTTCATATAACAGAATCATTAGGCCAGAACCAACATTTAATTAATATGTTATCTTTCAAAAGTATGCTAAACTAGCCAACTTATTGGATAGTTGGTATGCTTTACAGAGTGGATTCAAAATGCTAAACTAGCCAACTTATTGGATAAATGGTATGCTTTTCAGAGTGGATTCAAAATACCATTATAGTCTCATATAACTTTTGACTGCATAAAATATTTGGTTAACTAACTTCTCTAAGATATTTCTTCTCTAACCATTCATAGTAAGTCATCGATGAATTCATGTTATTTACCAGAACTTAGCTCTGTTCTCAGCAGGAACATAAAACATAGTCTCAGCTAGCACTCCACATTCACCGCCTGAATCATTTACGTCATAGAAGGATCCTGTCCCTGGTACATCTCGTTCATGATTGCCACTGTTGGAGCACTTCTTGTAAGTTTTAGAGGACAATTTGAACTTATACATTTAACACAACTATACATACATGCACAGCATTAAGGACGAAACAAGAATGCAAACCTTGCAATCATATATGGTACAGTTGATGCAATGGGCTCAACCTGTGATGTGAACTGGTCCCACTGTGAGATGTATCCATTGGAATAGGTAATATCTCCTATGTGAAAAACTATGTCAATGTTATCTAAGTCCTTGATCAGTTGATCTGTTGTATTGAGTGAACCCGGCTGATAATCAGCATATTCATTTGAACCATCACGCTCGGCCTGAAATTTGAGTGAGGAAAAGTAAAATTTCTATTGTCTGAACAAAGGTAAACATCTTGACAGCTATATTTGTAGAAATTATATGTCACATAATTGTAGTGGTATAATTTTCATTTTCTTAAAGTTACCTTTCCCATGTCACCAAATATAACTACACGCTGTATTGAGTCCTGCCCTGGATATGGTGATGACTTGAAGTGGTAGGACTTGCTCCAAATATTGGAACCATCAGATAACCTATGACCAAGCTTGTATGTGTACCTAAACAGGCAAACACCATATATATCAGACTTAAGAACAGCACAGCCATATAATTCGTTTTAAGAAATAAAATCTAATAGTCAAGATGCATACAATGAATTTGGCCACAAGTTTTTTAGGAAACTTGTATGGATGAAACCAGGATCACGCCAGCCAACTGTTCGTGCTGGTGGACCTGCAAATTACAAGTCAAACTTTGTTACAATAAGTCTTTTTATCTGGTATCTATGTGGGGATATTTTTCCCTTTTCAGAGTTCAAAATTGAATTAGTCTTGCTGTTTAAGTTAGATTGATCATATGATCTATACCACACATGCTGCCTCGACTAAAAGTCAATGTTCCTGCTGGAGATCGAATTTGAGCTTCTCCCTTGAGACCCCATTCAACAAACGGGACACTTTCAACAATGTTATAGCCGCTTGTCCAGGTTACTGTCATCTGCACAAGAGTAAAACAAAGTTTTGAAGGAACTTGGTTGCATACATAACATCATTCCATTACATTTGTTTTGCTCATTTGGGTGGAGTAAGTGCAGACTTCAGAAATTGACATCATTAATAGAGAAACCGTCATCATCATATCAGACCATGGATAAAGGTTACCATGGAGATCACATTTCATACATGAAATGTAATGCATAATAGGATAAAAAAAAAAAAAAAAAATTGGAGTACTTTATTAGTATGAACAGATTATATTACTTTTGCAGAAGAAATACAATACAGAGATTCTGTCTCATCCTTGGGAATTCACATCCAGATTTCATGAAAAGAAAAGTACTAAAACTCACAGTAACACAAACTTACTTCATTCCAGTGCTTCCCTAGAGCAAGGCGTGGGTAAAGGGGTGCCTTTGGATTTGCGAAGCTTATAACATTAGAAATTGCCACCAATTTTGGCTGCATTACACGAATATATACACTCAGACAACGCTATGAAGTGCCATTAATACTTCAAAAAGGTAAAGACTAAGATATTTTGAAGCAATGATATGAATATTGTATGAAGCAACCAATTATCTGAAAGAGAGGAGACATGAATGCACCGCTGACAGACCGCCGGAGAATAATGCAAATGAAAAATCTGCCCGTTGATTGATCAATTGAAATTTTAAACATGCTTTGCCTGTATTCGCATAATCAGTATTGGAATCATTGGCAAAGCTGTACTGAAATGATAACAACAAAGATTTCAGTACAGCAATGGTTAGAGAGCATATGAAGTGCTATAGTTTCCTGGAAGACCGAGAGAGATTATATTGCAATAAGCCAATAAAGTCAGTACCTTTATAGGAGCTGTGCATAAATATGGGACATATAGGTCTTCATTGGGTGGACAGGTCGATGAGCTGCCATAATAAATTGAATTCTCTAATCTACAAACTTTAAAATACATGTAGAAAAAAAAAAAATTTGCATATATGTTTTTGGGACTAAAAATCAAGGCTTTTTTGAGTTGATAAAACAACCACAATCACACTAAAAAAAAGAAGTGAAACAGACATCATAAGAGTGTTATTAAGGAGGGCATTACTTGAAATTTGCAGGAGAAAAGACTGCCAACCAATCATCTTCAGAAGGGTTAGGACTAGCAACTTCCACAGTTACCCACTCAGAATCTCCCCCCTGCACATAAAGTGAGACAAATTAATACAACACACACACATATTGGCTAATTGTGAAATTAGAAGTAGTTTGTGTTACCTTGTTGCCAAGAAGGGCAGGGTATGCCTTGACAGAAGCATTTTCGTGAAGCTCGTAAACAGCTCTGTGGATTTGAATCTTGGACAGTGGTTGTACCCCATCACCAGCATGCTTAGTGTGACCATGAGCTACTGTGAAGTGCACTAAGAAAACTGATACCAATGCAACTTTCAGGGGCATTAGGCTCAAGCCCTCCATAATGTGTGTGTGTTCACCGGATTATTAGATTTATTCCGTGTAGTCAGGCTTTGGATCTATCTAGATCCGACGTCAACTATGTAGTTAATGAAATTAATTATAGGAAAGTCAACTTGTAATTATTGTAATTCTAGAGTGATTTATTCCTGCAATCGTGTATATATACCACACTGTGGTTTCAAACTTTCAATGATATTTATCAGAAAAACATTTCCGAAACTTCTTTTTAGCATGGTATCAGAGCCGACTCTGATTTCCTCTTCATTTCCATAGGAATCAGAGGCCGGTCTTATGTTTTTGGGTGTTTTTTGATCAAACCAACCCCAGTATGTTAAGCAATGATGTCTGTCACCTGCACTCTTTTTCAATCTTTTATGTATCGTCAACCTTTCTTAGGGCTCGTTTGGCACTGCTTCTCAGAAGTACTTTTATTTAGTAGCACTTTTATCAGAAGCGCTTATGTTAAGAAGCACATATAAATTTTTATAAAACTTCTAAGTTGTTCATGCAAAAGCACTTGAAAGTGCTTCTTGAGGAAGCACCTATCAGGTGCTTCTCAAAAAACCCCTTAGAAGCGCTTTTATCACTCAAAAGCACTTCTAATTATTTTTGCCAAACGCTACCAAAAACACTTTTACTAATTTAAAAGCGCTTTTGACAATTTTAAAAGCAGTGCCAAACGGGCCCTTAGTTTATTTATTCTTTTTATCTTTTAGTCAATAATTTTCGTATTTGTTTACTAAAAGTTTGTAGAAATTACTTTCGGACTTTCAGTTCAGAGTTTCAGACATAAGGAAAAGAAAAAAAATAGGTTTAAGATGTTGACGTGCCCTTGACTTTCTTGTTAAGCCTGTATCACGTGAGAGAACTCAAATATATAAGGGCCGGCCAACATTTCCCAATTAATGTTGTATTTGTTGTTATCTTCCAAGAACTGCATTCAAAGATTGTTATAGCGGAAAATCATGATTAAAGCAAGGAGTGATCATTCCTGTTGTTTCTCAGACCTTCTTATTTAAGGTTAGCCTGGTCGTCCATGTTGGGTTGGTCTGGCCCAATTCAATTGGGTTGGGAATGAAAAGAAGCCTTTCTGTGCTAGTGGCTTTTAACTGAGATCTTACAGACAGTCAAACACTGGACTTATTGCAACTTAACTAAGCAGTTCTATAATCAGAACAGTATATGTTTCCTATGTTAAAAAAATCGACAGCTTTCTCATTTCCCTTTCAGCATTTTTCATACTTTGCCTAAAAACATTCACAATAAACTTGGCATGACAAAGTGGGCTTCTGACAACATACCTTTTACAGACTCCTTAAGTTTCATCTCATATTCTGCATAATTTTGACACAATCTCTTTTTTGTATGTGTAAGAGTTGTTAAACCAATGATTTTAATGTAGTATTCACTGTCTTATACAATGGCTTTTGCTATCACTTCTCTTTCATAATGCAGAAAGATAAGAGTGGGATCAAGGGTCATCAATTCACTTAAGCACACATTCTACAGTGACTGGTACATGACACTTCTAATTTATGGCCTCTGTATAATATATATACATATATAGGGATTACTACCATTTTGCTCCCCAGACTATTACACTTGTATCAGTTTGCTCCCCAGACTTCTAATTTGGAAAATTAAGGACTCTGACTTTTTCAATTTTGCCAATTGAGGTTCTTTTGTCAATTTACACATTTTTTATCCAAATCTTTGAGGGCAAAATGGTCCCTTCCAATTAGATCTTATCATTTTTTCCTCATGCATCATTTTTTCTCTTTTATTTCTTGCTAAATTTTGCTTGATCATCTCGAAATTTTAGATGAAAAATGTATAAATTGACGGAATAACCTTAATTGGCAAAATTGAAAAAGTCAGGGTCCTTAATTTTCCAAATTAAAAGTCTGGGGAGCAAACTGATACATGTGTAATAGTCTGGGGAGCAAAATGACATTAATCCCATATATATATATTGCAAGTAACATTTTATTTTCAATTGTTGTGAATAATTTGAGAAGATTCTATTGTGTTTACACCAGTTCTAATCCCCTAAAATCAGTTGTCTCTAACTTATTTGCTTTGGTAATTAATGGCCAATTTCTTGTCAAGCATACATACATTGTTTGATCAGAAAAGAGGGTAAGGTGATACTTCATGTGGCTAAAGTAGTTGGTTCACAGCCATCATGTACACAAGCCAAGACATCCCTGTAGTCCCTTGAGATTGTGAAGGAATCATAGACCTTCCCATCACTGCTCTTTTTGTATTCCAAGAGAAGCGACGAGTGGTTAAATGCTGTAAGCTTTACAAAGCCAAAGTCATGATCTTTGAAAAGGCTCCAGCTTGTCTGCACTTGGCTAAAATCTGATAAGTGGCTACCTCCTCCACCCACAACAACATGGATGGTTCCATTTACAGTTCCTGAATAATGAGACTTTTCTGTATTTACACACTGATTCTGCAGACACAGTCGATGATGAAGGATCAGAATGGTAAGTAAAAATATAATTTAAACTGGTTATTCTGATAGGGATAGTTTGACGGACTAGCCCACCAACTTAATCATTCATTAGGAAATGCTTGTTGACAAAAGAAAAGTAAAAATTGTCTGGTACATGGTGCAATTTCTCAGTAAATGCTAGTATTAATTGCATACCTGGTAAATGGGGCATGTTCTTTCATAATTATGGACATGGCCATAAAATGCAATGTCCACCTTGTACTTTTGCCAAAGCTTTTGCATGCTTTCCCTTCCCATAGGCTCTTCAAATGAACCCTCCACCCCATACCAATAGTCAGAGGAATAACCAAGAACACGATGAGCAGCAAATATCAGCCAAGGCTGTTTCTGCCTGTCAGCTGATGCAAGACATTTCTCAATATATTTGTACTGCTCAGAACCTTCCCTCCAATCATGCTCAGTGTCAGCTATACAGAAGTGGAACATACCATAATCTGTGGAATACCTGTAAATAAAAATTACATTAAGATTTTCGTATGGGGCTTAAAAGTATATCAATGGTTGGACTAATCATATAACAGCCCATTGGAAAACTAGAAAATCAGCGCAAACAGAATGGCCAGAACCAACAATTGATATCTTATCTTCCAAAAATTGCTAAGCTAGCCAACTTATTGGATAATTGGTATGCTTTTCAGTGTTGATTCAAATAACATTATATGCTCAAAAATTATTTAGTTAGCTAACTTTGAATTCTCTAAGATATTTCTTCTCTAACCAGTCATAGTAAATCATAGAAGCATTCATGTTATTTACCAGAACTTAGCTCTGTTCTCAGCAGGAACATAAAACATTGTCTCAGCTAGAACTCCACATTCACCACCCGCGTCATTAGTGTCATAGAAGGATCCAGTCCCTGGTGTGTCTCGTTCATGATTGCCACTGTTGGAGTACTTCATGTAAGTTTTAGAGGAAAATGTGAACTTATACAAGCAGTTCAAGTATACATCATGCACAGCAAAAAGAATAAAACAAGCATGCAAACCTTGCAACCATATATGGTACAGTTGATGCAATGGGCTCCACCTGTGATGTGAACTGGTCCCACTGTGAGATGTATCCATTGGCATAGCTAAGATCTCCTATGTGAAATACTATGTCAATATTATGTAAGTCCTTGATAAGTTGATCTGTTGTATTGAGTGAGCCTGGCTGATAATTACTGTATTCATTTGAACCATCACGCTCAGCCTGAAATTTGTGGTCGGAAAAGTAAAGTTTCTTCTACATTACTATCAAAGATAAACATATAGGCAGCTACATGTAGAAATTAAATATCACATAATGATGTGGGACATGTGTGTAGTGGCATAATTCTCTTTGTGCATTCAAGATTGTCCCCCAAGCTTGTTAGTTTTGATTCTCTTAAAAGTACCTTCCCCATGTCACCAAATATAACAACACGCTGTAATGAGTCCTGCCCTGGATACGGTGATGACTTGAAATTGTAGGACTTGCTCCAGATATAGGAACCATTGGATAACCTATGGCCAAGCTTGTAAGTGTACCTACATAGACAATCACCATTTATAACATTCTTAAGAACTGAACAGCATCTTTATAGTTCCTTTTATAAAATAAACTTGAGTTTTCACAATGCATACAATGAATTTGGCCACAAATCCTTTAGAAAACTCGTATGGATGAAACCAGGATCACGCCAACCAACCGTTCGAGCTGGTGAACCTACAAATTACAAGAACCGATGTTATAATAATTTTCTTGTTTCCTTTTTTTTTAGCATATATATGTGGGTAAATTTTTCCCTCTTCAAAGTTCATTTAGCCTTGCTGTTCAAATTAGATTGATCATATGATCCATACCACACATGCTGCCTCGACTAAAAGTCAATGTTCCTGCTGGAGATCGAATTTGAGCTTCTCCCTTGAGACCCCACTTAACAAAAGGTACAGCTTCATTAATGATATAGCCGCTTGTCCAGGTTACTGTCATCTGCATAAGAGTAAAACAATCAGCATTCTTAGAAACTTGGTTGCACATGTATATCATAAATAACATCATTCCATTACAGTTATTTTGCTTACTTGGGAGGTTTACCAGATGATAACATACTAAATTGTTCATCCATGTTAGCCTCATCACCATCATCATAATATATCAGTTCCATGGATAAATGTTAGCAATGGACTACATTTATACATGAAATTTAATGCATAAAAAAAAATGGAGTACTTTATCAGTATGACCAGATCATTTTACTTTTTTCATAAGACATGCATAGATAATGCATATCTCAGCCTTGGAAATTCACATCCAGATTTCCATGAATAGAACAGTTTTAAGTCAAAAAAGCATAAACGTACCTCATTCCAGTCTTTCCCTTGAGCAAGACGTGGGTAAAGGGGTGCCTTCGGATTTGTGAAACTTATAACATTAGAAACTGCCACCAATTTTGGCTGCATTGTACGAATATACTTATAAAACACTGCCATTGTTAGCAGGAAATGGTAACACACACACACACTTGAAGTGCCATTAGTATTTCAAAAATCAACCAACTAATTAGCTGAAATTTTAAAACAATGATATTTAATATTATATGAAGCAACCAATTAGCTAAAAGAGAAGAGACATGAACACACGTTAGACAGCCCGCCAGAGAATAATGCAAATGAGAAATCTGCCCGTTGATTGATCAATTGAAATTTTAGAGATGCTTTGCCCGTCTTTTTATAATCAGCACTGGAATCATTGACAAACTTGTACTGAAATGAAAACAAGATTTCAATACAAAAACTGGTTAGAGCATATTAAGAGCTATAATTTGCTCAAATTTCAAGAGAGATAATACTGCAATAACACACACCTTTATTGGAGCTGAGCATATATATGGAGCCTGTTGTCTAGAGTTATCAGATGGACAGGTCGATGGGCTGCCATAATAGATTGAATTCTTTAAACTACAAACCTTTAACATACAGAGGGGGGAAAAATTATGCAGTGATATGCAAGATTGTGGCCTGATGCCATGTTAGACAACCACTGGACCCAAAGCTTAAGATATTTGGAAATGGGGGGTCAGTATAAATCAAGTCAACAAAACCCACACAGTCCTGCCATGTGCTTGGGACTAAGGCATTTTGAGTTGATTTGTATATATGTGAATTGCAGTCATCCAATGTAATAATGATATATACAAAAAACAAGCAATCAACTTTCATAAGATTTAGCAAGGTGGACATTACTTGAAATTTGAAGGAGAAAAGACTGCCAACCAGTCATCTTCAGAAGGGTTAGGACTAGCAACTTCCACAGTTACCCACTCAGAATCTCCCCCCTGCACATAAAGTGAGCTAAAATCAAGGACTCCATAGCTACCACAGTTCCATTCAAAATAACAAGATATATTGGGTAACAGTGAAAACTGCAAGAGAAGTAGTTAATGTTGTTACCTTGGTGCCAAGAAGGACAGGGTGGGCTTTGACAGAAGCATTTTCGTGAAGCTCATAAACAGCTCTGTGAATTTGAATATTGGACAGTGGCTGTACCCCATCACCTCCATGCTTATTGTGACCATGAGCTACTGCGAAAATATGCACCAACAAAACCAATATCACCACTGCAACTTTCTGGGACAAGAAGTTGAGGCCCTCCATCTGTGCTTGTGGAACGCCCGTAATGCGTGTGGCCCGGTCCAAAATGATCAAACCCCAATATGTTTAGCATTGATGTCTCAGTCAGATTTATAGCAGGCCAACCGAATCTGTCTTTAACACTCTTTTTCAGTCTTTGCCGTATTGTCAACCTTTGGCTGTATACTTGTATAAATATTGTAGTTTTCTTTTTTGGCCAGATTCTTGTGTTAATGTAGTTATTTCTTTTTTTCTTTTTCTAATAATTTTGGTATTGGTTTCAGTTCAGACTTCAGACGTAAAGAAAAGAAAAAGATGGGATCAAGATGCCGACGTGCCATTGACTTTCTAGAGAGAGAGAGAGATATAGTCAATCTTTTTCCATACTCTTTTGCGGTTTTGCCAGGTAATAATTAAATCTTAATAAATTAGAATTCCAAAATTTCCAAGTAACCTCATGGCGAATAGACCATTCTTATAACTTTATAAGCTTGCAAATGAACTGACAAATGGTGCTTCTGTATAACCAAATTAGTAGAATAAGCAAATTTAAATGTAAACGCAAACCAAATACAGGGCCGTCCCTAAGCATAATTCGGCATATGCTCAAGTCCATGCATAATTCGGCATATGCTTCCATGCATATGGAAAGATAGATTGATCAAAGCATATTCTGTTAAACTAATAAAACTATTTGGACCACATTATATACCACCTTTAAAATAGGTGGGACCCAGTACATAGGTGAATCCCACACGTCTAGCAGTGATGTTATCTTGTACATAATCTATAGATTAACTACTTGAACATAAAGTAGTGGAACTCTAGCAATTTTGTTTCAAGTACGCATCTTTCTTGGCCTCTCGTGTGTTTTGTAGTTATGAAGTCTTCGGTCGTCGAAATTAAGAGCCAGTGTGTATAGAGGTTAATGATTCATTTATCTAGAAGTGTTGGTAAGATTAACAAGGAAAAATAATTTATGACTTAGCTCGTGCAAAGCTTGTTTTACAGATACAAATCTGGCTTTTCCTAGAGAGAAATATAATTTGGATCAGTTAAAAACGAAAAACTTTTAACCAAGCATCAAAGCCCTTGCTAGATTACAGAATACATATGCGCAGGCTGGGCAGAGGCACAAGTTTCCATCTGTTTCCATCTTGACGCTTTAAAAAGATCCTTCATCTGTTTCCATCTTGACGCTTTAAAAAGGTGGGGGAAAGCAGCTTCTCCAACTCCACTAAGCTGAAATCTCATGAACATAAGTAGTCAAAGAATAGTAATATAATTTCTGCAGCATAAGATGCAACAATAAAGATCAATGTTGACTTACATCTCAAATTTCTGAAATGCTTCCTTTCGTTTTGTCAAATATACATCACCATCTTTAGGTACATTGATTAATGAATTTCCTATAGAAAGTGGAGCTGGGGAGCAGATTGAACCAACAAAATTGGGTCAAAACACAAAATGAAAGAAAAATGCAGCATGTGGCACAACATGTAACATAGTCCAGATGGCAACTTAAAGCCTCTAAACTGAGTTTATTTTGTTGCTTAAACAGTTTTCGGTCTCAAGACTTGCTGGACTTTCAAATGTTGCTGTCTATTTTGGGTGATGGCTTCATTCTTTATAATGCAGCCAAACTAAGAGAATTCTGTTGTGCCTCAAACGAAAAGCACACCGGTCATTCCATTTACAGTAAGCATTCAAATATCCCCTAAACTATATAGAATAACTCTATAAATGATTCATACGTGGCAGCAGAGCTGGTTGTTTCATCATCACATCTTTGTGAACCTTTAGAGGCGCTGGTCTGTCAGGCTGCTGGACACCCTGTTCAACAAGAGCAATGCAAGTATGTAATTTATTTATATAGCTTAAAGATATACATATCAGTCAAGTGAAACTTTTGATTAGATCATGATCATTTAGTCGATGCATTCACCAACTTGTAGCTTATAACGGTGTTAATGGATGTATCAATTAAAAAATACTTCCCAAGTCTAATAATGACAATGATCTTTTGAGGCCACAATCACAAGGAAGAAGAGCTACTGAGACAAAAAATCTTACTGATGTGTAGGAAGCATCTGCATCTTCAAACAGACGCTTGAAAATTTCTATGCTAATTGAGCTAAAACAAGAAGTATTCAATACCTTCTTCTTTTCCCGCCTCTTCAGTATCTTCATATGGCATTTCTTGATGTAGTGCATCAAATGATACCGGGAATGTCTGGAGCACAACTGTTCTTGGATCTTTGGGTTCGCAGCTAGCCAGTCAGATATATCTTTGGACTTAACCACCTCGTCTTTTTGTAAAGTCTCTAACCACAAATACACCGGTCTCCATTGATCCGTGCGTTGAAATCGAGCGTGAGGTGTATCAAGTTGGTTTTCTTCTTTGTCCTGCCATAATAATATTACACAAACGATGTCAACACTAATGCATTCTATAAGAAGAGCATCACCCTAAAATTGAAAACCAAACATGTTAAACCACATTTCCGATTCAAACCTTATTGGTGTTATTCCCTAAATCATGGGTCATTTTAATTCTACCCACAACCTCAATTGCCTTGTTAATTTCCAGAGAGCACCTACAAAGTCTACAACTTTAAGCGAACCACTTGGTGCACTTCACTGTCAGAGTGACAGTGTGACTATAATGATATAATCCCAGGTCCCAAACCAATAAATCGCTAGTCATAAATGCAATTAAGGGCTTAAACTAATTTCCCATTTTATAATTACAGATTACAGAGCGTTACTACACCCCAAAAATCTCATCGTATTAAACCCAATTGGTATATGTTTGGATTTATGGCCCAAACAGTATAATTACACAAAGATACCATATTTAACAAAATCAAAAACCGAAAAATGGTTTAAACCTAATAATTAACAAAAAAATTAAAACAGTATTAAAGAATGAGGACCTGATTGGGGAGTCTCATGCAATTCTGAATGGAAATAAGGCGCTGACAGAGGTCGGCACGAGGCATGGATTTGATGCCTTCGGGTATGAAATCGAAGTTGGAGTCTATCCAGGCCTCGACCTCGGCCATGGACACGGCTTTGGCCTCGGGGAACGAGCAGAGCCAAGCTCGAGCCATGGTCTCCCATTCTTGGGACTGCTCGCTTGTGTTGTCGTTATCAGACCCTCTCTGTTCTGCTTCTTCTTCCTCTGATGCTGCTGCTACTGCTAGGGTTTGCTCCGCAGGGTTCAACATTTTCGCGTCCCACGAAGAAGAAGAAGAATTGTTTTGGGTTTAAGCAGAAGCAGCCGTTGCTGCGATTTTTGCAGTTACAATAGAACTGGTGCGGATATCAGTAAAGGGTGAAAAACGACGGCGTTTAAGGTGTTTGGTTTTGGTACTACAATACGATGACGTCTCGATTGTCTATCCCTCTGGAGTCTGGGCTTTAGTTGTGGGCCAAGTCTGAGACCCGGGGGGGGGGGGGGAAAAGTTTTGTCGTATACTAAAGATTAAGATGGGCAGTCAACCAATTCAGACGTGTAGTTAATATATATATATATATATATATGGCTTTATTATACTTTGTCCATTTAAATTTTGAGGTTAATTTTATTTTACTACTTAAAAAAAATTATTTTAATTTACCATCTGAATTAAAAATTTGTTGCAATGTACCACCTGTCTAAACTTTTGTTAAAAATAAAAATATTTTAGTCTTTTTAAGTCAGTTTTTTATTGTATCAAAGTAAATAAAGTATAAAAAAACTATTTTTTTTTTCTAACAATAAGAACTTGAAAAAGACCAAAACACTCTTATTTTTAACAAAAATTTAGACAAAATTAGCTAGATTGGTACATTATAACAAATTTTAATTCATGTGGTAAATTAAGACATTTTTTTAAGTAGTGAAGTGAGATTGAGCCTAAAGTTCAGGTAGGTAAAATATAAAAAAACCTAGATATATATCTATTAAGTTAGCAATATTTTCAGTTTTTATTATATCTTTAAGTGCCTTTTTTGGGTTGAGAAATACCCTTTTTCTCTTTATAAAAAAAGAAGTCGATATAATAACTCATCTTTTTAAATTATATTTATCTACTTTTTGTTTTGAAGCATAAATTTATATAAATAAGAAAAATAGTTTTATCTAAAAAAGTAAAATATATTTTCAATAGAAACCTAATAACTTAAATTACTTTTATGAATGGAAGAGTATAAATGCAAATAAATTATATGCTTATATTTAGTCATTAAATTATTATCGAATTGGATTAATCATTTGTTATCAAATTGGAATCAAAATTATTGAATTGAAATGTCCTTCAATATCTAATTCTAATTGGCCAAATTCTTGAATATAACTCTAAGCCCTTGAGAAAGGAAATAGGCCAAATGAAAATACAACTCTGGCTATGTAGATGAAAGTTAATATGATGCTCACAACTTCAGTGACCATCATGACATGCTCGTACCAAAAAGAAAGCTTGCATTTCTCATATATCTGTTAAAGAATATGTTGTACTTAATGAAATTTGTTTCTTTTTTTCTAATGTCTAATAACGAAAAACTTTTCCTGAATGCTTTCTACAAAAGCAGTGCCTCTATATATTTGCTCTAAAGGTCATCACACGCAGCTACCTGGTCTTGTGGGCTTTGGCCATCTTCTTCTTTCTTTTCTTTAGAGCCTTTGGCACTTTGGTTTTACGGGATTCCCTCTTCTCTTCTTTGACTTTCTTCTTGTTCTCTTTCCTAGCAGCTTTCTTATCAAGAGGATCCTGTGCCTTATTTCTTGGTGAGGAACTCCCCCCTTCTGAGTCGCTTGAGTTTTCTTCATCTGTATCAGAGTCGGATTCAGTCTCAGAAGCTTCAGAATGATCATTCGCATTCACAGAAGACTTCACTACAGCATTATCATCCTGTTGCTGCTCTTTCTCAGATGGAGCTGGTTGGTCTTTAGAAAGGGCCTGCTTTAGTCCTGTAATAGTTTTATAGTACATGTCTCTAGTGTCCCCACCACTGGTTAACCGTATTACATCCTCCTCAGCATTCTTCACATCTTCTAGTGTCTTCGGAATGTATGACTGGAAACAGGAGAAGAAAAACAAATGAATATCTAAAAAGTTTGCGTGCCCGCAATCACACTAATGCATTCATGTTTATATATATAAGCAACTTCAATGATATAGTTATATTATCGTCACCTGCACAAATACTTTGTCTGCAATTTCTTCCTCTGCAGATACATCTCCTCTTGCCACAACTTTTTGTTGCACCTGAAGACAAAGCCAATCAAATAGAGATCTTAACTAAGTTCTTTAAACATTTGAAAGCAAAAGGATAGAATCAAACCAGATCCAGGTAACTGTCCACCGCATCATCAGCAATACATGGATCAACTATAAAATCAAAGAGCTCCCGAATTGTCATAACAGCTACACCATGTTTTTTAAAGAAATCCTGTGTGCCACCAAATGCATGATAAGTTCATAGCACTGAATACATTACTTATGTTTTTTAAAAAGAGAAGAGAACAAAAAGTTTAGCTGGTAAGAACTTACAGATACATGGACACAATCTTCACGTAGGAAATCAAGGGCATGAGGGTGGTCCAGATCAACTGCTTGAGAAACATCAATAATGTACAAGTGACCCTGCCAAAGAGGAAGGGAATATATAAATAACATTGCATACTATCATGTACAATGAGTTCAAACTTTAAAGTGATTGATTGCAACACACACCTCAAAATAAAGTATGTTGTATTCACTGAGGTCTCCATGCACCAGTTTGCACTTCTGATATAACATTCGCATAGCAATAATCATCTGCAAAGAATCACTACGACGTCATTCCAGTAACAAAAAAAAATAATCAAATATAACCTTTTTACTAGCATAAAATTACTTAATATTAAAGGTTTCTCAATAATAATCTATAGAGTAGAAAGCAAGAACTTAACAAATTATAAGACTAAGCTATTCCCAATGAACACTAGTATGGCTCCTCAAACCCGAGCCAGCCAAATTATAAATCCAGCATATACAATCCAAAAACAGGTCTAGAAAGGTTGGCTTTATGTGGGCTGCACTTTCACAATGAGCCTCACCAAGACTAGCAACAGAAAGAAGAAAAAAAAACAATTGAGAGCTTTTAAGTCCTGTACATCTGTTGCCACTTTCTTAGCCAAAAGGTTCTGGTATTGTAATTATTATCACATACAATATTGTCATCAAGGATTTAAGCACACCTCCATATAACCTTCTCGCAGTTTGTCTAGTGATAATGCAGCATCCTTCAGACGAGGTGCTGCCCAACCTGCCTTCCCTGTAATAGAATTCAACAGCCAAGGTTACCTTACAAAGCCTAGACTCAATACTCTTACCAGAGGGTAAAAAAAAACAGGTGAAGATAGATAGCCACTTGAAGTTCCAAGATATATGCATGGTCACAAGGGCTTAACAACCAAATCAAGTTTATCTTTATTTTTATTTTCTATATGATCAAATCAAGTTGATATTGCCACACCCATGAGA
The DNA here is from genome assembly GCF_963921425.1 of Dryas octopetala. Classification (NCBI taxonomy): domain Eukaryota; kingdom Viridiplantae; phylum Streptophyta; class Magnoliopsida; order Rosales; family Rosaceae; genus Dryas; species Dryas octopetala. Next base: position 14,614,925 of record NC_141374.1, on the reverse strand, counting down.
ATATATGTTCCTTACAAATAGGCACAATATACATACCTATGAATTCCATGACCAGAACATGAAGTCTTAAGAGAATTGGAGTTGGGCACCTAATTCCTTCGGCCTTTAACCTGCATTTTTTACAAACCATTGCACATAAATTAGCAATTCCACATGACAAAACCAGCCTCATAATAAAAACACAGGCTTGAGGCTCTATCAAGACTGAAAGAGAATTTTTGTAAGTTTGAGCTAAAACCACTGCGCAAAATGCATAAAATTCTTTGTGTTTCCACATATGTATTTATTAGAGAGAGGGGAGGGCAAGAGTATTGATATGCACACTTGAACAAGGTTAAACTAGTGCTGCTAGAGTGAATGCAGTATTAAAATTTTAACAAAAGAGTAAAATTTATCCATATTAAAAATTTTGGTCTTACCTCAACAAATTCCTCATTTCTTTCTCAGCCCATGTCCTCACCATTTTCCTAGGATTGTGCTTGCAGTATCCATGTCTGAATCGGTAGTCCCCTTGTACATATCTATCCCTGTCCCTGAAGTTGTTTGGACAGCAAAACAAGTCAGACATATTATAAAGCTATTGATATAAGCACATATATATGGTACAAATCCAGCACGCTAGGCCTGAAACAAATTTCTCAAAAACTATATGGATGTGTATGTATGTTTATATTATTTGGCATTTTAACAGTCCAAAGTTGCTAAAATGTCAATTAGACAATGAAATTGTATAAAAAGCAACATACTTAAAAACCAGAATAGATGTTTTGAACACTTTGATTGCCAATTCCTGGCCATCAGATTTTGTTGCATGATAAACATTTGCCTGTTCAAGAAGAAAGAATAATTCCATGATGAGACCCCAAATGCAAAAATCATGTATCAGACGAAACTAGAAGATTCAGAAGTTATCATCACTCTAGAAAGATTAACACCAAGTGAACAAATTACTTCAGGTGTTAAAATAAGGGTAATGCAATACTTACTTCTTTCCCAGTAGAAATGCAGCCATTGATATCATTAAATACACCACTATTCAGCATTTTGAATAAAGCCATCCGAGTTCTAGGATCAATGGCCTGGTGAAAATAAAAAACCAATCAGCTAAAATACACAGTCGGAATGGTTAAAGAGAACCCACGAATAAAATATGTTGTCTTTCACCTGCTCAACAGTTGCACGATCCGCTTTCTCGGTGGTTTTCGTTCTGCCAATGGCCATGTCTCGAACACTCCCACGGATGGCAGTTGTCACAGAGTTGGACATGCCAACATTCAACCTGCCTTCCCATTCCTACACACGCAGAGCCCAACAATCTTTAAAGCAAATTAGCAGTTCTAAATCTCTAATCTAATTAATCCAACCAAAAAATATGAAGGGTATTTCAGCTAAGAAGTTTTACATACACCACTGATTCTCGTAATTGGTAATGAAATAATAAACAGAAGTAGAACCAAATAATGAAAAGGGTATTTCAGCTAAGAAGTTTTAAGTACACCAACAATAAAAACAATTGAAAATTTTGAAAATTCTGTTTTGGATTGCAAGTGTACCTCTAAAGGTGAAGCTCGGATGTGAGTAGTGAACTTCTGGTTGCGATTAGCGAGAGGCTGAAGGGTTGAGTTATTAGGGCGAGAGTGAATGCCTCCATGAGCATTGGGACGTCTCGAATTGATTTTGAAACCACCTTCTACTGCTTCGTCATCGTCCTTGGAGTCCAAATAGTCCAATGCATCTCCAATGTCCGAGTCCGATGTCCACGAAAGTTCTTCATCCTCGTCCTCTTCAACTTCTGCTTCTGCTTCTTTCACTTCAGGAACACTTTGAGCATTCGTTTTCTCTAATACTTCTTCAACAGCAGACATTTTCCTTTGTCTTTTTTTTTTTTTCTAGTTTTTTTGCGAATGAAGAAAATCAATGAATTCCAAATAAAATGGAAACTACTGAAAACAAGTTCTGAGGTGAGCGGAAGCTGTCGTGAACTGTGTGAACCGTGTGAACCGGCGTAGACGAGTTCTGAGGGTAATTGGGCCTTTGTTTCAATTAGGGTTTCAGGAATGTATTGAAGTTCGGTTTGTTTCATTTCTGAAGCGGCCATGCCACCTGCAAAGTAGGGTTCGTTGCGCGCGCGAGGTAAGTCGCCACGTAGGACGAAGCATTTTTTTTTGAGCAAATAACAATTTTAGTACCTCAATTTTATATGTTGTTTCAATTTAGTACCTCAACTTTAAAACCTTGCAAAAAAGTACCTCAACTTTCATTTTGTATCAATTTAGTACCCCAACTTTAAAACCTTGCAAAAAAGTACCTCAACTTTCATTTTGTGTCAAAATAGTACCTCCGTTAGTTTTTCTGTCAAAATAGCAGGGGTATTTTCGTCTTTTCCTTAAATTTAAAAAAAAAATAAATTTTTTTTGAATAAAAAATAATATATATTTTTTTTAATAAAAAATAATAAATTTTTTTTAATAAACAAATTTAAAAAATTAAAAATAAAAATAAATTTTTTTTTGGGTAAGGGGTGCAGGGCGGGGAGGGGAAGGGAGATTGAGGGGCGGCGCTGGGTAGGGCGGGGGGCTGGGCGGGGGGGAGGGAGGTGGGTCGGGGCTGGGTGATAGGGGGAGGGGGTCGGGTTTGGGTGAGGGGGAGGGGGTGGG